>NC_136246.1:13830000-14455000 GCF_053564925.1 Oryzias latipes
TCAGCCTGCATGCGCGCGCCGATGCTCAAAGCTCGGGCTGGAAGCTTAGGTTCACGGAGATGGCTTCTGACACCCTGACTGATTGTTTTCACCGCCAAGGCCTGCCGAAGATCCGCAGGAGCCCGGTAACGAGCTCTTGGCTTGATTGATTCACGCGCTGCAGAGAGGGGAGAAGTTTTCGAGGTGGGTGGGGGGGGGGGGGGGGGATGCGGCAGGAGCTCCTTACGTCGCGCTGCAGAGCGCACTTCTGCTTAGTCATGCGTCTGACTGCGAAACCAAGGGCTTAATCAATTGTTCAAAAAGAACAGGAGCATGAGTGAGCAGAAGTGTTTGAATGAACTTAAATCACTTGGATGTGTTTTGTTTTGCATTATGCATGTTGTAATGTTTTTGCCAACAGCTGAAAAAAAGATGTGTAAGGAACCTTAAGTCATGGAATGACTCTTTATGACTTTCTTTTTTGCTCTTTGTTGCACTTTCCATCAAAGTAAAATAAAGTGTAAAAATTATTATGTGAAAAACTTAAATTTAGGGCTACAATGTATATAATATAAAATATGATCATATTGATTTTTTAATGCTTCTTACATTCAAAATAGCACTAAGTCTTTCACATATTTAAGTTCCTTTTTAGCTTTTTCATGCTCAATTTAAAAAAGTAAAAAGATTCCTATTGCAGTAAAGCAATACGTGTAAAAGTCCTGTTGGTTGGAGAGACCCTCCGAGCGGGGGTTTGAGATCAAAATCCTAGAACCCTAATGATTTATGTGTTTGAGCAAGACATTTGAATGCAATTGCCTTTAAAGACCCACTCCAATGAAAATTGTGTTTTCGGTGTTTTTAACAAGTATTTGTAGCATTTTCTGACTTATGTAAAGAAAATTAGCTTTAAAGTTTTTCTATCTTGTAATCAGGATGAATCAGGAGCAGACGAAAAAATATCATTTAAAAAAGCTCTAAGTTGTGTCATAGAATTGAAATGGGCGGGCTTCGCTCCATTCTGATGCATCCACTTGCAGACAAATAGATCCACGTGTCTCTGTTTTCCTCGTCTGAACTAAAGTTTGTTGCTGACTTGTTTATTTGGTTGTACAGTTGGAGCTGAACTATATATATTGGTGAGGTGTTCATATGAAGTTACCTCCCATTACTGGTTTTGTGACAGTATAGGCCCATCTGTGCATCCCTTGAATAAATGGAGCAAATTTTGTGAACAAATTAAATAAACAAAAAAGTAATTAGAGAAATGCAGCCAACTACTAGTTTTTCATTTAGACCTCTCATGGTAAAGTAAAAGGTATGGCGCAATAACGCACATTTTAGGAATGATATTTTACAAAGTTACTTAAGTAATAATAACTCAGTAAATGCTCATTACTGTTCATTTCTAAATAAGAACACCTTTAATGCCATAGTGACATACAAGAATCTGAGGATTAAATTTCATGTAAATTGTGGCCCATTTGAGTCTTAAAGCTGTTAATCTGACAGTAATCACCTCAGTGACGGACTGATCCGGGCCTGAAGTCTTTTCTGCCGGAGCTCAAGCATGAAGCCTGATAATGTGCCAGAATGCACACAGGACTCAGGTCTAAAACACTGAAGGTCAAAATAATGCTTGGATTTATTGTAAATGACCTGAATCATCCTCTCAGAATGCATAATCATAATAACAGACACCTTATTTCTGCTTATCAAGGCCTCCTTCCCTGGGAACCTTCACCTGGTCTTGGTGCTCCGACCCACCAGCTTTTTCCACCGAACCGTCACAGATATCGGCTTTCGCTTCAGCCAAGATGACTTCATGCTGAAGATGCCAGTACGACAACTGTACCTCTATTTTTAATAATTTCAACCACATAATTCTCATTCGGGAGCTTTATGACTAAAAAAAAAAAAAAAAAACAAGTGGTTAAGCTGTCAGAAAACACAATCTGTTCATGTTTTCACTTAAGCTGAGTGAGTGTTGCAGCTTAACTGGTAAAGTTCTTATTCAAGCTCTCTAGGACGTCTTAGTATTTGGTCTTTATGAGTGTTGGATTGATCCATTGCCTAAATCCCTTTTTTATGACAAGATATACCTATTTATAATGTAAATGGTGTGTCATTGAGTTAAACTTTGCATGTTCAGGTGGTGATGCTGAGCTCTGTCACAGACCTGCTGCGCTACATTGATGAGAACCAGCTTACATCGGAGTTTGGAGGCACTTTGGACTACTGTCACAGCGACTGGATCCTTTTAAGAACTGTAAGCAAAAATGGAAACAAAAACAGTTCCACCAATGCAAATGTTTTGACTAGTTTCCATCTCCTTAACAAAATGGATGTTTCAGTTACTATAATTTTTCAAACAGATGTTTGTTTGTTTGGTTTTAAACAGGCAATTGAGAGCTTTGCTGTTACGGTCAAGGACATCGCCCAGATGTTGCAAAGCTTTGGCACTGAGCTGGCAGAGACAGAGTTGCCCGATGAAGGGAAAATCATTGAGAACCTCCTTGAGACTCACACAGAGAAGTACAGAGAGCTCAAAGTAAGTGGTTGCACAGTGATATGCTTCTCTGACTATAACCTGTTTTTCATTAAAATGGTATGCTGTTACTAGGATGCCATCAGGTCAGTTTCAAAGGAGGGTCGCAACCTTCTCTCCAGCTTGGAGACCACAGGGAAGCAAGATGACGCCCAGTGGGACATCAAGCTGGACTGGGAGACAGTAGAGAGGTAAGAAGCTACTGGTTTGAATTTTTCTAAATAATGGCATTGCCTGGCAAAAAAACAAAACAAAAAAAAAAGTTAAACGGTCCCTAATTTTGTCCAAAATTTATTCCATCTATCCATCTTCTGAACTCGTTCAATGCCTTATGGGGTCAAAGGGCTGCTGGAGTCAACCCAGCTACTGTTGGGTGAAGGCATCCTAAACTCATTATTACTGTACTAATTATTACTCATTATTAAATTGAGGATTACATTGTTTTCAGCATAAGTTCAAAAAGCAAATTTTGCTCCTAACTTGGACCGAAAATGTTTATTAAGTCTTTCAACCTGAAACCTTTAATGCTCTCAGTTCAATTCAGAAAAAGGTATTTTTCTTTCCAAATCATTGCTAAATCAATACAGACATTATTTTTGCTCATAAAAAAAGGAAAAGCAATCAAAGAAATCTTTTGGATGTTACTTATTTGTTTTTACAACTGATATTATGTTTCTTTTTGATCAGGTAAATATAGATTTTTTTATACACAATGAAAATATAGTATTTGTTGTGCTACAAAAGTGAAAAGGATTTTCCTCCTTGTAGGCTTCTTGCCCAGCTCAGAGACATGGAGTCTGCCTTTGACGGCTTCTTTGAAAAACATCATCTGAAACTCCATCAGTACCTTCAGCTGCTCAGATATGAGCAAAGCTTTTCTGAGGTCAGGATTTCAAGTTTTCCCTGCATGGGTCAAATATTGTTTTGACTATTTATGTATAGTTTTCATTTAAAGCTCTTCAAGACATAAATCCATATGTAGTAACTGGTACTGTAAAATACACATATGAAGAACATACTCTTAGATACAAACACATTTAATAAAGGAAAAAAGGAGTCTAATTGCACTCAGATATCCTGCATCCATCCTCTGTCACTTGGAGTGTTTACATAATGTCCTCTGTTTAGATGGACTTGTGTCTGGAGCACCTCATGAATCAGGAGAAAGAGTTTTCCACAAAGGTGAGCACTTTGGCCCAGACAGAGCAGGCTCTCAAAAGGATGGACAGTCTGGAATCTAATGCACAGGTGAGTGTTGTCCAATCATACTTTTACATGTACTCCGGCATTTCATTTTGTCCTAAACAAGCTCTTTCCCTGAACCAAACACTACTGTGGAAACACAGATTCCCAAAGCAGGAATTAACTCGTACATGGGATGAGACTTTTCCCATTTCCCATTTATTAATGTTTTTCTTTGCTAAAACTAAATATACAATGCAAGATTGTTTTCATATGAGACTGTGAGCCTTTCCCAGAATTCCTTGGAAAATATTTTGTGACACTTTATTAAACTTTCAACAATGCTGAATAAAATTATTTGTCAGTAAAATCCTAATGAGCCTGTAAACAGGAACATTTCTTTTGATACACCAAATGTAAACATGTGATTCAAGATATTACCTTAATGAGAATATGATTTATGTTGAAACAGTTTTTTTTGTAAATGAGTTGTTGACTAAAGTCAGCAAGAAATTTGACATTTGCCTTCCACGGGCCTTAATAAAGAACTGTAATTTTCTCAGTAATTTACTCTAGTAATACTTACTGTTTCTATGTAAGTTCAAATGTATTAATAAATAAAGGAAAAAAGAAAATAATTTCTACTTTATTTTGAAAGAGAAGTAGCCTACGTCTTAAGTTTCCACATGTTTAGGAGGAGGACTGATGGGGTTGCCACTGTACTTCTTTCATCAGGAGGTGATGTCTCGAGCTCAGATCCTCATCCTCCACGGACACCAGCTGTCAGCGGGTCACCACTATGCCATGGCTCTCATCATGCAGCGCTGTAACGAGCTGCGTCACCGCTGTGATACGCTCTCCACTGCTCTCCAGAGCAAACACTCTATTTTCCTGCAAACACACCAGCTGCTGTTGTGTCTTGGACAGGTACGCAGAGCAACAAATGTATACTAAATTCACAATGAAGGGGAAAATGCGCATTGTGTTGTCATGAACTTTCTAAATTCAGGTCCAAACATGGTGTGATGAAGGGGCTTACATGTTGGCCAATCAGCTAGTAGATAAGTCCCAGTCCAAGGAGGGGGCCCAGGCAGCTTTAAGAGACATCGAGAGGTTCCTAGAAGGAGCGCCGCCTAATTTAAACTCAGGTCCTGACATCTTGACCATTGAGTATGAGGCTGTCTTAACACCTCAGCTTCAGGTTAGCGCCCCCACCACTTCACCCTCAATATTCTAACAGTAAAGGGAACCAATCCACATTTTAGTTTGGTGATTTCTCTGGGAACTTTCTTCTCCTCTATCCTCTTTTTCTTATCTGTTAGGCCCAGATTAGCAGAACGTTTGAGAAGCACGCTGCAGTGCAGCAGATGATTCAGAACCGGCAGGCTTGTCTGAGGAAGCTGGCAGATAAACACGTGAGACCAATCCAGCTGGTGGCCCCCAGACCTGAAAACCCACCACGTTCCAAATCCCCACTCTTCTCTCCAAAGCATGGTAAGCCACAAAGGCATCCATTCATGTCGTAGTAAAACACATTCATGAAATATATTCTTAAAATAAAGTATTTTGCCTCAAGAGTAGCCCCATTTAACATGTATGCAGTATTCAGTTAACATCCCTCTTTGCATCCCTTAATTTTTTTATTCAGATTTAGTATCCTTTTTTTTTTTTATAAATGTCTTTTTGATTGTTAAGTAGGCCTAATAAAACCTCTTTGACCTCTGTACATGACTTCTTGAAGCACACCCAAGGGTCCACTGGTGTACAAAGAGAGTTGGCTTTACGACTTGTGGGGTTTGAAAACAGTAAGGGCATGCACATTTCACACAGTAAAGCCCCAGCAGGGATGTTGCAGCCCACAAAAGAGAACAGTTGTCTTTTAAATTTAAACTGATTTTTTATTTTTTAATTCAGGGGGGAATCGTACTAAATGTTATTCACAAAAAGTATTACTTTTGTCACTAAAACCCAAAAAATAAACTGGATAATAATAAACTTTTAGAGTTGCTCAATTGGCAATCAACCAATCATAAATTTCTTAATCAAAAATTCTGTAAATGTAGGTTTTAAAGTCAGAAGAAATAAGCGTTTTCTTTCCTCTCGGCTGATTACACTAAATAATGGATCTTCGGCTGGCTAAAATAAGTGGTTGATTTGACTATAAATCATTTTTTTAAATGTAAAATTAAATGTAAAGCAAATAAATAGGTAACCTATAACCTATAACCTTTTAGTTGCTTACTTGGTGAGCTACACCAAATCCTGCAAACTACTGATACAAACTGCCTGTTCTGTATCTAGCAACCCAAGTGGCCTCTGGTCATTTTAGAAATTAATATTTAAGACAAAAAAATGTCAAAGTTGTAATTCTTTATCACCAAAGAACGTTCTCAGACATTTAGAGATTCCACAATTTCCTGATGAGATGGGTTTGGTCTTTCTGGCCACTTGATCTAAGCTTTTAGGCCCCCAAGCTTCTAAGAGAAGGGGTCAGAGGTTAACTAGAACATAAACATAAATTTCACGTGGGACTGATTTGAAGAGGAGTGTCAAAGTGATTTACAAAAGAAAACTAAGGATTGATTTGAACGATTCAACTTAAAAACAATTTATAGGAAATGTTGTACGTCCTCCAAAAGATTCTAAAGTGAATATAATCATTTGTAAACCAGCTACATTCATATCTTTTACACTATTTTAGATCTAATCTTTGTCAGAGTAGGATCAATTTTGTCTTTGGTTACTAGAAACGTAAGGCAAATCAGAAAAAAATCTGCATCAAGATGCCAGTTCAGGTTCAGAATGATAAACATCAAATTTTATGAACTTCTTAACCTTCATGAGCAAATGTCTGTATAAACCACACAGAGAGTCTCTGACGGCTACATGATGAGGATGAAATGGGTTTTGCAGGTGATGGTTTGAAGTTCACGTTTGACATCTCTCTTCCTGGAAAGAGATCTTCACGAAAGAGTCCCAACCCCAGAAAGGTAAGACTTTCAGTAGATTGTCATTTTCTCATTTGCTCTCTACACTGCCTAACTTTTCAGTTTGGTCCAAAACTTTGCCCAGCGCACCTCTAACAGGAGGGTCAGTACTGACCGTCTGCGTTGTTTCCAGATAGAGGTCATCCATGACTTCCAGGAGAGTCGCAGCTGCGTGGCGTACAGCGTGGATGGAGACGACAGTCCGGACCTTTTGAAGCGGTTGGGACATTTTGCTTTTTCAATCCTCTTTGCTAGTGACCTCCTCCGGTTGGGTCATTTAATGTCTTTCTGGGTTTGTCCCACAGCCACGTCATGAGGGAGCTGATAGAGACTGAAAGGATCTATGTGGAGGAGCTGCTAGCAGTGCTCCTGGTAAGAAACACATTCTCCTCCATCCCTACTTCCTCATCTTTGTTTGGATCATATTGTGTCACCATCATTGCTGTAGGGATACAGAGCTGAAATGGACAACCCCATGCTGTCGGGGCTCCTCCCACCAATTCTGCATAGCAAGAGAGATGTACTCTTTGGAAACATGCCAGAGATCTACAATTTTCACAGCAGGCGAGTTATTATTGACTCACTCTGAGAACTTTACCAAAGCTGGAATTCATTATTGCTCCACTTTGTTTCTGTTTTTATTATCTTCCAACAAAAGAGTAGCTGCTGAAATGAATAAAATCTATATTTAACTCCATAACATTTTCAGAATTTCCCAAATAAAAATAAAATAAAACCACATTTCCCAGACTATATGGGACAAAAACATTGAATTATTAAAGATTTGTTTAAAATCTTTAATAAATTTCCTTAATTGTTTTTAAGCTCACTTTAACATGTGATGAAACCTATTTTTTCCACCTGTGTGCATATTTCTTTACCAGAAATGAGCAGTCGTAGGTGTCAAACTCCAGACCTCTAGGGCCAGTGACCTACACATTTTCTAGATTTCTCCCATGGAAACTTTTAATTGGCAAAACACACCTGTGATGCAGGTGATCATCTGCACATAAGGCAGCACTTCTGAAATACCAGAAGGATCTTGGCCCTCGTGGCCTGGAGTCTGACATCTCTGGCCTTAACCCTTGTGCTATCTTAGATGACCCCACCCTTGCATTGATGTGTTATCCCGATAAAGGTGGGAAGATTTCATGTAATCCATGGACACCAGTGAAGATCACAAATCATTGAAGAAAAAAGGTTCAGCGCACTGTCTAGTGGGTCTAGATGACCCAACTCCCAATATTAAAGTGTCTAGGGTTAACTGCAGTTTTGTGTCATGTTTGTGGAATGATAGTGTTGATCTAGTTGGCTTTATAATAAAGGTAGTTCTTTAGGCCATTTGTGTTTATTTCTAGTCGACAGATTCTGGAGTGGCTCCGCTTTAATGTTGGTTGTACATGTAAACTTGGCGTTTGCCTTATGACATTATTCTGCTGTTTGCAGGTGGAGTTATAACAAGTCAAATGCACTTTTTTTTTTAAATAATGCCTTCTTGCTGCGCAGTTCAACAGATTCTATCTATATTGTCACATGTAGTACTGTATTAGAGACTATAGAGATAATGTCTTTGAAATGTAACTACTTCTCTTTGATCTTTTTGGACATTTCCAGGGTTTTCCTTCAGGAGCTGGAAGGATGCCTGGAGGCTCCAGAACGCGTTGGAGCATGTTTTCTCCAACGGGTGAGATAAAACCTTTTTAGATCGTGTGGCTTTTTTACACTGTGTATGATTTACGTGTCTATATTCAGAACAGATCTCTGCTGTCCTTGCAGAAAGAAAGCTTCCAGATGTATGAATGTTACTGTCAAAACAAACCCCGATCCGAGTCACTGTGGAGACAGTTCTCAGACTGCAGCTTCTTTCAGGTCAGTGTTGATGATTACCACGAAGGAGGGTCTAAGGGCAGGGATGCCAGTTTAGTTTAGTTTAGTTTAGTCTGTTTAGTTAAAGTTTAGTATGATCCTATTGAATTCTATGCATTTATGATCCCTTTTGATTGTATGTTTACCTTACAATTACCGGTACGAAGCCCACTGAGACGACTGTTGTTATGAATTTGGGCTTTGTAAATAAAGTTGAATTGAATTGAATTGTTGCCCTGATTTCAGCATTTCTGGGTTATTGCACTGTATTTAATTTACTTATTTTTCTCTTCTTTTTATTTTAAATTTCTTTTAACAAATATCAGAAATGTGTTCTGTGGTCCACTTGGTCTGTAGTAAGACCCACGTGATTTTATAAAATGGATCTGGGTTCTTATGGGTTAACATCTAAAACGTAGTTGTAAAGATTAGTTGCACTCTGACCAAATTGCAAGTTGAAAAATACTTATAGTAATTTAATAAGATAAGTTACCAAATGTGCAATTCAATTTGTCTTTCTATTAAAGGAGTGCCAAAAAAAGCTAGAGCACAAGTTGGGCTTGGACTCTTACCTGCTGAAACCCATCCAGCGCCTCACCAAATACCAGCTGCTGATTAAGGTTGGAAAGTCTTTTTTCTTTCTTTCTGGTTATTAAACTTAACAGATACACCATGTCACCACCTCCACATAAAAATATGCTTTTGTGCATATCTGCCAACTCTTGCTGCCTGCATTTGTGGTTTAAGGAGCTGCTTAAGTACAGTTCAGACTGCGAAGGCACTTCTGAGCTGCAGGGGGCGCTGACGGCCATGCTGGACCTGCTCAAATCAGTCAACGACTCTATGCATCAAATTTCCATCACAGGATACGAAGTAAATAAATTCATGTTATGTTTTTAATATTCTATGGTTAAGCAGTTTTAGGGAAAACCTTCTTTTACCAAGAAACCGGGAACGTAAGCCCCTCCTTTCATCACACTCAGGGGGACATCTGTGAGCTGGGCCGGGTGCTGATGCAGGGCTCTTTCAGCGTCTGGATCAGTCATAAGAGAGGTCCCACACGCATGAAAGAGTTGGCTCGCTTCAAACCTATGCAGAGACACCTCTTCTTGTATGAGAGAGCTCTCCTGCTGTGCAAACGAAGGGAGGAGCATGGAGACGGCATCGACAAGACCCCCTCATACAGCTTCAAGCACTGCCTGAAGGTAAGTCCATGACGCTACAGCAGAATGAGAAGAGTAAACAGTTTCTTTGCTACATTTGGAGATTAGAAAATGGTAAAGATTAATAACTTCCTGACTTCCAGCAATGCAAATTTGTCCTCTGCAGAGAACATTTCTGAATACTGTGTACTACTAAATTAACTCTTTTTGTTATCTACAAAGGAGATTTGGGGCATTTAAATGATACCAAATCTGAAGGGGTGGGGCTGTGGATGTTGTAGTTTTTGGTTGATTAAAACCAACTTTCATTGGGGAAAAAAATGTCGCTGGTTGTCAGGAGGACACTAATGGGACACTAAAATCTAAATCTTATTTAAAAGTTCAAGGATATTAGAATATAATATCCTTGCATATTTATCATCTGCTTTAAACAATTTAGCGGAGACAAATAAGAGAAGGCTGCAAAATGAAAAAATATTCTGATTTAAAAAATGTAAATATTATTGGCTTTTTACAATTACATTCAATCCTAAGCAACTGAAAGATTTTTGTAAAAGCGAGGCCAATGTGGAGTTGAGGGGTTTGTTCCAGAATAGCAGTCAAGACTGAGATTTGAACCCCATCAAATAAACAACAACACTCTTGTTTAGGTAAGTGAGCTACAGACGGGCACAAATTTCTAATTTAGACAATGCACCATCTACTGATTCTGGATTTGACTCAACCGCTTTAGTTCTTAAAGAGACCACCAGAGGCAGGTTCAGGTTGCTATGGTAATTTCTCGTCAACTCCTATGTTAAAAGTCAGATTTTACACCAACATGTGAGAAGTTTGGCGTAAAAACCTTGTCAGTTGTTTATTGTTTTGTTTTTTATTCATAGTAAATGGAAGACGGGTAACTTTTATTTAACAACTTTTAGGATTTTATTAAAGCTCAAATGTTTGTATTATTATTTCTTTGATTGGTTGGTAGGGTAGGTGGGTCTTTGGGTGAACTTTTTTTTTATCCCTTTATTTTGACCCATCCAATTAGGCACCCAAGCAGAATCCTCAGGTTTTAGTCTAAAATAATCCATCTAGTAGATGTATGTTATGAATTTAGCATTTGGCTTATGGCATATGATTATTGCTCAAAATGGGGGGAAAGAATAACATGTTTTTGCAATGTTTAGTGTTGCAGCACAACGAACAACCGCTCCAGCAATTTCCTCACTGATGCACATTTTTGTTGCCTCATCCTTTATGCAAGGAGGTTGAAAGTAGAAACACCTTTGACCGGACAGCAGATAAAGCACAAATACTGTGTGTTCACAAATAATGCAAAGAACAGACTTCATTAAACACTTGCAGCTTCTCTCCTCTTCTCTGCTCTTAAGGGCCTTACAAAGAAAGCTCAGCAGCATGCGGTTTTGCATAATCTCAACTTTTAAAACATAAAAAATTGAAAATGTTTTATTTATTATTGTTCCTAGTCTGTTGTCTTTGACACCCGCAGAAGAAAAGGCTCCTGAGAGTTTAGTGTTGTCAGTGTTGTAATCTCTGCACACCCTTGATCTGCCCAGCTGCACACAGAACATGATGTAGCCCTCTGCTGTTGTGGCGGGTGTCAGATCTCTTGTCCTCCCTCAGCAGCTGCAGCTCTTGATTTATTATTGAGGATGTTGGAAGGAAGCTGTCATTTTGGCGGAGGTTTGTGTGAGACTGCAAATGTTGCTAAGACCGGACAGATGTGCTGCATGATGTAAGTCTAAGACACTGGGCTCGTCTCTTTGCAGATGACTGCTGTGGGGATCACGGAGAACATCAAGGGAGACGTGAGGAAGTTTGAGATCTGGTACAGCGGCAGGGAGGAGGTTTATGTGGTCCAGGTACAGCTGGGTTTTTTTAATCTTCTTTTCTAGCTTTATGAGCATGAGGTGCATAAAGACGTCAAGCCATATCATCAGATTTGCTCATCTGTTGTCCCTTAGGCTCCTTCAGTGGAGGTGAAGATGGCCTGGCTCAATGAGCTCCGCAAAATCCTGACCCACCAGCAGAAGCTGCTTAGAGGTCTGTGTAAAGTTTGAGTTTACGTCACTCAAAGAAGAAAGCCTGTCCTAACAAGCAATACTCTAGACTGCAAAAAGAAATAGCCGGAAAATAGGAAGAAAAACACCCAGTAATATTTAGAAGAAAATCACTAGAAAATAGTAGAATGATCTTTCCATACAACAATTCAATTTTACATGACACAAAATCTCATGAAAAGATCATCATCTAGAAACAAGGAGTTCCACGCAAGCATTCCAGAAGGGAAAAATTGGCTAAAAAGCTAACTTTGAGATAGAATTACTAAAAATGGAATATTATACAGCCTAAAAAAATGTATTTTTTGGTAACTGATGAAATGAGGGCAAAAAGCTTGTAGTTTATTTTGTTACGGAGACAAAAAATGAATGTGACATGCGGAAATGACTCATTTAAGAGCAAAATAAGAATATAATCTTTGGCCCATCTTAACATATCCTCATAAAATCTAAAAGTAACACTTAATCTTAGAACATAAATCCACCTTTTTAGTTTTCAATGAATGCCAGTCTAACTTGTCAACAAGTTTGAACTTTAAAATAACATCATTAAAATTGAACCAAAAATTATACAGAATAATTCAAGTTTTATTTGTCTTAAATCTACTTTTTCTGTTGTCAAGAGTAAGGAGCAAAAAGATGTTAACTCATTTTAATAATATCATCCTTTTTCCCAGATCATAGCTCTAGTTGAGGCAAAAAATTCTCGACCGTGTTGATTTTGAGAAAAGCTTGGAAGCGTATAGAACAAAGAGAAGTTAAAACAACTTAAAACCTGGTAAAAATACATTGAATGTCCAAAAAATAGTTTTAAATCTTTGCAAGTATCAAACAGTTTGCAGTATAGACTGGAGATGATGGGCTTTCATCCCAAGTCTTGTTCAGAAATCACTCTTGCTCCTTTTCCTCACACAGCTGAAGCATACCAACATGGCCAGGTGGTTGAACACATCCCGCTGTCTCCTCATCTTAACGAGAGGTTAGTGCTTCAGAAAGCCCACCCCACCTGTGCAGGAGGCACTGCTGCGTGGCATTTTTACACCAGATCAATGCGTCTTTGTGTGTGGGAGGTGTGTGCCGGCAGACTCAGGCCCCTCTCTGTTTGTGACCAAGTTGCCTATCCCCACTGCTCCTGCCCCCCACCTGCAGGGGCATGCGGCCATCCAAGGGGGTCCCCAGGGGCTGTCTGCCGGGGCTGGACTTTGTCTCGCTGTCAGCTGACGTCTTTCTCTGCCTGCGGTCCAGGAGCCCCCGCCCTCGAAGTCCCCGGCAACGGCCCCGGCCACGCCCCCGGCACTGCTCCCAGCGTCACTGACCTGCTGTAACGCTCAGTGGTAAACTCAGCCCGGCCCAGCCTGTCTCGCCTCACCATGGCATGAGGACCGAAAACCCCAGGCTGCTGTGTTTGCTTACTGATCGTCAGCCGCAACCCCACCCTACTTTCCTCTATAGCCTCCATTACATGTGATGATTCACTCCCTCATGTCTTCCATTCAATATTCAAAAACATTTCTTTAATATCTGCATTTGATGTTTGCTGTTTTGCATGTCATGCAAAAGGCAAACAAACGGAAAAGTTTCATTTCATGGTTGCTCCTCATTGGCTAATGGCACAGGTTTGAGAGATTGGCCTCGATTTTTGAGATCTGATTAAACAACTTGAAGTTCTTCACCAAAACGTGAGAAAATCTCTACATTTGGATCTTAATGAACCGAGGCCAGATCTTCCTTCCTTCCTTCCTTCCGAGTTAAGATGTGAGCTGTTTGTGAGGTGGGTGTCAGCCGCCTGGAAGCTGTATTTCCAGGGGAAGCTGACTGATGGCTGCTGCTCATTCTGTGCTGTATTCAAAGCATCCATCCTGTGTGAAAGAAAATCCTCCCAAAAAGTTTTAAATGTGGTGTTTTGTGTTTTTTTTTCTAGCAGCAAGCAGCAGAGATTATCAGTCAGCTCAGAAGAGACTGAATCCGGGAAGAGCAGCCCAGACCCCCAACCACACACCCCCAAACACCAGCACAACCGCAGGAGTGAGTAAACCAGGACATGTTCTCCTAATCAAGTAGATACTTAGTAACTTCATCACAAAACCAAATCCAAATCAATTCTAATTTGCACAATGCTTTGCCACTGTTACCGATTTGCTCCATGATCATCTAATTTAGATGTTTGACTTTTACCCTTCAGTGGTTCAGGTGTACTTTGATGTGAAGAACCGGGCACATCAAGGACTTTGGAGAAAAAAGGTCCAGCTACTGAGAGTAGCTTTTGATTCCACATTCTTTTTAATTTCCCAGTAAGTGCCAAAGAGGTCACATTCATGTCCTCACGGTTACTAAGTATCTACACTGACATGGCTGTGGGGAAAATGTGGAGATTTTGTTTGCTGCTTTACACAACATGTCTGTGGCTCAGGCTGGCCCGGAGCTCACCACTCGGTAGACATCTGTGAGGGTCTGGAGGACTGGTCTGGAGATCAGGACGTCTTTCAACTGACTGAGGACACCTCTTTGGTGCAACTGGTGAGACCAGAGACAAGTTAAAAAAACTTTGTTTTACTTTTTTTTTTTTCTAAATAAATCAAGCTTGACATTTATTTAGAGAAATGCATTTATTTTTTCCATCTATGGTATTCGCAGATTACTCTTTACTATGTTTTGTTTTCAGCAAAAAAAAAAAAAGAGTAAACTCCCTTTGACATATATTTGTCACTTCAAATATATTGTAGGTATGGTGGACAGAGGTTGTTTGATGTCATCTGCATTGTCTTGGTCTGATATGAAGTCTTTATGTCTCTTCCATGTTGTCATTTTGCTCAAATATGGCATCAAACACAAACCTTTCTACAAAAATATGTATGCATTAGGCAGTACAAACAACCCCTACCAGTGGTTAGAATGAAGTACCATATATTGCAGTTCCACAGTTGACCACCAGAGGGAACCAAGCCATGTCCCAGTGGTTCTTATGTCTATGGTTTAACACATCTCTACTCCAAAAAATACTCTTATTAGGGTATAGTCTAAAAACTTTTAAAATCTTTTTTTCTGTTTTTCTATTCTTGAAATCTAGTGTGTGTGTGTGTGTGTGTGTGCGTGCGTGCGTGCATGGAGGGGGTATTTTATTTACTGTTTTCATATACTGTTTCAGGCATGTTTATTTGATTGGCAGGTGAAAACTCCCCTTTTGTTTTGCCCTACCCATCATCCATTTTCAGAACATTCCTGAGGTGGGTGCAGACTTCAGTTAACATGTGCTGGCCCACCGACAGGCTTCATTTTCTGCCTTTCAGATAATTGGACCTGTAAATATTTGTCTGTGATTTGAACACACCCAGCAGAGTGCTCGAGAAATATTCTGCTGTCACATTATTCAAAGAGTCGATGTTTCACCTAATTTTAATATTTAAAAATAAAATAAATGAATTTAATTTTAAAAATCTACCTTCATCACATTTAATATAAATAGAGGTGGATTAATATAGATCAAAAATCTAATCCTGAATGTAAGAGAAACAGTTGTATAATGAGGCAGCAGGTACATTTATTTCATTTATATTCGATTGAACAGCTGCCTAATGGTTACCTGGTGAACTCACCTTGCTCCAAATGTATTATGCTCTCAGAAGATTTGAACAGGAAATGTATGTGATGCTCTTTGGTTTTATTGGATAATGCATTTACACAGCTGACTGAAGGGAGGTCTAAACTATTAAGAGTAAACTAATGAGTTCACCTCCATGAGTCTTGCTCTTGTGGCTGTTCTGATCACAGTTAAAGATGTACGTGTGCACAAACTCACCCTAACACTTACAACGTAAAAATCAAAATCGAGAGCCTAAAGCATCACTCTCAAGTCATTCAAACTTTTAGTAACCGTCACAAATCCTAGAATTTATATTACATTCTCATTATTTCTCTCCAATGCTTAATCCTGTATCCAGAAAAACTCTTATTTTGATAGAAATGCTGTTATATGCACTAATCTTCCCACAGATTTAAAGATATTTTGAAGTTTTTTTTAAACCTTTTTTTCGTTCTGTTTTTTTAAATGAATCATACCTTCCCATTTTGTTCTCCTATGTTCATCAGTCTCCAGGCAGATACCGGGCTTTGGCTGATTGTTCTCAAAACGGTCCTGACAGCATCATCATCAAATGCGGAGACATGATCCAGCTGCAGTGTGAAGACAGCAGGGGGCGCTGGTGGGTCTGAAGCCAAATGCAGGAAACCGTTCACAAGTGTTTGGTCTCATTTAATGAGTGACACAGTGCTGATTTAAAATAAACACTTAAACTTTGTTTTGCAAATAAAAATCTGAATAATCTGCATTTTGTGATAACGGTGACAAGATATTTCTCTCTCATCATTTGAAACAAAGGCTTGTGAGGAATTTGAGTCAGCAGCAGGAGGGCTTCATAGTGGCTGCCAACCTGCAGCTGGTTATTGGAGGCAGCAGCCGAGAACATCCGTTCAGGCTTGGGGGTAAAGAGAAGTCACACACTTCTGTGTCGAATCATGTAAATACTTCATTTTGAATTTAGCTCTTTAAAAATCTGTGTTTTGTTGTTTGCAGACCCGGGGCACCTCAAGGTGAGAAAGCTGAGCTCCCCATAGAGATAAAATCCTAGAAACTCACGTCTATGTGTGGAGGATGAACTGTCTGAAGGAAAAGACTGACTCACAACTGAAGGAGCACCCCCTCACATACTTCTGGATATCCTCTGCGCACTTCAAAGACATAACATTTAAAATCAGCAGCCTTGTGATTCTCCCTCGGCTCTACCTGACAGTCTTTTAAAGAACGTTTTCTGCTGGTGAAGGAGCGTGTCGTTTCGGACAAACACTAGACTGAACTTGCATCTGTCTTTAGCGGCTGGCAGTTGTCGTCTTGTCCTTCATCACTCTGAAGTTCTGCTGGGCCACCTCACTAACTGTTGCAGAGACATAACCCAGGATTTGCCTGAAACATTTCTTAGAAAGAGACTGTTGTACATATGGTGTCATTTTTACATTGAACAAATCACATTTTAATTGTTTGTTTTCTTTTTTTTTGTTTTTGTTTTTGTTTTTTTGCATTATCCATTTTTCTGAACAGGTCGAGAGTTAAAATGCCAAAATGTGCCATGCCATAATGCCTTTTTATCCCTGCTCTTATAGGGTCTCTTGTATGTTTGTAAAATCAAATGCTCTGTTTGCTTTTCAGCTGACCTCGAGAACATTCAGTAGGCACATTATTTGCTTGAAATCCACAGCCTGTCTGAATGTGTTCTCTGCTAGCTGCTCTACAAACTCTGTCTGCTGTCGACTCTTCGTGGTTTGCTGTGTTGGGGTGGGGAAACGCGTCCTGTGTGGAAGCAGGAAGCAGCTGACACGACCCTGACGGTGATGTAAGACACAAAAGAACGTGACAGAATCTGAAGTGCCGGAGACGAACGAGATGTTGCTTCATTTACCATGAGTATGGTCTCAGAGCTTTCTGTCAGCGCAGACTGGAAGGAACAAGATGGGGATGCTGCGTCTCCTCAGTCACCACCCAAACACATCGGCTCCTCCTCAAGATTAGGATCTTCACATCCTCATTAAAAAAGGATCATACAACATACATGAAAAATACAGAACACTTAGTTAAATATTGATTTCAGCCTTATATGATTTACCAGATCAAATCGAGACCCCTGTTGGAGGGCCGCCTTTGATTCCCGCCCCTTTGATGTGGAAATGAGTCCAGAAAGCAGCAGGGGCCACGCCGCACCACTTTAACTGCTCAATTATTTATTTAGCTCCCCCGTTGTTCCTTCATTTCATGGGACATCTACAATATTTACATCTCCACATATTTACAAACTCACTGTCAATGTTTTTTTGTTTTTTTTTTGGCTCTCATCGTCACAGTCAAATGTTGTCAAGTCAATCCAAAATGCTGCAGATTTTGCACAGACGTTTTTTCCAGTGGTGGAAATCGAACATACCATACAAATATGAAACTTTGAGGATCTTTATGAGCCAAGTAGCTTGAGCTTGCTGCTAAACTTTTTTGCACGCCGGCTGAATGATGAGCTGGTTCTTGTAAGGCAGTTTCCTGCTCTGCTCCTTTTCCAAAGCTTTAAAATGTAATCCGACAAAAGGAAGATGTTGCAGACTTTTGTTTTTTTTCTTTCATTGAGCAGCTCCGATAATTAAAAGATTGAACGTAGTTGGATAAAACCTTGTGTTTTAGACAGTAAAACTATGCAAGAAGTCTTTGGATTCTCGGACATTACCTCAGTTACAAATAAAAAATACTCTCCTGGAGTTAAAAGCGATTGGTTTGCTGCAAAAATGTATTTTATTAGTAAGGGCTTTGAGAGCATTTTCTGATATTTTTAGCTTTACGTGAGCACAAATGTGAAAATATTAAAAAATAAATGCCTTTTTGATGTTCTTAAACATATAATTAACATAGAATCTATGTGAAATTTCATTAACTCATAATTTTACTTGAATTTATGGTTTTCAACTGCTATGCTGTTATTTTTTTATTGCTGAGCTACTGGAAGAAAGGGCACAACTGCATTTATAATAATTAGAAATAAGAGGAATTTCTCTTCTTGAAACTCTTAAGCATCAGTTTGAAGAAGGAAAATACCAACTCTAGTTATTCAAAAAAGTAGCTGGAGTGCTGAATCAGTCTTTCTGGCCTTTTTAGGTTCAGAATGTGACCCAAAAGTACATTAGAGCTCTCAACTGTTATGCTGTTATTAAAAATTTGTAAGACATTTTGCAGCGTACTGTGCACATTTGACCACAAGATGGCACACCAATGCTTCAGTGTAAACAACTGGATCCTTTCAGCAAACAGGAAATAACAAGAGCCAGTTTGGTAATAAACATAAACATTAGCTTAAACTTTTGCTGAATAGTTCTTTTTACTCCAGACAGAGCATATAGTCACATATTTTAATATTCTTTTTTAATCTAAATGGTAATTATAAAAACTCTGTGAAAATGTTCCACCTCTAAGCTTCCTTTTACTACGGAGCCCGTGTCCTGGCATGAAATATCTCGTTCCCACAAATTAATTATTTAATTTGAGCGAACGAAATAATTATTTACAACATAAGTCATTCATAAACACGAATTGCTGCCTCACATACCGGACTTAGCTCCTGCCTAAACATGGATGTGAACAATAGTTGGATTTACAGCAGATACCTTCACATTTCTGTCTGTGTGTGTGTCTCATTACATTGCATTGAAGACACAGAGGATGTTTAGAGATCAGATTTATTTATTTTAAAAAGCACAAAAGCATCGGTAATCATGTTTTCATGTCTGGGTTCATTCACATCCTGGTACGCTCTCCGTCCATCCTGCTGCAAAAGCTGCTTTCTGCCGCTACTTCTGTGTCTCTGTGACCCACATTCGTTCAATAGGGGGAAAATAAAAACAAGAATGATCGATTTATTATTGTCTCGATGCAAATAAGAAAAATATCATAAGATTTTGGATGCCCAAGCTTCCTGCTTCACCTACCGGACTTAGCTCCTAGCTTCATAAACACGGATGTGAGCAATAGTTGGAATTACAGCAGATACCTTCACATTTCTGTCTGTGTGTGCCTCACTACATTGCATTGAAGACACGCAGGACGTTTAGAGATCAGATTTATTTATTTTAAAAAGCTCTACAAAAGCATCAAACTTGTTAGCAGTCACTTTACATCTGAAAGCTAGTAGGCTATATGCTACGTGTCCCATCATGCATCACACATACCTCATAATGCATCTTGATCAATCACCGTGTCCCGTGTGGGCAAACGATTGGCTAGGTAGCATGTAGCCTACTGGCCTTCGGATGTAAAGTGACTGCTAACGAGTAAAAGACAAGTTCTGAATATTATCATTCCTATTTGACTTTTACTACAATATCCCATACCGCAGCTGGCTGCCGGTAGACGGCCAGCCAGCTGTCCGAATGCCGGCATGACAAACAAAAGAGTTCTGCGGTGGAGCTATGTCTGGTGAATCACTGTGGTATGGCGTAGCACAAAGCTTGGGCATCCTAAATCTTATGATATTTTTCTTATATTCATTGAGACAAAAATAAATTGATCATTCTTGTTTTTCTTTTTCCTTTATTGAACGTATGTGGGTCACAGAGACACAGAAGTTACCACTGAAAGCGGCTTTTGCGGCCGGACGGAGAGCATATCCGTGTTTATGAATGACTTATGACGTGAATAATTATTTCGTTTGCACAAATTTATTATTTCGAGGGAACGTAATAGTATTTCATAGGAACGTCATATTAATTTGTGGGAACAAGATATTCATTTGTGGGAACGAGGTATATTTTATTTTTTCCATGTCAGGTCACGGGCTCCATATTTTACACCGTTGTGTTGCACTGTTACACGGTGATGCTCTTTGTGACTGAGTTGACTTTTGCAGAGATGAAAGCAGTTTTCTGAACATTTCAGACCTGATTCTTCAACTACATCTGCATTCACTAAATGCCAAAAATAGCAATTGAGCGTTTTAAACATACATTTTGTAGCATATGCCAAAAGATGGACTCGGAACACACAGACAGATTGAAAAACCTGTGTTGCTACACTAATACCACCCAGTCATGTGACACATTGAGGCAGTAAAGTTTACGTATGGAGGCAGACTCTGGTTGGCCAAATGATGAATGAGTGATAAATGTATTGGTGGCAGCCACAGTCTGGGATATTAATTAACTGATTTTCACACTTTTCTGCCACTTCAAGATTAAAATGGACTTCTTGTTGCCATGGAGAGTCATAGTAGTTCAACTCCTCTGATGATGGTTTTTTTTTCCGCTCACAAAACTGCCAAACTTTGAGCGATCACCATTGGAATGATCAGCTGTTCTGTGGATGAAGTAAGTCATCTGCTCTGTGCTTTTATGTTTAGATATTCATTCATGGAACGGTGATAGATTTTGACAATTTTTCCATCAAATGTCAATAAAGTCTAAAAACAAAAGTGAAACAGTGCTGCTGGAGAATCCGAGACATTTTATTGTTTTGTGTGATGATATAGGGCACAGCCTGCTTGAAAGTGATAACTGAAAAAAAAAAAACATCATTATATATCATCCTTTCACCAAAGAGTTTGCTCAAACCCAGAAGACGTATTCTCTTTCTACACCAGGAGGCTTATTCAGAGTGACAGCTGAACGTTTAACTCTGGAGTCGCTTTCTTCTCTGGCTTATTGGGTGAAACCCATCACCTGTCCTGGAAGTTCCCCTCGGGGAGACCAGAGTCTTCTCCAGTGTTGCCATTTATTGACCCGGGGCACTGTTGTTTTACTGAATCGTTGAGAAGACTGAATTATTTATACTTGAGTAATTAACACTGTCTATTCAATATATGAGCTTCCACACAGACTAAGTCAGAGTGAATTTGTAATGATTTTGAATTTCTTCCTCAGACTTACAGTTTTTCTGAACCTGTGTTTTTTTTAACCTTTGTCAAAAAGCAGAAAAAAACAAGTAGTTTAGGTGCAATGATAGGAAATGCAGTTACAGTACAGTCTGTTGGTGGTTGTAAGGGATAAAAAACAAATGGGGAGATCATTTGTGGGGAGAGCTTTTACTTCTTTGCCTTTAGGCTGTCCCTTCAGGGGTTGCTACAGTATATCAGCCTCCACTTAATACTGTCCTTATCATTTACATCCGTGAAGCTCTTCTTTGGTCTTCCTCTAGGCCTCTTTCCTGGTAGCTCCAACCACAGCATCTTTTCCCTAACATAATGACTGTTCCTCCTCTGTCCAAACCATCATAAGAATGTGTGGGGAGAGCACAGTAACACATGAAAGGAAAGAAAATATTCTTTAAATGATCATTGATTTGAAAAAATCCCCCTGACCTCACCGTCTTTCTTTCATTACTGTTTGGTGCCGTGAAGCACAGAACCTAACTCAACTTCACTTAGATTAGTCATTACAGTAGGGAATCCAGTCAACACATCATAACAACTTGTGTTTGCTCAATTCTATTGATTATTGCAGTGCAGCCTCTTCTCCTGTGGGGGAGTTTATGACCTTACTCTTTCACCAGAGGCTTGTTGTTATTTGCTAGGAATAAAAGAGGATCTACTGTTGAGCAATTCTGCAATAAAAAAATGAGCCTAATTACATTATTTTATACAAAAGTTACATTTCAGGGGGCAGCTGATGGTGTAATCAGAATTCAGTTTTGTTGACACGTTTCACTGTTTAATAGAAAATCTATTTTCCAGTTGAACTGAGTTAAAATAGGGGAAGCATTTGTCAGTGTTTAGCTTTTGTATCAAAGCTCAACTTTGTATCAAAACTCAGATTTCTCACAAAGTGAAAAAAGTTACTTGGATGACAGCTTCTTCAAGTAAATAACCTTTACTTTAGGGTTAAAAGTTCCAGCAAGATGCAGACATCCAATGGGAGGAAACTATAAATGTTTTGAGACATTTTGAAAAGTCTCTATAAAATATATTTACAGTTTTTCTTACGTATCCCCACAAGACATGAGCCTTAGTCTATTGACCAGCATACCTGCGAGCTGGATTTAAAAAAAAATCCCTCCAGCACAATTCCTTCAGATACTTTTAGGATGCATTTTGTCATAACACATTAGAGTAAGGGGACAGCTCTCTTAAAAAAAAAAAAACATTTAGTTAGCAACGCATTATCTGTCAACTGCATTCAAAAGGGTGATTGTTTTAATGACAGAAATGTTAGTTTTCAAGTTACTTTGACTTTAGCGCTCAATTCCCGATGCAGATGAAGACACCTTGGGGCAGTTTACATTGTAACTTCAAAAACCTGCCAAAGAGTCACCCAGCAACCCCCCTCCGCATCCCCTTGAGCAGCACTTGGCAAAGTCAGGGAGGAAAATCTCCCTTTTAACAGGAAGAGCCCTCTGGCAGATCAACTCTCAGCATGAGTGACCATCTGCCTCTTCCGGCTGGGTTCAGAGCGAAGCGCGGAGAGATAAGACAAACAGCACCAGCCAAAATGTAAAGACTGGGCAGGTTAGTGCATTCAGTTACCATTCAAAGTTATGACATGTGATCCACGAAAGGACATAGTATGTTTCAAAATAACAAAATAAAATAAAGCATAGGTGGATCATTTGTCAGGACAGCAGTGTATGTGTCATTAAAATGTACACCGTTTGAACAATTATTACATTTGATCAAGCTATGGGACGTAAGCAGCACTAGAAAGTTTGACCAAATTTTGCTTACAGAAGTGATTATAAAGGTGCACACTGGCCCTCAAAGCAAGGCAGAGCCTATTCTCCTCCCAGAATCAATAATATTAATGTGATGTTTCAGAGGAGTCACTAGTCAAAAAAACAGTCTTTCTGACACCTGAACATTCATTTCCTATGATGCTTTCATGAACATCCAAGTCCATGAATTTTTTTTTTTAACTTGTCCTGTCCAACAGCTGAGCAAGCAGATCAGAACTGAGTGCCTCTTGTATTGGACAGATTTAATTGTTACAATTGGGGCTCATGGATCTTCAGACAGACTGAGTGTATATTTGTATAAACCCTTTTTGTATTTGAGGCTAAGTTTTATTTATAAAAATTATATTTGTATGCATTCCTTGTTGGACCGGACGGAAAAAAGAAACAAAAGAGGAGAGAAAGAAACAGAGTGGAATGTCAGAGATGGGGGATAAGGGGTTAGAGTGGGGAGTAGTCGATATTACAAAGTTAAAACATAACAACTATTTACAGGTTAGAAGTATAGTCATGCATTAATGATTAAAGATTTATCTCCCAAGATTTCTGCACACAGACAGGTACACACAATATTCGCATTACCGATATTCATGAGGAGGGGTGTAGAACAAGAGAAAAAACAATACCCATGCCCATATTTGTGCAAAGGTGAATAACCGGGTGGGATGAATGAATGTGTGCCTCTTCTCTTGGTAACCTCCAAACCAAGACTCGTCCATCAGATTGCCAGATAGAAAAGTGTGATTGATCACTCCAGAGAACACATGTCCACTGCTCTAGAGTCCAGTGGCGGTCACTGCATCCGGCGCTTTGCTTTGCACTTGTGATGTGTGGCTTGGATGCAGCTGGAAACCCATTCTAGACATACATGGATCTATTTGTAAGCAGGAGGATGCATCAGAATGGAGTGGAGCAGAGAGCTTGTGGTTTGGGTTACAAGCTTTTTCCTACAATATTTTTGCATCTGCTCGTGATTCACAATGAGTTGATTAAAGAAATATTCAGAGATGCAATTTTAGTCTTAATTTTCTTTCAAAAGTCCTCCATATTGAGTACAATGTCACAGGAACATGTTAAAAACATCAAAAACAAAGTTTTTATAGGAGTGGGTCATTCATACCACAAAAGGTTTAATATTGCTTTATTACTCTGTATAAGACTACATTGTCAGATAAAAGTGAGGTGACCCAAGCATTAAGTACTGCTAACTGTGCTTTACTTCTGTAAAGACTCAGCTGTGACTTAGTAAGATTAAATTCATGCTTCATTACAATTGTTTGGGTGATTCAGTAAAAAAAATGATTCATGGGTCACTGGCAAACAGTCAAAACAGCTTGAGTTTAGTTTTGCAGGTGTGTCTTACGCCACAAATGATAATGTGAAAATAAAAAGCGCAGCTGTGAAGGTTTGAAACGTCTGTCAACTTAGTGAGAATCACATTTGCTAACAGTCTCCCCAGAAAAAAAAAACATTAATATCGTGAGTTCCTGAGAAATGAGAGCTTAAATCCACTCCTGGTGCTGTGAGGCGTGATGTAGTCAGGCTGACAGATGCTCCTGGCTCACAAATGTTCAGCCACTGTTAATAAAAACTGGAGCTCCCATTGCTCTTAGCCATAAAATGCTCTAAAAGCTCACTGTTTTCCAGATGAATGTCAAAAACAAATTTGCAACAAAAACTCCACTGAAGGGTACCAGTCTATATTTTTATAATCCTAAACTATTTAAGATCTATGTAAGGGATAATGACAGACGAAGTGTGCATCATCAGAAACTAACTCATGTCGTGGAAGCCTGAACCATCTGACACAAAGCGGAGGACGGTTGCTTCTGCGTTAATTTCTGATTATGCACACTTCGTTGGCCATTAACCCGCTTATACCATGGTCACTTATAAAATAAACAAATGTTCAAGCAGTTTTTAGTACTTTATTCTTGTTATTTGTTTGGTTTAGATTTTTTTTTCGTGAAAAAAAGTGATCTATTTGTTACTTGGTGTGGCGCCTTTGTCACGGGGACATGACAGTTGTGCTGAGCCAGCACCGACCGCAGTCACAAAGAAAAGCAATATATACTCTGATCGTCACGATGAATTAAATAAAGCATCAGTTCAGAAAGATAGTTCACGTCCTACTGCTTGTTTTTGTTTTGTCCAGATGATGAAGCTAACGTTTGTTTTAAAGAAGCCAGCACAGTGATACAGAACATTTAGATTATGTGAGTGGATCTTTTTTTTTTTTAGGTGTGCATTATCACTGTGGATTATCACTTTTTAATCAACACCCAGCAGCCAATCAGAATAAAATATTTCCCCGGACCATGGTACAACAGTTAAACTTCATATGCAGTGGTCAATGGAAACTAAAATTTCCAATAATAATATCATTATTTAATAATATTACATTTTATTTATAGGCAATTTTCATGGCACTCAAAGGTTACCTTATAGGTGTTTCACAAACAGACACAGAGACAAATAAAGAAAAACAAAGCTATAAAGAAATTTCAACGTTCATGAGTTGCATTGTGTGTGTGAATGTGTGTGTGCATAGGTGAATGGGTCTGTGACTGTAAAGCGCTTTGTCCTTGTAGGCAGAAAAGCGCTATATAAGTATCCGCCATTTACCATTTACCATTTTTAACTTAGGGCTAACCTAAAAGGGTGAGTTTTAGGTCTTGATTTAAACACAGGTTTGGAGTTTATGGTGAGGAAAGTTAGAGAGAGGGTAAGACGAGGGCAGAATTTGAAGATCTCAAGAATGCGGCAGGGTACATAAGAGCTGGAGAAAATCAAAGACAGGGTGGGGTCATGAAAAATGAGGAGAGGGATTTTAAACTTAATTCTGTGATGGACTGGCTGCTTTAGAACAGGAGTGATTGGGGAAGGGGTTCAGGAAATGATCCAGCGGCAGAGTTGGTTAAAGCTAATGGATGAACTCACAGGGGAGACCTAAAAGAGGAGAATTACAGTAGTCATGTAATTCATGGACCGGAACGGCTGCAGTCAACGGTGTAAGCAAATGACACATTTCCAATGAGATATGTTGAAAAAAAGGCTATTGTGTGTAATTTGAGTAATTTGTGAGACAAAAGATAGTGGAGATTAGAGAATGACACCGAGGCTCTTAACCTGTGAGGATGGGTAGGGGATTGGGCAGTGGAGTTATAGCCAACAAACCAACATTTGTTGTATTGCTTTTACTAAAAAGAAGTTGTGAGAAAACTGAATTGTAATCTCAGACGAACCGTGTAAAAGTAGGAGGAAGAAAGAACTGCAGAGATATGCTTAGTAGCCAGGTAGAGCTGAGTTTCCTTAAAAAAAAGAAGAGAAAGAAATGAATGCATTTTCCCATTTTTTTTTCTTGGAAAGTCTGTTTCTCTTTTCCACACAGAAATGTTATATTTGAAAGTTATGAGCACAATCCAGTGGTTGTGGTGTGTTATGTAAGGCATCCAAAACAAAGCCAAATCAATCATGTAAATCATTGATGGAAGGAGAACTTAAAGATGATGAATGAGAAAAATGTTGGCGAGCAGAGAATAGAGGGCTCTTGTGGTACAGGAGGTAACAACGATTAGTAAGGATGAAGTGAGGAAGCCATTGAAGAGAGTGAAGATTGGGAATACAGTTGGTATTTGTGGAGGTATGGAAGTCTTATGAGAGGTGGCTGCAGAGTTTCTGACTGGATTACTTAACCAGATCTTAGAGAGAGAGAGAGAGAGAGAGGATGACTGAGGAATGGAGAAGTGCCCTGGTGTCCATTTTTAAGACCAAGGGAGATGTTGGGTTGTGGAAACTACAGATAATCTGATGAGTCACAAAAATACAGCTATGGGGAAATGTAGTGGAAGCTAAACTGAGGTCAGACGTGAACATTTGTGAGCAACAGTATGGTTTCATGCCAAGGAAGGAGAACCACAGATAAATGTTTGGTATAAAGATATTTCTAGAAAAGACCAAAGAAAAGTCAGGAGTGGCAGAGAAGTATGTTGGAGCTGTTCGGGACATGAATGAGAGCTGGAAGACGGTGGTGAACTGTGCTGTAGGAGTAATAGAGGAGTTCAAGGTGGAGGTGGGACTGAACCAAGCATCAGCCTTGAGCTCCATCTTGTTTCTGTGGGGATGGACAGACTAACAGATGAGATTAGACAGGAACCTCTATGGACCAAGATGTTTGCAGATGATGTTGTGGTCTGTAGTGAGAGCAGGGAGTGGGTGGAGCCATTGGAGGATTGGTCTGGAAAGAAGAGAAAGGAAGGTCAGCTGCAGCAAGACAAAATATCTATTTTTAAAAGTGAAAAGCTCTAGTGGAACAGTTAGGATACAGCGAGCAAAGGTGAAGAAGGTGGAGGACTTCAAGTGGTTAGACTCAACATACCAGAGCAAAGGAGAGTTTGGGAAGGAGGTGAAGTAGAAAGCAGTTTGGAACAGGTGGATGAAGGTTTGAAGTGTGTGACTGATATAACTCATGGATGTTTTTGAAAGCAGTCTTTGCATTAGAATTTCCATATATCATTTTAATTTGTGGCACAGCTGTGAAGCAACTTGAAAGTTGTTGTCACTTTTTTAGCAGAAGGGTTCAGCTGTTCCTCTCTAAGCTCTTCCTCTTTTCTGTCTCCTTCAGCTTCTGTCAGTCTCCCTCATCCCACATCTTTTATAGCTATTTTATATGTAAAAAAAGGTCCCCCTTTGCTGCTAATTTGAGCCTGATTACATGGACTCTGCATCAGTCTGACGTCACAACCAGAGCGATTTCGGGGTATCCTGTGACATGGGTGGACACAGCTGTGTGCTGACATCAACAATGACAGTGTGAGTCAGGTGGGGGTTTTTGCGCTGCACCAAGCAAGTTTGGAGGCTTTGCCTTAACCCTTGTGCTATCTTAGGTGACCCCACCCTCACACTGACGTGTTTTCTCTACCATGACAAAGGTGGATAAAGGTGGAAAGATTACATGTAATCCATGGACACCAGTGAAGATCACAAATCCATGAAGAAAAAAGGTTCAGAGCACTGTCTAGTGGGTCTAGATGACCCACTTCCCGACGTTAAAGTGCCTAGGATAGCACAAGGGTTACACAGGCTGGAGATGAGTGTAGCGCTGCAGCATGGAGCCCTGCTGGAAAGGTCAAAGGTGGCCACAGGCCATGGAAACAGTGGCAACCCCCTGACATTTACACTTTCTCTAACCCACGCTCCTCTCACAGTACTTCATGTTCAGCATTCATCCACATGTCCAGCTGGTGAGTCACAGCTGTCCTCTGTAACTCCTTACTCGTCATTTGCTCCGCGTTTTACTTTTCATGAGCTGAAAGAGGATGCAGGACACGTTGCCAGTGTAAAACACCACTAAAGGACACAGAGCACTTTTTTACTCAAGAACTCCTGGCAAACAATGTGCCGCCCCCCCATTCCAACCTCGGAAGGTGTCGTGTGGTGTTTGACCCTGTGGTATTAGCGGCTCCTCGGGGTGACAGAAAGGGGACCTCCATTTATTTATTAAAGGATATAAACAATTTAGATGTCAGAACAGGGTCTTACTGAGGTTTTTTCATGTACTTAAACCCACTAGTGAGCACTTCTTACTGTGTACTGGAGTCCAGAATGCTTCTGTCAGGAAAGCTGGAGGAAACACAGCATTAACATTTATTTTTTAAAGCTTTAAAATGGCTTGTTAAAAAATGACTACATGAATTAACAGAATGTCTTTAAACAATAATTACTAAACACTGCAATGGAGGCACAATCTAAAAAAAAAAAAAAAATTCCAGAAAACCCCAGTTTTTCTTAGGTTTTTATAGATAAACTGTACAGATTGTTGTACTTTGACATTGAAGCAAATAAACAAAAACATAGACCAACGTTGTGCCCGAATTCCTTCACTACTCACTACATAGTGCACTATATAGTGCGTTCGCCATTTTGTAGTGCTGTATGAATCTAATCCAAAATCGAGTGCCCTAGACATTTCCCAGAAGTCTTTGCGAAAAACCAGTGTTCATCAATGCTCACTAGATCGGCAAATATAGATCACAATGCATTGTTTCGGAACATTTTTTACCAAAAGAATGTATTTAAATGATTTTTTTTAATAAATTATCCACATTTTTATCTTAAGAAGACAGTGGACTCATAAATAATCATCGCAAAACGCTCATATTAATTAGATTTGAACTTTGTGAAATCGATGACGTCATATCCGCCGTTTAAAAAAAAAAAGTAGTGAGCATGGTGTCAGAATTTCTTTTAAAATTCAGGGCACTAGATAGTGCTGCACTATATAGTTTTTTAGTACAATCTTCTCTGCTGTTTGTTCCAAACCTGAATAGGCTCTGACTGTTTAGAGACTGTACTGTCCACTCAATGTGGACCTTCATTGATAATTTCTGGCACAGCATAGCATTTTTGAAGACACTGTTTTTCTTCCAACAGAACCAATTGGACACATAGAACCCACTCTGATCAGGATATCCCAGAATCATAATTTCTACCGCATTAATTAAAAAGTGGTGTTGCACGAACACATGGCTTTTTAAAAACAAAAGCCATTTTTCAGTTTACTTTTTATTTAAAATCTTTTTTCAACACAACTTTTTGTGTTATTCAAATGTTTTTTTCAAACCTAAACTTTTAATAAATGATCAATTGGGTCAGATCAGTGTCTTTGTTGTTACTACTAGGCCCATATAGCCGTCACTAAAACTTGTTGATTCTCAATTCTTTATGTTATGTGGCTCAAAATCTGATTCTTAAACTACCTTTTGACAAAATAGTAAAGATTGAACTATTCAAGGCAAAGAACCTCTTTAAAGGGCCTAGCGAGTGTTGAAAATGCATCAGGAAGATTCGAGCAAGTGAAGGAAGTTTGAAGGGGCTCCAGTTTCTCCTAAAAATAGCCATAAAGATCTTGTAACCCTAAGCCATCAGGTCTTTTTCAAAAGAGGAGGAGACCTGCAGGACCAACTACACAACTGGGCTGGGATTGGACAGAAATTCTTCATAAAAACAGTCATAATTGTTTTATTTTTCTGAAGATTTCAGTGGAGCCTGTGACCAAGTAAATGTGTGGAGTTTGAGCGTTTCCACGGGGATCTGCCTTGAAGGTAAGTGTTTATGGATGAACCACTTATGTAACCAATAAAGGATTTGATATCAAAAGATAACCAAAGCTGAATGATTTTAAAAATAGATAAAATGCTCACAAAGGTGGTGACTGTTCTTGTTTTTTACTCCTTTATTAAAGTTAAGACTTTTAATTACATAAGTTCTCTGATTGTTTCAAACAACTCTGACATAATTTATTTTAAATTACACACACATATATTTAGATGTGGACTACAAATAAAGACATAAATGTAGTTTCAAAATTAAAGTTTGGTTCATATAAAAAAGGTAGATTTTTTCCTCTTCAAACATATTTAGGCAATGATGCATTATTTTAGGATTATCAGAGTAACTGATATTAAACCAATAAAAGCAATTCAAAAAACGTTAGAATCTCAGTCAGAATTATTCCTTTCTAACAGCAGGTGCCTGATTTAACCTTTAATTTGGTAGATTTTGTCTCCAGAGCGGATTTTTTTTTTAGAATCAGAGCTGGTTCAGCTCAGGAACCAGACGTGCAGGCTGGATGTGAATGAGCTAACGCGTTGCCTGCAAAGGCTGCTGAATGAGAGCAACAGCAAGATGGTGCGCGCCATGCAGCAGCAGTAACAGCAGCAGCAGCAGCTCCTACTGTAATTATTCACCGCATCGACAGCAGGGCTCTCACACGCGCACGCCACTTATGGATGGAGCGCCTCGTTTGCATCACAGCAGCGATTGTGGGGTCAGAAAACAAGCGTCCGCGGCGTGAACCGGTGCTGGAGCGGGTGGAGCGCTCTCATATCCTGTTGATTCCCGCTGAGCGTTTGGAGCTGAGCCTCACTGACGACAAAAAAAACAGAGCTGGTCGCAGGAAGAAGCTGCGCTGGATGGCATCTCTCTCGGGGTTTGTTTGATAGTGGGCTACGATTCAGTGTTTGACTTCAAATAGGAGAAGGAGAACAAGAAGAAGAAGAAGAAAAAAAAAACACCTGCGCTCCATTCTGCAACCTTTCCTTCTCTTTGATGGTGGCTTTGTCCCAGTGGGTTGCGAATAGATTTTTTTTTATGCACCATAACGAGATTGGTGGTGGGGACGTTTCCTTTCATCAATGTGCATTGATGTAGCAGAAAACGTGGAGGAGATAAGGTGGGTTGCATCTGAGGATGCTCACAGTCTTGTTCTTTCTCTGTGACGCGTCTGTGAGTGGCTTCACTGATCATCAATAGTTGGATGTTTTCATTAGTGTATTATTGATTATCATCCCGCATCCCGTGTGGCTTCCTCTTGTCCTTTGTTTTTGCTGCGTTAAAAAGCATCTGCAAAAGCTGCTTTCATCTCTTAAAAATGAAGTGATTGTTGTTTCTCTCCCCGCAGAAACCTTATCTCAGCACCTGGAACCTTTGGTCAGGATTTCATTGAGGACACCCCGCAAAAAAGAGGATTTCGATTCTTATCTAAGCCGGGATTTACACATCCAAACTGGGATCTATGAGCGGAAAAGTGGCGAAGTCTAAAGAAGACAAGGATGCTTCCAAGGGTAAGAGGCGAGCCTTGCCTCTGCACGGTGATCTGTCAGCTGCTAACGCGAACAGACATCCATCCTCTCCCTGCATGGATCCCCCCCTTTAGGTTAACAATAGCAGCGACTGGAGAGTGAAGCATCACCAGCACGATGCATGTGGTAGGCATGTGCGCCAGCGGGCCGCGCTGCTGATGCTCTGCTTTAAAATTCCCCTGCACTTGAATGTCTGGACACTATAGAGCTATTTAGGAACTAAAGTGAATCCTAATTAAATGTGATTTTTCATAAAAAAATACATTTGTTTCGATGAAATATTGATGCTGACGTCCTTTTGTTGTCGCGTGGCTCCTGCTGAAACGTCCCTTTGTACGCATCCACGCTCTCATCGTGTCCACAAAAACCAAAATTGCCTTTTGGGTCTCGTAACGTGAGATTATGACCCGTGACGTAGCAATGATACCCCACACTTCAACCAAGAAAGGAAGTAAACTGCCTATTTATTGCCATGGAGACGCAGTGGAGGAAAGGTTGCCAGAGAAACGTGGCGGGACTAATGGGACCCCGTTTTATGCGCGGCACTTTACGCACAGAAATACATCTGCGTCTTTTTTCTCGATTGTAGTGTTTAAGAACCGAGATTATGCCCCAAGTCTGTAAAAAAATGAAGAGTCAAATAGTCTCTGTTACTAAAAAAGCTGTAGAAACGTATTTCGGACTGTAATCTCTAGAAAATATGGATCACCCAATAAATAAATAATAATAATCTTAAAATCGTCCAAAATCCTTTAAGAGAACTTGTTTTTTTATATAAAAATAAGATTACAAAAAAAATCCACAATTTTTCATCAAGTGGAGACTCACTTGTTGTCCCTCATCAGGTACCTTACCACATTGGAAACTACAAAAAAGATAACACAAGAAAAAATATGTTTAAAATTCTGCTGATCCTGCAGCAATAATGGTAACTACCAAGTGCAAGTTATACCAGGGCAACAGTCCCCACGTGATTATATCCTGCTAATTCATGACTTCTAGAAAAAAAAAAACAGTCCTCTAATCCTGAAACAAGTCAAATCAGTCATTTTACTAATAGGTCAACTATTCCATTAATCCCACTTGTTGTTATTTAAGAGTGAAGTTGTATCAGAATAATCCAAAGCTCATCTCTTAAATAATGCACTGCTTTTGACCTGAAAGCATTTAAATCAGTATGCAGATCTTTTTTTTTGAGAAAAGAAATTAGACAAAAAAGTGAAGTAAATTTTGAGTGTCTGGATGTTGCTGCATGCTGGGATGACTCCTGGAAATGAAATTAAATTCAAAACTGTATGACATAACAATCTCCTCTCAAAATAACACAAATAACACTAAAATTGTTATTTTGGGCCTCGCTATCCCCTTGGTAAAGAGATTTCTTTGTGCTGGTGAGAATGAGTTTCGTGACAGATGTCTGTTCTCTGTCTCAGTGGCTCACTCAGATTAGTCACAGGGCATTCTGTCATGTGAAAACAGGAAACTTGCAGGGACAAGCAGAGAAAGAGATGGTTGGGAAGAAGGAGCCGCTTTGAATCTGAGCTCCTGTATCAACACCTATTAATCACGTGTTGGTTTCCCCTGTCCTGGTGAGGCGAAGTTCAGACAAAGAGATGTGTCACAGCCTGTCTGACGCACACACTCTCAGCTTCATGTCAGTCTGAAGCCTCACATCACTCATGCACACATGTGTACATGACTCTGAGCTGCAGTGTGCATCAGTTTTGGAGACATTTTCATCCTAACTGTTTGCCGTCATAGTGGTAATACAAATCAAGTCAAGTTTTAATTCTGCTCACTAAGTACCAGCTTGTACGGTTTTATGGTCACATTTTATTGCAATTTTGCAGATTTCTTGCCCGTAATTCATTTACATGAGCAAATAACTTTGCCTGAGCTTCTGGCCTTTCCCTGAGGTTCCATCATTGATGTATACTTCCCTTTTGGTCTGCAAGTGTCAGCCACCGGATTCATGTCTGCCCCAAACTGTAGATATGAGATAGCAGGAGGCATTAGTCTTGCATATTTGCTGGCAGATTAATTCAGTCACTGAATCAGTGAATGTCTAGAGAGGAGTTAGAAACTGCTTCATTAATCCCAGAGCAGGCACCTGACTCAAACATCAGCAGAACTGCTCACAGGGTCACTAGGGTCTGTCAGTAATGGTCAACCGTTCAAAACCTGTCTCTGAAATCATCTAAATCAGCTTTTTAATGAGTCAGAAGTGCCGCTTCTTCTGGATCTGATGGAAGTCATCCGGCCTTTAAAGTACCACTCCAAATACATTTTGATCTATTTTCAAAGTGCTTCCAGTGGTCTTATAATTATGATTATGCCGTTTTTAGCCTAAATAAATAAACCTTTGTTGTTTTTTAAAACTTATTTTCTGCGGAAGTTCATCAGGAATTCACCTCTGAGTTGTGGGCTGGTTGACACTGAAGTAACCCTCCACCGATTTCCCATCATCCCTTTGTTTACACACTCCTGCTAATTTACAGCCCCGCACAAAGCCAAGCTAACATTAGCGGTGCAACAAGAATTGGCGAGTATCTAAGTTATCCAGCTGTACAGTTTTAAGCCATATTTCAGTTCAGACAAGGAAAACAAAGACGAAGATGAATCTGTTTGTCTGCCATGTGGATGCATAGAAATGGAGATGATAGGGAGATTTGGCCCGCCCGTTTCACTTTCTGCGTCACAAACAGAACTTTTTCAAACATCCAAAAGTATATTGGAAAACTTGATTAATTTTTTGGTTCTAGGCAGGGAATGTTTAAGGCCCTTTTTTTCCTGAATTAGCCTCTTTTTAAAATTTTATATGAGATTTTCTAGAATCTTTGTAAAAACAGGTTGTGATCATTTTCTATCAAAGTTTGTCGCTGTTTACTGCAAAATGTATTGTCTTCTTATTGTAATCATAACAAAGTATATTACTTTAAATGATTTAATACCACAAGAAACTGAAAGGAAATTTCAAAGTTCTGATTGTAGTTTTGAATTTGTTTCTCCATAATTTGTCTCCTGTGAAGTCAGTGAGGTTGGTGAGGACATGCCAGTGTCATTTTGGTGAGATTGCTTGTGGAGAGAGGATTTCCCGGTACTGACACAGATCCGGAGGTGCTGCCCAGAGGAAACTGGCTTTGAGCGCCATCAGTGATCTGCCACTTTGCGTCTTTCAATCGGCTACCTGTTTACTGTTTGAGAATGTCAAGGCCATGTCTATTTGACTTTTCAATTAAAGGGACAAAAATGCGACAGCTGTGAACCGCACCTTGGCATCTACGATGTGTTTTCAGGAAGACAAAGTTCTGTAATTTTGCAGATAATTACTTGCCAGTAAAATCCAAAAACACTGTATTATGATTTAAGGATGAACCTTTCTTCTGTGGTCCTCCTGGTTAGGAATTGAACAATTTTTGCTCGGTCATCACTCCCACAAGTGTTCTGCCCATGAAATCTCTGGTGCATTAGTCAGCTTGCTGCTGGTAATCTACTGAGTTACATGTTTTCTGAGAACAGCTATGAGCGGTGTTCTGGGTTTATTTTGGAACATGCATCCTCTGGTTGTTAATTTGACGGCCCACGGAGCAGGTGAAGAATGTCGACGGTGTCCCTCCACTCTTCGCTGGCACTCAGCGGGCTTGTGCTGTCCTCAGGGATCTTTTATTGTAAATCTCATCATGTCTTGAAGTGGTTATCCTCCTCACGACAGACATGAAGTTGATTGCATCATTTTGGTTCCTCTGCAAACATTCTTACTCAGAGGGATTAAAGATTTCAATCCTCATTAACCAAATGACCAAAAATATTTCCACATCTGAGCGTCCACAAAATTCCACATGGCATCCCATGTATCTAAGAAAGTCAAAGAACAACAGCATTGTAGCTGTGAGTTTGAACAAATCAAAAGATAAACTAACAAGTTTGATGATCGTCCATCCATCCTAAGCATGTTAAAAAAAATTTCTCCAACTGTTAGGATAATTAAGTTTCCTCCTGAATTAGATTCAGTTTTAATTCTTTCGTTGCTAAATAGACAATTGTGATGCTGCAACCTGCTTTTGGTTTATTTTGCCCATTGATGCTGATCAGAATTCACAGTAGTGATCTAATTTCCTCTTGAATGAATCCATCAAAATAATTGCATAAATCACAACTCAGCAAAAATAAACGCTGGATTATCCTCTACCTGCAGAGTTTGGATTATTGCAATTTACTTTCAGAAAAGCACTTCATGTTACTGTAGTTAATCCCAACTAAATATAATCCTCCATAATTGTGGTTATGTGTGTCAAACTGACAGATAACTACAAATCAAGGCTAGAGTTGTGATGCATTTCTGGGTGGAGTTGCTGCATTTGCCCCCAATCCTGTGACTCTGGAAAGCCATGTGAGGTTAAGTCCTAATGTAAGTTTGGAGCTGTAATCGGGAAAAACGTGGGCGGCAAGACAGTTTTCTCTGTGGCCTATTCTGCTAAATTGAACGTAGATTACATCAGCAGAATGTAGTTCTTAAATATGTAATTTATTTGGTTCCTGCTTTTAATTTGAAGGGGTGCAAGTGAATGATTTTGTCTTCGTCACCTTGGTTTGGAGAGAAGACAAATGTCAGTATCAGTTTCTCCTTGTATAATCCTCTTTCCAAACATATCACAGTCCAACTCTGCGTTAATGGAAACACAGCAAATCAAAAGCTGTTAACTGTCTGAAATGAGGGGAGAACTCACGTGTTCAGCTGAGCATGTGGCACTTCTGAGTCATTTGTCTGCAAGTGTTCCCACCATCCTGAGCTCACTTTAAGATTCTGCACAGAATGTGTCATATGCAGGAGCTAGGAGGTATTTTTTTCATAGGCTTATGATTCTTCTTGCATAGCAAAAAGCAAACCTTGTATGGAAAAATACAATATAAAAAGTAATGTGCGTGATATTACACAACATTCTGAGGATTTGGGATCACAATAAAGGGGACAGTAACAATTGCAGCACCCCGAGGTCACAGTGGAAGCTATATAAATTTCTCAACAAAGACCTTATGTTCAAAGCCCTGTGGGTCTGGGACATCATCTCCTAATGTTATTGTCATTTAAAGATTAAAAAGTGGATTTTTTTTTTATTTGAGCAGCATTTGAAAATTAAGAAACTGAAAATGTCTGGGCTTTAAATCAGGCTCAGGATTAATAAATGCTGTAGACATGAACTCATTAAAGTTGGTGAAAATTAAAAGGGATTAATGCAAAGGACGAAAAATCGGAAAGTAAAGTTGGACCAGTTGTAACTAACAGGTTTAGAAAAGGTCAGGTCAGAAAAGAAAAGTCTGCTCATGAAATTGTTTTATGACAATGTGCAGGAAGAGGATTCGGATTACTGATAGTTTCTTAACTCATTCAGACTTTTACAGCATCATCCTTTGGGAGAAAACTATTCAAAGACAGTTTTATTCTAAAAACAATGAAGAAATGGTGTTGAAACTTTAAAAAAAAGTGTCAAACAACTTTACTATTCCAGCATTCAATTAAACTCTGAAAACATCTTTTTGATAAATTGACAGGATGCAATACTCATAAAAAATGCTGCAGATGCCTATAAGGACACATGCCTTTGCATTTTTCATGCAGTAACAGCAGGGTTAAGTTTGCACAATGTCTTGGTCTCTGTCGTGAGAGTCACCAGGTAAACCCCGGGCAGCTGACCGCTGAGACCCTGTATAGATGAGCAATGAATAGCTAACAGGATTAACAGGCTCTTTCGTTTTCGCAATCCCACAAGTGATTTTCAGTGCAAGGTACACAGGGCGCCACTCACTTCCCATGCTTTGAAATGTTTCAATTTTTATAATATTGAGGAAAATACTCTCACATGCCCCAAAAAGCTTGAAAAATTTTTCTTGGGATAGCAAGAATCATTTATGAATATCCACAGATTAAAAGTAGTGTATTTCAAATCCCTTTCTCCCCAGAAAATGTGAGATTATTTTAAAGTGAAAGATGGCACTTTTGGACAGTGAATGCTATGCAAATCAGCTCTAAAATGACTGTTGGACCTAAAAGCTGGCTATAAATATTTTTCTTATAAATAAATGTAGGTTTCCAATATAAATCCAAGTAATGGTAACAAAATAAATGGAGTAAAAGTACAAACACAAAAAGTAAAATCAAAATTTCTCAAAGCCATAGTGTAAGATGACAAGGTAAGCTTGTCTGCTGAACTCTCATCTGCAACATTTGTATCATCATTTTACATAAAGGTTATTTGATTCTTCCACTGAAATACTGACAGTGATGTTTTGAACATTTTCACCTGGAATAGATCTGGAAACTGAACATGGAGAGGAAACACTGCTTTGTTTAAGTTGTTAAGTGTCTTCATTAATGCAAACTTGATGTGTTTGAGTTTTACTTCAGCAAAGAAAATGAAAATAATCATTCATCACTTTCAGAGGTAATTAAATAACGTACATAATAAATCAATAATACAACAGAGGAAAGCAAAAGGCTTACCATATATGTGATTTAACCGCAAGCAGACTTTAGGATCCATAGACAGAGTTGAGTCCTGAGAAGTACAAAATAATATAGAAAATCTATATTGTAGGAAGGTTGTTGTCCTGAAAACAACCTTAAATCTGAGGCCTGCAGCAACAGAACCTAAACAACTAAACAATAAGTAAAAAACTCAAGAATTAAAACAAAGATACAGACTCTTTCAGCAGACACAGAACAACATATCCCCTACATTGTCCGAAAACTGTAAGAACCTTCAGAAACAGGTTTCTGTTAAAGTAACTAAATGTGAATCTAGCTTTGTTTTGCGTTGAAACACAAAAACTGAGCTGTTTTGCACTCCCAGGGAGTTAATTCCAAGAATTCTGAACTTGTTCTGATCCCCTCCACATTCTCTGTCACTGATGGTGACAGAGAATGGCATGGGACATATAATCCCAGCATCAGAAAAGCATCATAGACATCTGGATAAAATTATCTGTTACTGCATGAGGCACTAGTAATACAGTGAACCTTACAAGTGAATTGAGGGAAAGGGCCCACCCCATATATGTATTATAGTTAGTAGTATTTACGAACTCTCAGTGCAAAACTATGCAGCGTTTATTAAAATGTTCAAATGAACAGAGAATACACACTCTGTTTGGATGATAGCTAAGTATAGCAGCGATCCTTCACTGGTCCCTGGAGCCAACTTTACACAGTCTGGAGCAGAAAGCCTCATGCCTGCCTCCTCTTCATCATCATCAGGGAGATATCGTCTGCATAATGAGATGCCGCCAATCCAACAAAACCCCAATACAATAGGAGTGGTGGTTGTGTTCTTAGACTGGGAATGACAGGGCTGCAGACTACATCAAACGGGCTCCCGCACACATCTTTTGTAAGCCTCTCAGAGAATGTGTGTGGACAGACACACTTGATTAGAAAATGAAGGGTGGGAAGGCAAGAGCAAATGAGCAGGTTCACTGCGCTGTAATTTAAAGGAACTCGACTTTTTTTTCACTCCACAGCAACTTCGAAGCTTTTTTAAAGGAAAAAAGAGGCTTTTCACTTGACAACTTTTATATGAAAGCTTTACTTATTTATAGATGACATTGAGTTTAAATATAACTTCCTCTTAACTGATTTTTGTAGGAAAATCCATCTTCTGTATGAGTTTTCAGTTTTCTCTATCATTTTGTTGGAAAAAGCTTGTAGATGTGACGTACATGCCACAGTCAATGGGCCAAAACTTTGTTGCTCCGCTCCATTCCGATGCATCCTTTTGTGGACGAATAGATCCATGGCATATAAGTCTTAATTTTCTCCGTCCATCTGGCAGCTGGCTCAAAAATGTACAGCTGGATAGCTCCAATATTTTGGGAATATTGTAATGTAATGTTAAATTGGGATTGTGAAGGTCTGTAAACTAACAGGAAAGAGTCTAAATAAAGGGATGATGGGAATTGAGGGTAGGCCTACCAACAGTCCCATTCACAACTCCGAGGTGAATTTCTTATGAACTACTGCCGCTCTGCAAAAACTGTCCCAGAAATAACAGTTTTTTTTATTTTGCTTAAAAACAGCATAATCGTAATTACAAGACCACTGGGAACATTTTTAGAATAGATCAAATGATGATTGGAGTGGGAAATATAAAAATAACTTCCGTTTTTATTTATATACTTTATTATTTATAAACGTTTTGCATCCAAATTATATTTAGTTGTCTAAATATAGCCATATCATTACTAGAACTTATTTGATCATTTATGAAGAGACGAGTGCCACAGTTTCTGGTAAAAATAGCTCAGATGAAGATATGGTCCTGGCTCAAAGAGAGTGGCACCTAAATAAAGACACGGCAGCAAAGAAGAACCAAAAAATCTACATGCTCAGTTTAAAACAACATCATGCTTTAACATTATTTTGTTAAACACATTTATGCTGACAGCTTATAGAACATGATTTCAAGTGGTCAAAGCCAACAGAAAAGGTTTAACCTGCATTGTGCACCTGAAGAGAAAACCTACTGGCAGCTTTGTTCCTGCTGTTTTTCCTTTTATTTTGTCCTAGAATTGTACTGAATTTTATAAATACTTTACATGCAAATCTAGATTTTTAAACAGAGAGATTTCACACAATAGTCAGGAAAGTCACTTTTACTGATTCCCTTTTTCAGGGATGCAACAACATATAAGCTAAAGTTACAGAAACAGGAAGTGGCGAAGAGGAGCCAGAAACTTACATCCCTCCACATAATGATAGGACAGCCTGTCTAAAGCCATCTTTTGGTCTGTCTCTCTGCCTAATAACCGTGGAAGCTCTGCTTGTTGGTTATGTAATCTTAAAAATGAATCAGATTTGTGAAGACGCCTCACAGTTGGAAAATCACCACCTTAGCTGTGCATGATTACCTGTGGGTATGACTAATCCTCTATAAGGTTCATTTTAAATCTAGATTTTAATTTGCATTTCATTAAAATCAAATAATAATAGTAATAAGATTTGAATAATAATTTAGATAACACCCTTCAATGTTACAAAGTTTGGGCAGAAAGCTTTAAAATTCTGTTAGAAAAAAAAAAAAAAGAAGCTTTGATTTCTTAACCCTTGTGCTATCCTTGGCACTTTAACGTTGGGAGTTGGGTCATCTAGACCCTACAAGACAGTGCGCTGAACTTTTTTCTTCAATGATTTGTGATCTTCACTGGTGTCCATGCATTACATGAAATCCTCTCCACCTTTACCATGGGGTAGGGAGAACACGTCAATGGTCATCTTGACCCCATAGGATAGCACAAGGGTTACTGGGCATTCTGTAGTGAAATATTGAGAAGTAACAGTAACTAGGTAGCCACGATGAGTAAGGAACAAGTGAACCCATAACAAGAGTGACATATGACAAAAACACAATTGAATCATTGTCTCTTGATGCAGTCTTGCTGCTCCTCCTTGTGTTATCCAGCCCCCTCATTTCTGCTAGTCTGTGCCAAAATGTGTGGGCAAGCCATGCACTGATAATACTTAACAGAATGGTGTTACAACAACAAAACTTCATCTAGGAGAGGAAGCGCCAAAACCTTTTTCAGATCTGATCATTCTGGTATGTTTCTTTAGAATTGATGTGATGCAAACACATTTTATCAGAGCTGAATAACCCTTTGACCTCACAGGCCAGGGCCTGTGTCAACTGCATTGTGATTCAGTTTCCTACCTGACAAACTTTGCCTTTCTGTTGTCAGGCGTCAGAGAGGTTCTCTGTGAAGGATCACGTCATTTTCGATGTAATTAGAGGAGACAATGCTCTGCCAACACTGCACTACACAGAGAGGGAAACATATGAAGTGATGGAGAGTTAAGCAAAGGGAGGAAGAGATGGATGGAGGGAGAAATGGCAGGCACTGATCTGAGAGTAATCCATAGCAGCGGAGCTGCTTTCCCTAAAGAGGACAACAATGCTGCTGGCGCCATGAAAAGGTTGTGCACTAAAACCCATGACTGATTCAGCTTTGTTTAACCGTTGATAACCTCAACCATTATCTTGTTAAGTCTATCTTTGACATGTGGGATTCCAGTTTTATTCTGACACTGACAAACTATAATTTGAACGTTTCTGCTGAATCTTCAGCAGTTGTGTTGATGACCTTTACTGTCCACCATGTCCCTGTAGCTGGTTAGCTGTGTAATCAAGTGGTGTTCATCCTCGTGACGCATGCTTGTCATGTAAGAGCACAAGGACTTTTGCGTAACGGTAACCTTCAGAGCATGCCTGTCAACGACGGGAACATGCTGAAGGGAGGTTACTTATTCATGGTGGCAATTCCTGCGTGTTAGTAAACAACTACCGACAGAACTTTCTTTTTTGGGTAAACTTTCAAAATGTAGAACAGTGAACAATTGATAGCATCTGTTTCATGTGTTACTAAGTGCCTATTGATCGTTCACTTGATGGCACCGTCTTATTGAACTGTCAGCTGGGCTAGCAGAAAGCTGCAGTTGTCCTGCAGATGCTAGCCTATAAATGCGAGAATACCCTTCTTGAGAAAAGAAAAGGTCAGGACTTCTGTTATAAAATTCAGACTCATATTTTCCCTTTCTGGAGCACGCAATCCCACATCATAAATCCCAGTTTTACCCTCCTGGTGGGCCAAGGTGGTCACATGACTGCAGACTATTGATTAAGACATTTCAGGAAGGGACAAACCATGTGATCCCATGACGTATTTGCCTTGGGCTGATTTGAAAGCAGTATCTCAGTCCTGTGGTCAGTTATGTGTCAGCTGAATGTGACATTATCAGACACTTGGTTTCCGAAAATGGAAAATGAAAGGCAGGTGTCGTTCTGGACCTGACAATTTAATGATTGCCTGTCAATTACTAGACCACACCCATATGTGAATCAATCTTCAACCTCAAATAAAATTTAAGTCATCATATTCACAAAAATCCATGTCAAGTACAGGTGTCTTGGACTGCACATCTTGGCTTAGAATTTCCCAAGTTTTCATGGTTTTTGGTGTCAAGTGAAGCTATTTTTTCCAGAGATGAACGAACATTGACTCTCTGCAACAACACACCCAGGGTTACATCGGTCAGCTGATTAAAGCTTCAGTTACCGGTACATTTAATTTACTAAATATAACAAAGACAGCCAGTAGAATAAGTTTCCTGTGTCGATTTGAGGTTAAAAATTTGGCTGTCTCAAATTGTAATTAATTTGTAGAAAAAAACTTATGGAATAATAAATAAGTGACAAACTTCTCTTGGAGTCACACTGAATTAAAATGCTTCAAAAAGATCCAGTGAAATGTGCTTGTGTTGCGCAACATTTCTGCACCCAAAATGTTTCCGTTGAGCTACAGTTTGTGTCACGGATCATCAACCCTTCAGAAAACTGTGTATTTCTTGCATTTTGTGTCTCACAGAAACTAAACTGTGAAATTTTCACAACATATTTGTTTGATGGGTTTATTTTTTATTGTTAATTTATTGTTTTGAGACAAAAAAAAAACCTTACCTTTATGCAAGGAATATTGAAAGCTTCTTCAAATGTTTCCAGAATTTTACAACACTTTGCAAACAGACTTTTATAGACATGACACAGATGGACAGATAGAGCAAACATATGTTTACCGATTATTCCAACTGACCTCACAAACCTAAAGAAGAGCAAAAGTACAGTCTGGTCTTGATAAAATTAGAATGCATTGCTTAGTTCTGCAAACATCACATGTATTATAACAGAAAACCATAAGTTACTATTGCTGCTGTACTGTAGAATCCCTTGACAATTATTTCAATAAAATAGATATAATAGGAATACAGGTAATTGTAATACAGAAAGACGTGCAGAGAGAAATAAGTCTTTGTCATTAGGTTCACTGCAGGTGAAGCTTTAGATGCATGGGATAAACTCAACCCATAGATGAATGAACTGCAGAGTCCAGACGCTGATGGTTTTTAAAGCCAGACCATCCTAGAGCATCATTCCAGGTGGTGAATAGGATAGAGGAGGGCTGGCAAAAATGTCTGGAATGCGAAGAATTGAACACCATGAATTTAAAGGCAAAATTCTGAATGTGATTGGCTGGGAAGAAATCGGGCTGTGGCCAAAATGGATGGCATGACATTCAAAGAGAACTAACAACGACTCGGATTTCCTGGAAGTGTGGTAGATCTTTTTTTGAAATTGTCCAAAAGCTTCAATAATGGAGTTTTTAAAAACTGATGTCATATGAGAAGGACAAGTATTTACTGTGGTCTAAAAAACATGTACAGTGTTCGGCTTTGAAACTTTTTCTTATAATTGGATCTTCACGTTTCCATTTGTAAAAAAAAAAAAACCTGATTATTGGTCATGGTTGTGGATTTGAATAACTTCTCAGGTGATACTAATCTGACCATAGTGTCTTCCATAGGTCTGGGGCTTAGTTGTTTTCCTTTGAAGGGAGAACAGTTCAAACCCTGAGGGAACCTTTGGTGCGATGTGTTTTTAACACTGTGTGGAGGCTGTCCTCACACCCTCTGAAATCAGTCATCACATTTAATAAAACAACACTCGTTTCCTCAGCTGTCAGAAGCAGGATGGCAAAAAAAGTCAAAAAAACATTTTTTGTCATGTTTATTTCAAAATTTTAGTTGTTTTTGCTTAGAGGTTTAAAATAAACTTGTTCCACTTTCTCTGTGAGACTTTCGCATCAATTCCTATGATTTCACTTTGGCAGCCTAAAGTTTATTCATTCATTCTTTTGATCATTCACAAATTGTTGAACATGCTCTTCACAGGTCTGTGCAAAGCTGATAAGTGAGGAGATAAAAGCTCTGGGGACATGCACAGTGCCTCTCACTTTAATGTGTGAAGCAATTATGTTTAGTGTGCCTTAGTGGATCTCATGTTCATGTGGGTGGCAGAGTGATCAGAGCTCCAGAATGCAAAGCTAGGAAGGGCAGATGGCTGCTCAATCTCATTCTGAATTTATGTGTTCTTGTCTTTGACTCTTTATCTTTGCCTTGCTATGGTCATTTGAAAACAACTGTTGCACATACACACATAGTCATACAACAAGATACTTTTGGAAGTATCTAGGTTCTGGCCCTGCAGTCTAATCAAGCTGCATACTCAGTGATGACCACTAGCAGTGGAGCAGCAGGTGACTCAATCCAAGCTGGAGACTGAAACAACACACTAAACACTAAGACACACAACTGCCCCAGCTGGCTATTATCCAGTATTTATAGCTGGACAGTTCTTTCCAAGCATTATTCACAGCTCTCATGTTAACTGGACAAAATAAATGTAAATTCCGTTAATTATTTTTATGATTTTTAATACAAACATCAGCCCAAAGCATCTGGGAAGATTTGTGCAGCACACTAAGTGACAGTTTTCATCCCATATATAATCCGAAGCCTGGTGTTGTGGCGGTTATGAGAGTTGCTTCACAGCAAGGAGGTGATTGGTTTTTCCTTTTTGTTGCAGGGCTACATGCATGATTTTGTGATCAGTTAACCTTAATTTGAACAGAAAGCATATATGGTACATTTTATAACAAATTGCAACAATATTTTCCATGCAACATTAAACACTTAATTAAACATACACATTTATATTTCATATCAACCCAAAGGTCACCACTTGCACTTTAGTGGTTTACATATTTCCAGTCCACCTGGATGCACATCGTTCACTACCATTACCGGAAAGTGTTTATATACTGGTACCTTTACATAAATTAAGGATTTTCTGGTTTCTTTGTGACTTTGCAGATTTCCACTTTTTTTTTCAGAGGCTTTTTTTGACATTCCCTGATTGTAGATTTTATCTCTTCAGTTGTACTGTTTTGTTTGCTGCCCACTTAGAAAAACAACTATCACTTGAGCGTTTGTGTTTATGATAATACGCAATATTATTTAGTGACAAATGATAAAAAAATGACAGACTTCTACAAAATGCTGTAAACATTTAGATGATATTTAAATACCCTTTTATAAAAGGAAGACATCTTATCTTGCCATTCTAATGTTAAAAAATTTGCATTAAAATGCAACTCTAAAATATTTAAATTTAACTCTTTTTACTCAGTAAATACTTTTGGAATGAGATTTGTATATTCTTGATATTATAGGACTTTAAAAGACGTTAAAAGGTACCACAGAGTCAAAAAGTACACAGTGAACAGCTAGGATTGCATTTCAGCCAACATTTGGTTACTTCTTCATAAAAAGATAAATACCTGAAAAATCTTGGTGGGATGTGCATATTTTTGCATGGCTGAATAGGACTTCAGAGTACAGACGTTGTTTTTCCTGCTGTCATTTTTTTTGCTTGATCTCCTTTGTAGTTCATTTTTAGGCTGATAAAAGCTGAGAGTGCACACAAAGCATGGAGTCTTTTTCAGACTGAGTATCACAGCTCTGCACACTACGTGCACGCACACACACTTGTCAACACTGCTGTGCACTCTTTGAAAGTAAAGCAAATAATATTATGTGTGCACACATAAGAGCATTTTTTTTTCAAGATGGATATAAATAGTTGTAAGGACAGAAATAAGTTTGACAGTTTGACAACAAATAAATGTGCTGAGAGGACATTGAAGAAAAAACTAACAAGCTGAGAGGCTTCAGTGCCAGTGAATCTAAAACACTGCAGCTAATAGGAAGTTAGTAGCTCAGCCATTATTACTGGGTTGTTGATGTCTAAAACTAGTTTTCCTAACTATTTTGAGTTGAACTTATTAAAGGTTTGCCCTCATTAATTAAATTGTTGGTCTTTGCAAAGTGATTTCTGTCTGCCCACTGCTGCTTTCTAATAAGTAGTTGTGTCCTGGCTCCCTGCCTGCTGTTTGAAGCAAAGATGAAAGCAGAAAAGCTGAAATGACCCATTGGTGGCAGATTTTCTGACACTGTTGCTGTTGGTTCTAAATGGTTCAGGTTGGACTCAATAACACTGCTGTGGCTCCTTTGAAGTGTTTTGTGGAGGCTGCAAATAGCAGTCTTCTTTCAGTTGGAAACTTTAAAAATAAAGGAGAAACTGTGCTTTTCTGTTTGCATTGTAAACCAAGTAATAAAGGCACAATCAAAGCTGCAGGCAGCACTGAAAGACACTGTTCCTGCTGCTGACCATCACAGCTGTTACATGTCAGACTTTAAAAATAAAAAATGCACAATTTTCTTGTCTTGGACTGATAGAGATGTGTGACAGTTTTCATGCCTTTTTTGATTTTAGACTTGGCCGCCCTTTGGTGTTGCCCTGGTAACCTAAGCTAACATTTGAATGTGTTCAGGCCAGGACGGGCTTTTGCCTTTTGTGCTGTGTGAATTTGAAACCACGCGTGTGAGTTGGAACAGTTAATTTTGAGAAGTTGAGACAATCTGCTTTCAAAAGATGTCTGTTCATAAACATTGATTTGAGAGAGGGCTGCACGGTGGCACAGTGGTTAGTGCTCTAACCGCACAGCGAGAAGACCCTGGCTTGAATCCCAGCTGGGACCGTCCTGTGTGGAGTTTGCATGTTCTCCCATGTGAGTAGGTGGTTTTTTTTCCTGGCAATCCAGCTTCCTCCCACAGTCCAAAAACATGCTTCATAGGTTAATTGGTCTCTCTAAATTGTCCCTAGGAGTGACTGTGAGTGTGTGATTGTGTAGTGTCAGACAGTGACCTGTCCAGGGTCTACCCCGTCTTCAGACAACAGTAACCAGGATAGGCTCCTGTGACCCCAAAAGGGATACAGTGGTTATGGATGATTTGAGTGATAGACAACTCCAGAAGAAGTTGGCTTTTAATATTCCTGGCATGTCTCACATTTACACTGGCAGGATTGATGTAAGTTAGGTGTGATGTAAGCGTTTATATTTGGCTTTTTAAGACTCATGTACCAATTTTTGTGGCTGTGAGTGAAAATTAATTTTCCATGCAGCTCCACAGACTTCCTGCTGTGATAAACGATGTATTTTCTTAGTCTAAAGAAGTCAACCAAAGTAATTCAAGCCTAAGTAGTGTATGAATTTATCACAGTCCATCCCTCCAACCATTTTCCTAATCCCTTCCGCAGTCACAGGGTCGCTGGAGCCAACCCACCTTCTGTTGGCCAAAGGTGGGGCTCACCCTGAACAGGTTGCCAGTCTATTGCAGGGCCAACTTATCACAGTATGATCGACATGGATTAGCACAAGTAGAGTAAAAAGCTGAACTTTTGTTTTATGTTTTTTAATGAATTGCACATTTTAAATATCAAACAGTTCTCTGCAAACACAACCTTCTTGTAAGCAGTCTTTTTTTTAATGAGTCAATAGGCTAACATCATTTTTTTGTTTTCCACAGTAATAGGTTAAATTGAAAGATTTAACAGCAAGCTGCAGCAATAAGACTCCCTGTGTGAGCTAATGGTTTTAAAAATTTTAAAGAGGCGGGGAGGCTGGAACCAGCTATTATTTTGAAAGGTCAGGGTTTGTTCTCATAAAACCAAACACTTCAAAGCCGAACATTTGAACATTACTCATTACTACTGGCTTTCCTGTCTGCTTCATCAGGGCAGTGCATGTTTGTGTGCAGTTAAAGAATATTGTGTTTCAGCATGTTATCTAATGCCCAAAACAAAGATCAGCCAGATAATTCAATCCAACAAAGATCTTTTAGTCAACAAAATATGTTCAGTCAACAAAATTATGCCTAAACATCATAAACAATCACATGCTTCTTTAAATGGATGTGTTGGTGTGCACTGCACAGCTCCAGAATGTGCCAACATGCAGGACTGGCTGCACAAGGTCATAGCCATTCTCCTGTCTTATAGCACATCACTCTTTTATTTTCCATGCTGTAAATTGTTTGAAAAAGCACATTGAGCTTAGTATTTTAGCAATTTATTGAAAAAAAAAAGTCAAATTTTTAAAAGTGCGCTACCAATCATAAACAAATCTGTTTAAGGATAAAAGCAAGAAGTCTGTGGAGTGACTTCTCTTTTATGCCCAGTTTGTTCCATGGAAACTACGTGACCAGGGTCTTCATGACCAAGGTCCATGCATACAGTTTTGCATGCACACTTCATGTAACTCATTTGGCTACAGGGTTTCTTTCACTGAGACTAGCTTTCTCCTTTTTTACTCCCCTCTTATTCTCCCACTCTGAAATGTGCTGTAGGAAGCTGTCTGATCCAGCAGCGGTCTGCACGCTGATGAATGTCTGGACAAATAACCTGTGACTGATCTTAATGTTTATCTCCCTCTCTAATTTAACCTTTGTGTAGCCAGGCTAGTAGGAAATAGGAAGGCATTCTTGCAGCATTAGCACTGTGAATGATGCCCACAAAAGGACACATTTCTGCTGTTGAGCATGACTTGCTTTTTCAATAATAGCTGTAGTTGGGAGTTGATGTTGAATTCAAGAATATAACAAAGAACATAAGCTGAATTGCCTCCGAATGAAAAGCTGTGCCATTTTGATGAATGCTCCTGTAAAAAGCCATCTTATATAGTCTTCAGAAAACCCATTTAGACTTTGTCATATCATACCATTTGCTTTCTATATATCATGGTGGCAGGAGTCTTCAGTTATGAAAAGCCTTTTCCATCAGACTTATCTCTATTAAAAGCCTCCAACTTTACCTCTTAACATATGCATAATTCTTAGTTTCACTCCTCATCTTTCATAACCAGGCATTCTTAGACGTCATGCCATCTAATTTCAAGTCTCTCCTCTGTCCGATGTGCCTATCGTACTCTTGGCCAGAAATTTTGCAGTGGCTCATCAGCCGTCGTTGGGGTTACGTGAGAGCAAAAACAACTCATTATAGTTACTGAGAATCATGCAAAGCATACCTCATTAGGCCTGTGTTTAAACATCAGCTAACATACGAAAGCAGGCCTGAATCTTCAGGACATTGACCTTTTACTTGCATTATTGATAAGTGTTGTGCATGAAGAAAACATTTACACAAATCTCTTCCAGGGAATCACGTGTAAAAAAGGCAAACTCTATTATTTTGACTTTACAATTTCTTTTCCTTTGTCATGCCTTGAGAAGGGAGTTCTATTTGTGTGCATGTTTCACAAAGGACAATAGGATTTTGTTCACATAAAGACTCATTGTGTTGTGTGTCTCAATCAATATACAGGTATACTAATATTTATTGGTATACTTATATAAGTATACTAAGTATATTAGTATACTAAGTATATTAGTATACTAAGTATACTACTACTTATTTGTACTTAAGTGTGCTAAAATATATTTTCAGCAGTCTAACAAAGTACAAAAATCTATCTTATTTTTTGCACTAGATGTATTTAAGTTCTCCAAAGTAGTGTAAAAAGTACAAGTTTAAGTCTAGTTTTGTTAGAAAAAACCAAAGCTAATAACTTTAACTAACATATCATTTTAAACATTTTAAACAGTTTCAAATTGCTTTGATGTTAAATGTATTAGCAATCGGGCATTGGAGCTATATACTTACAAAAATAACCTATATGATTCATGCATTGCATGCACTGAAATCTATTTAGCCAGCACACAAAAAACTTGCCAATCTCATATGCCGCATTTAGTAAAACCAATAAACTTTAATAACATAAAAAACAAAAAAACGTAGATTGATATCAAACAATTAACACCATTTTCAAATAGACCTTTCAAGGCTGTTTCAGCTTTCAAAGATGCAATGTCTTTAAACATGAAGGAACATGTTAGTAACATATAATTAACCTGATAACAGGTGAAGCTAAAAAGAAAAATCTGAAAATCTTACATGTTTTACCCTTCTGATAACATATAACTTCAACACACAGACAGACTTATGAGGTTCCATTAGTGCCAAAGCTATGGTTTTGTGTCCACTGTCTATGTCTTTGGTCCATTGTCTATGTCTACTGAACGAGTTCATTGAACATTGGTTCATGCGTTATGTTTAAAACTTTGCATTTTTCTTTGTTATTGTTGTTACCCCCTGTCGTCTTACTTTGTCGTCAGGAAAGCCCTTAACAACCGTTGCTAGTGTCGTTAGCTACGACGTTTCCCCATGTCGTGTCGTTAGATCTTGTCGTTTTTCAAATTTTGCCAAAGTTGTCAGAAAAGTCCTTTGTACGGCCGGTAAATTGTTTCCTGTACTACAGCCGAACGGAAAAAAAGTTTTTTAAAGCCGGCGCTAGCGTTAACCATGACAAACACGTTTTTTTTAAAATGAACTTCATTGATATTCCTGCAAACGCGCATTGCCAGAAAGACGGGGGGGGGCTGCATACGTACAACGCTTTCATGTTGTACGCATCGGGAACGCGAAACCATTGTACGCATGCACCCCCCCCCCCCTTTCTGGCAATGTGCGTAGGCAGGAATATCAATGAAGGTTTTTTTTTTTTTTTAAACCTGGTTCGTTCAGTGGTAGTACAGGAAACAATTTACCGGCCATACAAAGGACTTTTCTGACAACTTTGGCAAAATTTGAAATACGACAAGATGTAAGGACACGACATTGGGAAACGACAGAGCTGACGACACTAGCAACGGTTGGTAAGGATTTTCTTGACGACATGGGGAAACAACGTAGCAAACGACACTAGCAATGGTTGCTAGGGACTTTTCTGACGCCGTAATGAGATGACGTGGGGAAACGACAATAATAAAGACAAATGCAAAGTTTTAAGCATAAAGCAAGCATGTACATCCCAAAGCAAATACAAAGTAATAATCAAAGCAGCATGGGCACGGAGAAGATATTGCTTAGTAGTACATAGACATGAACCAATGTTCAATGAACTCGTTTAATAGACATAGACAATGGACCCAAAACATAGACAGTGGACGCAAAAACACGTTCAGTAGACATAGACAGTGGACGCAAAAACAAATTTTCATGTCTTTGGCACAAATGGAACCACATGCAGACTATCCTCTATGTAATATCCATGTTATGCGATCCTGTCGATTCTCACATTGTGAAGCTCTAGGCTCTCTTTGAGCTTTCCATATGCTTCCCACTGACCTTGCTGAACATGACTGTTAACAGAATAACTGTGCAGATCTGAATGGTTTGTGGGTTCGTCCTCACATTGCCTGTTCACATGCATTCGATGCACGTGGACAGGCAACAGTGACAGTGGCAACTTCGAGAGTGTAGATCCCAGGGTGCACTGGGAGTGCTTGAGGAAATGTAAGCAGATTAAGCAGTCCGTGATGTTGTCATCTCTTCTCAGCTGAGCTCCCAAAATAACAGGCCCTCAGGGTACACGCTGCCAGAGCTGACCAGAGGACAGTCAACAGATATACCAGGAACAGCCCGGCCCAGAAAAGACCAGATTTGACTAGCCCAATTACTCAGTCCATTTTTGCTCAAAATGGTCACATTAACTTCAGGTATTCCAAGGAACAGTGTTTTTATATGATAGGACAGTTCTTTCCCTTAATGCCCTGAAATTTGCTGAAGTCAGCTCAAATTGTAAGAGCTTTAGACAGAAAGCCATTTTCTATGAAGCTTTTCTCTCTGCTAACCCACAGGGGTCGACCACATGACCTGAATAACAATGCTTTCTTTTAGCCTAGTAGGCCCTGATGATGGTGCATATGATGACTGGAGTGTGACTAATATTCCTGTCACATATATGTAAGGAAATATGTGGTAATGGGGATGCGTAAAGAAGAAGGACAGCTTTCAGAGAGGTTTCAGACAGAGAAAAGGGCGAACATCTTCATCCTGCTCCCCTTTTCTTCATCTGGGTCATAATGTAGGCTATAAACTTGTTTATGCACATTCCAAGTATAGTAACACATGGCATCTGTGTTGGTGAATGAAGGGTTGACAGAGAGAAGTTCACCCAGTTTTCGTTAAATTAAGAGTTTATTTCCTGCAGATTCTTTAATGAAATTTTTACATGTCAGAGAAACATTGAACATAAATGACAACAGACTGTTTCAGAAAAAATGACAAAAGAACCAGAGATTTTAAAGGTTGACATGAAGTGTTTGACATCTTTTAAATGGGTGAATGTAGTTTTTGATGTTCTACATGTGTTAGTATTATAGTGTTAAGCCAATTGTCTTTATGCACTGATGTACCCAGAGATAATAGGGCTGCAACAATTCATTTTAACAACTATTTGATTCATATCCTCATTTGTGATTGCCAATACCATTCATAGAAGGTATTGGTTCATTTTGAACGGTTCAATTTGATCCAATTGACTGACCATGATTCGAACCAGGACATCTTTAGCCAAAACTTCAACCAGTGTGACTCAGAGATAAATATCTGGGTACTGAACAGTTCAGGTGAGGTTTTCTAGATTCCTTGTGTTTCTTGCGAGATAATCAAGCACACATTAAATATGTGTACGAACAAACAACTAAAAAAGAATTAATGTCAAATCCATTCGCATTTCAGTTATGTAAAGTTCAGCCCACTGTTCTTTTTCAACATCAAAATAATACGAAGGGAACATATTAGAACCTTTTGCCACACTGTATGGTCACATGTCTTTGCTAAATTCAAAGCATTTCCACACATTGGCCTGGAATGATGGCTTGATCATTTTTTGCTGTCATCACATGTGTGTTGTCCACTGTGATGTCACTTGGTTGTTTTTATGTTGTAGTTTAATACACCTACCATACTTCAAACCAAAAGTATTTCCGTTGATCAATAAAATCAATTTATTTCATATTGAAACAAGTTTATAATGATATAGGTATATTTAATTACACACTTGCCTGAGCCAGATTATTCAGATTGGGTGATATAAATCGATTCATCAATTAAGTTGATCAAGTGTAAGACCCCTACATGATAATGTTGCAGCTAATCAGTGTCCTCATTCCTAAGGCTGTAGTCAGAAATGAGAAACTCCAATTGATTGTTTGACAATGTTTTTATTGTCCATCCATATACTGGATCGTCTGCACACCTGCTTTACTGCACTGGTCAGAGTCAGGACTTTGGGCAGGTTTAAAGCCTGTCAGGTATGAGAGGAATGATGAGGGAATGTGGTGCAGATTTTTCTGGAACGTTTGTTTCATCTTTCTGAGCTGTAAATGAATGTATGACAGCTGCAGAGATAAAAATGAAGCTTCTTCAAAGGGACAGAAAAGGTCTTAGGTCATTGTAGTCACATATCCTGTCATGCTATATTTAGTCTCCTTTTACTGCTAAAGGTCATTTGACGTTTTCAATGACATTTCTTCTGAAATGACAAAGATTTCAAAATTTTAATTTGAAAGTTTTTGCATGTTTTGAAAAAAAGGCCTGTCAGAATGCGGTTTGTTACCAATGAAACCATGAATATTGAAAAGTTTTTTATACATACCTTAGTTGCTCATTTAGGAGAAAAACTAAGGGACAAGCACTCAACCTGAAAGGTATGCCCCATAACCTTTCACTATTTTATGTAGAATCCCCTGTGGATAGTAAAAACTGCAAGCCGGCAGCAGGAAAGGGCAAAGAAAAGCACTACTTTGTACAGTGCAGATTGGTTTTCTCAACCTTCAAACTTAGCTGAGAACCCCATGTTGCACACCTTTCTGCGATTCCAGTGTTTTTCTATCAAAAGCCACTGTGATATAAACTGGCAGAGAACCACACAAAGCTTCTAGTGTGGAATACCTACTTGAACCTGATGGCTTTTCCACACAACCTAGTAATCAGAGTTAGACAGAAAAGTTGCGTTGAAGGGAATTGTGCCAGACTAGCGGTGCTTTGTGTGTTGGTCCCTCTGGGAGTTGTGGCCTCCAGCCATGATGGAATGTTTGTGATTTGGCCACACGAAGGACAAAAGCTAATCCAGTCTGCATTAGATTAAAACCTGATAGACTGTGGGGGAGAGCAGCACTTGTAAGTCCGTGAGAATGATGTGTTCAGTTTTAAGCTTCTCCACATGGCTGCCAGCAGCTGCATGTTCCTGTTTCCTGCTCTGACTTTACAGGACACACCCAAAATTCAGCACGCAAGCAAGTCAAAATGCTCCGATTGTGTAACAAAGTAATGAAGGTTGAAGAATAAATGTACCGTAAGCAATTTTGGAAAGTTGTTGGCTCTGACAAAAATGTTGGCGAAAACTGATGGCGTCCCACATAAATTTGTGAGGATGACAAGGTTTGGTTTGTGAAAAACATCTGCAATCTTCAAAAGAACCTCAGATTTCATAATGGAAGTGAGGTTATATAATATTAAGACAAGTCAGTTTTTACACTGAAACCCTTCTTAGGAAGTTGTGTTACTTATTTTAGATTTTAGGCCCACAACAATCAGATTGACTTGTAAAGAAATTTAAAATCTTTTTCTTACCAAATATCAAATTTTCCTTACCAAATCCTACTAAATTATTGTTCAAAATTGCAGATTATAAAATGTCAATCAAGAATCGAAAATAAATTAAATAAGAGAACAATAAAAAAGGCAGTATTTTCTAACTATAAATGAAGAATGTTTGACACTAGTTTTTTAAGTTTTAAATGGAAAAAAAGTTTCTCTAAAACTGATTAAGTGCAATTTTTTTGTTTCACAAAACACAATATCCATCCGTCCTATCAATTTTCTGTACCTGCTGAACCCCTTTTGGGAATCATATAAAATTAAAAAAGAAAATGGTGTGGATTTGTTATGGATTTCTGATATAGGGTCCAATTCTGGTGCAATTCATAAGAGAACTCTCAAAATTGTTGCTTGTGATGCAAAACAGTGCTGCATCATTTTTAAAGCTGCACTTATGCTGTTTTCATGTGTGATACCAAAAAGGGCTGAGGATATCACATTTATTCTTAGCATCTCTCCATCTGAGTTGAATGGGACATCTGCCCCTTTGGCAACACTGCTATAATAACATGACATGAATGGAGGCTTTATGACAAATCTCTGCCTCTTTCTTTGTGCTCTGTTGCTTCAGCCCAGCAATATTGCTTTTTTTAGTGCTTTTTGCGCTTACAGAAAGCAACATTTTCATAGGGAAATGACGTGAAACTAGTATTCTGTCACGAAAAAGTATCAGTTTGACTAAACTTAATTACCATGGATTTATGTTTAAACTTTTTTATCTGTTTTTTTGACTTTTTTCAGTACATTTCATTACAATTAAACAGTCTGTTATGTGTGTTTACCCACATCTTTATGAATAAAGTTAGGTTGCTTTTAAGCAAGGTTAGTTGCAAAGTTCACTATTGTTAAATGTAGTAGATGATAATTGGCACTCAAGCAGGAAAACTGGAGAAATAAATGTAGGATGTTTTAAAATGTTCTGACAGTTACCGTTAATATAGTGTCATGTTTAAAAAGTAATTTTCTGTTAGGCTTAAGTTTTCTATCAGAGATGTACGGCTCATTGTGAGACAATACGACACAACTATTCTTAATACAGATGTCACTCCCACTATGGATATTTTTGGAAGAACTTTTTTCTGGGGGCTTAAAAAGGGCATTTGCTGCTGTCCCCACTCATAAACAACTAACTGGTTTATGTCCATGCGAGACTGCGTCTTCTCTTAAAGTAAATGTGTTGCAAGAAAAACAGAGCAGAGCTCTTTGCAGTGATTGAATCAAGGGCTCTCCTCCATGCTGCAAATAGCCTTTTGCTGCACATATAGGGACATCAAATATTTAACACGGTGTACAAGGATTTGTACTGCAGAGGAGCAAAAAGCAAACAAGTCTTTTACTTCAGGAATGTTCCCTGAAGTGATGTCTGCAATTTGATGGTACAAAATGTAAATGTCAAGGGTGATGCTGGTGCTCTGGACCCAAACGCAGGAGCACAGAAGTTAAGAGGCCAAAGAAGACAACAACAACAAAAAGCGATGGAAAAAAGTTTGATAACAAAAATGTATGAATTTGTTAATATTTTAAAACAGGAGCAGAACATGGCAACTTGTCAGACAGCAACAACAAACAAACTGACAGAAGAAGGAGAGACAAGACTTTCTGTAAGGACACATGAGCAAAGGAGACAATGGTGGCAGCAATCAAGGCGGATCAGACAGAGGCACACAATACAACAAGAATTTACCAGAACATCCTTCAAAAATAGAAACTCAAAGGAAACAAAGAAAAGCCGCACCAACTAAACCAGAAGATCTTAACAAAGACATTCCCAAGAAGTAACTTCAATGGACGTGAAGTGCCCTCCCCTTCTCAAAAATCAGTTTTATAATGCAAAGTGAAAACATTTGATCATAAATAATCAGCTATACAATGGTTAGGAAAGCTCTTTTAACGCCAAGAAACACAGTTATGATTCCATAAAGGCTTAATTAAAACAATTGCTTCTCATTAAATAATCATCCACCACCATGATAGCCCATCTTCACCTCAGGAAGAAGCAGCATCATCTGATCAATAAGCTACAAGTATCGTTGCATGAATTTCAGTGTCTCTCCTCCAGCAATTATTTACTATTAGTTCTGTGTGTGGTGGGGTTGCGGTGGGGTGTTGGCATGGCAATTATCTGCTACACTGTGGAGCAGTTCAGCTTTTGTTGGCATGGTATCTGCACAAAAATACAAGAACAATCAAACAGCAGTGGGACCATTAAATATTGAATGGCACTGTAATCTCCCTGTGCAGGAAAGAGAAAAGTAAACATGCTGGATTGATTCATGTGCCATCTTTTCGTGTATCAACAGCCTTCCGATAGATTGACACATCCATAAAATCAGTAAAGTTACAAAGTCGGAGGCTAAGTCTTCCTCTAAATGGACACCCCCCCCCCCCCCAACAAAAAGGTTTAGTTCCTCCCACAGACCAATTATTCAAATATTTTCAAAACAAATTTATGTCTACAAATTCCCTAAACATAAACCAAAAATTAGAAATAATTTAGACTGGATTTTAACTTTTGAGAAACCGAAATAAGTTGGAAACATAAATCAGTTAGACAGAAATAAAAACTAACAATTCTGACATGTGAAGTCACTTCCTGTTTTTTTTTTCTTTTTTTTTTTTTCTAACTTGTCCTGTCCAACAGCTGGGCAGACAGATGAGAGCTGAGGGCCTCTTGTGTTGGACATATTTTACTTTATGTATATATTAAGGGGGGAGGGGTGTGTGTACTAAAGGGGGTGCAGTTAAAATTGGCGGGTAGGGCACTAAGGGGACATCTCCTGATTACTCACAGTGACGTCCCCTCACCCTCCCCACCAAGGGGCCCTAAATGTCTAAGGTGCGGTTAAAATTGGCGGGTAGGGTGCTAGGAGGACATCTGCTGCTTGCTGGCAGTGATGTCCAAGCACCCCCCCTACCAAGGGCCCTACATGTCTAAGGTGCAAATAAAACCGAAAGAGGGGGGGCCCACTCCATACGGCAACCATAGGAGGGGGGCCACTGCCTAGTAAACCCCCCCCCCAAGGCTCATCGCAGGCTAAGCCCCCCACCCCCTCACCCTATTATGAGGTTATATGAGGAAGGGGGTAAGTTGGGGACAGCTGATAGACTGTCCCCCGGTGGTCAAACAGCTGTCCCCCCCCCCCCCTAGCAAGGGGGCCAGGCCCACCCAGCCCAGGGGCCCCACCCCCGGAGGCGCCGACACCCCAGGCCCAGCACCACCCCCCCACACAGAGAGAGAGGAGCCAGAAAGCGCCGGGCCCCCCCCGAGCAAGCCCAGGCCCCCACCCCCAAACGCCGGCCCTAGAAGAGCTCTGGTCAGGCCTCGACTGGACCGAGGCAGCCAACCGGCCGGGGAAACCGCCGATGGCCTCAGCGGAGACCCCGACCCGTCAACCCCCCCTGCCCCGTACTAATAGTGCCCCCCCCTCCCCCAGAATGCCCCCCCACAGGACAGGGCCGACAAGACCCCCCACCCCACCCCACCCCACCCCAGACCCCGCAGCCGAAGCGGATGACACCCAGAGCGACTCCCGCCCCGCCCCAGGGCCAGGGAAGGGCCTATCCCAGCCCCAGGTGTAGATGGGAAGCCCATCCAGCGCCGCTGGGCCCCCCCCCCCCGAGCAGCGCCCCCCGCCAACCCCCCCCAGCACAGGCAAAGGGACCACCCCCCCAAGCCAAGCCAGACCCCCCCCACCCCCCCCCCCCCCCCATCACACACCCAAGCCCAGAGGACCACGCAGCGCCCCAGCCCGCCCCACCCAGGCGCCGGACCCGACCCCCCGACCAACGGAGCCCCCACCACCCCCCGCCAGGCACCGGAGGCCCCGACCCCCACCCCGGCCCACGGCAGAAGGGCAAGGAGCAGCGACGACCAGGCCCCCCCCACCCCCTAAGTCATGGAGTTAGCTATGGGAGACCAGAGAGACCGAATTCTTTCAAAGTTACTTGAACTTTGGGCTGACATTTTTTCCAAGCTGATATGATCAAGCAGCAGATTTCTGTGTTGACTTATATTTATATTTTTTTTGCTTTTCCAATTTATTAAAATAATTTTTTTAGCAATGCAAAGAGTTATGAAAATGATAGAGCCTAATCCTCCTTCTACATCGATGGCACTCATGTCACCAAGCACACAAAGTGACGGTGAAGCTGTGATTGAAACCTTAAGCCAGACTGATAGATCGGCACATACCTGCTGCCAGAGAGCCTGGACAGGAGTGCAGAACCACAGTGCGTGCATGTAATTGTCGGGTAGATTACTGTCACAGTGCTGACAAATGTCTGAGTTACTGAGACCCATCTTGAACATCCTCTGTCCAGTGTAGTAAATTCTGTGAAGAGTTTTGAAATGGATTAGCTGCAGATTTGGACTTTTTGTCATTTTAAAGGTGTTTAGACAAAGTTCTGACCAAAAACTTTCATCTGTGCTGATGCTCAAATCCGCATCCCATTTTGTTGTCGGAAGTGAAATATTGTTATCTAAATTACATAAAAGTTTGTATATTTTGGAGAGAGTTTTATTCATTGAGAAATTGATCAGAGTGGTAACTACATCTGGTAGCTTTAAATCGTTGTCTCTGTATTTAAACTTTTTAGTAATAATTGATTTAAGTTGCTGATATTCCAAGAAGTTATATATTCCATGTTTGTCTTGAAGTTCCTGGGGAGTTATGAATCTTCTATCAATAATTATGTGCTCTAGTTGTTTTATGCCCCCTGCTTGCCAAGCTGGGAATTGGATAATTTTTTTGTCTATGAGGATGTCTGGGTTGTTCCAGATGGGTGTCATTTTGCACGGATGAATTGATGATTTTGATATTTTGAGAAATTCCCACCAGGCTGTTAAAGTGGCATTTATATTAATACTTTTGAAACAATCCTGTTTTTTAACTATTTGGCTAATAAATGGAAGATCTGACAGGTTGATCTTTCCACATAACGCCTGTTCCAAGTCTAACCATGAGTTGGTTTCTGGATTATTTTTTAACCATTTTAAGATGTATTGTAATCTATTTGCAAGAAAGTAATTGTGGAAGTTAGGTAATTCTAATCCTCCACAGCTTTTTGCAGATTTTAAAGTTTTTAGACTAATTCTTGCAGGTTTATTGTTCCATAGAAAGCTTGATATGGATGAGTCTAATGTTTTGAACCATTTTAATGGCGGTTGTGTGGGAATCATTGAGAAGAGATAATTAACTTTGGGTAAGATTTTCATTTTTACCGTGGCTACCTTGCCCATAAGGGACAAAGGCAGGTTGGTCCAGCGTGATAGATCGTCCTGTATGTTTTTCAGTAATGGGGTGTAGTTTAGCTGCACCAGTTCTGATATTTTGGGGGAAAAATAAATACCTAGATATTTTATATTGCCTGATTTAACTGGTATTGTGAGTCCTTGCTCCGCATTACTGTTCAGTGGTAATAAAACAGATTTATTCCAATTAATGGAATAGTCTGATATAGAAGAGAATTCATTAATGATTGTTGCCGTTTCATTTACAGAATGTATATTACTTAAAAACAGTAATATGTCATTTGCATAGAGACTAATTTTATGATGGCTGTGTTTGGTTTTAATTCCTTTAATACTCTCATTCTGTCTTATTGCTGCAGCTAGAGGCTCGATAAATATTGCAAAAAGAGAGGGGGAGAGTGGGCAACCCTGTCTAGTTCCTCTTCCAAGAAAAAACCTGTTGGAAGTCTGTTTATTAGTTCTAACTGATGCATTGGGGTTGTGATATAATATTTTGATCCAATTGATGAATGATTCTCCAAACCCGAACTTATGGAGGGCAGCAATGAGGAACTTCCGATTTACTCAAAGGCTTTTTCAGCATCCAGTGATAGTATAGTCATTTCCTGTTTTTTGATCGTGGCAAAGTCTATTATGTTAACGAGTCTGCGGACATTGTCATCCGAGTGTCTGCCTTTGATGAATCCAGTTTGGTCAAAATCACTTCCTGTTTTCTGTTGCAAATGGTTATGATGATGTGTACAATGCTCTGGTTTGAAAGTTTATGGTGGGAAGCCTGGATGGTGAGTACAAGTCAAAGTAAAAATAAGTGCGCACACTTAGAATCAAGCAAAATGAACTATTATGGTGTGGTGAAATGTGAGTGATTTATTTGTGTGCATGCATGTGAGAGTTGGGTATGTTCGGTGTTAACTATGGAGACTGCTGATGAACATGTCTTCTGCTGAACACGTCATGGTGTTCAGAGGGATCTTCTTCTAAGGTGCAACGTTTAAAAGTTCTGTCTTATCTAAATTCAACTGAAGGAAATGGCTCCTAACCACTGATTGATGCAGGTCAAACCGCTGTGAATCTGATCAAAATATGTTCTGGATGTGAAAGACTCAAGCACAGAACACATAAGCCATTAGTAAACTCATTTTAACTGCACAAATGACTAAAACTACCATCACCTTAATAGGCGCCTGCTACAAGTAGATCTCCTAAATAGCTGGAAGAGTGTGGATTCCCATTGCTGTGTGGTTTTTGCTGGGTGTCAGCTTATGCCAAGTGAGGCTGCTGTGATAGCAGTGAATAAAGCTGCTGTCTTAAACAGCTTTTGCATAATAGTAATCCTTCTGATCACCCTCTCTGTAAACAGGAAACCTTGCTTGGAGTTTGACTCATAGGCCACACAGCCTTTTGCCGCATCTTGACGGTGTTAGTAACTTGAAGACAGCTGCATTAACACATGCCTACATACTGTACATGCTTGTCTTCTGATCCTCTTTGTAGGCTCTATTTAGCTCACCTAGACATGAATTATATTTAAATAGTTAATACATGCACCTGTGTGTCAATTTGATCACTATCTGCGAGGTGTAACATAATATATTGTGCTTCAAGGATGCCCTTTTTAAAATTTAATTTGGTTTTCAAATTTTACTATTGTAGAGTGAAATCCTGATGCCCAGCTGAGCTAAGAGGATGTAAAATACATTAGACACCCAGCAAACAGTAGCAAAAGCTGTGTTGTTTTTAAACATATCAAGAGAAGAGTAAAAACTAAAAGATAGGAGCTGATTGTTTTATTGAACTTATTCTAGTTTTGATTTATAAGATTTTTTGATATTTTGAGCATAAAAGCTCTAGAAATGAGGAGATTTCTTATAAGATTATACGTTTGCTAATTATTAGACTTGGGATTGATTTTAGTAGATACATAATGGAAATACTTACTGGGCGAATATTTGTTTAATTGATTACAAAACAATAGGTGGTTAAAATTTGTTTTAACTTAGATTTATCTGTTTTGTGCACTTCTTCTTGGATGCCTGTCACTTTGTGATGTTGACAAAAAACTTGGATGGGTTGGTCATCAAACACACAACCACAAATAGACAAAAAAAAAAAAAAACTAAACATCAGTGTTACAGCCTTTTTTAAAGACTCCAGACATAAATCAACATAAAGAAAAACTTCAGCAATATTTCACACCAGAAATTCCACAGTTTTTGAAGGATCTAAGAATAAAAGAAGTCTTTTACCCAAAGCTTGCAAATTCATCCCATAAAATGTTCCTCACCCAATTCACAACTCAAAAGTTGTCAGTCCTAGTTCCTGTATGATACTTCTTTTTACATCATCTGAGTCTGCACAGAATGGACTTTTACATCAGCTATAATCACAAGTTTCTTTCAAAACATGCTCACCTTTTGTCCTCTTTCTCCACACATCGTCACTTTTACTCTAGTGCAGGGTTACTGAGTTACTCAGTAGTGGGACCAAAGCTAACTGCATTTGGGGAGCCTTAGAACACATTTAATATGAAAGATCCACAGTGTTTTACTTGAATAGTCAACATGAATGATCACAATTTTTGTAATGATCTTTGCAGATTTATATATATATATATATATATATATATATATATATATATATATATATATATATATATATATATATATATATATATATATATATATATAGACAGGGATGGTAAGCTTGATTTCTTCTTTCGAGACTTTTGACTTGGGTTTTCAAATGTTATTTACTTAGTTTCCAAAGCTGCACGTGGCAGACTCAACCCACACATCCTGAGCAGCTGAACACTCAAGCTCACCATCTTGATTTTTAAGTCAGGGCGTGGGGGACAATATTCACTTTTGTGATTTCACAATCATCTACCACACTCTTCAGTCCAACAACTCCAGTGACAGGAGCAGTAACAGGAGAGGAGACATCAGACACTGCTGCTTACTTCAGAGTGACGAAAGTTAACATGAGAAGCAAGTGTGCAGACAGCAGCTGAAAGCTGGTAAGAGGAGTAGAGCAAGTGCTCCTCAAGCTGTGTACTGGCAGAGCCACATTAGTGTTCTTGAAAACTGGATGACTGTTGACATGTGGGTTTATGCGCACATGCTGACATAGCTACATGATCACTTCAGCTAATGTAGGAGGCCTTACTGATTTTTGAGTAAAACTCAGCTAATAAAGCAAGAGTTAATGTGGATGTTCTTTGTTTTATTTGTGACTCTATCCCACAAACACTACTACTCAAAGTAGTCAAATGTTTTCCATTCACAAAGGCCCCCTGACTGACATACAGAAATATACAACTTTTGTGTAAGAGTAGTAGGTCTGAGAAAAAGTAATGGGCCAAACATACATGTGTGGTATGCAGTTGCCTTTGACCCATTTCCACTGATGGATTACCAACATAAGCCACCCACACCAAACTGCAGTGAGATCTTTGGGTAACATTTTACAATAATATTCCATTACAATGTAGTTGTAAGACAGTAACAATCATTATTAATGCGATTTTAAGACTTTATAGGAAATTCATAAGACATAAATTAGCATTTGTAAAGCCTATTTGAGGTATTTATAAGACATTGAGTAGCAATTGTAGATGTTTTACTAATGCCTTATACATGTCAATATGCTGCTTGTAAGGACATCTATAAGCATTTGTAAAGTCTTTATGATAATGTTGGGGGATGTTGACTTTTTTTTTTAAACTTGTCCAACAGCTGGGCAAACAGATGAGAGCTGAAGGCCTCTTGTGTTGGACATATTTTACTTTAACAACAGGGGTTAGGAATCTTCTGACAAACCAGAGGTATGTCTGAATAAACCCCTTTTGCGCTCTAGGCCAAACTCTATTAATTGTAATCGTATTTGAAAATCTTTTGTGTTGGACCGGACGGAAAAGGAAAGGAGGGAAGTAAAAAGAGGGATGTCAGAGAAGGGGGGATAGGAGGGTGATTATAGAAGGGGAGGCGGGGGGGGGGTAAAACCATGAAGCAGCATAAAGCAACAAGCTACTGGATGGTTATACACATTATGGTGGGGTTCAGATGTAATACAAATCTATAAGGGCGAGGCTTGTGCACACACACACCCAAATGTCACAAACACAACTGTTGGCTCTAAAAACGTTCACGTCAACATGTAAACAATACAGATAATGTTCCACGTGCATACCTATGCATTTAAACCAACTAGTGTGAAATATTTCATTCAATCATGCAAAGTATCAGTGCAAAGGTGAGTTAACACCTGTGCTCGAGTGAGTGTTCATGTTCCTCTAAAATGGAAGATGGAATGTAAAAAGAAGGAGGGAGAGTTCCAGCCATCCCCACACCAAGACCCCCGCCGCAGCAGCAGCGGCAGCCGCAGCAGCAGCGGCAGCGGCAGCCGCAGCAGCAGCGGCAGCGGCCCGCACTGCAGCAGATAGAGAAGGGATGTTGACATTTTTAGTTCAGTTCAGGGGTAAGGACTTAGTGCACTCATGTTTAAAGTGTGTTTGTAAAAGTGTCATTGACTATTCTCATTCATTCAGGTGCAGTTATCATGTCATCTGGCTTTCGGTTTTCCAGTGCATCTCAGCTTGAAAGGTTCAGACTTCTCGCTCTAAACCCAAACTGTCAGTTCACAATCGTATTCAGCTTCCTTTTTTAGTCATTTAGAGTGTACTAGTCCATTTACCTCCTTTGTTTAACTGCCTGGATTTGATTCAGGCCAACCTCCTGTTGGGTCAAATAGAATTACTTCTCAAATTGTAGTTTGTTATTCAATTATTTTTAAATACTTATACTACATTTTTACCATACTCATTTTACTGATGTGTATCTCTAATGTGTATTCACACATTTTCGTCTTACTTGAAGTTTTTAATGAATTTAGACAACCATATACTATAGCAGTTACTGACAGTAACAATTCTACTTGGATTAAGACTGTAAGAATGCCAAAGAAGTATCGTAAACACAAGAAAATTATCCAACAGCCAGCCCAGTGACTGATAATTGACAGCAGCAAAACTCTCTTCTGCATGGCCACCATAACTTACTTTTCAACTAAAAGCCAATTTCCCCAGCACCAACCCCTCTTTAAATATTGAAACAGTAAAGCATAACAAGAGCAGAATTAATCTGCTACATCCAGGCGTTTGTGTAACACAGTTTAATTATTAATGAATGATTCAATCTCTACTGTGTTTGAGACTAACATGGAGTAAGACCTCTGTAGTGTTGAGACTCATAATGGCATTATAAAGTCAATTCACTTGACTGTACTCCACCTCATGCTCCCATTCTACTAAACTCCTAAACTATGCACATGCCTTTACTCCTCCACTTTTGTTCTCCACCCACTCTCCCTCTGCTCCCTTTCCATCTTTAACAACAAAAGATGCAGTAAATATGCATAAATAAAGAATATGTAAGTGGTTTGAGGGCCATCTGGAATCAGATCTGTTTGGAAGAGCTAGAAGCTTCACTCCACATGTATACTTGGGACAGAGGCTTGGACCATGCACCTTTTGGGGGGGAGAGTAATTATTAAAGAGGCAACCTGTGAGGACTTGAATGGGATATGATTACATGGTACTGCTTTCTAATTACATAGCTGCTTGAAACCCCATCAAACAGAATGCTTTAAAAATGTGACAGTTTTGTCATTTAACTTCATTTGAACACTAAGGTAAAATAATCCTGTGAGCCTTGCCATACATTTAGACATTGGTTACTTGAGCATTGTAAAACCGCAACAGTGGGGACTGGTTTCTGACGTAATCCCACACATCCAGCAGCACGCAAGCTCCGTTTTCTTGTGTGATGCAGTTGTTCTGATTTACTGGGGTTTGATAATATACCAAAAATAAAAATAATTAAATAATTAAATAATTAAATATTAATGATAGGTATCAAGCCTAAGGATGCTGTTTTCTTTTGAGCTGCAGGTATAACACATATTTACATTTGTATATATATTAAATGTTTTGGTTTTGTTTATAACTTGTAATACTTGTTATTATGCAACCTGCAAATTAAACCAAAAGGAAGCCCAACCCAGTGCTTTTGTTTACCGGTCCCACGTCTGGGTAAATGGAAATGGTTGTAGGGCAAGAAGGGCATCTGATGTAAATCAAAAGCAAAATCAATCATGTGAATAACAGATGCTTCTGGAGAACACAGAAGATTAGAAGGAGCTGCTTTGTGTTTTTGCAGATCTAGAGAAAGTCTTTGATAGGATACAGAGAAAGGAGCTGGGGTTTGTGAGGAATCTTGGACTGGCATGCAGGAGTTGTTCAGGACACGCATGAGTATGTGTGTTAAATGAGGGAACTCAAGAAATCTGTGAGATTACAGGGAGCAGAGGTGAAGAGTTATTACTTATAATAATAATTTATCTGCGCTTTTTCTTGGTGTTCAAAGCGCTTACAATTTATCCATTATTATTCATTAACTCCTCATTCACACTTGGTGATGGTAACTACTAATCAACTGCCCTGGGACAGACTGACCATCACTGAGACATTCATACACATTCACTGGAGGCAGGGAGGGTGAAGTGAAGGCGACATTGTGAAGACACAATGACGAAGACACAATGACAGCTGGCTGGGGGAGCAGGGATCGGACCTTCGGTCATTGGATGACCTGCTCAACTGCCTGAGCCACTACTCCCCTGTCCAACTTAGAGTCAGAGGAGAGGGTGGGATGGAAAAAAAGAGGTGTATGCAGGTTGGAATAGGTGAAGGAAGGTTTCATTCAACAAGAATAAAAGGAAATGTATAGAAAACTGTGGTGAGAGCAGCCAGGTTTAGAGCTTCTGAGAAAGAGATAGGAGGCAGACCTGGAGGTAGTAAAGATGTAGATATTGAGGTGCAGTTTTGGAGTGATCAGGATCGATTGCAGCAGGGATAAAGACTTTTGAGAACCAGCTCCTGTTAAATGTTTTGGAAATAAATGCAGGGAACTTAAACTCAGATAGTTTTTCACTTGGTAAGAAGAGGGTCAGTGCCAGGTTTGTCAGGTCTTTTTTATATATAAAAGTGACATACTTATTAAGAAAACAGGCTAAATAAATCTATCCTTTTAAACCATGCTTTTCTGTAAATCTCTGTTAAGCTAAGACGTTAGACGACACAGCTAATCACATCATGCATATGTAAAAGAGACCACACTAAAACATGCTACTCACTGAGCTGCACATCAAAGTGTAAAACTCTCAAATACCAGCAAACTACATCATAACGGACAAGGAACATGCTCTATCCTATCAATGCTTTGTATACCGTCTGACTGATTTGACATGAACAAGATACAGAAATCATACACAACTTTGAAGTAGATTTGACAAGTGACATGCAGGTTTCTCAAAAGCAACTATTGCTCAGGCTTTTTTGATCCTATTAAACTTGAGCCTCCTCCCACTACTTTTCAGTCTTCCTAAACTCAAAGGCAAAGTGATCAGCCAGCATTAGGCCTACTGTATGTGCTTTATAATCCTATTCGCTCTTGTAAGCTGTTAACTTGATTGCTGTAAAACAGATCTGAAGCTTTAATCTATATCAGGAGAAGCGTTTGTTTTAAATCCTGATTCCAGGCTGATAAAAATACATCAATGGAGCAACCTTTTTTTTTTGGGGGGGGGGGGGGGGGGGGGGTACTAAGTTTTTTGTGTATTTGTAATTTGTGCCAATATTTAAATACTTCATCCTTGTAGTGTCACTACTTTTTTTGTATTTTTTTTTCAACAGATTAATGTTCTAATTATCCTTTTTAACCATTAAGTGTGCTAGGAAAGGTCTATCCATTTCTTTAGTCCCACAACATTTCTGGATAGATGAAAATTCAACCATGCTGTTAAAAACTCAGAAAAATTAAAGTTAAATATCTAAAACGAAAAACAATAATAAAAAATGGTAATATCTTTAAATGCTATTTAAAAAACAAAGGATAATTTGCCTTAGAAAACAGGGCACCTCTACATTAAATCCCTGTTAAACCAGCTAAAATACACACAGGTGTCTCATAACAAACAACACAAAAAGGTCCTTAGACAGCAGGCTCTTACTACTGACCTTGACAATCGCAAGCACACCGCAAAAGTTTAACTTCCGTGGGAGGCTTGTAAATAAGAAACATGAACTCTCTAAGAGAAACATCAAAGCCAGATTTTTCATTGAGAATTTGGACAAACACCGGACTTCATAAATATTGTTCTTTGCATAGATGAGTTCAAACTCATTAATCTGGACATCACAACTGACACATGCTTGGCCAAAACCACATAAATTCTAGAAAAAAAAAAAACAAGCCATCAAACGTCTGTGAAGCATAGGGAATGGCCTGCCATTCACTGCAGTGTCATGGTTTGAGATTGCTCTGCTGCAGCAGGGGCAGGTCGGATCATCATCACCTAATTAATCATGAATTCTAAAGTGTATCTGAAAAAAAACATGGAGACTGAAAGAAAATTCTAGCTGACATGGAACTAGATCCTAAAACACATCCATCCATCCATCCATCCATCCATCCATCCATCCATCCATCCATCCATCCATCCATCCATCCATCCATCCATCCATCCATCCATCCATCCATCCAACAAATGTCCCTAACTTAAGGAATTCTGCATTTAGAAGGATGTCAAGCATTTGAACCAATGGCTGAACTTGTTGGATGGAGGTAACTAAAGGGAGATTAAATCACATGTTATAACTGCCACAAAATACAAATGCTCACATGGGTGCCCTAATTTCAATTTCATTGCAATAAAAAATGAAAATTATTCTGAGAGAACAATTTAACTAGGTAGCAATTCCAGCCAATTTAAAAAATTGTACTAATTATTTTTTGTTTGTTTGTTTGTTTCTTCAAATGCAAGAAATCTCCTAAACTTTAAGTCAATGCATGTTCGTTTTTGCTAAACAAAAACAACAATTCAAAGAAAGGCACTTCTCCCCCTTCATTTGTGTCTATTGTTCTTTTTCATAAATATGAATATCTGTGTTTCATTGCATGCTAGGTTCTTTACTTCCCATAAGAGCATGTAATAAAATAAAAAGGCAGGATTAGGGAAAACCTGGTTTTACATAAAATAAAGAGCTTACATAACCTGTGTGTTTGTCCTGGTATGCCACCTTTTTTCCTGCAGACACTGCTTTAACTGCGAAATGCTCATAGAGTGGATTATGATAGCTAAAACACAGTACCCTGGAAACACAACACTAAGACAAATGGTCACATGAACCAAACTTCTGATTTCTGAAGCAGAAAAAATAATGCAGGATTAAAATTAATGGTAAATTGTGTATTGTACCCTGAAATAAAGCTCCCATATTTGAATTGTTTCCAGTTCATGATTTATATTATAAAAATTTGAGTCATTACAAGCTATTTTCTTCACTAACCCAACTGCCGTCTATGCTTCAGAGAGTTCCTGAACACAGAATAAGAGATTTTAGATGGCAAAATTTTACACATGTGATGAGAATCATAAGACAAATTATTTATAATGAAGACTTTTTCAGTTCAGTTCAAGTTAGCTTTATTGTCAAATATCCTGTATGCACGTGATATACAGCACAGATAAAAAATGTCCTTCCTTTCAACCCATGGTGCAGACAGCCAGTAAACATAACAATAATAATAACATTAATCTAATGCACAAATTATACAAACATCTACAAATCTACGGAAAAAAAAACAAAACAGAAAAAGATTAGACATGGTATGATATATTGAATCATAAAGTGGCAATAGTACAAAAGTTGTCAAAAGATAGATTATGTATGCGTTTAAAGTGACAACGGTGCTAAGGAACAGTTAGTAGAGGAGTGGGTGATGGCAGTCTTAGGTTGGGATAATGTTCCACTGGTGGGAGGAAGGATGGGAGTTTTTTTTTGTTTAAGTTCGTAGCAGCAGCTGGTGGAGGCAGAGGGAGTAAAGCTAGTAGGGAGTTGAGTTTTCTGATCGCCTGATGGAGGAAACTGTCCATAAGCCTGCTGGTTCTGGCCCAGAGACTTTGCAGTCTCCTCCCTGAAGGCAAGAGGCTGAAGTGGCTCAGGAATGGGTGGGATGGGTCACCTGTAATCTTGATGGCTTTGCAGGTGAGGTGGTAAGTGTGTAAGAGGCCAGTGAGAGAGACACCAATGAACTTCTCAGCTGTTTTCACAATGTGCTGCAAAGGCTTCGGGCTGGACGCAGTGCAGGCACTGCACCACACAGTAATGCAGCTGGTCAGGATGCTCTCAATGGCACCACTGTATAAGGCAGGGGTGGGCAATTCCAGGCCTCGAGGGCCGGTGTGTCTGCATGATTTCTAGATAGTCTTGCTCTACTCATGGCTGATTACCTGGTTCAGGTGTGTCCAGCCAATCAGAACATGCCAGAGCAGGGTATGCTGGAAAACATACAGGAATGCGGCCCTCAGTGCCCACCCCTGGTATAAGGTCTTCATGATGGGGGGGGCTGTAGCCGTCTTCAGGGCACTGTTGGGCTTTCTTGGCCAGCGATGCTGTGTTGTGGGTCCAAGACCGGTCGTCGGAGGTGTGCACCCCTTAGGAATTTGGTGCAGCTCACCCTTACCACAGCAGCACCATTGGTGATCAGTAGAGCGTGCTGGGTGTGAGCTCTCCTAAAGTCCAATACCATAGTCTTCGTCTTCTCCACATTCAGGTGGAGATTGTTGTCCTTGTACCACAGAGCCAGGCTGCTCACCTCACTCCTGTAAGGCCTCTCATCATTGTTGTTGTTGGGACCCACCACTGTAGTGTTGATGAAGAGGTTGGAGCTTGATGCTGAAGTGTATTCGTGAGTCAGCAGAGTATTGTGTAATCTAATTAAAATGAAAGTAATGTTTTTGTCATCAGTAATCCTGAGTCTAAATTCTCACAACTGCATTTAGAAAATATTAGTATAAACAAAATTATTATTTATACCTTTCATTGCCAATATATATATATATATATATATATATATATTGTAATACAAAGCATATTTTTGTATTTATTTTACCACGTTGAGAGTGCTATGCTCTAAACTGTCATTAAAAAAGAATCCAACTGTACAGAAAAAAAAGGAATATATAAACACACAATATTTGAAGTTTCTCCCTTTTATGTCACCTAAAAATGTCACATTGACATAAAGAATTAGAGTGGAAAGAGACAACAAAAGAAGGAAACAGAGAAACAGTAAGATGTGGAGGAGAGAGCCTGGGTAAAAATGCAAGCTCATTCTGCTCCTCAAAGAAAACCTCAATTTCAACTCAACTTACTTTCCCTGCTGCCTGCAAGGTGACTTACAACCAAAATAAAACTATTCTTTCCTGAGTTGAAGCCACACTCAAACGAAGTCTCCCAGAAGACAATGTGCTAGATCTTGCTCCTTGTAAAACCACATTGAGGCCAGGCTATTTTTGAAAACCTCAGGCTTCAGACCTGTTTCTGTGCTTAATTCTGATTCTAATTCAGTGAGTACATCATTTGTCAAGCTGCGATGACTGTGCCAGAGCTTCTTGACTGATAGAAGGAGAAGCAAAGTTAATCATGTAACTTTCATCTGATATATAGGAGTGGAATTCATTTTGCTCCACCTGCTGCTGCTGATAACACCTGTCCTTGAACCCTATTTCAACTTGAAATCTGTGAGCGATGGCACCTCTGATGATGATTTGACATTAAATCTGCTCTCCTGAGCCATCGACAGATTCAGACCTAACATGCAATGACAGCACAGTCATAAACTGTAAACTGTAGTGATTCTCTTACTGTAAAAATAAAGAAACAGCTTTTAGTTGATAAAGACCTTGAATAGATGTGCAGCTAACCAAGGCGGAAAGTACTCCCCTACCCCTTTGCCATTATTTGTATACCTGTTTTTCTTTACTTTGAGATTTATTCCTTTCAGATGGTAAAGAATGTTTATTGCAGCTTGCTGAAGGTCCAGTGTTGGAGGGTTGCTCTCTATAGATCAACCGTCATGAACCTGGGAGACAGCTCACTCTAAGTGGCCGCTCTCACAGAGAGGTGGCAAGCTCAGCTGCATCATCCATCATGCCTCCTCCTGGCCCAATACTCGCGCTTCATCAAGGCAAGGCAGAGATGAAAGCCGTAAAAGATGACGCCAGCCCCCTCCTCAGTGGCCGTCCTCTTAGCCCCACTGTCATTCACTTTTATCGCCTCTGATGTACCTGCAGTTAGCCGGCTCATTAATAAATGTCAGGCGACATCACATATTCCTGAAAGTCCCGCACAACGTGTTCCCTCTGCCTTTCAGACATGCTCATATTTTCCACTTGAATTTCTGACACAAATAAATAAATAGTCAGAGGAACAGTTGCGAGAATAATTTGTTTGATGCAAGCCAGGAAGTACCAAACATTTCAATAGCTCAAACATCCACTGGAGGCTGAGGACAGAGAGGACCAGTATCTCATTGCCTGTCATTGTAACCCTTGTGCTATCCTAGGCACTTTAACATTAGGAGTTGGGTCATCTAGACCCACTAGACAGTGATCTGAAACTTTTTTCTTCAATGATTTGTGATCTTCACTGGTGTCCATGGATTACATGAAATCTTTCCACCTTTATCCACCTTTGTCATGGTAGGGAGAACACGTCAATGTAAAGGTGGGGTCATCTAATATACAACATCGGTTAAAAAGTCTAATTTTTTGCCAAAAATAAACATATGGTGTCAACAACTTTTTTGACCCATGCCCATCTCACATCAAGCTTCATTTCTTTATTCAGAACCTAATAACTGACATCAGAGTACCTGTTTATTGTACACACGTGGAGAACAATTATGGGGTTGTTTCAGTTTAAGGGGTTTATTGTGCATATACAAGCAATGCAGAAAAGAAGAAGGCACATACTCACATACCTTTAATTTTTCTGGGTGTCAACAAGTTCACATCACCTCAGCAGTTAGCGTTCAAGCAGCTACTTTAAATGAAAAGTCTATGTAAACCTGCGTAGATTCGCATTTTGGAATTTTGCATTCAAAACTCTCATGTTCATGTGTTGCTACGCACATTTGTAAGACCATTATCGGGTTGTATGGACAAAACCAGTGGCCATTAAACGCACCTTCAAACTTAAACCCGGTTAAACTCTGACCTATCGGGGACTCAGATCTGGAAGTGACACATAGATTGTTCCCCTTTTAATTCACAAAAGAAGGCCAAAAGTTTAAAAACCGAATGTGTAAAAGAAATTAATTATTGTCATTTGTGCCCAGCTAAAATTCTGCAACACCGAGTCATTCAAATATCAGAAAAAAGCTGTCAAAGAAAAAGCCTGCAGCAAGATTTGCACTGCTTTGACATTTTGCACCAAGTGTCTTCCAACCGCAGGTGGGAGGCATGCGCTAGGAAACAGTAGAAGAAAAAGAAGAAGCCCCTCCTTGCTTGTCCAATGGAAACACCATGGGCTAAATGTGCATTAAAAAAAACCCACATTCAACTCTTTCTTAAATGCGAGTCACATGCCCAGTGTGAACGCAAATTTAGAAAAGCACAAACAAAATAATTCTTTCTTTTTATGGAATGAAAGGACTAACTCTTTTTTGAGTCATTTTGTGAAGAAAGTTACTATTTACACGTAATTTAGTAAACACATGCGACCAGTCCTGAACTTTTTTCTTGGCCACACGGACATGGAGGAAGGGTTAAGGTTAGGATTACGACTACAGTTTGGGTTTATACACCAAATGGTTCCTGAGCAGGGCTGTGTCTGCAGCTTACCGCTCATGGGGTGGGCCAATTGCAGAGAACAAATTTCACATACCTAGGTGCGTGACAGCTAATGGTACCTCAACTTTAACTTTAAATATATCTGACTAACAACAATTGTCAGCCTTGGAGACAGATTACGTGTGGGCAATAGAGCAATCTGCCTCTTGGCCTGTATTACGTGTGGCCAACATAATTTCCAGCCCTTTTTGTGCTTGGTTGAACATATATATGTGTGTATAACATCAGCCAAATTGAAATGAAGGCATTTGTCCAGGTGCAGGGAACAGAAAAAAATGGCCTTTTTGTTTGTGGAAAATATCCCATCTTGACCCAAACAGAACTCCTTTACAAGATTCTATTCCTGCTCCTGTTCTCTAGAGTTTGTAGGCTTAACTTCTTGACTCCTCTTTGTTGTCTCCTTTTCCCTAGCAGGTGTTTGTTTCATTAGACAGACTCATCCTGTTTGCTGCCAAGCTGAAACACTGAGTTGAAACAGAGGCTCTCTTTTGCTGACAGTTCTTCCTGTTTTGCTCTGCCCTCCACCACTGTGCGCTGAACAGCACACCTTGCGATCCCCTGTTGGACTCTGCAACGGACATTAAAGCAGCAGCGCAGAGCCAAATTCAAAGAAACATTTGATAAACTGTCAATCCATTGAATTTTCAGATGTACATGCACTGCATTTGGAACAGAAACATAGTTAAACTCTGCTGAGCTTCCATAACAGGTAGAAAACACAAATTATGTGAAGCAGTTCAGGAAATCTCCAACGCAATATGTTGACTTTTTCAGTCTTGCTTCCTGTATTGGATGAATATTTCACCAACAAGCTACAACAATAAAACTGGTTTTGTGTTTGGAACACTGCGAGCTTTGAGGCTGTACATGGAGGATTACTGTGTGCCTTCTTTTTCTGCAGAAAATATACTTGCTGTCATCTTACATAGGCCTCCTGGCTATGAACCTGGAGATCCAAATAATTGACTTATTGATTTTTTCTATTTTGCTCTGCATTCTCTTGCTCCTGGATGTGTGCAGAATGCAGTGGACATTGCATTCTAGATAGTCTTGTTTATTACAGTTCACTATCTCTGCATCCAAAACAGTAAAGGCACAATTGTTACCAGGCAAGAAGGTCAGCTAGTCTATTTATCGGTAAAGGCAATGTAATAAAAGAAAAACCACCTGTGTCAGGTAGAAGACAGCAGTAACAAGAATATGATCCTTTGAGAGACCAACAGGACATAATAAAATTCCTCATTTTTCTCAAAAAAAGTAAAACATTTAAAAATTGGGCCCTTAAAAGAGGTCAACAGAAGCAGATTTAACTCACAGAAACTTGTCAGTAAAAACAACTTGCATGATTGGGTTCACCAAGTGGTCTGCAACCTTACTATTTCATATCGACCATGTAGGGTCCTGTAGAGGTTTTCCCGTTTTTCATTTTTAGTACCTCTGACAATTACATTATTTATCTCGCCTTTTGTAGATAAGTCACAAATGGTCCCTCATGTTTAAGAAAGCTTTTCCACATAAATGTGAGCTTAGGACAATTGATCCGCCACAGTTCCTATAAACTAGACAAAAAAGGAAGATTTCCTTCTTCAGTTCCAAGGAACTTAATGTGCATGATACATAAAAGGAAAAAACTGAACTGTCCCCCAAAAAAAGTGTGTGTGTGTGTGTGTGGGGGGGGGGGGGCATTGGGACTAGATTTACGAAAACATTGTGAAAACTATCAGCAATGCCTTAATTATTTCCTAAACTTGCAACCGAAGCGTTTGGAGTCAAAAATGGTTTAGTAGCTTGGCTTTATATTAAGTGTGAAAACAGGAGCAAAGAAGAGAAATCCCCAGCGAAACTCAGAATAAGTAGGAGGTGAGCATGAGCATTAGGAAGAAAAAGTACAGTTAACAGCTACAATTTTAACCAGACAGGGGCAAGATATGTCTTAGTGAATCTTACTTTTTGTGGGGTTTTGACAGATACAGAAACTCATCCACATGACTTGATAGCAGGGTGAACTGTACTTAGCTCTGGTAGGATGGATCAGTCCAAATCAGACACCTACTGGTTTATCTCCTTTGAAAAACTAACAGGAGGTTAAAAACTCTTCTCTTTGATGTTTCTTTGAAATACCCCAACTGATCCCTTAAAAATCGTCAAAAATCCAGCCTTCTAAATAAAGCAGGGTCAAAGGGGCCGAATATAGGATAGGGTCAACATGGATTGAATAAGTATTAAATGCAAAGGGGTTAGCCAGAACAATGTTGCACCAGAGATCAAACAACATAAGGCAAAAAAAGAACTAAAAGTGCAAAAGGTCACATCAATTTGTGTGTAAATAGTCAGTGATTGGAAAAAATTTAGGAATTAACAGTGTGGTTTTTACATGCTGTTAGTTTAATAAACCAAAGTTAAGGTTTTAATATGTCTAAAAAACTTAATTTTCTTTTTTTTAAATACTGTTATTTGAAAAAAGCCAGTCCATTTTCACTGTTTAATCAGTTAATGCAGCCTGGATTCCTAAAACAGATGATCATTATTTTAAGAACCTTTTTCTTTTTAATGTATTTCAGACAAGAGGATAAGGTGGTACCTGGAGAATAAAAAGACAACCCACTCCAAGCTGGCAGTTAGAATGAAGACGTAATTGAATTTGACTGTGCTTGTTCGATTTAGTTTGCTTTCACATGAAAGGTTGCCACAAAAGTCAGATCCAAAAAAAAAAGAGGAATGAAGAAAAAATTATATTATTTTACATGAGAGAATAGAAATATTCTATCCATGGAATAAAATGATCACCAATTCTGATCCTAATGAAATGCTTTGCATTGCATGCCAGCTGAGAATAGCTTTTGACTCTGAAAACATGCACTTTCCAACTGTTTCAAAGTTTTAGAAATCCCAGGAAAATTTCCAGTGACGAGTATGGTCTGTGAATTGGCTAATCATGTTGTGTTAAAATCTGACTGTTTAGAGTCAAATCCAAACCCCGTTTTGGCTCATTAGCTAAACAAAGCAATTAGCTGCTTTCTAGTAAATTAGGCTGTGAAGTCATTTGCAAAGCTAGTGGCTGCCATAATTGGGTGTATTTTTAAGATTATGACACAAGATTTTCTACTGGGTCACTGAGTACAAGCTAAAGTAGAGTTTTTAGCAGGTGACTTTGTGAAATGTAGTGTGGTGGGCTTTAAACTTGATATACTCTGCTAAAGCTAATAGGCTCTTGATTTGACAATGCAGGATACAGAGGCTCTTTACCACTACTGATAGACTTTGGCCTGATTTGCTTAAAGCTAATCCATCAACAGAGAACAACAGAGAGGAAATAGGTCAATAATTGAAGCTAAACAGGGACTGTGCACACAGGAGGGGAGCACTGCATGCAGGCAAACTCTAAAACACAGGTTTTCACAGGATCCCAGAGTTCCTGCAGACACATGTAGTATTGCTGAGGCACTTCTTAGTGCCCCAGTGTGCATGAAATAGTTTGGTCGAACCCTCCCCATCCACAGCTCCATTATCTATGTGTGAACTGTGCATGCCTTTGTATCTGTTTACCACATCGGACAGTAATCGGGGTGGTGGCATGCTCACCAGCTTTGAGCTTCAAGTACTGTGTATCTGTGGAAGAGCACTGCTTGCCTTGCAATTCTTCAGATCAACTCCATCACCAGCTGCATCATTTATTTGCTAAAGTCAGAGGTTAATAACAGTGATTCTGAACTTCTCCTGCCCTTTGCTTGATCCTTCTGTTTTTTTTATTGTGATGCTTTTTTTTAGCATACCAAAGAAAAATTGACAAAAGCTTTACACTGCTGCTTATTTGTTTTGATTGTGTAACCCTTGTGCTATCCTAGGCACTTTAACATTGGGAGTTGGGTCATCTAGACCCACTAGACAGTGCTCTGAACCTTTTTTCTTCAATGATTTGTGATCTTCACTGGTGTCCATGGATTACATGAAATCTTTCCACCTTTATCCACCTTTGTCATGGTAGGGAGAACACGTCAATGTAAGGGTGGGGTCATCTAAGATAGCACAAGGGTTAAATTGTTCGATCTTTAGACCCAACTCGCCCTTAATCTTTTAATGTAATTATTTAATTATTGTTGCTTTTGCTTTGCTGCCTTTTTTATTTGCTTGTTTGTGTTTTTTTTCTTTTCTTGTATTGTTGTCTTTCTAACCCCAATTCGTTTTGTTGTGGCACTATCGCAGTCCAGGATGATGCTGCCCCAGGTACCCAGGAGTACATTATGTTACGGCAGGACTCCATCCACTCTGCCGATATAAGGAGTAAAGGGTCCCCCTTTCGTGCTAAGTGTCACGAAATCTTCTGCTGCCCACTGAAGCAAGTCGTCCTCAAAGAGAGCACAGAGCCTGAAGGTTTGTTCGCTTCCCATCCTCGTTTGATTTTTTGATATTCCTCATTTCTCCCTGCCAACTCCCACCCCCCCAACACAACCCTACCATCCTCTATTCTGTCTGAACTGAAAATTCCCCACCCTTCCAAACTTAGTTCTCTTTCTTTCCTGTCCCATTTTTGAGAGCATCTGGTGTGCTCCTGCCCCTTCATAGCATGAGTGTGCTTGAACCTGAACACATGTGTGCATGGATGTGTATGTGCTCAAGTAAAAACACCTCAGTTTAGTGGAAATTTGCGCCCACGGAACATGAATGCCTTGTTCTACCTGGGGTGTCATTTGATGTAATGTGCCTCCCTGTTGAACACAAGGGCATTACATGTGTATCTCCTGCACACTCCCCCCTACTCCAAACCATTAACTCGGTCACTGCTACCCTTAGGTGCATGTACAGACAAGAACAAATGGCAAAAAGGTTTACAGACTCAGGCAAATGGTGCCCTAATGAGTTCAGTGACTCTGCAGCTTTCTGCTTGTTTATCATCTTCAACTGATGCAAAAAAGGTGCCATTTTTTTCCTGTCTGCAAAAATATCCATTTTAACCCTGAGTAGAGAATCATAATCTCAGTTGCAAACTACAAGTCAGCAAACCCCATCATCCTTTATGTGCGTCTCATATGCTTCTGCCGATGGCTAACATAATGTAGATGGCTGAACTTTGCTGACATTTGGTTCTGTTCTGACTTCTTTTTCAGCCAAACATTAATTTCACCTCTTTCTCTCCTTTAATTCTGTGAAACTTGCATCTGCATGAGGATGGACGGTCTAATTGTTGCTACTAGCTTACTGCAGTGATTCAAGTAGTAAAACATTATTATAAAATAATTTCTTCATGGTCCAAACATGCAACAACATCGCTGCTCTGTCTGATGCCATGGCTTCCAGGTTGTTTCTTTTTACATGGGGTTCTAAGGTTGTATAATTGCTTTCCTTCTCAGAGTTTCTAAGAGATTCATAATTTCATTGCTGTTAACTGTAATGGTCTGGGTTGCATTGGCTCTAAAAGTGTGTGCACTATTGTCATACTTTGATGTAAGCTGTCTTGTTGGTAAGTCATTGTTTACTCTCCAAAGAGCTCAGGCACGTGTGTTTGTGCTTATGGGGAAAAAAATGGAGATGCAGAAGAGTAAGCTAGCAGAGGTCTGCCTAAAGAAGTATAGATGTATTATTCAGTTTGTCTGCAGCTCCAGTTGGACGTGACTGAATTTACAAAGGAAGAATGGGAAGCTACAGCTCTTACGTAAGCGCTCACATGATTAGTGTTGATGCATCATGTGGATGGAAAGTGTGCGAGACCCTGTGTGGAGAAGGCACTGCACTAAAGACACCCAGAAGCAGAAATGTGACACAGCAAATGTTTGTGTTCACTTTAGTGGAAAAGTTGGCTTTAATGCAAGTTTGTATGTTTCAGGAGATCTGAACAGGAAAGTCAGCCTTGTCATCATGTTACCATGGTTACCGTTCCAGCTGTCTTGTGTTGCACTTGTCATTGATTTCAGTGGATTGAAGATTGCACAATACTTAGCTACGCAGCGTTTACAGTTTGCGAGGCACAGAGGACTGCAGCGTGTTCATTTAGAGCTGTTGCAGGCTTATCTAGATTCACTGTGTGCTCAGAGTTTGACAGAGCTGGTGTTCTAAGGATAACTGTTTGTTTGTTTTTTTGTCACAAACACCAAATCAGTTTCATTTGCCCAAATACATCTTGAAGAACAAACCTGGAACAGACAAAGCAAAGCTGATCAATAAAGGGAAGAAGAACTTTGGCTATCAGTTTATCCACACAGCCCAATGGTGCTTCCTGTTTTGAGTTGTTATCACTCCCTTTTAGGGGTGTAACATTTCATTTTAACAATGAATTGATTCATATCATAATTTGTGGTTGCCGATGCAATTAATAGTCACTATTGTTTCATTCTGAATTCAATTCGATTCACTGATCTGAAGTCAATCCAAATTTTGAATTTAGCCAAATTTCAACCAGTGTGACTCAGAGATAAATACCTGGTAATGAACAGTGCAGGTGAAGTTTTTCAGCTTACATGTGTTTCTTGCAAGATAATCAAGTGTAATTTTCTTTTTTTTACTCTTTAAAATAAAAATCAAGTGTAAATAAAATAAGTGTACAAACAAGTAAACAAGAATGAATGTCAAATCCATTCACATTTTAGTTTTCTAAAGTTCAGCCCACTGTTCTTGTTCCACATCAAAATGATATAAAGAGAACATTTTTCGAACAATCTTTCCACACGGTACGGTCACATGCCTTTGCTAAATTCAAAGTGTTTCCACACATTGGGCTGGAATGATGGACCGATCTTCATGTGTGTTATCCGCTGTGATGCACTTGGTCATTTTTCTGTTATAGTGAGATAGACCTACGCAGCCTTAAACCAGATGATGTTTTCCAATATCAATATTATTTATTTATTTCATTTTGAAATAATCTTTTAATGATTTAGGTCGATTATATTTGATTCGGTTTGATAAAATGATTTATCGATCAATCATTACACCCCTACTCGCTTTACAATAGTGTTGGACTTTCTTCTTTCTCTTTCGGCTTTTCCCATCAGGGGTCGCCACAGCGAATCATCCTTTTCCACCTCACAATGTAAAGTAATGTAAAGTCCAACACAATAGTGTTGGACTTTACATTATGATTTAACTATATCTTCATTTAAAAATCTATTTTTAAATCTGCTATTGCCTTGCTCTTTGGATCTGCCTGTTTATTTTCAAGAGAAACATTAGATTGTGCCTGAGAGTTTCAGCATCATCATCATCATCAACCATTTTTCAGTTGGTTTTTAGACTTTATATTTCCTTTCCAGGCAATGTATTTCATTAGTACTTCATTATTTTACAAATTGCTTATTGTTTTACTCCATTCTACATTTTTTCACAGATTAGTTTTAGTTTTTTAGGTTAACAAGATCTAAATCATAAGAGCAGATATTTTAAAATGCTAAGCATGCATGTTTTTTAAGGATTTATCATGTTACATTACATCTGTCAAATCCCAATTTAAAGCTAAGATGGTCAGGAAAGCAGCCTTTGTTTCTGAGGAGGACTCAAAAAAGTGAAAGAGTTTAGTCCCTCCCTAATTTTTTTCACAACCAAAAAGTGAAGCTTTTCTCTTTTGTCCAAATTCTTACCGAATAAACCTTTAAGGTTTCATAGTTTGATTATCTGAAATCATTTAAAGTGACAAACATGGAGATACAATACAACACTGAAATTTGCACAGGAATATCTTGTTAATAAAATAAAATAAAATAAAATAAAATAAAATAAAATAAAATAAAATAAAATAAAATAAAATAAAATAAAATAAAGGTTTATCTTTTACTAACAAATCCGTGAGTTTCAGGAAAAGTGTCTCTTAGTTTGTATTAAAGTTATTTAATGTGGGACTTTAAATTTTAATAATTTTTAGCATGCCAAAAAATTTTGATTATTTGTGTCAATGAACTTAACAGAAATTCCATTGCTTCAACAGAGAAAAATGCATCTCAGGCAGACGAGATAAACAAAATATCATACATTGTGTTTTACATAAACATATGTTGTAGAAAACTTCTCTATTCCATATGATCAGATGCAGAAAAATCTTCAGATTTTAAATTCAACCCCCCCATCCCCCTTTCACTGAACACAGTTAGTTTGAGCTGAGTTGAGTGGTCAGGTTAAAGCAACTGTGACATGAGCTAAGTGAAAGTTCCCCAGAGTAAACAAGCATTTAGCCACTTAATTGGTGCAATGAGCCACACTGCTGAGTCAGCACTTTCTAAATGGGAGGCCAGCTAAACAGCTCCTGGCAGCTGTCAAGGTGAAGATTGCAAACAAATGCAAACTGTCAGCTAATGAATAATATTAATCCAATTTCAAATATAAATTTTAGTAGGTCAGGACATATAAAAGTGATCAACAGCACACACATAGGATTTTAAGGGATCTAAAATAGGGTAATAGTTTTCACATTCAGAAGTACTTATTTTACCTCTGGGAACTTTAAGTTTTGACTTTTCTTTGGACTTTAAATTAAGACTAAGTTGGAACTTCATGGCCAAAACTTGTTTTGTTCCTATTACACTTATACAATAAATGTACATTGTCATGAATCTTTGTGTGTCTTACTTGGTATTTATCAAGGTTAAAATAAGACTCTTCCGCTCAGCTCTCTCTGCATGCCTCTCTGGTTGAGGCTTCCTCTGACTTAAATACCTGGCAGGTGCTGATCAAGATCATTGGGCACACATGCCAGGTGGGCAGAATGACAGGATGCAGCAAAGCAGCAGCAGCAGCAAGACATAACAACGAGACAGACCACAAGAAAATCACTAAAAGGAATAGTCTGAAAAATCTCAAAATATGAGCTCATTAAACCCTTGTGCTATCCTATGGGGTCAAGACGACCATTGATGTGTTCTCCCTACCATGACGAAGGTGGATAAAGGTGGAGAGGATTTCATGTAATCCATGGACACCAGTGAAGATCACAAATCATTGAAGAAAAAGATTCAGCGCCCTGTCTTGTGGGGTCTAGATGACCCCATTCCCAATGATAAAGTGCCTAGGATAGCACAAGGGTTAAGTTGGTACTAATCCTTTGATTTGCAGCAGACTGACAGTTGTCTCATTTATGCCTTGGTCACATGCACCCGTGTAAGGGGTGGATGGGCACTGCAGGTTTTGGGTTATACTGGCACGTGGAGGGTCATGGAGAGTAGTGGCCACATCTTTAACCCTTGTGCTATCCTAGACACTTTAACATTGGGAGTAGGGTCATCTAGACCCACTAGTCAGTGCTCTGAACCTTTTTTCTTCAATGATTTGGGATCTTCACTGTTTAGTCCATTGATTAAATAAAATCTTTCCACCTTTATCCACCTTTGTCATGGTAGGGAGAACACGTCAAAGTAAGGGTGGGGTCATCTAAGAAACACAAGGGTTATGGGAGCTCAAGTGTGTCTTGCAGTTCTCTTGAGGCTCATGGACACCTTAGGGAACATCATAAAAATGGGACGTCCTATTGTTGTGCGTGTGGTAAGTGTATGAAGTATTTGTAAGGAAAATGTAAGTTACACACACTTATGACGTAGGGTGAGGCACCCTAAAACCTCACTAGTCATTTGTGAGGTACATGCTCTGGCTCCTTACTTACCGTGTGCAAATGCTGCACGCACAGGACGTGCAGGTAATATGCAAGTGCCCGTAAGATGCCGACACAAACTACCCTCTGACTGTCTAATTTCCTAATTACTAACAGTCAGGCTGCAAGCAGAAAGTGTGCAATGTGTGTCTGTAAGGGTGCACACTTATCCCTTAAACTAAATGGCGTCTTGTGCACTCCACATGTTTCTGGAGAAAAAAAATCCTTATATTTGCCTGCATCTCGCCTACTTCCCCCCTTACTTGTCCTTACATGTTATATTAAGTATACGCTATGACCTGTCACCCACAGCATGCCCACAGAAAACATGTATGTGAAAATTTTTGAGCTACGGGCTCACTGAGTGGTCAATGGCCTTAAAATCTTAGCAAACAATCAAATGAAAAAATTCCCCTCAGACAGCTAGTATCCACGTGTGTAGACAGTTGTGGCAAAGGCACAAGGACAATTCTTGTGGAAATCAGAAGCTGCAGTGAATTTACAAGCAAAATCTATAATTTTGCTTTACAACAGTCTGGACCCCTGTTTTCCTTTTTCTGACCTGAGTAATTATCATGTGATTGAATATTACCAATGGTTAATATATTTGTTATTTATTCAGATGTCCCAATTTCTATTGTTTTCTCGTTATAAAAAAAAAGTTTCCAGTCTTCAAAAGATATGACAGTAAATGTAAAAAAAGAAAGATGAAAAATCAAAAATTGCTGTAATCAGTTTTTGAAAGTATAGAATTTATAGTGTGACCTATCCTAGTTTCCACTTGATCTGGAACAAACATAAAAATGTTTGGCTATTAGAAATCCATTGAGCAAAAGTGTATTCACAGAATAGGTAATTTAAATCAGAGATAGTTATAGCCATAGTCTATTGACTTCTGACTATTTCAAACTTAAAACTTGCTGTGGACTTCCTGATATCTGTACAGAAACGAACCCAAAAGCTGGTCATGGAGACAAGCCACTTTGGCTCTTGCAATTAGTGCCAAGGTCAACTTTGGAGTTGGCAGAGTTTTCAAAAATCCTTGCATATTTTATATTAGAATGGTTGGAAGTTCCAAACCAGCCTGCCAGGAAACCTGTCCCCTAAAATTCATACAGAGGCCCAACTTTTTTCTTCATGTTGTCTGCCAGTCCCTGAAAAAGCTTCATTTTGCCAAAGAGTCGAGGGAGAACCAGACGAAGGACCGGGAACGTTGTGCCATCCTCCCAATACACAGCACGTGCTATAAAAGGATTTGACGAGCTGCAGTAGTTTCTGAGTTTCTGAGCCCACATTCAAGAACATTTAGTTAAATATAATTTGGAAATGGGTCAAATTTAATGATTGCTGTTACTTTGATTTATTTATATGTTATGTTTAAACTACAAAATTAGAAACAAATTCGTTGTAATTTCTTTGACGGTACTTTAATATTTGGATAGTTTTGCAGTACTCACATTTAAGACAGACTCAGAGCTACTCTGGGAGGTACAACTAATGTGCCAATAGTGCTAATGCTGGTGGCCTATCTTTGGATTGTTTACATCATTAGATTAATTCAAGTTACTTTGAAAAAAGTCATTTATATTTATATATATATATATATATATATATATATATATATATATATATATATATATATATATTTTATGGCTAAAAGATACACTACTCATGCTGAAACCTCACTTGCCCTTTATGCTACACTTTCTTCCTTTAATAAGCTCCTGTGTAGTGTTTCCTTCTCACTTTTTACTCTGGCACACATCTTGAGCCAGGTGTAAGAAAGGTGACCTGCAACTCATTATCCCAAACAGAAATCTAACTTTCCAGTACACGTGTGAGCATCCGACTGGGACCCACAGGTGCACTGAACTGATCAAATGATGACATGAAGGTGTTGTATCTGTGCCTCTGCTTAATTCTGAAAGACTGGTCAAGCACCACAGAATGCTTTCATGCAAACCACTGCACCTGTGATGGCAAAGCATAGCATCCATGTTGCAGTCGGTCGTTTATTATCCCCTAGACGATGGGTCAAATCCGGGGACAAATTTCCCTTCGTGGGATAAATACAGTATAATAAAAATTCCATTAAAAATTGTTTTAGTCTGCTTTAATGTATACTTAGATGATAGTCTAACAAATGTGTAATGTTCTCCAAAGGAAATTTCAAGGATGTTACATAACATGTCCATGTCGTGTTCATAAATCATATTCATGAAAAATACATAATTCCCTAAAAGCCTCACAAGAGCAAAAGTAACAGTTCTTCTCTTTCAATAAATGTGGGGAAAAATAGCTGAAATGGGTAAAAGAAATAGAAAATGATTAATAGAAACAGAATAATAATGTATTTTTTTTTTCAAATAACAGTGTCGATAATTGTGTTGATACGGCTATAAAAATAAAAGCCTTTGCAAATATTGTTTTTGTTTAAACATTTTCTTAAAATGGAGTCTTTCCTGTGATTATTATTGTTTTGTCACTAATATTTAATATGCCTAGTCTGCTTTAGAATGACACTTTATGGGGCGTTCATTATTTGAATTCTCACAAGAAAGTGACAGTGTTTTTTTGGGTTCAAAACCTAGACAAATTACAAATAAAACATTTTCTTTTTTGTTTTTTAATAACATTGTTCTTACTTGTAATTAAACCAGCTTGCCCTACTTTTATCTTAAATGTTTTTTTGATCTTGATAGATTTTAGCTATTTTTTAATATATAAATTATATAAATTTGTATGTGAAGCATTGTTTGCATGTACTAACTAACTGATAAGTATCCCTCTCTTCCTGCATGCATTGCCATTTGTGAGTCCTACTGTCTTCCTCATTTCTTTAACTCATAGTTAACATGAGTATAAGAGGTCATATCAGACAATGACAGTGGCTGCGTGTCTCATGTTTGCTGTTTTAACATACAAATAAATGCTCAGTAGGATGATAAATACTAGACAATTGCTCTTGACTCAGCTCTCTTTGTGTTGAGCAGAACGTCAGAGATGCATTTTCAGAATGATGTAATGGAGAGAAATCAGGCTAACAGCAGGCCATTATTTTTAGCGGCCATTTGGCTTGTGGGCAGTAACACAAAACTGAGACTGAACACAGAAATTAAGAAAAGTAACATTCTATTGAGCCCCCAAACCAAACCAAAAGAAAAATGGTGACCTCCCATGGAGACCACACCAAGCAGGAAACCAAGCTCATGCTCTTTGTGGACTTCCGCCAGCAGAAGGAATAGCACCTCACTGTTTCAAAGAACGTCCTCCAGGAGTCAACTTAAATTAAATTAAACAACAGTGTGCCTTATAATCTGGAGTCAAAATGTTAGTAGGTTTTTTACGAGCTGCAAACAAGTCTGAGTGCTATTGTGAATATGCTAACACAGGTAATGTGTAGCGGTGTCTGACTGTGTTTATTTTGTTTATGTTGGGAGTTACAGGTACTGTGAACACACTAACGGGGATAACGCTTCAAATATGACTAACATGTAGAGTGCTACAAACACGTTTCTGTGAATCCAGTCAATAAAGTCTGACTGGATGACAGACTCACCTCTGACTATTTTCTCGCTCCTTAGTTTGGTGTGCCTTATATATGACGTAAGTTAGGAAATGGGCCATTCATTGATGTTGTGACTTGTTATCCAGTGCACCCTATAGTGCAGAAATTACAGCATAATATGCAAGGCAGAGAAAATATACATTTGATTGAATAGCAATATTAATCATATGGATATAATTTAATTTTGTTCTCTAAATTAAAAACAATATGACAGATTGTCACTTTTTCTGTAATCTTGTGCTCTGTTCCACTCTATTGTGGTTCTATGTCAACTCAGCAGAACTCTTTTTACCCGTGATCGTTTGTACCCTGTTAGGATAACTGTTGTGAATTCTGTTGTCCATAAAAGTAGAAACGGGGGTTTTCAGTGTTTGCTGGGGAGTGTGACCTATTTACACACCCTCTCTCTTCAGTTGACTCATATCTCCTGTGTTGTCATTTCAGCTTAGTTGATTTGTTCCACACAATGCTTTTACAGCATAATCTAAAATCATACTGTCTCAGTGGCACTTTCATATTCAAAGATTGTAATGGTGGGTTTGATGCTGTAGAAAAAATCCATTACTAATCAGAACACAGCAGCTGAAAGATCTTTTTGACAGCTTCTTGGCTTGATCTAAAATCTCAGCAAACATTGTCATTTAGTAGACAGACATGTTTGAGTGAGAAACCAAAGTAAAATAAGTTTTTCTAACATTTGCATTCAGTTCATTGTGCTGCATGTTTAGATTTCGGTGTATATTATTCACAATTCCAGCTGAGGTTCAGAATGGGGTTATTTTGAGGACAACTACTGATTTTATTCCCAGGTTTTTAAATTCTACTATTTGAAATCAACTGATGTAAAATTTATTTTTATCGTCTTACATTTAAAGGAAATCATTGCAGAAATAAGATTGCTGAAGGGGTAGAAACACAACCCAAGTTTAGCTCACATAGGAGCTTAATTTGGTTTTTCCTCTTGGGATTGATTTTATTTGGTCCCAAGTGAAACTTTGGTGTCTACTCTCAGTAATACAAAAAATGTTGGAGCTTTCTATAGAATTTTTCGTTTTTGCAACATTTCTCCTTCAATCAGACTTTTCTTTATCTGTCATAACAGAGGCAGTAAGTACACGTGTTTCCAGTGTAGTTTGGCACATATAGGGATCTTTTCCTAACGTGTGTATTTAGGACAATTTCAATAATCAGAAAGTCTGAAATACATTTCCTTAATTCTGTTTAGAAACCAGTTGCCCCAAATTCCCTGAGAGTCAGGGTTATGAAACATGGATCGGATGAAGCAACATTAAACCATCTCTCTGTGGTTTTCAAAGTGATGATGCCGAAGGACCTGGACTCTACTGACTCACCATCTATGATTCACACATAATAGTTTAGTCGTCTACTTCTCCTGTGTGCCCCTGGCTAACCCTGGTGTTGATACTGGCACGGGCAGACAAGAATGTTGTTCAGATAGCAAGCATTTCAGGACACGTGTTGGCTTTAGCCAAAACACCATGACCTTCAATCAGTCTGTATATATATATATATATATATATATATATATATATATATATATATATTCTCTTTTATCCATGAATTTTGACATCATGATTTGTTTTGCCAAATTACTGAAATTTACCTTCACTATCCTTTTAAGGCCGCAGCTGGGGGCAGCCATGTGCATTTGTATCACTGATATTACTCTCTTTGAGATGAAAATATGGTTGTGAAGCATGAAGAACAGGAAGCACACACTTTTTGAACAGACTGTTCTGTGGAAATGACAGCACATTTGACTTCAGTGTAATTCATTGCAGAAAGGTAATTGCATGGGCTCTGTCGACGTATTAACTCTGATTGGTTATTTATTCTTATACCATGGTCCGGGTGAGTACTCGATTCTGATTGGCTACTGGGTGTGCGTTAAAAAGTGACAGACAACAGGATAACCACAAGGTTAGTTCCGGTCACCTAGCTTAAATGTTTTGTATCACTGCGCCGGCTTCTTTAAAACAACCTTTTGCTTCATCATTTGGACAAAAACAAGCGGTGAGAGGTGAACTTTCTCTCTGAACTGATGCTTTATTCAACCCATCGGAAAGATCAGCATATTTATATCGCCGAATCTTGACTGCAGCGGTGGTGCAAGCTAACTATTTGTGCGACGCCGCACCTCGTAACAAATAGTCTGCGTCGCGCCGCTGCACAAATAGTTAGTTTTTTGTGAGAAAACCGATCCAAATTAGAAAAAAAACAAGAAATAAGGACTAAAATCGAAGTGTGCATTATCACTTTTTAACGTACTTGTCATGGTGCCTCTGTCAGCCCCACCCCTCTCTGCTCTGCTCTGGAGGATTCCCAGCTGTTGCCACTCACCTCGTCAGCCACTCTGCTCTGGAGGATTCCCACCTGTTGCCACTCACCTCATTAGCCCTGCTGCCTTCTTAAGGAGATCCACAGCCAGTATTCGTCGCCAGTTCGTTGTTCCTCCATGGACGTTTTCACCACGAGAGCTACCTGGAATTCCCTCCGGGACGGTCCGATCATTCCACACTTGCCTCGTCAGCTGTTCATGCCCTCACAGCCTTCACAGAAGTCCTCCAGCAACCCCATATCTTCTTGCTTCTCACCTGCAATCTGAAACCAAGGTTCCCGTTTTTGGAAAACCACCTGCAAGATAAATATATCTAAAATACTAACCATAAATCTCTCCTGTTATCCTTACGGGTTCCAGCATCTGGGTCTGCTTCAAAGTCTCAAACCATGACAGTACTTTGCTTCGCGTTGGACGGTTCAGGCTTCCACGGCGTGTGTTAAAAGGTGATAATGCATACTTCGTCGGCCATTAACCCTTCCTTGTGGTTACAAGCTCAGGACTTAATAACTCAGAGCAGGTTCAGATATAGTAACAGTTTAATGAGTGAAAGTCTGGTGTGGACTAAAGTCTCAGCTTTCATTTGACTTAAAGTTTCAAAGATGTCTATCAAGTTCAGTGTGGATACAAAACAAGCCCAAACCATTATTCTTCCTCCACTGTGTTTGGCATTTGTTTCCGCAAAAAGGGCTAGTGTAGATTTGCTTCACTGGAAACTGTTTACAATGCTTTTACAAACATATACCCCTCTTACTTAACATAATTGAATCCACTTTTCTTATTCTGATCTTTATTTTGTCTCCTTGGATTACTGTATTACACAGGCTAAAAAGAATGGATATTTTATATTAACAAATATTTACATTCATTTTATCACCTAATCTCAAGATCGATGTTTGTTTATCTTTATCTTGGCCTGATTATGTTTCTTTTACAAAATATGCATTCTCATAATAAAAAGAGCATTCCGTTTTTCAGTGAAAAAAGAAAAATCGCATTTAGTTTTTTTTCTTTTCGGTACACCGACACATAGATTTTATTAATTGTTTGATTTGATTGATTGATACAGAAATCAGTTAAAAACATGTTTAACATTGAATGCTTTCAGTTGGAGTTACATAATTTATTTCTACTCTGTTAAAAAAAAAAAACCAAACATCTAACATTTATTTTATAGAAAAAATCATTATGTAAGTCACTTAGAATGAACCAATGGTGTGCTTTGTAGATGCTCAGGTTTACAGCTGTTTGAGGTTTTTTTTTTTTTGTTTTTTTGAAACGCAATGACACTTTAAGAAATAAAATAAATGTGCTAATCTGCAGATAAAACAATTTGAAAACAGTTGCTGCACAAAAGGTGAGAGGTCAAATAGAGACTGTTCATGTTTATTTCTGGTTCATCCTGATGTCAGGCAAAGATGAAATTAGACGGGTCAGAAATAATTTTATCATTATAGAATTAACAGGTTTTTTATCTCAAATAAACACAAAGTTTTAGTGAGCATGGATCATATCCACAGTGGAAAGACCTGTACACACAATGAATATGATAAAATTACCAAGAAATAATAATACAGATTGAAGCCTGCTGGATGCGTTTTTCCCTCTTAACCCTTGTGCTATCTTAGATGACCCCACCCTAACATTGACGTGTTCTCCCTACCATGACAAAGGTGGATAAAGGGGGAAAGATTTCATGTAATACATAGACACCAGTGAGGTTCAAAAATCATTGAAGAAAAAAGGTTCAGCGCACTGTCTAGTGGGTCTAGATGACCCAACTCCCAATGTTAAAGTGCCTAGGATAGCACAAGGGTTAAGTGTTACACCCCTAATTTTATACATCCACTGAAGCTCAAAATTGACATTTGACTCAAAAAGGTTTTCTGACACAGTTTCTATCTGTACACAATTTTCAGCTTATAGATTTGTGACACAAATCTACTGAGAAGGCTCACACGGTTAAGTTGTTTGTCCACCATGTTTTAGAATCATCCTAGAACTCACATTGCAGGAACTAATGTAGCTTATATCCATCTATTTTAATCTTCGCATCACTTCCTTTCCATAATTTAACACCATCTGCAGTCCAAACAGTGCCACTGATAACAGTCTTTTCTTTAGAGCTGCTGCTCATCCCTGAATGTACTAAAGTTTCATCCTCAGCCTGAACCTAGAGTAACTGATGATGTCCTGCTCTGTTAAACCCAACCCCCATTCTCAGTTTGCACATGCTCTCCCCACCTCTATCTTTCACACACACCCTCTTACGTACATACAGTATCCATGGCAACGCATGGTATCACCACAGCACTGTTGGCTAAGCATGCTGGATGCTGCTGCTGTGGTGGATTTACTGTACCCGTGCACACAAAGCACCAGCAGGATGCTGCCAAAAGGCTGAAAGCCGTTACCAGCAGCCTTGTGAGATTAGGAGAGATCACTCTCCTTTCCCAGGATCTTACTTTACGCTATCTCCACATTGTGTACAAAAAGAGTAAAAGAAAAAAATATTCAATTTGTGATGGAACAACAGTTTAAGGAGAAAATAAAAAAATACAGATACAGTATAATTGCTCGGTCTACATGTAGTCTTCACTTGATCAGGGGCCCATTCCTTAAATGTATATTACATTTATGGAAATGAAACCACAAATGAAACCATCAAAGAAGGTTAACCAAATACACATTTAGTCATCTTTGTGTTAAAAAATGAATTAAACCTGCTGTGTTGTCATGACACCCTTGAGTTATTAAGGAGATGAGATGGTTTTAATTGTGGTGTTATTGTTAATAATGCAAAAGTTAACTTGATGTTCAACCTTGGGGTGCTTATCTCTCCTCACTGAGGCTCTCTAGTGGATGGAGATGGAAATGTTGCTTTAATGTAAAATGGTCTTTTTCTATGTGGAGACCTAAGTTAAATTGAAGCTATGATTGAAATCAAATTGAAAAACTTTGGTTCTAATAATGTTTTTTATGTTATTTTTTTGCTGAAATTTCATTTTGTCCATCTCAAACTAGTTGCAGAGTTTATTGTGCACAGCTTTCATCTTGCAGCGGTGCTGTGTTACATGCTTTCAGATCTTTTACATATTCATTCTTTCACAGCGTGGATGGATGTGTGTGACTACAGTACAGTTAATTTGCCCAAGGGAGGCCAAGGTAGAACGGCCTTCCAGGGGGCTACATTAATTAAAATACGCATGACGCACTGAAGCAGCACACACACACGCAGCAGGTTCTTTTCTGTGCCTGTGTCCTCATTAATGCTGCGATCATGTAATGATTACAGAGGTCACTTGCTGTTTGGATTTATTGCTTATACAGAAAAATCCTTCCTTTTATGCCTCGTGATCGACTGTACATCCATGCCTTGGGCGGGATTGGTTTTCTTCCTTAATTTGCATAAATGTTGTAGAAGACAGGCTGATGCTCTTGATCTTACCACCCTTCTAACTGACCTCACTGTCCAATTGAGTCATGACCGAGTCAAACCTTAGTCACAACTGCCCTTACGGGTGGATACTGGCTGTCAGTGGGTGAAAAATGGGCAAATCTGCAGGTGAACTGCAGAAAATTAGAAGATCATAGACAACACGGTGAGCCTTTAAGGTGAAAATGTTCATGCACATTTTCTTCCATGGGCATGCTACGGGCAAAAGGTAGTTATCGGTGGAAAGCTCTGCCTCTCTCTTTTGCCGAGTGTCCAAGACACAAGGCCGAATGTTGCTTGAAACAATTATAAAGTTGATAATTGATCTCCTGCCTAGGGTGTCCTGATGCCATGTGTATTGATGGACACCCTTGTGCTTGAACATGGTGTTTGTTATGGACAAACAATGAGATGCACAGAAGTCCAACAACAAACCCTGCTAGGCTTCAGATCAGGGAGGCCATTCTTACCAATCAGGCCCCTCCAGGTGCCACTGTCATTGCCCACGTGAGCACTGAAGTCCCCCAGGAGGACAATGGATTCCCCCGTTGGGGCACTTACCAGGACCTCTTTGAGAGACACCAAGAAGGTCGAATAGTCCAAACTGCTGTTTGGCCCGTATGCTGAAACCACACTCAAAGACCTGCCCCCCATCCTAAGGCAGAGGATGTGGCAGTGGACCCTCTCGTCCACCGGGGGGAACTCCAAAACCTGACAGCTGAGGTGGGGGCTCACGAGTAAGCCCACACCAGCCCGCCGCTGTGTTTTACTATGAGCTACTCCAGAATGGTAGAGAGTCCAACCCCTCTCAAAGGACTGAGTTTCAGAGCCCAGGCTCTGTGTAGAGGTGAGCCCATATATCTAGTCGGTACCTCTCAACCTCTCGCACAAGCATGACTGGGGTACGCTGAGGCACCTGCCTTTGACTGCTACCCTTTTTAGGTCTCCTATAGGTGGTGGACCCATGGGAGAGTGGTCCCATGTCGTCCCTTTGGGCTGAGCTGAGGCTTTTGGACCTCTGCTGGATAAAGAACCAACATCCCATGTGGTGGCTTGATGGTGGTGGTAAAGGTTACAACTTGACTTTGCATCAATGTCTCATAGGATTAAAGAGGTTTGGATCTGGAGAGTGCGAAAGCTGTAAAGCAAAAAAAAAAAAAAAAGAAAAATCCCATAAATCAAGTTCTCATCTTACATTCAATGACCCCTTAAATCTTATAGATTTGTCATCCTGGAGGAGAATACTCCCATGGAGCAGCTCTAGAAATGTCTAATTACAGGGTGAGATTACTCTAAGCGACCTTCTATTGATTCACACTGAGCCTCTCTTCCAAGAGGACACGTGGGACAGGTGAGGAGCCGCTGAGTTCCATCACTGAAGGTGTCAAAGGTTCAGGTTGTCAAACTGTCATGTAACCTAATCTCTTTTATAGCGTCAAATTTTGGCCAAAAGTCGAGGTCAAATGGTAACATAAAGGGCCTGACTTTGATCTAGGATCACTGGGCAATACTGTTACTAGTTTTTAGTTCGACACATTAAACAAAAAACTTGGAGGTAAGAAATACAGTTTTTTGTGCTATTTAAAGACCAGAGTTGCTGCAAGTTTTTCATGAAAACACCAGTTTAAAAACCTAACAAAGTCCTTAAGTGATTCATGGTTTGTGAAATGTGATATTTGTTATATCGAATGAGTATAGGAAGTATAAGGAGTTCTTTATCAGTTCACTTTAAGAGTTTTCTCTTCTAAAAATTGAAAAATGCGTGACAAGTCAAAATTGGGAATATATAGATTTGATTTTCTTAGAAACCAAACAATGTCTTGTTTTTAAAGTTTGACCAAAAGATTAAATAAAGTTTTAGATCAAATAAGATATATCTTCAGTCATCCCTGCAATTGAGTTTCATCGTGGAACCTTTATTAGCTCAGAAATATTGTCCAATGACACAGTGAGATTGTGTTACATCAGTTTCAGCTGCAGATATGTTTTGTTTGAGCTGTAATTGCTCGTTTTTTTTTACCATTTTATTTCCTCCTCACTTCATAATTATGTGAGAACAAGTGTGATGCTTGAGTCGCTGGAGTCAAGAATTCCCAGGGGGTTAGCTGTTGCTGTTGTGCAAAAAATCTTTTGACACCAACCAAACATGTGAAATGTAAACAGGTGGATGGTATCTGCAAAATCTGACTGAACTAAAATGGCAAAGAAATATTCAATGTAAAAAAAGAGTAAGTGTAAATCACATAAATTAAAGTTCAGATTCATGAACCTACTAGTTATCATTATCTAATGCTTCTCATATTAAATATAAAATGAAGTTAACAGTAATGTGTTAATATAGTGATTATATTAAATTGTTATGACATAAAAAGTCTTCTCATAACTTTCTGTTGATTATTTCCAATCAAACAGGTGCAAAGTTATTCACATGCTTCTTAAAGAGAGAACACATCTTTGTGTTGAATCTTGCATTTATGAATTTTTTTTCTGTATATAAACACAAAACCCACTGACATTTCTGAAAAAATACAGAAATTTGCACACAGCAAGATTCATAAACTGATAGGTATCAGAAAAGGACCCCCAGCTGACCTGAACAGACACACTAAGGTCTCCTGTGCTAAATCAGCTGCTGTGCTATCAGCACTCCCTGACTTATCTATTGTGCTGTCTCTTACTGTCGTCTTTCTTTAGTGTTTCATCCCTGCCAGAGAAATCGTTTAATCTTAATCGTTCTCACTTGTCTGTTTGCACAAGACAGAACTCTGCACAGTGGCGTTCCAAAAGAATGCTGTATCAATTAACTGAAGTTATTGCTTTTGGGTCAAATTTGAAGAATTTATTAATATTTACGTTTCCTTTTTATGCCAGAATTTGATGTGATATTTTTTAATTTAGTGGTTTGGGAGAGTGAAACTATAATAGCCTAATAATAGCAGCCAACTTCAAAAGAAAATTTAAATTAGTTTGACGGGACATTGGATGAAGGTATTTTTGTGACAATCTGCATCATAGTCTGCCACATTGACTTGACGTGTCTCTTTGATGTGAACTATAAAGTACTTTTGCTGCATTACAAAGATGTGGAATGACTTAAAATTATATAAGAAAAACTGTTAAATACAAGCTTGAAAAAATGTATGACCAACAGAAAGTGGGGTGATAGAATTGTGAAAAGATGTCATTAAATATTAAAGCAGTTGATGGAGATCCAAAAAAGGTAAACTTTTATTTTTGTGTGTAATCGAATTATTACAACCTTGAGATAAGGATCTCAAAGGAACAAATAGGAGAAAAATCAATTAATTGTCAGAATAAAGTCTCATGCCATTTCAGCTTCATTTCTAATGGCAAACATTAGTTTAGAAATTTTAATCTCAAGAGATATCAGAAATTGAGATTACAGTACAAATTTAAATAAGATATTTTTTAGCCAATCTATAAAACCCAGCAACCGTAAAGTATCATTTTCTGGACACTATGAGATTTTCTTATGAAAGTACACGTAGTCTTTAGATCCAATAGCACCATCTAGTGTTTGATCTGAGTTTTTACATTCTCTCCTTTCACTAATACTTTCTCATTTAGGTTGTTAAGGCAAACCCAGGTGTTTTGTCACATTCAATTATTTTGTAAAACGAATAAATAAGCAAATTAATTGATTCATTAAATAATATTTTAAACTGCATGTTAACATTAGGACGATCCAAATAAAGCAGAGGGAAACCACTTTATGTGCTCTCAGATTATTATAGATGTTTTAATTATCTTTTTCTTTTCTTAAATAATACCTTAATTCTGTTGTTTTTGTTCAGCTTCAGGCCACAGAGGTGCAGATTACCAAAACCGCCTCTGCTATTTCAAAGAGCATAAAATTGTCCGTTTGTGAGGAAAAAACCACTTTGTCTAATGCAAAGCCCATTGTCTCGTCGATATTTCAGCCCAAAGTGGAAAGGCCTGTATAACCAGCTTAGACAACACATTATCGGATCATTTTACATCGTTTTTGAAACATGAGAGCAAATCTTCAAGGCGAGATGACGGAAGTAAAACTGCTGCTCTCCTTTTCTTTGACTTTTCTCAAATGTATCCAACATAAAAATCCTTTTATTTTTTACGGAAGAGTCCCTATGGCCTGTCTCTGACCAACAAAACCTCCAAATGAATGTTTAATGAGCTTTTTAGAAGTCACAATGGCATGTCGCTAATGTCCTGTAATGATCTTCCTGTTGATGGCCACGCCTCGACGCTTTCTCATCCACTACGCCTCGGAGAGTTGACTGACAATGGTTTGAACTTTGGTAAATCTAGTCCCTTCGCATTCACTTCAGTACTTAAGGACTAAGAATATCCAAGACGCTGCTTTTGGCTGCGCTGCAAAGACAACATGACATTTCCTTTGAGAAAATCTGCCTCAGGTAGGCTGTCAGATCTTGCTCTTTGACGCTGCGCACGTTTTTTTGTCTGCATCCGGAGCTTTATGACTGTTACAGTAACTAAACTCAATGTGATTCTGTTAAATTATGACTATTGTTTTTGTTTTGTATATTATAATAATTGTTGTTTCTGTGCTGTTTTAATAGCTTATAGCTGTCTCCGTTGACGCTGTCGCATTAAAAATAAATCTCGCTTGTCAGCTGTTGTGTTGCTGTCCATGGTCCTGAAGTTAAGATTGCTCTACTTTGAAACTTGATCTTCTGCTTTTTTATATTTTTGATTTGAACTTTTTTTCCTTTGGCATAGATTGATTGAAAAGCTCCAGAACATGTGTTTTCAAATTGGAAATTTTGTTTTAACATTTTATTATGTATGACACTGTTGCTATACACCAACTCCATGAGATTATTGACTTTGTGAAGCCTCGCGGTCTATTAAAGAGACTTTTGTCAGGCGCGCTGGTCAAAAGTGTGAGCGAAAGGAAAACAGTAGATCCATTTTAAAAATACTTGCAGTTTTTGGTTTGAAACTATAGAGGGCGCTGTCGGTTAGTCATTGAAATATGCTGAATGGAGAGCCGTTGTAAAGTAAGTGTTGCACCAAAGAGGACAGCTGTGCTGGGAAATGTTGGCCTCAGAGACAACAGTCTGTAGTTCACGAAGCACTTTTGACCCCAATATTCAACAAAATATCTTCCCACAAGATGCAACCCCATCAACACCAGAGATGTAGACGCTTATAAGTGACACATCTAGACGAAGAATGCTTTAATTATTGATTCAAATGCTTTTTGTTTATTGGTTTTCGTTGCATAACTGTTTAAATGCATGTGTGATATCTGAACACCCAGAAGTTGGAAAACAATAATCCTACTCAATCATATTTAATCATCGCACTCAATGTTTGAATGACTTATTGACTGATCCTTTACGCATGCTCCTTAACCCCCTCAGTCTGCACCGATGGAGTGGGTTTTGATGTGTGTTGAATAAAATGACCAATTCGTAAATAAAAAGGGGAAATAAAGCAAAAGCAGCGAACCCTTGCGCCTTACACCCATTTCTCCTGAGTGATCCCACCTGACAGTTAGTGTTGAGTAATTCATGTCCTGCGAGTGCGTGCGCGCGCTGCCACCCTGCACCCTCCCTGCTGCTCGCTCTCCAGGTTGTAGGTGGGATGCTCTAAGCAGCATGCCTGAGTTTTTCTTGCGCTGGGCTCGAACACTGATCCGCCATGAAGCGCTTCCTGCTCACTTCCGGCGCTTCTCCTCAGCCACTGACAGAAAACACGCTGGGACTTTGGTTCACCTTCTATGCGCTTCTTTTCCAAAGGACCGCTTAGAAGATTTTTCTCCCCGCAGCGACCACTTTCTCAAATGGATTAAGTCAAGCAGATGGAGAGCATCATAAACCCTCATCCGGCGTTTGCAAACAGGTGTTTCCAACCAGAGGCTTATGAGCTTCACTGCGCTCAACGTACCTAAGCGTAATGATGGCTAACTAACTACTTTTATTCTTTGTGACACCAAAAGAATGAGGCGATTGAAGGGGGAGGCTGAGTTTCTGTGACCGTTCTCATAGCTTTGGAGGAAATATCGTATTATTATTCATTTTTTTCAGGCACAGAGCTGTCAAAGTGATGCGATGATCGTGATCTGAGCTGTGTGGACCGAATTCACACAACTGTTCAGCGCACTTTGTTCCTTCTTTACTCCACTGGTGCGTCCTGCCGACTCTTTCTTGGACGGTCTCCTGCAGAACCCTGTTTTTGATCTGAGGGGGTTTGATTGCTTTTACGTTTCTTTGGAAGTTTTTCATCGTCTCTAACTTAGAGCGCTGCCAAACTGGCTATGGCGGCGGCTATTGCCAGCTCCCTCATAAGGCAAAAAAGGCAGGCGAGGGAGCGGGAGAAGTCTAATGCCTGCCGCTGCGTCAGCAGCCCCAGTAAGACCAAAGGGAACTGTGAAAAGCCCAGCCGACTGAACGTCTTTTCCCGAGTCAAACTCTTTGGCTCCAAGAAGAGGAGAAGAAGAAGACCAGGTCTGTTGTTTTTAGACCCAATTAACATTTACGGGATTTAATGAATTTATTAATCTTTTCGTGGATCAAGCAAAAGTTTTCAAAATTAGCTAAAAATGAATTAAAGTCATATTTGACATTTTTAGATAATAACTCAAATTACGTTTTTAAGCAGGTTAAACACTCAGGACTTTAACCCATGCCTTAGCATACTTTACAAATTAAAAATCCAAAAAGAAAGTGTTTCTAAAATGTGAAATTATTCTCCAAATGGAAAAGAAACACAACATATCAGTTAGTTCTTGGTTTTATAGTTAAGGTATTTGAAAGTCTGACTGTCCTTTATGTGGTTGTAAGTTTGAAAATCTATTTTTGTTAAGGACTTGAAAACTCAACATGAGATCCTCAATCATATTAATTTTCTATCACAAGATTTATTTGACAACATATGAACATTTCAAAAGTTAAAATAAAAAAAATGGAAAAATAAATATTCATCCAATTTAATTGATTGACCTTAAAACATTTAACACTCAAGCACACTTTCAGCAAAAACAGCTGGCCCTTTAACCTTCAGGTCCCAAAACTCTGTTTTGCTAAAAAAGGCGGATTGTTGACACTTTCTCATGAAAACTGCGCATCTCTTTGATTTCTATTTGGTTCATTTTAATATCATCAGGCTCCTTTTTTTCTACTGATTTTAGACTCTACATTTTAAAGACGTGTTTCCCCAAATGCTCATCAACTGTCACTCCAGTTTTGGTGTGCAGGACATTTACAGTTTGTCAGAGTTTCTGAGTGGATGATGAACACATGAGATGGGTTCCACCTTTAACTCACAAATGCTGTTGTTTACGACGTATTGATGTCGTACTGCTGATTGTGAACAATATGTGACAAGTGGTGAGATAACATGGATGAAAAGAGCGGTTGACAAACAAATAAACAAAAAACAAAAGCCCATCATTCCACAGTTGGGACAGTGACCAGGAAGGACTTCGTTGTTATTGGACATTAGGCTGATATAACACTGTTTATAGGGGATGATTACAGAAATATATGGGGCGTGGTGGGGTGGGGGGTTCAACCAGATGGACTAAGATGAACAGTGTGAAAAACTGCAAGATTACACCAATAAAACCAACTCTTTTGCAATTTAGTTTTTACGATTCTACCAATCCAACATCAATAAACAGAATAATCTTGACATGAACTAGTCTTTAATAAATGACATGAAAAAAACTGAATACAATTATCAATTTAACAAACATTTAGCCAAAAGAGTCTGTTAATCTTTAAAAAAAAATAATTTCGTGTATGATATATCATATACCAGGGAATTATGAAATTAAAAGTCGCAGAAAACCACTTTTTTAAAATGTGTTCAACCTCGACTTTCTTAGAGGGCGTTCATTCTGTATCTATTTTCAGCTGTTTTCTGCACGACATGTCTGACATGATCCCGAACATTTTTATTAACTTGCTTCAAAAGATGCAAATCTTAAAGTGTGAGCAAACATTTTTGCTGTAATATTTTGGCAATTTCATAAATTGTGCACAATTAATTCAAGTTTTTGTTCTTAAACAGACATTATTTTGTTGCAACTTTGTTTGTGATATATTTTTGTTCAATGTTGGAGTGTTACTTTTTCACATTTTCTAAATAAAGCTGCTATTGATTACATGTTCTGTTGTTAATTACCAATTATTCGGTCATGGGAAATTTAGTATTTAAAAAAGATTTTTTTTAAGTGTAATAAATGTATTGTTTAAGATGACTTTCCATGCAGCTTCTGCATAATCTGGACATTGACAAAACAATTTGTTTGGTTATTTGGAAGTTTTATGTTCCTGATTAGATTTTTTTTTTTTACTTTATGTTTTTATCTAAGAGCCTTGATTATATTTGATGATTATATTTGATTATATAGATGATTATTTTTAAAGTTTAAAGATATTCTTGTTTTTATCATTCACAGAGGGAAAAAGTACAAATATACATGAAGATGTGAAATGCACGTTCTAAGAATGTATTTTATTTTTTTGCACAACATTCACTAAAGGTGCTCTTTGCATATCTAGAAGAAAGCTGTGATCTATTTTTTTCTACTGTTTATATCTAGCCTTTAAAAGCTGCAGCTCTTCAGCTTTAAATGCATCTAGTTCTTTTGTATATCCAAAGTCTCTTCCTGTAACTTAGCTTGCACTGGGATTCAGGGTCATTCTTGCCGCCAGATGACTCATTTTATAACTAACACTTTTATTTTAACTTACTCCAATTATGAGTTGAAAGACGTTTGCATGGGGGAAACAGGATGCTGCATAAATTCCAGAAATACAATTTGGGAGCTCATATGACATCAACTAAATGTTACTTTAATTTTTTTTGCTTTTTGTCTTCTGCTTTTCCACAGAACCCCAGCTGAAGGGGATCGTGACGAAGCTGTACAGTCGACAAGGTTTCCATCTGCAGTTGCAGTCAGATGGAACCATTGATGGAACAAAGGAGGAGGACAATGGTTACAGTAAGTTTCACAGACAAAGTTCAGTAGATTTCTTTCTATTCCGAATATCCTAACAAATGTACTTGTTCTTGCACATCACAGTGTTGGTCTCAAAGAAATATTCCACCTTAATAATCTTTGCAAAATCCTAAAATCCAAACAAACCGTCCCTGCACAATTAAGGGCTGAATCTTTAGCCAACAAAAACTTGTTTTTATAAAATATTTTTAAAAAATTTACTGTCTTGCAAGAAAAAGAATAAAAGTAAATTTTTTTAAATTCTTTTTATTTGAATTGACTTTTTCAGAAAGTTTAAAAAAGCAAAACAGATTTAGCTTAAAAATTAAAATATCTTTGGCAAACCATTTTTTTCCAAAACCATACAAAAACAATTTATTTCAAGCTTCAGTGTTAGTTTGTACAATAGAGGAACACGCAAGAGAATTCTTTCCCCCCCATTGGTCAATTACTGTTTGATGATTTTTTTTTGTATTCTCTATTAGGAATAATTTCCGGGATTTTACATCATATGTGATCAGACACCCTGGCAACTTTAAAATCAAAAAGATATTGTAAAACTGAAGGCGAACATTCGATTCATTCATGGTTTCTAATGCTTGTTTTTAGGATATTTGAGCAGCACTAAGTTTAACATTTAAAAACAAAAAAGTCATAACTATTTGTTTTGAACCCATATGCCCAGTTTTCAATACTGACCGAGAGTTTTATATTGTGGTATGAAGTGTTGCATTGCACAGACTCAACACCCACCAGCTCCTTGTTTTCGAACAAACAAAAAATAAAAGTGCTTGGTGGAAAAGAACAGATACAGCCATTTGTCTTCTATTAGTGCAAAAGAACTCTTTTGCCACATAATTGGTTGTTAGAATACAACAATTCAGTAGATGTAATTTACTTTGTCCAAAATAATGAAGAAAGAAATAGCATGACACACACATACAGAGTATAGCTCTGATGTAATACTTGGTGAGTAATTCCACTATGCGGATGTAAACACATTTGGAGCCTCTGACTTGTGACCATCTGCAGCTCAATGTTGTCCAAGCAAAAACAAGATTCTGCGTCTTAAAAAATTCTATTGAAGTCCAATGAAAGACAAAGGAGAATAAACAGAACTTATTAAAAAAAAAAATAATATTTCTTCATACTTTCTCAGATTGTCCAAAATCATGAATCATGGGTTGATAAGTGGCTTTAAATTGTCTCTTAGTGGTGTGTTTGTCTGAGTGTGGCCCTGTGGGGGGCTGGCAAGCTGGCCAGGGTGTAGCTTGCCTCTGCCCCAAAGTAGCTGAGATAGACTCCAGAAACTCCTGTGACCCTGCACACAACTGGCAATAGAAGATAGATGGATGTACATATTTGATCATTTCATTAGAATAATGCACTCCAATGGACCTATGCATGAAATTTGCATGACCTTGCTTTTCTGTTGCATAACAGCTTCTCTGCAACAGCACCAAAGTAGTTTGCAAAAAGAAAATTAAAGAGTGATGCTGAACAAGAATAGAGGAACATGTAAAGCTCTTTGCACTGCTCCAAAAATAGTGTTGTTAGGTTCTGGGGTGCGCTTGTCTCCATGGTAACAGAGTTTTGCAGTCGTTCTGCAGCCAGCGGTGTCTTGCAATGGTAGAAGAGGACCTCCTTGGATGAGTAGATACACACACACACACATGGCTGAAGACAGTTTATCAAAAGTTTTTTGTTACCTTGGGAATTTGATTTGATTTGAACAGAAAAAATATGCAAGTAAAAAAAATTGCCTAAGAGTTACCCTCCTCACTGCCTGCACAAACACAAGCACACAGACACTCACACACATATACCTAAAGACTATCAGCTATTTGCTTGTGTTGCATCACGATGGAACAAAGTCACTGGTTGTTTACAAAGACTAAACTACTTCAGTTCTTTGTACGGAATATTTAACAGGCTCAGTCCTAATTCACCTTTTTTAGAATGCAGCACCCCATGTCTGTTGAAGTTGAGTTCTTAAATCAAAGCCTTTCCATTTTAACACCAGACTACAAAGAAGAGCTGCGACATTGTCAATAACAGCTAACTTTAAAGATGCAGCATTTGATCATGTTGTCTTTTTGACACTGATTTCATGTCAGTTGCTGCAAGTGTTTAAATGTACTGGTTGAATTGGTCTTGACTGCCCACTGTTGGAAGGTGGAACAGAGGCAATTGTTAAAACTGTCTCGCAGGCCTCTCCAATTTTCTCATTACACGTATCTCTGTGCAGCATGAAATGGCCTTGTGTGGGTGGTCGCTCCTCTTCACTGTGCTCAGGTGTTTCGAGAAGCCAGGACATAATTGAGTTTCCACTCCTGAAAATTTCCATCTGTGCAGCAGCTGGTGATTCCTCTGAAATGACGTAGGCTGCAGATGTGTGTATTTTAAGGGAGCATCAACAAAGAAAACTTAAGACGCAGAAAGCAAAAAAGTGCAGAAATTAGGGCAAATAAGTTCTTACATAGAAAAAAAAAAAAATATTTGACATGGACATCGCCCATTTGTCTGACAAAAAAAATAAATAAATAAATAAAAAAAATCCAAAGTATGTGCAAAAATAACTTGGTGTCTCCATCTCTAAAGAAAGCCTTTTTTCCTGGAGCGCAGTCACATTTCTATTTGCTTCTTTATTTTGCATTTGAGTCATTCCAGTTTTCCTTTCAAACCAAAAAGCCAACTGAATCCTCTTTGAATGCTGCTGTTACAGAGAACACCTTTGGCTCTGACACCACACAGTGAGCATACGTTGTTGGAAATCGAGAGTTTTGATGCTCATGGAGTTGATGATGACAACTCAGACAAAAGACAGACCAAACAGAGAGTTGAGCATACAACGTTTTATAAAGTTTATGTTCAAGTTTGTCTGTGTCTTTGGGTCATGTTCAGCCTTTCTTTTATATTTAATTAACCACTGTCAAAAATTATTGTTAGATTTGCATTCATCAAACTTTTTAAATATTCTTTGTTTCCTGTCTTAATTGTTTTCATTGTTTGTTTTTTTTTTTCCTCCTTGATTAAATGAAATGGGGGGCAGTGGCGCTTTTATACTAACCTACTCCCCGGGCGAGTCACGACCCCCCCTCCACCCCCAACGTAACACAACCACAGTTTGGCAACATCCTCTTGTGTTCCCTATTTTTATTTGCCCATTTTACACACACACACACACACACACACACACAAATGCATGAATTTTATATACTCTTATTACAGGGGTGTCAAAGCCAGTTACACAGGGGGCCTAATCCAAAACACGCTTTAGGTTATGGTGTGTGTACCGGATGTTCTCGGGCTGCCGGATGTTCTCGGGGTCCTTCGGGGTCCTTCGACCAATGATGACGTCACACTATTTGATTGGCTGTAATTCTTTTTAATTTTTTTTTGTTTTTGTTTATTTATAGAACACAATACAAAACCATACCAGAAAATTTACATAAAACTTACAAAATATGCCGAATACAAAAGAGAATACTACAATTTTAAAGGAAGCAAAAAGAAAAAGGAAAATTCTTATCAGTATGCAAACATAAACCTATTTATATTCATAATCATAGATAAATTAGGGAAAAGTATAACATAAGAAAACAACAATTTCAGAGTTGGATAGTGTTACAAAATGCAGGGGGATACAAAATATAAATAAACTGTCTTAGACATTGGGAATATCACTCAGGGTGTCATAAATTGTTATGGCTTTAGGTGAGTCGATTAACTTTATGGATTTTAAGTATAAATTGACCTCATTGTTAAAGAAGTTAAAGCTGGGGTGGCATTTTTGTAACCTATTTTTGTGTATAAAAAACTTGGCTAAACATAACATAGTATTGTTACATACATTATTTACATTGTTGTGTAGTGACAGGCCAAAGATTATGACTTCTTTGGAAAAGATATCCATGATGAATGGAAATTTATGTCTTAACCATTTGTAAACATCCAACCAAAACACTTGTACAACATCACACAGGAAAAATATGTGGTCGATGTCTTCAACAGCAGTTTGGCAGAAGGAACAGCTGTTGTCATCAATGTTGAAACGTGATTGGCTGTAAGTTGCCACGACCAATGAGTTAACGTCGCTAAGTTGTTTTTTTTTAAACTTTATTGACAATTGCGGTATCATACATTAACAATGACATTAACGTTAACAACGAACAATAACAATGTAATGAATATTGCTTCGAAGATCAGTCACCATTGCCAAACATAACATATTAACATAGAAAATAAAGAATAGAGGGGAAAAAAAGAAACAATGAACACAACACACAAATAAATAAAAACATAAGTAAAATAAAATAAAGGAACAGAAAAAATCTAAATAGTCGAATACTAGTTAAGTTAGGGGTACTCGTGAAGTTTGTATTTCTGAACAAAACTAAGCTATTTCAAGCCATTCTTCATTTTCATATAATGAAGTGATTGAAAGTAAAAACAGAGCTCTTTATTAAATGTTATAAAAAGTGGTTTGGTCTTCAAAACTTGACCTCACCAAGATGGCGGTGCTGTCCTCCCATGAGGAACCACGTGATGTCTCCTCTTGATATAACTCATTGGACGGACCCCGAAGGACCCCGAGAACATCCGGCAACCCGAGAACATCCGGTACCCACACAGTGTCTAAAACTACCACTTCAGAGGGGTGTAAGGTACTTTATGCAACTTCCAAGTTTATTTTTGAACAAACAAAACAATCATGCAAAAAAGATCAGAATTTTTAAGAAAAAAAAAATAGTGTCACAAACCTCTACTTTTTCCCATTCTCTGCATAGATCATATGTGGAAGTAATTTTTCAGTCACTGCTTTTACATTTGGATTTAGCTCTTGGTAATACTAACATAGGATTAACCCCTTGATGCCTGAATTTATTTCCAGCTGTAAAAAAAATAACATAACGCTAAATTAAGGTATTTTTGGAGCAGAAGTTTGATTGGTGTGCATTTGCATCAGTAAGCTTCAAGGGGTTGAGTGTTGATGTTTATCTGAGGCTGTTTTTAGATCCATTTCTGATCTGACCACATCAAATCCTGCATGCCTAAATCTGTAGAAGATAATGAGGTTTGCCGTTTTCTTACACAAAGTTGGACATGTCAGGTGATTTCATCATTCCAAGACCTTCTGTGGAGGTTTCAGAATCTTTTGGACACTGGTTGAAATGAATGCTGTTCCCTTTCCCACCAACTTGCTGGTCTTACTGTCATCTGTCATCCAGCTGCCTCTGAAAAGTCTGTCATCCCCGAGGTTTCTCTTCTGCCTCTCTGTGACATCTGCTACATGTTGAATAGCTGCTCCTGCTCCCACTTGAAGCACCTGGGGCTGCAAACCAAATTGCAGGGGCACATGGACCACCAACACAAGCTGCAGTCTGAGGACTTGGAGATTGTCCAGTGCAGAGACAAAAACTGCATTTATTTTTGGCCATTTTCTTTATTTATACCGTAACGGTTTGACATTACATATAAGCTAAATTAGCCTTATTGGGGAACACTGTGTGGCTTTGCATTGAAACCCGTTCACATCCTTTATTTAGAAAAGCAACAAGGACAGTGCACAAGAGCCTTTTTACTCTCACTCACACAAACAGCCTTAAGAGATGAAAGTTGCTCTGCTGCTTGTGGTGATCTGCTTCTCTGCATAAAAACAACAAAGCAGGTATTTTTGGACTTTTGGTGTCATTATCAACAAAATCAACTCACTGAATTTCTAATGTCACCCTTGGTTAAGAAACAGTGTTTTAAACGGCAGGATCAAAGAAGATGGCAGGAAGACTTTCAACAGCAATGTTTTCTGTACACTTATAGCAGATTGTGCTGTCCATGTGTTTGCGGTTGGGGTTTTTGGTTTGGACTCTTGATAAAGAGCTTATCTTTATTTCCATTTGCTTTTTGATGTATTTGCATGTTTTCGTCTCCTAGCAGCAATCGAAGCTGTTGAGGATTTATTGTATACAGTATCATCATGCAACCTGTCAAGATGAACTTAATGGGATTTCTCATCCCCTTGGAAACCTGATATCTTTTTATTGATTTAGTGGGATACATACTAAATAATTTAATTTTATTAGAAGCTTAAAAGAAACATACATTATATTGCAGAAATAGAAGACAAAAATCAAAAACTACAGCAAATTCAAACTGAAGAAGGACAGAATATGTTGGCAAAGCTTCTATCACAGGAAGCCTCTTGAGTTCCCATAATTTGATATTATCTCAACCTTGTCATTTCAGGATTAGATGTCTTTTATCAAATTTTAATGAAGACTAATTAAGATACTGTCTATCCCAGCTTTTGGTTACATCTATACCTAAAAACACTAATCATAAGCAAACACTACAGAATAAGGAACAATAAGGTTATTCTTAGAGCAATAATTTAATTAAACTAATAAAATGATCACATCTAAAAGTAAAAGTAAAGGAAAACATCAAGATTAAATAATTTTTCTTCTTACAAAATCTGAATATTTCTTTGGTTTTAAAATATAAAAAAAAGACCAATAAAAAAGAATAAAATGCTAAGTTAAACTCTGCAAACATTCTTCCGTCTGGGTTTCCTTAGCAAATAAATGACCCTTGAAATATTTTATGAATCTAATTTATAATACCAGAAATCTGGATGGAGATTCTCATGCAGATGAACTTTGAATAAAGTTTTTTTCTTAATTCAACTTGTGGGTTTGATGGCAAAATTCTTAACAAACAAAATAAACTGTACAAGTACGGTCATCTTATAATGCCAGTAGAAGCAGAAGCAGAAGATATTTCAATAGCTTAATTAAAAGCCATGTCAGAGTTTTCTTGATTGACTTCCTTTGAATAGATAAAAGAAGATGACTGAAAATACCCCGACTGTAATTGCTTTTAAGAAGAACAAAAATGTGTCTTGCTACACTGTGGTGTGACCATTTAAAAGGAGAACACAGCATTGTAAGTTTGACTAATGTATCAGTATCACTTTTTTAAATGAATGCACACAGCATTGCAAATTCTTCTGGCTGCTTATTTTTAACAACATATAAAAACAGGGTCTGTTAGTATTAACAAATGACACAAACGTGTTTCATTTAAGTGTTTTTTTTTTTCTTGACCAACTAGCAGTATTATGACATGGTGATTGTTCATTTCTTTGTGCCCTCTCTCATTTCAGCCATCTTCAACCTCATTCCAGTGGGGCTCAGAGTGGTGGCCATCCAGGGGGTGCAAACCAAATTGTTTTTGGCCATGAACAGTGAGGGCTACTTGTACACATCGGTAAGTTTCGTGCAACAAATAACTTTGTGCTTGTGTGCTGGAAAAATCTTGCCACCTTTTCAGGGGACTGAAAAGGCGTTGCAGCTTGTAACAAATCCTAAGGCAAAACCATTAGACAGACAGAAGACAAAAGCCTTAAGAGAAATGGAATTCAACTTGATTCATTTTTCTTTCAAGCTCATTCAAACACCACCACATGCTACTAAAAGAAAATCATCATTTTCTGTTAAACTCTGCTAATAAAAAGTTAAAGAATGTTTTGTGGCAGATACATTAAAAAATGTCCCATCAATGAATCTGGCTCTTTCATTTTAATTAAATGTGCAAGGTTATGAAGGATTCATTTGAAGGCAGAGGAAAAATGTGTCTTTCCCCTAAATGTCTTCACTGCATGGCAGACTTCACAGAGAAGACAGACGAGGTGGAGGGAGACGCCCCCGCAGGCACACAGAGACATTCTCAGCTGACAAACAATCTTTATAGTTGAATTACTAAAGATTGCTTTGTATGGGAAAGGTCTCCAGACAGATTACAAGGAATCAACAAAACAAAATCTAATAAACTTGTGACTTTTTGCTGTGCGGCTTCGGCTGACAAATTATTGATTGAGCACTTGGGCAGTGATGTAATAAATAAAAGCTGTAATTTTAAAGGTTTATTTCAGTTGTTTTATATGGAAGCGATTCTGTAGCATAATTAAAAAGAAAGGTCAAAACCAGAAATGCTTTTTCATTTTCAAAATGAAGCTGCATTTTTTGACTCAAAATTAAAATGAAAAAGCAATCCACCAAAATGCTTTTTCATTTTCTTCTTCAACACCGCTTATTCTGTCAATTAATTAAAATGATAAAGAAAATGGTATTTGACATTTCATTTTCAAAACGTTCTCTGGTAAATGTGTAGCAAAATTCATTTAGAAATGTCTAATTTGACAATTAAAATGGATTAACAGAAATGCTTTTTCATTTTCAAAATGTAACTGCATCAAATGACTCAAAATTAAAAGGAAAAATCAATATTTCAAAATGCTTTTTCATTTCTACTTAAAAACCGCGTATTCTGTGTCACAATTAAAACGAAAATGCGAAGAGGGGATTGGATTTTCGTTTTAACATCCAACCTGCGAACATTGTCGCAGTATTCAATTCCAATAAGCATTTCGGGCGGGGAGTCAGGGCGATGATGTCAGTGCTATCTCCGTGTGTCCGGCTGCTAAGAGACACATGCTAGGAGCAGTGGAGCTGTAGTATTTTTATCCAGGGATGCTTTCAAATATTGATGTTTAAAAATACAATTTCGAAAAAAAAAAATTATAGTTAACCAAAAAAGTGAAGTAATTGACTTTAGAGTTCAAAAGAATATTTATTATTTTAGAATATATATGATATATAAAAATTAGGTTACGTGTTAACACTGATAATGTTAACAAGATGAGAAAAAGTAACAACACAACAAAGAAGATACATAACCCCAACACATAAGGTCTTCAGCTCTCATCTGTTCGCTCGGTCGTTGGACAGAATAGGATAGAAAAAAAATAGAAAAAGAAAACAATAAAGAAACTAATAGTAAGAGGGAAATAATACTATGCTTCCACAAAAATAGCTTCAAATAATGAGGTGTTTGAAGACTCACACAGATCATCTTTTGATCTGTTGTTAAAGTGTTCCCAGTGGTCTTTTAATTATGATTGTGCAGTTTTTAGCCAAAATCAAAAACATTGTGTTTTCTAGGACATCGTTTTTGCAGAACGGCAGTAGTATATTAGAAATTCACCTCTGAGATGCAACTGGGACCGTTGGCATGGAGTAACCCTGATCTTCCCCTCCCAGTTGCTGGGAGCTCTCTGTTTACACTCTTCTGCTAGCTTACTGGCCCTCACATCCCTAACTTAACTTTACCAGTGCACCAAAATGGTGAGTAATATCTGAGCCATCCAGCCGTACAGTTTTGAGCCAGATTCCAGCTCAGTCGAAAAAAACATAATTGTGTATAGATCTATTGGTCTGCAAGTGGTGCATCAGAATGGAGTGGAGCAGGAAGCTTGTGTCTTGCCATACATAGTAGGGTTTGAATCACACTTAAAACCTTTTTCCAACTGTATATTTGTGTCTGCTCTCGATTCATAACGGTTTGAATGACGAAATACTCAGAAATGCAATTCTGAGCTTAATTTTATTTATATATGTCCTCCTTGATAAAAAATACCCCAAGAACATGTTAAAAACATCAAAAACACAATTTTCATTGGAGTGGGTCTTTAAGTTTCATATTTAATATAAACCATCCAGTTTATTAGTATCTTGCATGATCGTTAAGTTTATTATTTGCAGAAAACTCTTCACTGTCATTATATTATGGGCAATATGAACTTTACAGTGCAGTTACAAATAATCCTTAGATGAAGCAAGGGGAGTATAACTTTTACCTGTACTTAGATAAAGGATTGGTAAGTTTTACTTAAGTATTTAGAATTTTATTACAGTTTTCAGATCATTTCTCTATCAGAGAAAGTTCAGTCTGTGTTCTTTTATTCTATTGTCATTATTGAACACTTTTGTAATGTAAAAGAAGAAAAAAGTGCTCCTAAGTGAGAAACAGTTACTCAGCTTCTGCATTCTGAGCACAGAAGCTCAGGTTGTCTACTGGAGTCAGTTTGAGCCTTCAAGGGTGAAACAAATCCCATCCATCAAGGGCCAAACGGAGACAAACAGCAATACTTCCTTGAGATGTTCCACATTGTTTCCTCCTGAGCACAGTTTAGACACACAAAATCAACTTAGCATGCGTGCTTTTGAATTGAAGGAGGAGTCCCCACAGAAATCCAGGAAAGAATTGGAAGCACATAGAAAGTACGCACAAAAAAGCTCCAGCTGGGAATTGAACTCCTTGTTGTTAAAACTCCAGCTCAGCTTATTCTGAAGCACAAGCTAATGAGAAGGTTTGTGAGAAGGCTAATGCTTCAAAAATCATACTGTTAAAGATACAGCTTGAGAGAAGTTTCTGTCAAGAATTGTGCCTTTTTTTTGTTACAAGATCATGTGACCTCATTACATTAATGCTCCATCGAATGTGTCCATAATGTCAGGTGTAGACATTTTCAGAAGGGTTCTTACTTTGTTCTACAATAGAGACACGGTTCTATTCCAATCACAAAAAAAGAAGATGTTGGATTTTTCATGTACATTTTTATGAAGCTTATGACTTTTCAAATAAATAAAGATCATGGGAGGTGTTTGAGGGAAATCTTTACCTTTCATCTGTACAGTTCCCGGTTGATAACACTTAGTGCCAGACTTTTTGACCTTACTGCTTGGCTGTTATTGAAATGGAACGATTGTCATTTTACACAGAGGTAGGGTTCATGTAAAAAAAAAAAAACTGAAATAAAGGTGTAGACAAGACAAAAAAACTGAAGCAAAGCTGTGGAAAAAGGGGTTGATTTGCCTTTGTCACGAAAAAAAGCTGAAATTCTTCGTTAAAATTGTATTTTGCCTTAGTGTATCTTTTTATATGTCACAACAGATATAAGTTTGTGAAACTGAGGTTCTACTCAAAGCCAAAAGAGAAATGATAGAATCAGTAGAAAATGTCGGTAGCAGCATACCATATTTCTTCTATGCCTTTCCCAGTCCTCTTTGCAATACAGTACAATTCTACTGGGGAGTTAAAATGGAAGAATGCAATTTAGGGATGGGTTTCAGGGTTTCCTATTTCAACTATCAGAGAGAGAAAATTGAACTTAGTGGGAAGCTGGCTGCCAAATAGTCCTTGTCTCCTTTGGATTGCTGCTATGGTAAAGTGTTGCCTTCAAGCCACATATTAGACCAGCCAATAGGAGGTCAGCACTGAGGGGACAATCCCAATCAACAGAGGAGGGAAAACAGATGACGCATTCTAGGGGGGGGGGGGGGGGGGGGGGTGTACAGTGCTGCTGCTGTGGGGTCGAGATGTTGCACAGTGTTTCCATATGTTTGTATGCATACAATGCATGTGTGCAAGTGAATGAATGGTGAACGCATATTTGGATTATGATTAAGAAAAAAAAATGAAGTCACGTACAGTATACATGCATTGACTATGTATGGCCCAAATGAATCATGCATTTACATGTTAAGGTTTAATTTAAACCGACAAATTTTTAACTGACTTTATTACTTTCAGTCAGGATTAACTTCTGCCTAATTTGAACAAGAGATGCGTAACTGTTCAGTAGATAAAAGAGCTAAAAACATGTGCGGGAGTGTGAGAGAAAAGAAGGGTGAGGAAAAAAATGAGCATATAGAGTATGTGGGTGAGGTAGAATTCAGTGAAAATACATTCATCTGTTGGCATCAATGTGTGGGAGAGGAGGAACCAATTAATATTTATTTTACTTAACTGATGTCTGTTTTGCGGCTCCATTTTCTATTTTTGCGAGAGTTGTGAAGGCATGCATCGACAAATATGTTCTCAGTCCTGCCTACAAATTTAAAAAAAAAATACAATCCAACATTGATTTATTTTTTTAAAACACAAAATTATCAATTTTGAGTCTTACTATTCTGGATTAAAGAAAAAGATTTATGAAACTTTTTTAAAGTGGTGATCTTTTTTGTTGTTTTGGTTCCTGTGCTAAGTGCTCATTTGTCAGAAAGGATGTTGGAAGAGGTGTTATTAATTTCCTGGTGGGTCATGTTTGAATTACAGTGAGTCACTGAGGCTCCAGTTGAGTCTTGACTCCTTTGTGTGAGTTTTTGTTACTGCATGCGTGTGTCCCGACTAAATATGTTGAGGGCTCTTATGGTGGAGATATTAATCAGATTAACAATGAGGTTTACAGACTTTTATACTAAAAACAGTCTGCAAGTTTAATTCTATGTACACTCTGTGGAGGTTTATATGTAATTGAACTTTTTATGTTCATTTAAAATGCTAAAAATATTGTAAATTCATGTTTAACAGATATGCCTCTGAATTAGATGATGTAAAAATGTTGTAAAAACAACGGATCCTAATCTAATGGTAAAATAACATACACTTATATAGTCTTAGCAGGTTTGTTTTAGGCCCAAAGCTGACTACAGACCGTCATGCACACACTGATGGTGAGCTGCCATATTAGGTGGTAAACAGACCAACTGCAGCCAAGTGAGGTTCAGTCTCTTCCTCTCGGACACTGACACATGGGCAGGCAAGATGGGATCTGAACTTTTGGTCAGGGCTTGACCACTCTACCTCAGCACCACCCAAACTTTAATTACATTAAACTAACCTTAGTAACTGTTGTGTATTTGAGGTTACGTGTCCTGTGGTACCTTATTTATTTTAATTTACGTTCTATGAATAACCTATAGGGGAAATCCACAAAGTAGGATTAGAGATGTTTTAAAGCTGTAAAATCCCTCTCTAAACACAGCTTTCTCTCTTGTTTAAACTGAATTAAAAAAAAAAAGATACGCAGAATTGTAAAATGAAAACAACAATCTGATTAAGATCGAATATTCATGTAAATGTAGCAAGCTGAACTAATTCTGAACTGGAGGCATGGCACAGAGGAGATTGACAAGGTCTATATCCAATCAGAATGCAGAACACATCAGCGTGCAAAATTGCACTGAAAAAAATCTGCCCAACAATGAGACTGTGAAAGGTGAACTGCGATGTAGCAAGAGACCACTGTGTTTAGCGTGTCGCTGTGAGATTTCCCGATGGAGTTAATCCCATACCTTTTTGCTTGCCACTTTGGCTCTAGCTTGTTTCCATCTGGCAAAAGGACACTTAACAATTATTTCTTGAAGCTACTGTGCTTCAAATTTTGCAAAAAAGAGAAGGTTCAGAAACTGCAGTTACTCTGCCATTGTGGGGAAAAAAGTATTTACAAAGCTATATGTAGCATGGATTGGTGTGAATCTCACAATTATTGAGGTGCCTGTAAGGAAACTGTAGGGTAGCTCCAGCTTGATTTTTATTAGCATAATTGGTGTCTGTTTAGCTTTTAACAAGGCATATGAACACACTTGGTGCTGTCAGCATCATTGATTTGCCTTGTCCTACAAAAATAATCTAACAATTGTCTTCCAGCAGAAACACAATATGCATGCTGTGTGCATCTCACCGGACTGGAGAATTCATTTCTTAATTATTCCCCTGAAGCTTATAACAGTGGAGAGCGCATTGTAATTGATAGCAGTATCTCATACTATTATATAGCCCTCCCAATGTATAATTAATTTAACATTTGCCAGCTATGTCCATCAAAGCAAAAGCTTTCTTAGAAGCTCTTAAGATTCATATTGTCCCATGCACTAGTTGCACCAACAGCAGACTGCAGAGGTGAAACATTAGTGCCTTGTTTTTTAAATTCAAATGCAAATACAAAATTTGGAAGGAAAGAAAATTGCAGGACTGAAAGCCTTAAGCCTGTGTCAAATGTTACTGGCCTTTTTTCTATACTGAAGAAGTACTCAAGCATATCTGGGGATACAGCTTTTTGATAAGGTTTGATAAAGTATAATGACTTCAAAGTAAACCATGAAATTATTTTATTTTATTTTTTTAACAAACTTTACCATGGCAACTGACCCCTGTGATATTACTTGTTTAAAACCCGACTGTCCAATCAAGTACGCAATGTTACATTTAAGCTTGTCCTCCAAACCAAGACTGCATTCTTTGTAATGGTTAAGAACAGATTGGTTTTATATCCCCAAAGGTTTAAATAGTAACAAAACACACCTCAGCACACTTTGTTTATCATTTTATAAGGTTGTAAAAATCCTCTTTTTATAAGCAGTTTATGGATCATATCATGTTTAAGGTATAACTGCAATGACTACAGCCATTGTTTCCCTTCAATGCATAGTGTTGTCATAAACAATTACATTTAATTAAAGTCACCGCTGCTACATTGATTTAAACAAGCAATTTCCAACTGTGATTTATTAAACAAAAGGATAAGAGATGTTATTTATATAAAAATAAATATCCAGTCTAAGAATGGGTATTTTCAATTATACTGGTCTTTGACACTTAAAACTGTAATCTTTTTAAAGTCAAATAATCTTTAAAACCTTTATAGTATAAATTGGTTGAAAAAACTGATGGTACATAGGAAAAGCCCTTTGTCAGCTCAACACTTTTAAACTCACACAGATGTTACATATCCTTAAAAAAATCAAATGATTGAAAAAAAAGTATCATTTAGTGAAACAGAATAATTTGAAGTAGTCCAAAATAAGCCTTTGTAGACTGAAAAAAGAAGACATAGTCCTCATAGTACTATTGACACTCCTTAAATATTTGTTGATAATTCACCATCTGGTTCATGAGTCATGAATAAAGTTTTGATTTTTTTTTTTACTATGAAATTGATTTCCATAAACAATAAATATCCTTATGACTGATGAAGATCTGACACTTTCATAAATCTAAACTCCCATCATCAGTCCTGTTGGGATTCAAAAGGGATACCCTGCCAGTGGTTACACCTCCTTCTGTTAGTCAACATAAGCCGGCTGTGGGGAGACCTGCTCAAGTGGAACAGTAACAACCAGCATCCATCTTGGCTCTGACTGTGCATACATCCATCTGTAAGTGTCTGTTTGTCAATAGGCTCTCATCCTTTACCAGAGATGAGTGCAACCAGCCAAGTCTCCATAAGCTCATTATTAGATGTAGAACAGAACTCCTGGCTTGGGAGCAGTCTGTTCTTTTGCTTCCAATTAGTGATCATGTATAACTGAGATGAATGCCGTGCAGCGTCGCCAAGACTGCTGCAGCTGATCAGCTTGAACAAGAGTCAGTTGGGAAGACAAGAAGAAGTTGTTGATATTTTGCGGGTGGTGAACAGTCAGAAAATAAACTGTGATGATCATTATGCTGTTTTATTGTCTAATTGCAAGCTTCATTAAAAAAAAATCCTAATGTACTTTCAAAAGTAAAAAAAAAAAAAGAAGTAGTAGTTCATATACGTGAATCATCATTTTCACAGTTTGTTTGATTTTATCCTTTCTTATTATTTTTATTTAGGGGGTCAGAGTTAGATGAAAGACTATATATGCACAAGGTTTGTACTTCATAGAGGCTGTACAAAGGAGATTGGTTGATGTAATAACTTCTATATGAAGATATAGATGTGCTTAGGTGTTCCTTCACAGCAGTAACCAGGTTTCCACACCTCTATCTCACAGGGACAACTTCACGCCTTTCATCATGCTGCTTTTCCCTGCTGCAAATTGAGTGCTAAGTGTCAGCAGCCTCTGTCGTGCTAATGTGCTCTTGGAGAAAAATGAATATTTTACCAAACATCTATGAGGTTTCTGCAATACTTAGTAAAACTTCTTACTTTTATTAGAATACTTAATAAAAAGGGTAACACTTTATATTAAGATTTGCAATGAGTGTTTCACTCAGGATAGTTGGCTAATACTTTATCCTTATTTGCTATGATGCTAGCGCCATCCGACACCGGTCCCTATTTGTTGTTGTTTTTTGTTTTTGTCTGAATTAAATTATTATATTTCTTTTACAGAAAGATTTTTGTATGTTTTCTGTTTCAATGTTTAGTAGTTTAGTAATATGGACTTTTGAAGACAATGGTCCGATGTTAATGAATCTTATTAACACTTTTAAGTCTTTGCAAGACATTAATAATGAACATCTTACTAGCATCTTACACATTAATAATGCTTATTAATTTGTTAAGTTAGTAAACAAAACTTAAGCTTATTAACACTTAGGTTTGTGTGAGACATCTATAATGCTAATAAATATCTTACTAGAACCCCAAACAATAATAATACTTCTTAATTTGTTAACAAAGGTTGTTTATAAAACTTATCAAGCTTATTAACACTTAGGCCTGTGTGAGACATCTATAATGCCAATAAATGTATAATTATCATCTTAAAAACATCCTAATATTAATGCTTGTAAATGTGTTAACTAAGTAATTTAATAAACCTTATTAGACTTATTGTACTAATAAATGTCTTAACACCCTAAAAATTCTATTATAATGCTTGTTAATGCGTTAACAAAGCTTGTTAAGGAATCTTAATATAAAGTGTTACCAAAAAAAGAAAACCAACAAGGAAGTTGTTGGAACAAAAAAAAAACTGTCTTAACTGTATGAAACAAATTTAACAAAATTTCTTCAACAGTTGAAACTGTCCTTTAGGACTGTTTGGAAATCTTTCTACACAATTTCTACGTTTTCTTTTCTGCATATGCATTACTTGGGGTAGAAATTAGGTCTTCTTTTGCTATCACGGAATATGCATATTTATGATGGCTGCATCAGAAAAAATTCCCTGCATTAAAGCACGGAAACATTTTTCTGCAAAACTGAGCTGAGACTCTATAAGATGCACCCAGACTGTCAAAACACATGCTACTGCACCGAAAGTGACTGTTTTCTGCTCTTGCTTATATTCACATCCGCATACATACCTGTAGGATCCTGTCTGCTGATGGACACAAGAGCCAGTCACAGACTGTCAAGAAAATCGCACCTGACATCTCATCCCTGGGCAGAAGAATGCAAACCCAATGAAAGCATCCATGTGACTGGTTGTCTTGGAAACCAATGTCATTATTTTTATTTATTTATTTTTTTGGAGATATTTCTTTAGTTCTGTGAGCACATGGTCTCTTGTGTGTTAAGCCGTGAAGGCTTGCCAGCAGGAAGGAGGCACAGTTTTTAGATACATGTGTGGGATATCTGCAGCAGGGAAAAACAGAAAAGATGGCTTTTCAAACTAGATCATGCACCATACCACCCAATTATGTTATTATGCTTCTGAAACAAGCTTTATCTAAAGATTTTAAGAGGAGAAAATTGTTTAACTTTATCCTAACTCAGAGATAATGTTTGCTCTTATATTTAAAAAAAAGCAACAATATCATAATACATTTACACATCATACCAAGTCCTGTCCTGATGAAAAAAAACAACAACTCTACTTTGACTAACGAAACAATTTAGACCTTATTAAAAAAAAGAATAATGGAAAATTAATTTCAAGTTTTTATTAAACTGTGGATGAATCCATTGTGTCATTTCCACTGTCATCATTTATTTGTTCTATTACTTGTTTTCCATTAGAACAGTGGTTGTTTTACAATATGGCACATTTTCTGTGTTGCGCAAATATAGTCTCAGACCCAAACTGCAGGACGCTAAAGTCAAGCTTTCAAAACTTATGGCCAAAAAGTGACCCTGATATAGTAAAGTTGCTTTTCCATTGTCTCTTACACTGGAATATGTTCAGAAGTGGATAATTTCCAGTCTTGCTTAATAGGCAAAAGGATAAAAACATCAAAACATCTGCTTTTAACTCTCATCATAGAAAAAAGATCTCAAAGAAAAAATCTGGGTCAATATACTTGTGAAGTCTTTTTTGCTGCACAGATATACAAAACACTTACATGACATGGATTAAGTGTAAATTTATGTGCAAAGAAACACTGATAGTTGTAGCAGTTTTGTTATTAACAGTGATTTAAATACAAATTTGTCTAAAGGACAACCCAATTTCAAAACCAATTGTTGGCTGAAGCATAACAAGTTTGTCTCTCAGCTGGTTCTCAATCCCCCGCCCCCCGCCCCCCACCCCCTGATGACTTTAGAATTCCATTCAGAGAGACATTCTGCTTTCCTACTGGATTTAAATCCTGAGATAAAAAGCTGGGATAACAGGATGGATTCCAGTTATTTAATTATTATTTTTTGGCACAAGTTTTGTATTTGTTTGTGGTGATTGTTTTTGTTTAAATTACCCGAAAGTGATATGGTTAGGATTGCTGAGATGGATCATATTAAGGCTTGTTAGTTTTCCTGAGCTCCTAAATATATCATACAGAACTAAACATTGTCATTGTACAAATGCTCGGTTAGAGGATGGAGAAACATAACCAAAATGATCAACAGTAACCAGTTTAATTTTTTTTTGCTTCTTTGTTTTTAAGAAAAAAGTTCACTACCTATTTTAGAATGACGTGATGTTAGTAGTGTTTCTATTTTTATCAATGAGACATTGAGGATCCATAACAACAGTTTGGGCTGAGCCAACATGTCCCTGGTTTACACGATACATATTTCCTTGTTTTTGTTGTTGTTGTTTTTTTTTTTTTTTTAAAAGACACCCAGGTGTCTTTGACAGTTTTTAGTTGTAGCTCTTCCAACTTGTTGAACTGCATTTACGGCTGGATTTTAAGCCTTGTTCCTATTTGTCATTATAGTATTTGCAAAGTAGTCAAACCTGCTAAATGAAACTGGCCTGACAAAACTTTCTTCAGAATTAAAGTCTTCCAGATGAACCTTTTTTTCAGTCCAGCTTCCTTAAAGAACAGATTTCTGAGATAATCTGACCTGAATGACTAAGAATCCTCATAAAGATGCTGCCAGACAAAAGCATAGTTTTTGTCGCACTCATGAATTCAGTGTATGCAACTCCCTGCTGTCCCACTTAAACTCTTGCCTTACGGGAAATAACCCTCACATCTGATGTTGTAAAATTAATAAAGAAATCCCATAGAGTTTAGATTCTGAACGTGATAAAAGGATGAGTTTACCCTTACGCTGCATGGTGTTCTGAAAAACTGCATATGTAAGGAGCTTCTGCACTAACAGTAAATATTACAAGGAAGAAAAAAATATGCTCACAAAATGTTTTTGCTGCTATAATGGAGCAGAAATGACCAAATATGCCCCATTTTTGCTTGAGTTTAATAAGTCACTACTTAAAAGTTGCAGAGGGAAGAAAAATCATTTATAAACATTAAATATTGAGACCAAATGAGAATAGACTGTTCATTTATCTTGCAAGTCATAAATCTGCTGATTCAAAGGTCACATCGATAGCAGTGTCATGCAGTGCTGCATTATTAAACACAATACATTAAAATTGTAACTTCAAAATGATCATTAATAAAAATATTAAAGCAGAGCCTTGAAAAGGTTAATTTGCTCCCAACTACCAATCAGCATCTACCTACATTACAGTGTTTATGCTTCTTCCACCAGGAACACTACACACTAGAGTGCAAATTCAAGGAGTCAGTGTTCGAGAACTACTACGTGACATACTCCTCCATGGTTTACCGGCAGCAGCAGTCGGGCAGGGGCTGGTACCTCGGTCTGAACAAAGAAGGTGAAATCATGAAGGGGAACCATGTCAAGAAGAACAAGCCAGCAGCCCACTTCCTTCCCAAGCCTCTGAAGGGTAAGTCTGTCTACTTTGGAACAGTTTTATGGTAGGTGAGAAAAAGAAAAAAAAAGTCAGGAGTCATACTATGCATTTTCTTTGCAGTATATTTAAGATGTAGTTGGAACAAGGGCTTAAGGACAAATAAGGAATATGCAAACATTGCACATTTCACATGTTTTACCATTATTATTGGATCTTCATGATGATAAAAAAACTCAGTAATTTCTCTTGGACTCCACCATCAGTGCAAAAATGATCTTTCATTTTTCCATTGCATACAGTACAGTTCTGCTATACAGTGATTGGTTTGTCGGAATATTCCACTGTCACTCATGCATTTAGCCGGTTTGGAAATGTTTGTGACCATTAGAAGTAAGGAATTGAGGGGGTTATTTAATGGGGCAGTTCATTGGAACACTGACTGATCTGTCGGTTTGCTTTATGCTGACAGTCAGGCTAACATGAGAGCCCTGTGGAGAAAAGATGCAGAGTGAACCCTGGACAGGTTCCCAAGAAAACCTTACAGCCAGAATAGTTTTAATCAAGATTCACAGTCTTTTTGTTGTGAATTGACTTTTTAAATTTATTTTTGGAAATGCTTGCAGAACCCTCTTCAGTTGTTTCCTTTAGCTGGTCACGCTTCGCTGCAGGCAAAGTGCCCAGTAGCTTTTGTCTGTGCCCAGCTGCATCACTGACAACATGCTTCAGTGCTTTGATGAGCAGCCCTCAGCAGTTTATTTTGATCAGAGAAGAATTGACAGACAACTCCAGCCCATCCTGACAGTAAGTGCAGTAAAACTGGACCCTTTGTAGAACAGAGAAAGCAGCCAGCCAGGAGGAAGAAATAGATTCATTTTCTGTTGAAAATGCTTCAGTCCTCACATCTTAAAAAAAAAAAGATGTACCTGTCAACAGAGAAAAAAGTGAGACGGGACGAGAGCAAATAGAGCTACAGTAATTGTCTTTTGTGAAACAACAGAAGTGCTCTGATGACTTTAAGTTAAGGAATAGAAAGTTTTGCTGTAGATCTGCCAAGTAAATCTTTGCAGTCGAATGTTTCCCGTCCAACCATTTACACACACACAGAGTGGCAAAGCTGGTTATAGAGGGTCCTTGGTTTCCTTGAGGAAATGCTTGGGCTTTGGAATCTTGCCCAATGAGAAGTAAAGGCGGAGAACCTGCAAACTGGACAGAATAGTCAGCCTGGTCTAGTGTAGTAATGCATGCATGGCTCTCTTTTGTCATTTAGAGGTGTTTCATGATATGTCATTGACAATATAACGACACGTCCATGTGCAAGAAGGTCTAGTGATGCATACGCTTTAAATATACAAGTTTGCATTGGAAATAAATTGGACTACACTACCTAAATGTCATGCTAAGTCATTTTTGTAAAGATATATTCCACATGCTGACTTCTCATTCCCTAGTAGAGCTTACACATTATCTTTTTGATTTATTAATACCAATGTATATATTGGCTTTCATCACCTAGTGCTTAATAATATTTACCACATCACAGAAATCCTAGTCTTTTTTTTTTTCACCAGGTTCCAAGATAAATGCTGGGTAAAATCAAATAAATCCAAACGGATGAAAAGCAAGCAAACAAATAAAATAATAGCTTTTCCTTTGCCAAAAATATTTTCTGTTCTTGGCCTTAACAAGAGTTTGATCAACCAACTGGCCTTTCTCTGTTGATGTGATCTGTTGATCGATTGATCCAATCTCCTGCCAAGATGCCATTTTTTTTCTTTAAGCCTGCCTTTTCTCAGCTGTTTGCCTCCTCCATTGGCTCTGTGTCACAAACCATCTGGCAAGCCAGATTAACACTTTCACAACAGTATGTTTTTAGTGACGTCCTCTACAGGTCTGCGTCATTGGAGTATGTGGGTAGACAGTTCACACGTAAGCACATTCTCTATTACACACATCTTTTCTGAAAGCTGTTCAACTGTCATCTATGCTAGCTACAATCCTTTGGTTTACCATTGATGTACTAAGGTTAGCTTTAGGTTGAACTGGACAAAGTGGTGACAAACACATACATCAAAGCAATTCTACATTTAAAGGCAGGACATTAAACTGTTGCAGCTGGATCAGCCAATCCTCTGTCACGTCTCTAAGGACCAATGCTGTCATTGAATGTTTTAAATTTGGATGAAATATAGCTAACTCCATGACTTAGGGGGTGGGGGGCCTGGTCGTCGCTGCTCCTTGCCTTCTGCCGTGGTTTGGGTGGGGGGGTCGGGGCCTCCGGTGCCCGGTGGGGGGGGCCTGGGGTGCTGCGCGGTCTTCTGGGCTTGGGTGTGTGTGTGTGTGAGGGGGGGGGGGGGGCACTATCGGTACGGGACATTGGGAATTTGACGGGTCGGGGTCTCCGCTGAGGCAATCGGCGGTTGCCCCGGCCGGTTGGCTGCCTCGGTCCCGTCGAGGCCTGACCAGAGCTCTCCCAGGGCCGGTGCCTGGGGGTCGGGGCCTGGGCTTGCTCCGCTTTCTGGCTCCTCTCTCTCTGTGTGGGGTGTCGGCGCCTCGAGGGGTGGGACTCCTGGGCTGGGGGGGACCTGGGCCCTATGCTGGGGGGGGGGGGCTGGGGGACGGCTGTTTGACCACCAGGGGACAGTCTACCAGCTGTCCCCAATTTACCCCCTTCCTCATATAATCTCACAATAAGGTGGGGGGGGTGGGGGGTTTAGCCTGCGATGCACCGTTGGGGGGGAGCTACTTGGCAGGGGTCCCCCTCCCATTTTAACTGCACCCCCTTAGTACACACACCGTTCACCCCTCAAAATATAAATTCCTACATAAACACACACACATGCACACACACACCCTCACAAACACACACAAGCATTTCAGAAGGAAGGTGGGACCTTGCACCATCTGTCCCCTACCCCATCCCTGGTAGGGGGTACTGGACCCTTGGCAACGGCGACCGTGTCCCTTGGGTGCTGGTTTCCTGGGCCCGGCGGCCCTCTCTCCACGCAGGGAGGGGGATCCCTGAGCTTTCTGGCAAGGCCAGTAGCCGGGGATCACATCACACGTGAGCCGGGGGTGTCCGTTTCCCTGGGGAGTGGGTTCTGATCCTTGTCCCCGGGTGCTGGGCCTCGGCAAATTTCCAACAGTGGCCGAGCCTGGTCGGGCCATGTTTACAACACCCATTTGCCCCCCCCCCCCCCCCCCCCCCCCCCCCCCCCCCCCCCCCACCGGGGTGCCCCCCTCCTGGGTGCCCCTGCCTTGCTCCTTCTGGACCAACCGTGGGCCGGGTGGGTGGCTGCCTGGGGCGCAGAGCGGGTCTCCCTTGGGGGTTCCTGGCTTGTACCTGGGGTTGGGGCGGGGGGATGCCCAGAACTCCTGGGTGGTGATGAGGTGCTCGTCTGGGGCTTTGGGCACCCTTCTCGGGTGGGGCCAGGCGTTGGGCCCTCCTGGTGCGGCGGGGGGCTGCTCTCCTGGTTGGGCTGGGGCGGCACACTTTTTCCCCCCATGCCTCCCTGCTCTTTGGCTCTGGGGGCCTCGCGGCAGTTCTACTGGCCCTGGCCTGGGTGGCGGATGGGATCGCTCGGGGGGCGGTTGTTCTCTGCCTGCTGCCGTGTGGCTTTGGGGGTTCTGGCTGCTGTGGCTGCTGCGGCGGGGGTCTTGGTGTGTGGGTGGCTGGGCACTCTCCCTCCTTCTTTTCACACTCCACCATCCATTTTAGAAGAAAATAAACACTCACTTGAGCACAGGTGTTAGCTCACCTTTGCAGTTTGTGTGATTGATTGAATAAAAAATTTCACACTAGTTTTTTTTGAAGGCATAAGTGTGCATGTGTGAACATTATCTGTATTGTGTACATGTTGACATGTGGACATTTTTGCAGCTAGCAGGTGTGTTTATAACATATGAGTGTTTGTGTGGAGAGGCCCCGCCCTTTGAGATTTGTATTACATCTGAATCTCACCGTAATGATAAACATCCAGTAGCTTGTTGCTTTATGCTGCTTCATGATTTTATCCCCCTCCTATGATCACCGTCCTATTCCCCCCCCCAACATCCCACTCTCTTCTTCCCCCCTTTCCTTTTCCGTCCGGTCCAACACAAAAGATTTTCAAAAACGATTAAAATGAATAAAGTTTGGCCTCGATTACGAAAGGGGTTTATTCAGACATGCCTCTGGTTTGTCAGAAGATTCGTAACCCCTTTTGTTAAAGTAAAATATGTCCAACACAAGAGGCCTTCAGCTGTCATCTGTCTGCCCAGCTGTTGGACAGGACAAGTTAAAAGTAAACAAATAAAAAAAATTAAAAATTGGATGAAATAAAACAGACAAATATAATTTAACTGACCTTTTTTTCAGTTTAAACATTGCAAGTAAAGCCTAACGGTCCTCCCTTCAGCGTGAATATATCTATGTGCGTGATGGTTTTATTGTCTCAACTACCCGTTCAATTTAAAGCCCACTTCAATAATCTTTTTATCTAATGTAAAAGCATTCCCAGTGGTCTTTTGATTAGGAATATTCCGGTTTTAGGCAAAGTCAAAATACCTCTGTCGTTTTCTAGAACGTAGTTTCAAGGATATAGTTTCAGAAGTAGTTCATCATAAATTCATGTGGAAGTAAACCTACGCTGACATCCCATTATCCCTTTGTTTCCATTCTTTTTCATTAACTTACAGCACTATACAGCCCCAAGCTAACATTACTTGAGCAACAAAAATGGCGAGAATTAACTGTATATTTTGAGCAAGATCAGACAAGGAAAATTAAGAGGTTAAGGCAGGGGTGCTCATTATGTTGATTGCGATTGACTGCAGTTTGTGGTAAATTGTAAATGGTAAATGGTGTATACTTGTAGAGCGCTTTTCTACCATCCTCAAAGGCCCAAAGCGCTTCACAGTCACAGTCCCATTCACGCACACATTAACACACTGATGTTGGCTCCACTGCCGAACACTGGTGCCAACCACCAGATGCAAGGTGGGGTTCAGTGTCTTGTCCAAGGTATAGCAGGGAGCTTATGAACTTCTGAACAAAGGAGAGCTTTTTAAATTTGTTATTACAGTTTTAAATTATTTTAGAAATGTATTCTATTAAGAGAAAAATGCAACAAAAAACATCATAAACACAGTTTTTATTGGAGTGGGTCTTGAATTAGGATCAAAATATAGAAAAAGATATTTCAAATTCCTTTGGTGAATTAAACATGCATGCTGAAGTCAAGCTTTAAAACCTATCCGTTTTTTCATAAACAAAGTCTGTAGTGTGATTTAGTTTTGGTGGAGCATCTTCTGTTTTTCTTAACTTGGTCTTGTTAAAAGAATATTATTAAAAGATGGCCTAAAAATGCCACCATAGAAAAAATAGAAAACTTAAAAAAGTTCATTTGGATTCAAAATGTTAATAAATTGGAAAGCTCTTTCACAGTAATGCTCACTTTTTGCCTAAATGTTTGGTTTTCCTCAAAATACATTTAGAGATATTTAGACAGCGAGACCTAGGGGAAAAAACAGGAGAATTTGTTGGGCAGTACATAAAGTACAGGGCACCAATTAGGAAGATCTTTGCTCTGGTTACGGCATTTCCTCAAGTTTCTCATTAGTCCTATGGTTTCAGCCTGTGAGACACAGCCTCTCTTCGTCAGATGAGACAACTGAAGTTCCCTTTAGTCCGAAACAACAGCCAAATCCTCTTTTTAATTCTACCAGAGAGCCTATATGTAGAGCTAAAAGCTGCCTTTACTGAAGGAAAAGAAAAAAGTCAATGAAGGCAACGGGCTTTTTTTCTAAGAAACCATTTACTGTGTTTATTATAAGCTCATGACAGAATATAAGTATTGTTTTGTTCAGCTAATGACCACAAGGTCACTTGCCTTTTTTATGGATAGTGCATCACTTTTACTAATGGGACCAATCATCAGCACTTTGCCAGTGAAAATCCCTGCTTCTGATTGGCACGTTTACACTAGCATGTTCTCTGGTTTGCTCCTGTAACAAAAAAAAATTGCTTGACTAAGTGAAGTATTTGAAGGAATGGATGTGCTGTTTCAGCCACAGGATCCCTCAGGAATTAACATCAAATAGCACTTTGGGCAGCAGGATGTAGACAACATCCTGAAACCAAAGACTCAACCTCAGATTACTGATGTTTCTTCTGAGAAAGCTGCTGCTGAGATGCAGATTGAGTGAATGCATACACAGCAAAGCCAACAATTTAGCAACTCTTGAATTTATAATGGCATGCTGTGAGAAGTTTTTTTTTTTTTTCTGTACTTCAGCATGAAGCTAACATACTTTAATCTTTGAATCAGCATTTTGTAAACGAACTTTACTTCCAAAATCGTATTTGGGGAGTAAACTGGTCATCATCTCTAAGATATAACTGAATCTAAACACATAGTTGTCTATATTACATTTTGTATCTGAATAAAAATAAAGTTTTGTATCTGTTTAAAAATAAACACAGTAAAGTCTAAGAGGGATGGATTAAAAAACAATACGCATATACTTAAACTTTGTGCAGATTTTCAGGTGAATAATGGGCTTTTTAGTCAAAAAAGTTGTATTTTTTAAGAAAGTTTAACACTGACTCTGTGTTAGAATCTACTAAAAAACTGTCCCAAAAATTAAAAATAACTTAAACTCAGAATCTAAAGTTCTCAGGGTTGTAGAGTTAAATTCAAAATCTAAAAGCTCCACACTCTACAACAGTTCATACAATTGACCTCAGAAGTGCAGACAGCATTTTCAAAAAAGGTTGAATGGAGTTTCTAAGTCATTTTTTTCTTTGCTTTCAAATGTAAAACAACTTGCAGATTTGAAAACAAAATGAATTGTTAATTAACAACAATGATGAAAAAAGAAATTAATCTGACTAATAACCTAAAAAATCAGATTAAACACACAAAATGGAACTACAATCAATCTAATTTAATACTTACATGTACATCAGTATTTTAATATTATCCATAACAAAGGTGCAAACATGCTTACATCTTATTAGAATGAATTCATACTTAAGAAAGTGCCAATGTGCCACTGTCCCATGGTTAAAATGTGTGACACATTTTAACCATAAAATTACATAGTGGTTCTAAGCATAACAAGTGCAATTTGTTCCAGCAAAGCTTGTTATGCAAGATATTTGTTGTGCAGAACATGATTTTTCATAGACTTTTATGGATAATCATATGATCTGTTCAGCGTTGTTGAAAGAAATTTGGTAAAATGAAGACAGACCACTGTCAAGGACAAGAAAAAAACAGTAAAAACACTCATAGAAATGGGGTGTTGCCAATTTTCTACATAGAAAATTAATTCTTATGTGCCAAATGCACAGTTCAGAACATTCACTCCAAGTTCATCCTGCACGCCACTCCAGAGTTTGCAGCAATGTTCATTGTGAAGATCATTCATTCTGCAGGGCATTTGTTATGTATGGAACCACTGTACCATGGAAACATGTTATACTTCCAAACAAAAAGCATCAGAATGGGCACACTGCATTTTTAGTGGTAGGATCACTGACATGGGCATCACACCTGTGACATAGAATTTCAAATTTTATACTACAATAAATATTAAAAATAAGACAAGGACGACATTTCTCAAATGCTAGATTGGGTTTGATAAAGTGAATTTCCTAAATTGTATTTAATATGCTATGAAACATGTAAATTGCAATTGAAACCAGACAGATTATACATGTGTAACTGGAATACGGAAAATTATAGATTCCCTTTATCAAGGGTCTCTAGATGGCAGGACACTAAACTCAAGAGTTTCTTTTCACTGTAACATATGGAAAAATAACATTGTTTTGATTATTTTCTGATTGACACTTTTCCTTTGTTTTCACAGTGGCGATGTACAGAGAGCCATCACTCCATGACTTGACAGAGTTTTCCCGTTCTGGTAGCGGCACGCCCACCAAGAGCCGGAGTGCCTCAGCTGTTCTCAACGGAGGCAAAGCTGTGAGCCAGAATGAATCCACGTAGCCCGGCAACCAAACCCAAGACTGAGACAGAACCACGAAACCTTACCTCTCGCAGAGCGTGAATCCAAGCAGACCTGTTTTCTCCAATTCAGCGTTTCAGGACTACAATCCACACAAAAACTGTTCTGTGCAATCCTGATCAGTTGCAGTATCATCAAATTCATCTTAAGAAACCTATTATCATATAATCATTCTTAAAAATAAAGAAGTTACATGTTGATTTGTATTTAAACCTTATTTATCACCTCTGTTGCTCTCTTGGTGAAGACCGTATACCAACTTTTCACCATTTTCTTACTCTCTTTTTGTTCTTAAGCCCTGTAACCTTTATTTGGTCATGCAAACACTTGGCATTCATACATCTCACAGACAGGAAGTTAGATCAAAAGGCTTTCAGGGCAGCCGGTAATGGTGCTGGTCCACAAGGGTGCAGACTTACAGTAAAGCCCGATCTCTGTCTCATTCATGCTTCTGTGAATACAAAGCCTATAAACTCCCTGGTATGCCACAACTTTGTGCTACTGGCCAGCAAGATGGTAGCTCTTTTGTGTCCTCGTGCACATGCTCAGTGACTGAGCTCTTTAGCATGGGAAAATGAAACCCTATGTTCAACTGACCTAAAATTAAGGGGCAGTGTGAAATTCTTGCAGCTTTTGTTTTTCTTGTTCAGAATTGCCACAGTTTTTTTTGTGAGTTTTCTGATTCAGCTGAGAGGATTTTTATTCAACAATTTGTTGTGTTCCTCCCTCTTGTCCTCTGCCTTTTTTCATTGTTCAGCATTTGTCATTAATTTTTGCTTCAGGTTTTAAGATGGGTCTCAGCAAACCAAAGACAGATTGAAAGAGTGTCCCTTTAAGCTGCTGAAAAAACAAGCCAACATAAAGGCAAAGCTGGATTTTTGTTTTCATTGTACATTTTTGATGAAGAAAAGCAAAGAGCTTGTGAAAAAAGGAACCGTGGACAAAGGAAGTGATTTTGGTCACGCTGGCAGAGCGCTGGATTTTAAGACTGTTTGCTCGATGATGGTCAAAGGAAATAACTCTTTACTGTCCCCATTCCCTTCTGTTACAACTGTGTCACACTGTCCTCGTGATCTGTTTCTTCCCTCCGTGTTGTGTCATACCTCAATTCCCTTGCCTTCCTTTTTTGACCGATACAGCTCACCATAGGAATATGGTTGAAGCTCCTTCCCAGGATGCTTGTCATGTGTTTGAGTAACTTATTGTGGTGACAATTTTTCTATATTTAAGAAAAAGAAAAAAAAGAATACTGTGGACTTTTAGGTGGCTTAACATTTTATAGGACACGTCTTATTTGTAAAAGGTAAAAGAAATAAAAAAAAGAAAAAAAGAAATGGACATCCTCCCTTACTTTCACAGGGCATGAACACAAATATGTACGAAAGGACCCTTTTTATGGGCTGTGTACTCTTCCCTTCAGCTACATAACTTATTTCTGGTACATGCTTTGGGAGACGTCTTTTCTTGGTTTCCTCTGGAGGTGGTTTGTATTAGATGAACCTATCTGTTGCATGGGCGAAAGCAGGAAAATGCTGGACTAGAGCTGCATGATGTAGGCTATGTGTATTAACCCATGTTGGCTCATGTGTTCCAAACTACCAAGCTAAATCTGATGAAAACAATATATACAGGCAGTCGGCCTGACTGCCCAATTACTTCCAGTTGTTTATTATTTGTTGTATACACAAAAATGCACTGAATAAAATGTTTATATTAAGATATACTTTTAAAATGCGTCCAATTTTTCTTCTTTCTAGCATCTTTTGTGTTTGTTCCACCACAGTGCTAGAAAATAAAGTGTGCTTGCTTAAATGCTTCATAACTGCAGAAACTGCCTAAACTCATCCAGTAAATAAATATATTTACTCAATATAACACCCAAAATGCCTTCTTTTCTGAGGCTTTACTCCACGTTCGATCTGTACATGCTTCAGTTTAATTTTGCATGTAGAAAATATTGCATATTCTGGGAGGAATAAAACAAAAAAAGATTGCATACACAAACTAGTTTGCTTCTAGTAAAGTAGCAGTTTTTTATATCTTGTATGGACTGGAAAAATAGTCACAAGATCTGACATGTGGAGATAATGTGAAGATTTTCCCACTGATGCCAGCAAGTCTCTGGATGCATCCATTTTTCTTACACAAAATGCGTTAGGTTTCCACCTCTTCCTAACAAGCACCTTCCTAACAAGGCTCTTCCTAACAAGCACCCCCAGAAAAGGAGGATTAAACATTTCATTCATTTCATTTGTATGCTTCTGAAACGCAACTGAATATAGGCGCCAAGCAAGTGGGAAAAGGTTCAGTTATATGCTTTTAAAGACGCTCATCTTTCCACCTAAATAAAACCCAATTCCATCACCAAGAGGATAGGTAAAGATGGCTGCAAAAACGAACATTCTGGTAAGTTTCAAGTATTCACCAGCAGTAAACTGCTGTGAAGCACTAAGGCCTGAAGTTAGCTGAAATCTGAGAATTTGTCGAGAATTTGTCAGGGGTGTGAGGATAATGGTAAGTTGTAACCTCATTAGGCTAGAGCATCTTGACTTTTTTACCTCCTAACTCTGAATCATGCACAGGCTCCTATAGTGGTGTGGGAGCAGGTGGAGCGCCGGGGAAATAATAGAATGAAGGTCTATAGTGACATACACATTAAACTTAGCAAGATTTATGGCTTGGTACTTGAGAAACCTCAAACGGCAGAGATGTGCTAATTTAAGAAAGGTTTGCTTAAACATTTCTCAATAAAAAATTCTGAAATATCTGTGCTGCCCAATAGGAGACCAATTTTTTTTTTTGCTACAGTGGATATAAAATAGTGGGCTTCTGCAGGGACTTCATACATCTCAAAAGGTATCAAGCACAAGTTTAAATCTGTAGTCTCTTGGAAAGAACATCATTCAATTTGACTTTTTCCTTTACACTTATACTACAATCTTAGTTCATAATTCATCTGATTTACTTAGACCCTGAAGTTGGAGGAACATATAGCTTTGACTATTTTATTTTCAAGTCTAAAAATCAAGCCTTGTCAGAAAAGGGGCAGGTCTAGACTTTTGACTGTATATGAGAACTGGACCAAGTTATCCCTTCCTCCTTGCATTCCAAACAGGAAGTTCCCAGTGGCTTCAAGAAGCCAAAATCCCATGGACTTATACAGAGAAATAAAAAGACATTACTCAGTCATTATATTTGTCAGAATAAGCATTCTTGCTCTTCTACCTTTTTGACATGTTCCGGTAAACCCTATTTTATTTATTTATTGATTAGATTTTTTGTAGGGCAAGTTTTTCAAGTTATAAACTGACCAATCAGATGCCTGTATTTGATTGACAGATTCTCCTGAGCCCACTTTCCAGTGGTAGGGGTTTTGACCTTCAACAAGCTTACTCCTGATTGGCGAGAAGGGTTACCATAAACATGTTGACTCAGTCCAACTCGCACAAATCACTCCTTGCTGACTATTTCTGGTTTTCATCATGGTAGCTAAAAATAAGTCATTTTCTAAGGATGACACTCACTCCGTCCAGCTCTCATATACACTCACTGTGATGGACCCGCAAGTCAATGATATCTAGAGCTACAATGCTAAATACATTCAAAGGATTAAGTTTGAACAATTAAAAAATGCTTTGTCTAGTATAGATAGACACTTTTGGACAGGATTTCAGAAAAGTTACCACAAGCATTAACATGTTTTTCTATTCATGAGTCATAGCTTGATTATTGACCCCAAAACTTGTGCTTTCAGGGTTGAAAATAACATCAGACTTGTTTCATATTAAAATCATATAAGATCATAGGAGACTTTTGTTTTCCCAGATCCTCATGTTTGTTGTAGAAGAAGGTTATGTCTGAATTCTCATTACACCCATTGCCACCAGAGACAGGAGAACTAATGGGCTCCTGTAATATACTGCTGGCCCTGCTATGAGTTACTTCATCCTTCATTTAGTTTGACATCCCACTACTCCCTTCATTTCCTCTCGCCCATCTCTACTCTCCATTCATTAGTATGGGACAGTCCAATTTATTAGCAGAGGCTGACAGCCTGGCCTGGAGATGGTGATGTGTGGAGAAGCAACTTTTCTCGTGCAGTCTCTTCTAATCTCCTCTCTTTGAAGCTTCTTGCACTAATCAGGCAGTTATTCTGGCCCTCATTTGGTCAGAATAACCACCCCTCTTCATGAAAACAAGCAGAAATGTACAACATTTTCCTGACGGTTGCGTGGACTCAAACACACAGACGAGGCAGTCCTGGATTCAAGATCTTCAGTGAGATCAGGCTGAAATAGTCACAAGTCAGACAACAGTGACCGAGTTGTGATATATGTGAGCACTCTGTACCTGTGAATGCAGCAACTCATTACCCTTTATAACTGCTAGCACAGGCTGTGCAGTTTCTCTCAAGAACACACATTTTCCTCTTCTGGGTGCTAATGTCATTGACTTCACAATATCTTTGTTTGGTTTCGTTTTTTCTGGAATCATTTACCAAAAACTAATAGTCACAAATGTAATTTGAAGTTTGAGACAGAAAGACCTCCTTGCAAAAAAGATCTTCACAAATTCCTAGAATTATTTATTACGACTTTTGATTTATTACGAAAGTGAAAAATTAAAGTAAAATTATGAAGGTTACAGTCGTAAATTTACGAGATTAAAGTGGAAGTGAGCATACAGAGCAACAAGTGAACGCCTCGCAGCAGAGCAGAGCAGACTGACTAAACTTAGTTGAACAGGTGAGCTGAATGTTATTTGAGAACGTTCCAAATCTTAGGAAGCTCATTTGTGTGATTTACGATTTATTGATGTTTTATTTATTGATTGGTGGCTTGCAGGATCTCTGCAGCCCGTTGATGAAGACATCAGTATCTCTGCAGCTTTTCACTTCCATTCCTCTTGCTCCACCAAAGACAAGATCTCTAAGTCTGTGTGATGCTTCCGTCTGAGGAGGAGCACATGTTGGCTTTTTCAACGTTCTAATGCTAATATGAAAGGCTATTTTCATCTTTGTTGTTTTATGTTGAAGTAGTCGTTTCATCTGGAGGAGGGGGCAAATGTAACATTGTTTACCTTCCGCAATGGTGTTCTGTGCATGATTCATGACGTAATGAGACGAATGGACTTCTGGATGTGTGAATGAAAAGGAAAATAAAGGCTGCAGCGGTCTTCTACACCTAAACGTGTCTCTGAGTTCCTTATTTTACATATGAAACTCCACTTTACTGACAAAACCCTGGAAAACCGGCTACACTGACAATAATTGAATTTTGAGTCGCCAAACAGTTCAGAATTTACTTTGCTTTTGAAACCTATTCGGAAAAAACCTTCACAAAATGCTTTACATCTGTCATCTTCAAGCAAGGCTACGACAAACAGACAACTTTGTTGTAGCGAGTTAAATCTATTTCGACTTAAATCAAGATATTTTTACTTTTTTCTCTAAAATTTATTCCCACTTTGTTCTTGACATTTTGACTTTATTCTCACCATTTTGACTTTTTTCCTGTAAGTGTGGAACAAAACAAAAACAAATTATCCTCCAGAATTTTTTTCTCACCGTGGCCCTAAAACTTCATCGTAATTGATAGCTTGTCAACAACGAGATCTTTATTTGCCGTTGTTTTCATTATTTGTTTTCTTGTAACCAAATCCTTCATAAATTCAAACAATCTACAAAATCCATTTTATTGCTTTGTGTTGGAAATTATAAAGGAAATTTTGTTACATAATTTGATTTTAAAAATATATATTAGAAGCAAAAGGAAATATGTCACTACCATTTATTTTTATGATAATTGGCTTTGAGTGCATGTTTTTCTTTAAATTCACAGCAAATTACAGTTTTTTTTCTTCTTTTGCTTAATTAGCCTCCTAAACTCACTGGTGTGGATGACAACTTCTTTTAACCCTTGTGCTGTAATTGTATTGTATATTGATGTGTTAATCCTACCATGACAAAGGTGGATAAAGGTGGAAAGATTTCATGTAATCCATGGACACCAGTGAAAATCACAAATCATTGAAGAAAAAAGGTTCAGTGCACTGTCTAGTGGGTCTAGATGACCCAACTCCTAATGCTAAAGTGCCTAGGATAGCACAAGGGTTACAGGATAGAAAAAAAAAAAATAATCAGTGCATCACTGCATGAAGAAACAGGAACATCAACCTGAAAGAAAAAAAGATTTTAAAACTGTAAACAAAAACTGCCAACAGGTTCTAAAACATCAGATTTAATGTTTTAGAAAATATGTTTTTTGTTCAAGAATATAAGATGCACTTGCAGTTTCTTGAGTTGTTTTTATAAAAATACAAAAAAAGTTGCAAATCACACACCTTATGTCACACGTCCTTCAGCATATTCCTAGGAATTTGTTTCCACAAAAATTATAAGAATTCACTCTTAAATCCCACTCCGATCATCTATTTATCTACTTTAAAAGTGTTCCCAGTGGTCTTTTAATTACAATTACACAATTTTTAGCCAACACTTACAAACCTGTGTTGTTTTCGAGGACATAGTTTTATGCAGAGAGGCAGTAATTCATTAGACGTTCACTTCTGGGTTATGGTAGGACTGTTGGCACAGAGCATGCCTGCCCCCACTTCCCAACATCTATCTGTCTCTCCCACTAGCTTACAGCCCCTCATAATCCCTTTAGCGGTGCAACAGAAATGGTGAGCAATAAAGGAGCTATCCAGCCACTCAATTTTTAAGCCAGATGCCAGCTCAGACGAGGAAATCGAAGACCTACATGAACCTAGTCGTATACCTCCGAATCCAGCAGAGCAAGGAGCTCGTGTCACATCTACAAGCTTTTTCCAATTTTCACAAGAATTCGAAAAAACAATTTCTCAGAGATGAAATGTTAGGATTATTTTTATATACATATGTCCTCCATTGTGAGAAAAATGCCACAAGAACACATTAAAAACACCAAAAACACAATTTACGTCAGACTGGGTCTTTGATTTTCTGGATGAAAACTCAGAAACCATAAAATACCTCCAACTAACAATTGTTGTGGGAAAAAATACTTTGAGGCAAAGAAAAATATACATCATGCATGTCAACACTAGGGTCAGCTTTGTGGTGACAAGGCCTTTTACATTGTTGGCCCCTCAATGTTATAGTAGTAGTTATATTTTTTTTACTTTTATTTATTTGTATCTGTTTTTTTATCTACATTACTGTCCTTGTAATTTTTTTGCTGTCTTTTTTTAATCTTTTTCTTAATTATCTCCTAATTTTGAATTTTCTTTCATTTGGTTCCCTGATGGTGTTGTTGTAAAGCAATTTATAAATAAAGTTTATTTTTTCATTAATTCCTACAGATGAGGAAATATTCTCAAGAAATATCCAAATGTGTCTTCTTTAGTCTTAGAAACAACATTTTAGTTTTAGAAATTACAACAGTTTAGGTCAATTTTCAAGTTTTGATTAAGCGATTCACACTCCCATCTTGTATTAATGCTAAACATTGTAAAACTGAAAAGTCATTGAGACATCTATGCCTCTCTTGTGTGTGATAAAAAAGACGTGCTGTATATGTCAGTGACTTAAACATAATCCATACGTGTCCATATTAATCAAATGCATCAATAATTCATCAGGATAACAAAAAAGATTTCCTATTTTAATTCATCTCTCTCTGTCTTTGTGTTCAAAGGGGTTTGAACTAAAAATATACTTTCATTCCATCAAAACGTTATTCGCTCCTCACATATTGCACACAGTTTAATGAACAGCAAACAAAGTTAAAGGGCAGCGTCTCGACTTCCCAGAAGCCTTTTTGCTTTTACTCTTCTGAAGAAGACAGAGATCACTAGATTTAATTGACAGGCATGAGGAAAAATCTCCCACGAGAGGCAGCTCCAGCTTCCATCTACTTCTTCTCCTCAGCTCTGTCTCAGTCTCCAATGATTGGCTTTTGGATGCTGGACCATTCACTATCTCTTTATGGTTGCTGTGTTATTTGCATATGAAAGGCAATGGAAAAAACATGTCCTTATAGTTTAATATGTAACGGAGGGTAAGTAACGCCAGCCAAAGCAATGCACCAACTTAAATTGATTTCAAGGACGGAAAAAATTTGTAAGCAAACCTGTTAAAAAGTTTGGTTTGCAAATACTTTAAAGGAAAAAAACGGGAGTCAAGTTTAGTATCAAAGTAAATACATTAAAAAAAAAAAAATCTTCAATTTTGACTATGCGGTAAAAATGGCCTGAGTAAAGCATTCTGCAGGTTCTCAGCTCATGAAAAATAAAATAAAGGTTAGATTGAGAAGCTGATGAAATCGAAGGAAATGAACTGCCAACTCTAACTGTACAGGCCTCTTTCCTTCAACACCCCAGTGCCCTCTGAGAACAGAGAATCCAAATAGAATTGGCTGCTATTTGTTTCTCTAACAACTTCTCTTCCATCAACCTCCCCCTGTGCCTCTGGTTGGCATACAAAAAGCAGCAGCTTCGTTCTGAACTGATTACCCTGAGCAGAAAGCGTCTCACACCTCTGCTTATCGGTGCAAGCAGCAAATCACAGCAACAGGAACAGGCAGAGATGATGGGTTAGACAGAGTGCACAGTGATAACCACAAATAGCATCAGAAATCTGTGCTTGTGCTGTTAGAGTTCAGCTGCAGCTAGACTGCGTTTTATCATGTTTTACTTTGATTTCATATAAATTGTTAAAAAGGAAACCTAGTTTGTTTATCAGAGACAGAAAGAGTGATTTGCGACACTAGTGTGGTGAAATTTTGTTCTAAAAACACAAACTCAAAACAGAAATAAAGGTCTTTAGATCCTGACATAATTTTTACGTTTCACTAAAAATTAGAGACTTACTTAGATGAAAAAGTTACCTGTTTTCACCCTTGTTTTCACTTGTAAAATATTCACTTTTTTTTTCTTTATAAGCAAGCCAACACACAAAAAGACCATATTTGGCATGCTCGCATTTTATATTTTCCTTTAACCCTTGTGCTATCCTAGGCACTTTAACATTGAGAGTTGGGTCATCTAGACCCACTGGACAGTGCGCTGAACCTTTTTTCTTCAATGATTTGTGATCTTCTTCACTGGTGTCCATGGATTACATGAAATGCTCTTCACCTTTATCCGCCTTTGCCATGGTAGGGAGAACACATCAATGTAAGGGTGGGGTCATAGGATAGCACAAAGGGTTAACTTTATCTAACCTGTGTGGTGTCAATAAACTCTATCCTGTGTTCAAAGATGAGGATAGGGAGGGAAAGGTTTTTCCCCCATTTTTTTTGCTCTTGTTGGTGAAACATCACCTCTGTATAGGTGTTGCAATTTTTACGTTGTTTTTTTTTACTTCTTTTATTTACATAGTCATCTTAACTCTTATTAAAACGATATAGTTAGAACATTTCCAACAGAAACTTTCTTTGTTGACATGCATAGCAGAAATATACAGTACTGTAATTTCAGCACTATAGGGCGCTCCGGACTATAAAGCACACCGTCAATGAAATGTCTATTTTTTATATCAGACAAACTGAACTATAAGAGGCATGAAGGGAAACCAGTGTCAGAGAAAAGTCTGTCAGTCAGACTTTAATAACTGCATTCACAGTAATTCTAGAACCTGTTTATAACATGCTACACGTTAGCCGCGTTAGAAGAATTAGCCGCGTTAGGAGAGTGCCTGTAACTCACAACTATGTACACACATTGTGCAAGTGTGGTGTGATCAAGAACACACTAAACATCTATACCAAGAATCTTGGTTTACAATGTGAATGGGGTATAAATCTGGTGGACATGGTTCCAGGCTTTTTCTTTCATAGCTCTATTAGGATATATGAAAGACTTGGTGTCACATAATTCCTGTCAGGCACAAACTGCAATTATTAATATCATTTTTATAATCATTTTTTAAACAGTTGACACTACCGTTTCTTGAAAAGGACACTACCCAACAAGTCACTATAAAATCCAGGTCTCTGGTCAAAGTTCAAATAGTTCAAATTACAGCTCAAGCTCAATGGGTACGGGTGTATACTCGGGGTGTAACGATACACGTAGTTGAACTGAACCGTTGCGGTACGGCAGTTTCGGTTCGGTTCACTTCTGTCCCGTACGTTTTTCATTTTTTCCCGCATAAGCATTGTAACAACCCAGCTGCTTTGTCACGGGGAAACGAGAACTGAGCTGCTAATTAACTAGCAGTGTTGACTGTCCTTGCCCCATACTCCACACGCCCTCTCTGAGAGAGAGCAGACAGAGAAATAGATTGCTCCATCTCCGTTCCAGCATTAAAACCCACTTATCATGAACACACTCGCACAGCATAATTAATAACATGAACCTCACTTCTCTTCATAGCTCTCTCATTGATGGTGAAGAAAGAATTCAACACACAAGATTTGACACTTCCCATGAGTCTTAGTGGCTATAGGCGGGGCTAACCCCAAGGATCGCCACAGTATTAACTTTGCGCCGAGGTGGAAGTACTGTTAGGTGTGAGTTTCCTCTGAGACGGTATTAGGTGACAGACAGTAAGCATGTCAAAATATGGCTAATGCAGACGCGAGGCCAGAGATGAGGACCACCCCCCATCTCCCTAAGATCTCCTGTGTGGAAACACTTCGGCTTTGTTGACACCATCCGTGAAGTAAAAAGACAATTGGATAGGTCGAATGCTGTGTGTCAACATTGTTACACAAAGATAGCGTTTGCCACAGGTAACATATTCAATCTTTTAACGAACTTAAAACGAACTTAAAATCACCTGACTGTAACAATCAGGTCTACAAGAAAAAAAAATGTGCAAATTAAAAGTTTTTTTTCAGGCCAGTGTTAATTCTCCAAAGTTTTTGGTTCCTTTCTTATTTATTAAGCAGATCACATACATAGGCCAATTTTATTTATTGTTTTGTTTGATTGCAAGAGACTGGACAAGATTCACATTTACACTTTTATTGTTCATATTGTAATTTGTGTACAGACCATGTCATACCAACATAGAAAAAAACCCACTGCAAACAGTAACACAAAGGAAAAAAAAAAGATAGGACAATATTCTGTACAACAGTACAGGCAGTGCAGTAAGAATTGGTTTGGTCTTCCAACACCTCTTATCGGTCCTGTATGTTAGACCACAAATTCTCATCTACAACATCCTCTCTTGCAATGCAGCGAAATATGTTTGTCACATTATGACAACTTGGTCAACCATTTTGCAGTTAATGACTTATACGATGAACTAATGACTAGGTGTTTTGAGGAGTAAGACTATTGCACAGTGAACTATATAATACATTTTGATCCACATGACATAAACAATTGATGATATAGCAAAGAGCAGAGAATTGTACATAATAATTTGCATGGATGTACCAAAGCAATTGCAACTTGCAACTGATGTGAAGATTGAACAAATAGTTTTGGGAATTTCATTCTGATCTGAGAATTGTACTAAAGCGACTGAGAAAAACTGTAAAAGCACAGTCTTCTGGCATTCTGGATAGAAATGTGCTGCCTAGTGTCAGAAAGCTTGGTCTCAGTCGCAGTTCATGGGTCTTCCAACAGACCTATGACAACGATCCAGAACACACAGCCAAAACCCCCAAGAATGGCTGAGAGAAAAGCATTGGACTATTCTGAAGTGGCCTCTATGAGCCCAGATCTGAATCCCATTGAACATCTGTGGAAGGAGCTGAAACATGCCATTTGGAGAAGACACCAGTCAAACCTGAGACAACTGGAGCAGTTTCCTAATGAGGAGTGGGCCAAAATACCTGTGGACAGGTGAAGAAGGCTCATTGACAAATTCAGAAACCGTTTAATTGCAGTGATTGCCTCAAAAGGTTGTGCAACAAAATATTAAGTTATGGGTACCATCATTTTTGTCCAGCCCTATTTCATTAGTTTGTTATTTTAAATAATTATGTTAATCAACAACTCGAAAGTAATGGCTGATTTTGATTATTTAATTTTCTATATATATATATATATATAGAAAATTAAATAATCAAAATCAGCCATTACTTTCGAGTTGTTGATTAACATAATTATACATTTTCTATGTATATATATATATATATATATATATATATATATACATACATATACATAGAAAGCTTTAAGGCTTGTAAGTGGGCCTTATAGTCTGAAAAATACAGTAGCCTCACTGACTTGCCAAATCATAATCAGTAGGCTTAATTCATTCCTCATATTGTTTTCTGTTTTCAGATCAACCTGTCAAGTAATGATTATACAAATACTTGATGAGGTCAAAGGGGACTCATAGCAGCACGGCAAACATCTCAACTACAAATGTATTGCTTTTATTTGTGAGAAGGCATTTAGATTCTCCTTTCCAATTGCAGTTTGGTGAAACTAAGTTTCTATTTAGTCAAATTTGAAGAAAAGAAAAATCATCCCATCCTGAAGTAAAAGGTTCTGGCTTATCAAAGAGTTTTGTATTTAGTCTATGAGGTGTTGATGTAACCCATAACGTGTTATAATTTATAGAAAAGCAGAAAAATCCATCATCAAACGTCCTTTGTCCAGTTTCAAGAACATCTTCCAGTAATGACGTTGTGATTCTTTGCCATTAGTCTGTGCTACAGCACCTGATACTGATGGTATCCTATATACAGTGATAAAATCATTGTGCCAATGGTTATATAAATACATCAGGAGTAATTAGACTGAAAGTAAAAATAATAATTGGTTGATTAATTTTTGCCTTTCACTGTTAAAGCCTGATCATTTTAAGGGATTTCAGTTGAACCCTGCAAATACAGATTAACATTATGGTAATCCCAACAGAACAATCCATTATTTTAATGAACAGCTATTGGTACACAGCAGATAAGAGGGTCTCTGTGTGTATGCAGTCATGTGAATAATAGCTAAAAGTGAGAGATGTTTTCAATTTATGTAAAACTTGTATCATATTTTTTCTTAATGAAAAATCAGACATTACAGGAGAGAAACTGGAAGCACTTTACAAAAATTATTTTTAAAATCAAGCTATTGTTTGTGGCACTAGCATGTTGTTTGTTTCTCTTTTTTCTATGCCAGCATGGCTTTGAGGTTTCATCTTACTATGCCAAAATATGCATTAAAGTTGACTGATGACTGACTCTGCAGTGTCTTTAAAAGTGGGTGTGCACGTCGTCTGTCTCCTGACAAAGTGGCATCCTGTCTCTGGCGCCCTACACCTCCTGCATGATGACAGCTGGGACAGACACAGCCCCCACCTCCTCAGCTGGATTAAGCAGGTAATGGATGTTTACAGTTTAACTCTACTTGCTCCAACTCTTTAGAGAAAAAAAGGATAACCTGATTGTTTAAAAAAAATGCAGGAGGAAATAAAATGTGCATGGGGGGTGCTTTCTTTTGAGGAAATAACTAAAAAAGAACTGTTATGTAACTGCGATTAGTTTAAAAAAAGCAATTTTTTCAGTTCATTTTGTTCTTCCAACTGGATTTGCTTCTAAATTTTGGACCTGCAGAGCCAAGAGATTCCCTGAGGCTTGAACAAACACTTGGAGCTCTTGTCGTTCTTCATGCCTGATTGTTTCATCTTCATCTAATCTTAAACTCTGTGAATCACACTTTGAAAATAACTATTTCTAATGACAAAATAATCTAATTAAACTTTATTTGTTCCTGCCTTTTATTTCCGACCTGTTCTTACTTTGCTGCATTGCTCTCCCGCCTTCTCTTTCTCCTCTTTTCTCCCCACTACCAGCTTCCACTTGCAGGAGGGAATCCCAGCTCTTGCCTCACTGCAGTGGATGAGGTCAGGCATTATGTAACACAAAGTGGAGTCAGACAGCCAGAATTCAGCTCACTCCTTACGCATTCAAGGACCAAGGCAGACATGGAAAGCAGGCGGGCAGGCAGGGGCCAGTTCCAATATTTATGAAGCTTCTGCAGCACAAATGTTTTCTTTTTCTGCTCTGCTACACTTAAATGTAGGAATCAGCAGCACAGCAAATATTCTAAAATAAAACTCAGCGCCTTTCCTTTTTAACTTTTGCCTCAAGCACAGGGATTGATGACACAACAATTGTGACAATCTAGTAAGGAATGAAGAGGGAAAATGTCATGGCTACATTGTTTTAACATTTGCTGACTTCAGAACCCTTTTAGGTGTGCATGCCTGCTGCTACACTCACTTCCCATTAATGTGACTCTTCTCAGGTTTTTGCCCCCAAGACTTCATCTTTTTCTTTTTTAGATTTAAAAATCTAGGTAAGGGAACTGTCAGCTGATATTGTGTTTTTTTTTAACTTTATCTTACTAAGTAAATAGGAGATGAACACAAATTGAAGCTTAAACTTGACATAGTCTAAATAATTGTACCACTTTCAAAAAACACAACAATCTTTCTAGAGGTGTACACATTTGGCCACAAAAGAGTTTATGCTGTTTCAGGAGTGTGTGTGTACAGACAAATGAATTCATGAGACACAGCATTTTTTAACCCTTGTGCTATCCAATGACCCCACCCTTACATTGATGTGTTATCCCTGATACCATGACAAAGGTGGATAAAGGTGAAGAGGATTTCATGTAATCCATGGACACCAGTGAAGATCACAAATCATTGAAGAAAAAAGGTTCAGCGCACTGTCTTGTGGGGTGTAGATCAGTGTTTTTCAACCTTTTTTGAGCCACGGCACACTTTAACCTTGACAAAAATCCCGCGGCACACCAGCATCCAAAAAAAAAAAAAAAACAGAAATTCATGGTCTGTTTTGATCTACAGCCCCCCCCCCCCCCCCCCCGCCCGCAATCTCACGTGCATTTTTGTGATAATTGTGGCCGGAAAAGCAGGAAGTTGCGGCTGTTTTTTCTAAGAGATGAAATGAAAGTTAAATTAGAAAATTTAGAGGGACACTGGCTCTTTAAGCCAATGCATCATGGGAGATGTAGTGTGAAAACTGCCGAAAACTTGCAGAAAGACTCGCGTCTCTGAGCTTCATTGTATTGTCCACTTGTTTCACGGTCTGACACCGGACTCTGTGGAAAGCTACACCGCTAAAGAAGAGCTTTAGCTGGTATTTTTGTTAGAACTGAGCGACTTTATCGGCAGAATTAAGAACAAGGAAGTGAAGACTTTAAGCACTTCTGATTGGTCAGACTGATGACATGTGATTAAGCCTTCAAGAATGATTGGTGGAGACAGTTAAAGGGACGGGACTTTTCCGCAAACTGTTATAGCTACAGGTAAATCGCGGTACAGTCATTCTTATCAAAATGTCTTTAATAGAATTAAATAAACACAAAGAAAAAGTAATTTTAAGATCTTTTATATTCCTAACTACTCAGTGTTTTATCCGGGCCTGTTTGGATGAACAAAGAGCTGATTTCCTGGAGATGGGAAATGTTTTTAGATCAGTGAATGATTAATGAGGGCAATTTCCCACGGCACACTTGACCATCTACCACGGCACACTAGTGTGCCGCGGCACACTGGTTGAAAAACACTGGTCTAGATGACCCAACTCTCAGTGATAGCACAAGGGTTACACGTGTTCATTTGTTTTGGGATTTGAACAATGACAGTCTACATTAAACAATAACCTAGTAGAATAAATAGTGGATATGAGTTTGGGTTTTATTGTCTATCTGGGCAGGCTGATGATAATAAAACTGTCCAGAATGTTTGTTTCTTCGACAAGTAGTTACATTGTGAAGTTTTACAGTTGAAATGACCATTTCACAAACTGAAAAACTTATATTTATTTTGTGGAAACCTTGTAAAATAAATCTGATGTTATAAAGCATCATTAAAAAAACAATAAACACTGATGAACCCATAAAAAATGTATTAATTTATTGTGATTTTATTGTTGTTAGGTTGACAGATTTTATTAAATATGCACGTTTTGTATAATCAAACTCATGCCTGGCAAAATTTATAAATCCAAACATGGTAAAAATAATTAATTTTAAAATATACTTTTTTTTTTGTTGTCTTTAACATGTTCTTGTAGCCTTTTTTTCATATTGGGCCTTTATTTCAGCAAGCGAAATGAGTGGATCAAATTCTCCCTGCTCTTCTCCATTCTGCTGTATCCATCCGCGTGTTTGAGTGTTTGAGTAAAGGTGGAAAAATTTCATGTAATCCATGGACACCAGTGAAGATCACAAATCATTGAAGGAAAAGGTTCAGAGCACTGTCTAGTGGGTCTAGATGACCCAACTTCCAACGTTAAAGTGCCTATAGCACAAGGATTAAAACAGTAAAACATTGTCTCATTTGTGGGGGGGGGGGGACGTTTTTGAGCCATTCAGACAAATTTTATATTCACAGTTCCTCTGCCTCAGTGTTATTTCCCTGAAGATGAGCTCTTTAGTGCTGGAGGAGAGCTGTGGCTCAGGTACTGAAGTGACTGCCTGTCAGATGGAAGGCTACATGCTTTTGCATTGAGCTGCCCTCACTACAGACATGAGTGGGCTAAAAAATGCTTTATAGATCAAGCAGTACTGTGTAAATGTGTGTAAATGTGATTCAAGCAGGCAACAAGCTCAAGGCTCATTTTACTGCATGATGTGGGTCCTCTTGCTCCTTTCTTCATCTGTCATGCTGTCTTCTCTTTACAAAATAAGGTACATCTAAATTATGCATAGAGCTTTCAGTGAGCACTGTCCTAGTTACATCTTAAGCAACCATGGTGCTGTGTAGATTGTGTGGAGCAGAAAATTTGGAGAGCGCTGCTATTTTGCTGAATAATCAGCAGTCCGTATGTATCCTCCGAAAAACGGTTGAGATGGAAATATAGTAGTGCACCTGCTGGTGAAAGGGGGGAAATGACCTGACAGTTGTGAGGAAATATTACCTGCAGAATTTGAACATCCTTCCATCCTCTGAAGCTGCTTTTGGGGTGACAGGGTTGATGGAGCCAACCCAGCAACTGTTGGGTGAAGGTGGGATGCGCCCTGAGCAGGTTGCCAGTCTTTTGCAGAGACACACATTTACACTTAACCCTTGTGCTATCCTATTGGGAGTTGGGTCATTTAGACCCACTAGACAGTGCGCTGAACCTTTTTTCTTCAATGATTTGTGATCTTCACTGGTGTCCATGGATTACATGAAATCTTTCCACCTTTATCCACCTTTTTCATGGTAGGGAGAACACGTCAATGTAAGGGTGGGGTCATCTAAGATAGCACAAGGGTTAAAGGAGAATGTTAGATACCACTTAACCTATGGAGCATTTTTCTGGACTGTTGGAGGCACCCAGAGTGCCTGGAGAAAACCCATGCGTGTATGGGTAGAACATGAATACACCTGTGACGGTGTGGCACCGTCAGATGCCGAGGGGGGGCCACACCGTGTTTATTGTTTGTGTAATAATGTGTTTTGTTATTTATTGTTATTTATGATTTCCACCTGTGGTGCCGCCTGGCTGGGTATTGAGAGCGACGCCCCGTGGGCGTGGCATCCCACTTTAAGGTGAGCACTGCAGGTGGCGAAAAGAGAGTAATGACAGAGTGTGCTGTGTGCTGCATGGCCCTGCGTGCAGCAACTGTGTCGGCAATAAAGACCAATCCTCCTCACCTTGGCTCCTCTGCATCTTTTCTTGGCGGGACCCCGTCACAACACCATACAGAAAGGTCCCAGCCAAGATCTGAACCAGGGCCTTTTCACTGTGAGGTGAGAGAGCTAACCACTACACCACTGCACCCTGATTTTATCCATTAGTTTGGGAATTATATTTTTATTTTGTATATATTTAGTTATTAGCGAGAATACAAAGTTTCCTGGTGTCTAAGGGAACGGTAAGGAACTTCTTAAAAAGCTTCATAGAATAAGTCCAACATCCAAGTGGCATGCGCCTTACAGCAAGAAGTTCCCCGATTCAAGTCCCTGCTGAGGAACCTGAATCAGAACACCAATGGAGGATCTTTCTGTGTTCTGTGTGGAGTTTGCATGTTCTCCACGTGCATGCAAGGGGTTTTCTCCGGGGACTCCGGCTTCCTCCTCCCATCCAAAAACATGTTTCATTAATTCATGAGGTTAATTTGTTACTCTAAATTGTCCATAGCAACAGACTGGCGACCTGTACAGGATGTCCCCTGCCTTTGCTCACAAATGGCCGGGATATACTCCAGCAGCCCCGTGACCCCGAAAGGGACAAAATGGTTAAGAAGATGAATGCATGTGTTTAGTATTAAATACATTTTACTTTGTTTTTGTTGTGCTTTGTTTTTATCAGATTCATCTGAAGCTTTTGAATTGCCTTGAAATCGAACAGAAGAAAATGTGGTTGTCTTTTGACTATTATGTACTGATGCTTGAGCTACTTTTCCTAAGATCTTTGGATTTTTACTTCTTTGGATATATGCTGTAAACCTTTTCTTTTACAGAGTTCATTTTTTTGATTAACACCAGCATTTCAGCTTTCAAAGCTGTAAAACAAACGACTGTCAGGGAACACAAACATACACAAAATAAACTTTAGTTTAAAGTTGTTTTTTGCATGCATGTGAATGTAAGCATCATCTATCAGGCTTTACCGTGCTCAAAGGTTGACAATGCAAGTGAGGGTTGAATTTACCATTGTTAGATACAAATAGGACAATAGAAATGTAGCATTAATGATGAAAGGAAAGAGGTTTTTTCAGAATTTGATATTAATTCTTTTATCAAATGTGATAGGTGGATAGGGGTTGCAATCTAGCCACAGGGGTCGAATCTAGCCACAGGGGTTGCAATCTAGCCACAGGGGTTGTAATCTAGCCACAGTGGTTGCAAGCCAGTAACTTCTGTGCCGGTCCCAAGCCCGGATAAATAGAGAGGGTTGCGTCAGGAAGGGCATCCGGCGTAAAAAATTGCCAAAATAACCATGCGAATCATCCACAACACTTTAGACATACCGGATCGGTCGAGGCCCGGGTTAACAACGACCGCCACCGATGCTGTTAACCTACAGGGTGTCGGTGGAAATTTGACTACTGTTGGTGGAAGAAAGAGGGGAGGCAGAAGGGTCCGTGGCCAGAGAGAGAAGGGAAAAGGCAGGAACATAGGTTTGAGAATAGGGACTCTTAACGTTGGCACAATGACAGGGAAAGGCAGAGAGCTGGCAGACATGATGGAGAGAAGGAAGGTAGATGTACTGTGTGTGCAGGAGACAAGGTGGAAGGGCAGCAAGGCACGTAGTATTGGAGGAGGATACAAACTGTTCTATCATGGTGTTGATAGGGAGAGAAACGGGGTAGGAGTGATTCTGAAGGGGGAGTTTGTAAACAGTGTTCTAGAGGTGAAAAGAGTCTCAGACAGGATGATGAGCCTAAAGTTAGAAATTGAAGGGGTGATGGTGAATGTAGTCAGTGGGTATGCGCCACAGGTTGGCTGTGAGTTAGAAGTGAAGGAGAGATTCTGGAGTGAGTTGGATGAGGTCATAGAGAGTTTTCCCAGAGGAGAGAGAGTTGTTATTGGAGCAGACTTTAATGGGCATGTTGGTGAGGGCAACAGAGGTGATGAGGAGGTGATGGGCAGGTTTGGTGTGAAGGAAAGGAATCTGGAGGGACAGATGGTGGTGGACTTTGCGAAGAGGATGGAAATGGCTGTAGTCAACACTTACTTCCAGAAGAGAGAGGAACATAGAGTGACATACAGAAGTGGAGGTAGGAGTACTCAGGTGGACTACATCCTATGTAGACGAGGTCATTTGAGAGAGGTTAATGACTGCAAAGTGGTGGTAGGAGAGAGTGTAGCCAGACAGCACCGCATGGTGGTGTGTAAGATGACTCTGGAGGTCAGGAAGAAGAAGAGAGGGAAAACAGAAAAGAAGACCAAGTGGTGGAAGCTACAGAATGAAGAAACTTGTGAGGAATTTAGGCAGAAGTTGAGGCAGGTCCTGGGTGGTCAGGATGAGCTTCCAGAGGACTGGGAAACTACAGCAGAGATTATCAGGGAAACAGGTAGGAAGGTGCTAGGTGTGTCATCTGGAAAGAGGAAAGACGGTAAAGAGACTTGGTGGTGGAATGAGGAAGTACAGGAATGCGTCCAGAGGAAGAGGTTGGCTAAAAGGAAGTGGGATGTAGAAAGGACTGAGGAAGGTAGACAGGAGTACAAGGAAGCGCAGCGTAAATTGAAGAGAGAGGTGGCAAAGGCCAAACAGAAAGCTTACGATGAGCTATATGACAGGTTAGACACAAAGGAAGGAGAGAAGGACTTGTACAGGCTAGCCAGACAGAGAGACAGAGATGGGAAGGACGTGCAACAGATAAGGGTGATTAAGGACAGAGATGGAAAGGTGCTAACAACCCAAGAGAGTGTACAGAAAAGATGGAAGGAGTATTTTGAGGAGCTGATGAACGAGGAAAATGACAGGGAAAGAAGGGAGGAAGATGTGGTTGTTGTGGAGCAGGAAGTAGCAGAGATTGGAAAGGATGAGGTTAGGAAGGCTCTGAAAAGGATGAAGAGCGGAAAGGCCGTTGGTCCTGATGACGTACCTGTGGAGGTATGGAAGTGCCTAGGAGAGACAGCAGTGGAATTTCTAACAAGGTTGTTCAATAGGATTTTAGAGAGTGAGAAGATGCCTGAGGAATGGAGGAGAAGCGTTCTGGTCCCAATCTTTAAGAACAAGGGTGACACGCAGAACTGCAGCAACTATAGAGGAATAAAGTTGATGAGCCACACAATGAAGCTGTGGGAAAGAGTAGTGGAAGCCAGGCTTAGGAAGAAGGTGGAGATTTGTGAGCAGCAGTATGGTTTCATGCCCCGTAAGAGCACCACTGATGCCATTTTTGCTTTGAGAATGTTGATGGAAAAGTACAGAGAAGGTCAGAAGGAGCTGCATTGTGTGTTCGTAGATTTAGAGAAGGCGTATGACAGGGTGCCGAGGGAGGAGCTGTGGTACTGTATGAGGTCGTCTGGAGTGGCAGAAAAGTATGTCAGAGTAGTTCAGGACATGTATGAGAGAAGTATGACGGTGGTGAGATGTGCTGTAGGTCAGACAGAGGAGTTCAAGGTGGAGGTGGGACTACACCAAGGATCAGCTTTGAGTCCTTTTTTGTTTGCTATGCTGATGGACAGGCTGACAGACGAGGTAAGACAGGAATCTCCCTGGACAATGATGTTTGCGGATGACATTGTAATTTGCAGTGAGAGTAGAGAGCAGGTGGAGGAACAGCTAGAGAGGTGGAGGTTTGCTCTGGAAAGAAGAGGTATGAAGGTCAGTCGTAGTAAGACAGAATACATGTGTCTGAACGAGAGGGATCAAGGTAGAAGCGTTAGGTTACAGGGGACTGAGGTGAAGAAGGTGCAGGAGTTTAAGTACTTGGGGTCAACAGTTCAGTGTGATGGGGATTGTGGAAAAGAGGTGAAGAGGCGAGTGCAGGCAGGTTGGAGCGGTTGGAGGAAAGTGTCAGGAGTGTTGTGTGACAGAAGAGTGCCAGCAAGACTCAAAGGAAAGGTGTACAAGACAGTGGTGAGACCAGCTCTGCTCTATGGGTTAGAGACGGTAGCAGTGAGACAGAGACAAGAGGCTGAGATGGAGGTAGCGGAGATGAAGATGTTGAGGTTCTCCTTAGGAGTGACCAGGTTAGACAGGATAAGGAACGAGTACATCAGAGGGACGGCTCATGTTGCCTGTGTCAGCGACAAAGTCAGAGAAGCCAGACTGAGATGGTTTGGACATGTTCAGAGGAGGGATAGTGGATATATTGGTAGAAGGATGTTGGAGATGGAGCTGCCTGGCAGGAGGGCAAGAGGACGGCCAAAGAGGAGATACATGGATGTCTTAACAGAGGACATGAAGTTGGCTAATGTTAGGGTAGAAGATGTCCATGATAGAGTGAGGTGGAAAAGGATGATTCGCTGTGGCGACCCCTGATGGGAAAAGCCGAAAGAGAAAGAAGAAGAAGAAGAAGGATTGTGTTGTAAAGTTTACTTCATAAAGGAGAGATTTCAAAGGAATAAATGCAAGATTAATGTAAAAGAGGCTGAATTAAAATCTAATATCTAAAGTCGTTTGGCGTTTTGGCTCTGGAATGCATTTGGACCAAGTGCTGGAGCTTTTTTAAAGTGACACCTAGTGTCTGGATGCTGCTGGTGGCCATGAAACTGATGATGCATCCCAAGGGCAGAAAGAAGTCAAGGAAGGCTTTAATGATAGCTTGAAATGTGCAGACAAAATCTTTGGTGAATTAAAAAAAGGACAAGAAATAGATATTTAAGCCATTGTAAGATCTAGGCTGCCTAGAAACATTCCCAACAACCAAAAGCAAAGAGGCTGTGTTTACTTCAACAAATGAACTTCTGAAAGAAAAATCCCAGCTGGTGCTGGTATATTTGGTCAGTGTAATGCAACAAGGCTCCCACCGATCTAAAGCATCTCTATTCTGTTTCTTTGGGGGATGTATCCGTCCCCACAATTCTCCAAAAATCTGTCAAAAGGCTCCAGACTGACAGTTCGATCAAAGCTCAAAGTAACAGAGTACTGTGGCGCCACCACCCACTGCACCACATCACAGGGTGCAAGAGAGGTGCCACTCTGAGGAACACAGGCCCTGAATACACCAGATGTGGGGAAGAGGCTCTGGCTCTGCTGCCTGTCCCAATTGAGTTGAGTCTTGAGCCTTCATGTGAGGGGATTGTCTCTTTTTACACCACAGCTTCATCAATCTTTCAGTGTTTGGAGAAATTGATGTGTGGGGTGAAATCAGAGCCTCTGCAGTGCAAGCTAACTATGAGTCAAACTTCACTTACAGTTTGACAAGCTTGATTGCAACAGTTTATGAAAAAAAGTTATTTTAAGTAATTAAAAACGAAATTCCAATATTAAATCGTATTAAAAAGTACAGTCTACTAGATGCCATCATGCTGCCAAAATGTTTTATCCTTTTTTTCAATTTTGTTTAACACACCAGTAACATCTTGTATTGAATAATAGCATTAGAACAGTATAAGTAGCTTCACATTTACAACGGGAAAACACTAAACCGAAATGTTTAATACATATGAATGAAAATAAACTAGTAAACATTGGCATACAGAGCGGAAACTAAACAAGCACATTGGCAATAAGAGGACAATCAGTCTACCTCTGCATCACATCCACCAAGGTGGTAAAATGCTGTGATGTCATAGTCAACAGTTTGATAGTATAAATCAGTATACACACATGAACAACATCTTGATACGCAGGGTACAAAAAGAGGTTGATGTTTAGCCGAAATGTGGAGAAATCCTTTTTGATTCTTCAGAAAGTTCTATTTTACGGTCAAACAAACATTTGCCGGTAGACACAAAAACAATAAAAGGTTCACAACTGTTTGAGATACAGTAGTGTGGGTTTACCAGCTGGACTCCGGATCTGATTAGTCATTTGAAAGTCCAGTCTGCTGGGCAGCACTTTTCCAATGGTCAAACAACTGGCCGATTGTCTTAGAACGTTATTTCTATGACGTGACAGCTGCTACACTCATCTGTGGATTGTATACCAGATGTTCATGCCTGTGAGTCATTTAGTGCAACAAAACTTTTCAAAATTTTTAGTACACTTTTACTACAGGTTGTGTAATTTATACACGTGTGGCATATACTGTATATCTTAAAAATTTTCTTTAAGGTATTTTGTTCCATTAATTATTTAACTGAAAGTTTGTAGTGTGTGTGGACAGCAACTCACAAAGAGTTACCTTCATGAAAATGTTTGTTGTCAAGGCACTTAGGTGTAGTGAATAATAGATTGGTTATGGGTGACTGTGACTGTAAGAGTTTTTAATATTTGTCAATAGTGCAGTGTGTGGGAGTGTCTTGTGGGTATTCTTGGTTGTGTTTCATAATTTAGTCAGGTCTCACAGGTCATTAACAGCTGACCATATAGATGTGCCCACCATCAGATCTATATCTGCTGCGGATGTTTTACATTACTCCATGGAAAAGATGCATGCTGACTAGAAGTCAATTAGGAATGTGCTTGCACAAAAGTAAAAAATAAACTCTCCCCACTGGCTTTGAAGTACTTACTGCATTTCACTCCTTGTTTGTGAAAAGTTGGGTTTGAAGTGAGGGGAGTCCAAATGTTTTCCAAAGGAGGACATATTTAGTGAGGTGAAAATGTGTGAGGGGCCAAGCAATTGAATTGCAATTGGTATTCTTTGAAACATTATAATAACATTAAATGCAACTATTTTATGAAATCGAGATAGTCTTCATTTATTCCACTGGCTCGTCTTGTGCCCCCAGCCATCCCCCCACTCATCTGGATGAAGCCCGTCTGCTGGACTATTTAAATATGTAGTTGTAGCGTTAGATAAGTTAATTCTCTCTAAAAGTTCTGGTACATCGCCTGTCCATCCTGGGGGAGGATCCCTCCTTCATGTGGACACCCCTGGGGTTTCTTCTTTTTTACGGGATCCGTTTTATTTTATTTTTTTGAAGGTCTGAGGGGGTCTAAGGGCAGGGATGACCAGTTTAGTTTAGTTTGTTTAGTTTATTTTAGTTTAACCATCAGCTATTGAATTCCGGATGAGTGTCTCTGTCCAACCCAAAGAGAAGTCTGGTTTGTCTTACTTACAGTAAGTTGGACCAGCTCAGTCAACTATAGAAGGAGCTTGGCATAGAGTTGTTGCTGGCTGAGGTGGCACAAGTAATTATTTAAAATGCTTACCTGGAAAGGTATTCTGGGCAAATACAATTGGGAAAGGCCACAAGAAACATCTATCTATCTATCTATCTATCTATCTATCTATCTATCTATCTATCTATCTATCTATCTATCTATCTATCTATCTATCTATCTATCTATCTATCTATCTATCTATCTATCTATCTATCTATCTATCTATCTATCTATCTATCTATCTATCTATCTATCTATCTATCTATCTATCTATCTATCTATCTATCTATCTATCTATCTATCTATCTATCTATCTATCTATCTATCTATCTATCTATCTATCTATCTATCTATCTATCTATCTATCTATCTATCTATCTATCTATCTATCTATCTAGGACATGACACAAAATGCTGTATTCTGAATAATCAATGAACACCGAAAACACTAGTACCAATGGTTTTAGCCTCTTTTTTCAATGTTTTTCTTTTTGTTTATAGATTTGCCTTCTGTGTAGATAAAGAACCCTGTGATGTGTGGATTTTTAAACCGTGTTTAGGGGGGATGGGCGGGGGCAGTGGTTCAAACTATAATCTCAGAGGGGATTAATTAACTTGGCTGTTGAGAGTTCCTAATTGGTCTCTCCCTCTTTAAAAGCGTATGGAAGCTGCCAAACATGATGCTCTTTGGGTATACAGTAGAAAATAGGAACACACAAACCATCATCAAATGTGTCGTACTGTGAACTTCTGATCCCATAAAAACTACATTTTCAAAATACTGAAAATTTTAAACCAAGAGGGCAAAAACACATTTTGATAAGGAGTTTAAAACTGCTGAAACAACAGAAATTATGTTAACATTATGTTTTGCAATAGCTTCAGCTGAAGTCTATAAAGAGTTAGAGTTAATTGGCTGAGCAGCTTTCATTTGTAAAATGTGTTTTTTAAAATAAGTTCCGCCATGACCAAATAACAAAAACTGTTTTGATAAGGATGTTTAAATTTGATTTTTTTTAAAGAAAACTAAATGGTTTTTAAAAACAATAAGTCTTATTTTTTTTCCAAAACTGTTTTTTCTTAGTCAGCTTCAACATCTTTTTTCCAATATATAATTTAAAAAAATGTATAAATAAATACCATTTATTTTTGACACATTCTAGAGTTTGTAGTTTATCAGTTTCTGTATGTGGATCATCTGGCAAACAAGTCTACAAAAGACAATTAAGGTCCCCCTATTATTTTGTATTGTTTTGGAAGAAGAGAAAAAGGATGAAGAGACTTAGAAAGAGGTGGACACTGGGCAACCCGTAGAAAAGAGCCAGTTGCCATGGTTTCCGTGTTGTCATGGCTGGTGTAGCTGGGCGGGTACAGGACAGGCAGCTTGCTGCCTGACAGCAGCAGATGGAGCAGTATAGGTTTCTGAAAACACAGAGGCTTCTCATCAACCAAAATGTGTACTCTTTGCTGTCATTATGATCGTACCCACACACACTCGGAAACCATACGAACTGTACATTTAAATCCAATAGCAACACTTTTCAAGGTAGGTATGGTCAGAACTTTGGCAGAACTTTACTGTTCACCCTTGTGCTATCCTAGGCACTTTAACATTGGGAGTGGGGTCATCTAGACCCACTAGACAGTGCTCTGAACCTTTTTTCTTCAATGATTTGTGATCTTCACTGGTGTCCATGGATTACATGAAATCTTTCCACCTTTATCCACCTTTGTCATGGTAGGGAGAACACGTCAATGTAAGGGTGGGGTCATCTAAGATAGCACACGGGTTTAATATGACAGCCTCTGGACTGCCACAACAGAGAACCATGGTGTCATGTGAAATCTCAAATTACACGTTTTAATATCCTTACCCTGCTCTAATATATTTAACAAAAAGATTAAAAGTTGAGCAACGGTGAAATGCATTAAGTGTGCAGCAGAACTGACACATTTCCTTTGATACCACTAGTTGAGCAGATCTTTTTACAAATTATCAAAAACTAACAGTTTGTCATCTTCATTCTTTTTTTTATCCTAAACACGTATTTTATGTTCATACTTTTTCATTTCTTTGTGGATGAGTTTATTCAGAAAATAAAAAAACAGATGAGCAGAGGAGGTGGCAAAAAATACACCCATCCGATGTAGACCCATGACTCTGAACTTGAGGAAATGTACAGACCTTCTTTATCAACCTGGCAAAGATAAATCTGAACATGGCAAGTCCCCAGTAGACACAAACACAAGAAAATACAAAAATCATCTTCTTTGTTTTTCATGCTTTGCTATAATACATCAGGGAAGACTGAACTCATCAGAATTTCTATTATATTGTTTGTAATAAAAGAAAACATACCTGAATGTACTTTTTCCACCTCCTACATAATTATTTAAAAAATTTAATTATGTGAAATGTACTTTATGAAAGAAACAGCCACCTTTTTTAGAGTTTAATTTAAATGTACCTACCCACCTATCTACCTAAAGTAGAAAAGAGATAACTTCTATAAAAACAACTAAACTTTGAATATAGCAACGTTTAAGTGCCTAAATCAAAGAGATTCAGTTCTTACAGTTTTTCTCAGTCACTTTAGTACAATTCTCAGATCAGAATGAAATTCCCAAAACTATTAGTTCAATCTTCACATCATGATGTCACTTGTGCACATCATATAAGCAGTTTCTGTTCTGTAATATTCTGTACAACAGTACAGGCAGTGCAGTAGGAATTGGTGTGGTCTTTCTACACCTCTTGTCATTCCTGTATGTTAGGCCACAAATTGTCATCCATATCACAGCGAATATCCTCTCTTGCAATGCAGCGAAATATGTTTGTCACATTATGACAACTTGGTCAATCATTTTGCAGTTAATGACTTATATGATGAACTAATGACTGGTTGTTTTGAGGAGTAAGACTATTGCACAGTGAACTATATAATACATTTTGATCAACATGACATAAGCAATTGGTAATGTAGCAAAGAGCAGAGAATTGTACATAATCATTTGCATGGATGTACCAAAGCAATTGCAACTTGTTCAAAGAAGTGAGAAACTGCTTATATGATGTGCACAAGTGACATCATAATGTGAAGATTGAACAAATAGTTTTGGGAATTTCATTCTGATCTGAGAATTGTACTAAGGTGACTGAGAAAAACTGTAAGACCATTGTTGCTTTTGCCTCCCTTGTATCTCAGTGACCGCCAGTTTAAGCTCAAGTGCACTACAGAACAAAAACAATTTCTTAGCTTCTGCCACTAAATTCCACCCATCCATCCATCCATCCATCCATCCATCCATCCATCCATCCATCCATCCATCCATCCATCCATCCATTCATCCATCCATCCATCCATTTCTTAACCTGCTATATTCGAGGTCAATGGGTTGCTGGGGCCTGTCCCGGCCACTATTGGGCGAAGGCAGAGTACACCCTGTAGCAGGCCATCACAAAATTATGAGACAAAAGAAAAATTAAATATAAATAAAACAGCTCAAACTAGAGTAGAAACAATTCAGCTAATTTACTAAACGACCATGGCAAGAAAAGGTACAACGCCACAGTATTTAACATTTTTTTTACCATACACAGCCTAACATTGTTTTATTGTTTTATTTTTAATATATTCACCCCCAGCCTAGAGAGACTTACTCAGAAAAGTATTAAACAATTGTATCTGCTTCACACTCTTCTTCTTGTAGACATATCTTATTACCTACCTTTGTGTTCCCATTTTTCTAACATATTAAAATGAAAGCAAAAGTGAAATTACAACCATTAGTTTAAATAATTACTTACAGGGCACCAAATGGGAATCAGCGTTTTGAAAAATGTGGTGGCCGGGTCTAAAAACAGTTCTGGTGTGACATAGATAGAAGAGATCAGTCAGACTTAAATGAGCAACTCTTCATAATGTTTAAGCTCCGGCTGGTAATTCTGCTTCACTCTTCACTGGTCAAGAGGAGCGGACAACCAAATATACTAATTTGGAGTTTGCAAAAATTATTCATTTTGACAAGAAATGTGTTGTGCAACTATGACAGGACTGAACCCAATGCATTGATTCAGAGATGCAGCAGGCAATTGATCATGTCTTCAGGGTGCTAACAACCAAATGCCAGCCCACAGAACCCCATTAGAAATTGTTTTATTTTTAATATTAATATTTGAAATATCATATTCATTTAAACATTATTCCTTTTTTCACATTAGGTTTTTCAAAATGACTATCTGGTTACTTTTCTTGATAAAAATTTCTAAAGACTTGAGGAATCTTCATTAGAACCACCGTTTAATGAACTCTCTATTCATCTTTGACTTAAGAGAAACCAAATGTAGCCAAAATAAAAAAAATTAAGGTAAAATGTAAATTTTAAAATGCATTTAAAAATATGTTCTGGAAGCTTGATTTTTGTGCTCTTTATCATGTAAGAATATTGGCATAAGAACACCCTCTGAGGGGAGAACTTCAGAATATATTTAAATAGACTTCAGTTACTTCTTAGGTCTTATTTCACAGGTAGAAAGTTACTTCAAAAACATGACTGGATTGTTCAGAAAGTATTGATGCGTGTAAGTATTTTTTTAAATAATTTTATAAGAGGTAATCATATCAAATGCCTTTTGAAAATAAAATTAATCTCAAACAATCTGCATTATATGTTTGCCAATATAAAAACAAATGTTACTCACCTTTTGCCATATCCCTTCAGGGTGGCCGCAGTGAATCAGCTTTCACTGATTCGTACAGGCTGTTTGGCTGAGATTTTAATGCCAGATGCCCTTCCTGACAAACTGTGAATCCAGGCTGGGGACCAGCACAGGGGACTCAGACTTGGATTCCCCTGGCTACACAGTTATACAGTAGCATGAAGGATCTTGCCCAAGGACCTACACTGGATGAAGCTCATTGCTCCCCCTGGGAATCAAACCCTGATTTAAATGTAGGAATGAATCTATATGTTTATTTTTCTGTGATAAAACTTTAGCAAACCTGACAATACCAGTGTCATTATTAGCTCTGTTAAGTCAAAAAAATAACATTGCCACCCATGGGGTCATTTTAAGCAATGTTATCTTTTTAAACTTGATAGTGCTAATACTACAGTAGATCATTTCTGACTCTGATTTTAAGTTTTCAGAAAGCAAATCCATTTAAAATTATTTTCTTCTTACAACCTCTGCTTCTAAAGTGAAATTCAATAAAGGACTTGGAAGTCGTGACATCAAAACAGTGCTGCACAAAAGTCTGACTGACAAATTTCAGCAGGTTAAGAGAAAGTATAAAGCTCACAACAAAAAGATGTTGGTACATAATCGAGTTTGGTACTGAGTATATAAATACTCCAGCACAAAATCAAAACGGTCATAATCCCGATGCTTTTGCTGTCTCAGTGCACCTCACTATTGTCACCCCATTGCCTTCAATCACATATGCTGGTTTTGAACACAGTTTCACCACTGTGGCAATGATTTTAATTTAAAAAACCTGAGAAAGAATGCAAATCCAAACCCTTGCATTCCAGTTGTGCTATTTGGGCAATAGAAAACGTGGCAAGATACATGAAAGGGCCTGGGGCTGTAAAGCTGAACAATTCAATAAACCGCCTCCTCATCTGCCTTCATTTCTAAATCCTTCAGAGGTAGCAGTTCTCTATCAAATCACAATAATATTTATATACATTACATTCAATTAACATATACACTCTTAAACTAAAATACATATTTTTCTTGATATTCTGTCAACTTGTTTTTCAAAAACGTTATTGGGGTGAAACGGCTGGCATCGGTGTGCAGACATGCTGCACGTGGACGTTTTGTAAACGCGTGTTTGTTTTTCTGGCTGTCAGGGCTGTCCTCCACCCTTAATGGTTTAATGGGCACCCTGTGGTGCCTCTAGAGCCCCCTGGAGTGGGACACACTCAGAGAGTCTGGGAGCACAAAGGCGCAGCTATGTCTCTGGAGAAGGAGTGTCTTTGTGGCAAGGGGCCACTGCTGTGCTGACTGCTGCTGGCCTCATGGTGATTACCCTTCCCAGGGGGTCGGAATTGAGGGCCATGAAACTAGAACTTTACCTTTACATCCCCCCTGCTGTGCCTCTACAGAGGCTGGAAACTTACCACTGCTCATCATCCTATTTTGGCATGAGAGGCTGTTTGCCAGCCGAATTGTTCCTCATTTTCTGGTTTTATGTCAATAAAACCAGTGATGCCTCTAATGTATGTTTTTTTATATATGAGATCTTTACTATTTTTCAGACTTTCACTTAAAGGTTAGTTATTCCATTCAAATATTTGTGTCAATATTTGTATACTCATTTCCATCTTTAATTGAAAGTTCTTAAAAAAGTTATTAGTACCTGTTTGAATCCATATGGTGCAAACACATTAAAGCACCTAAAATGTCATTTTATGACCTATTTATCAACAAACATAGGCTTGCCATTTCAACGCTTTTTAAGAATTTCTGTGCTCAGACGAGGTGAGCCAAGTGAAAAATGCCTATTGAGTGTCACACAGACTGCCCTCTGACTTCTGTGCTTTTGTATCCGACTGCATGAATGATGGGGATGATAGTTAATAACTTAGGAATTTGAGTAACAGCAGGAACTCTGAAGTTTCAGGGTGTCAGTGCAGTGGCGGTGAGCAGCTCCTCTTCCACTGATCCAGGTTACATTGTGGGAATCAGCCCCTGATGAATAGTTGGACGCCCACCCAAACCTCGCTGTCATGGAGACTGGAGCTGATTCGTCTTATACTCTCAATATCTTGACAGTATCTTCACATTCTTTCTATATTCTCATAATTCAAAAGTAGGTTACTTTACAACAAATGATTGTGTAATATGTTGTACCAATTTAAAAAAAATGTCAACTGATATTTAAGGAAAAGAGAGTGGTTGTGTGTTTGCTTTTTTGCCCCAAGCTTGCCATCTTACAGTAATGCTGCAATTAAAGGATTCAACTTTGAACTTTAATTCAAATAATTAAGCAGTGGTTTAAAATCCAATCATGGCTTTTCTGAAGAGGTTCCTATAATATATTATAATTTTCCCACATTTAATCATTTTGTATATATTTTTGTTTACTAGAATTTATATTCCCCTTGACATCAAGTATATTTTTTTAGAATTTCTTATTTTAACCCTTGTGCTATCTTAGATGACCCACCCTAACATTGATGTGTTCTCCCTACCAGGACAAAGGTGGATAAAGGTGGAAAGATTTCATGTTATCCTGGACACCAGTGAAGATCACAAATCATTGAAGAAAAAAGGTTCAGCGCACTGTCTAGTGGGTCTAGATGACCCAACTCCCAATGGTAAAGTGCCATCCCAATGGATAACACAAGGGTTACATATGTGTTTACAGTCTTCATTTCCTCAAGGATCCTGCAGATATTCACTAATGCAAACTAGGATTTTTGACTTTGGGTTGGACCAGAGCTTTCTCTATGTGACTTCCAGCCGGCCCCCTGTTGTTTTAGGCAAACAGTGAAGCTTTGTTTGTACTTTGGACAAACTGTTATCAGTAAAGGGTAAGATTGATCTGGCTATTTATTTTACAAATTCATGAGAAAACACCTGTCATAGTGAGGATTTTTGTTTTCTTCCATAAGCAATCAAGGTATTTTCTTGCAAAATAATTAAGTTAGATCAAAGGAAAAAGGTTTATCTTTCCTTTTTTATTCATCTTATTTCATTGCTATTTTTTCATTCTTGGATTGTTATTTTATTGCTATCTTTTATTATTGCTGCTTTTTTGCACTGTCATGCTAGTGAGAAACAAAATCTCGTCTCACCTGTGTATTTCTCTGCAAATATTATGTGTGTGGAATGACAATAAACCAAATCTTGAATCTTGAACATCCATGCGTGGTCTTATCACCCTCTCATGGTTGAAAAAGTCTTATCTGAGCTTTTTCATCCACTAAATCATCTTCAAATGGACACGCCATGCTCCTTCACCTCTCTAAAAACAAACTAACCTTCAACTAAACCTGCTCCGGACCAGGGTATGTTCAGAGCATGAGTTGCAATGGCAACTTGACCTACCCTGAAACATACCTCTATTTATGGAACCGAAAGCTGAGGTTATCCACTTCCTTAGCCTCAAAATTACCGTGGTGACTAGCATAACCTGCTTTCTGGAATACCCCCCTGGCCTCCACAGGCGGCAACATCACCTTTGAGGTAAATTACCACATCAGATAACTCTGCTTTACTGTAGCTCTGTGACAACATATTCAAAGTTAGCTTCACTCTAATATTAGCTCGGGTCTTAGGAGGTTAAAACATTTTTGAGTGAAAACTGGTTGTTATCATGCAACTTGTTTGTTTTCTTTTCTTCATTTATATTTCCTTTGATTTCTTTTTGTTTGCATCATAAAAGCTTAGACTCTTCCCACCATAGAGGAAGATCAATGTTCCAATGAAATCTACACTTTGGTTAAGATTCGATTCATACTTTTACCAAATAAATATACATAGCGCCTGAACAAATTGATTTCTATACGAACACAAACGTTTTGACCTTGCATAAGGATCTATTCTTTATTGTTTTTTGTGTTTGATTGTGTTGTCTAATTTTGAAGGGGCACATGCCTGTATTATGCCTATAACACTATGCACTATTATAATTCAGTATATGTGCAGGTCATTTTAGAGTTATGGTGAAATCCTGAAGGAGGTTTTACTGTACAGCTGACTTCTGTGGCTGAAAGGTATGTTAGTTCCTAAAAGAAAATTGTGATGAAGTATTAATGAAACTTCCATTACAGCCACAGCGTTTCTTCATGCTTTTGCTGCTTTTTAACAGCTGTGCAAACTTGCCGTAGAGGGTCAGGTCAAAAGGGATTAGGATCATTTTGTGGCACTACTGTGCAGGCACCTCTTCATGTCCATTTTAAGTTGTGCTTTTTGGACTCACTTTCGTCACAGAACACTGCGAAATTGCATTCTGTTAAAACAGAAGACCAAGAATGTCCTAAAAGCCGTCCCTAAAAATGTAACCTGTTTCATTCACATTTATACGTTTTCAAGATTTTTCAAAAAATATTATTTCATCACAATCTTTACTTATTTGCAGCAGCGTTTTATGAATATTATAATATACAATGTAGAAAAGCACAATGCCAGATTTAGTTCTGCTGATTCTGTACAAATACTTCTAAGATTAAAAATGTTGTTTTGCAAAATCAAGTTAAAACCATTAATCCAGCCACTGTAAACAGAGAGAATACTTTTGTCAATAAACCTTTTAAATGTTACTTTAGATATTGTGGTGTATTATAGCAAAAGAAAAAAACTCTAAAAACATTAGAAAACAATTAAAAAAAAAAATTTTTTTTGAGGCCAAATTTCTTTCACAATCATGACTTAAACCAGCTGTAATTGTTTGTCCAAACATTTGGGCTACAAATGAACAGTTAACAGAAATGAATTTGTCAGAGCTAATCAATTGTTAATGGTGTATTACAGGCCTCCCACAGTTTTAATAGCAGTTTATAACAGCAGAGGCGGAATGGGGAATGATGAGAATACAAATTCAAGAATCCCATTAGCTTACAACTGTGCAAACAAAAAAAGCATTTTAGTAAATTACTCCTAAATAACATTATTTTTTGTTTCAGCTTCTAGATATTTTGCTCACAGAATGTGTTCATCCAAGCATCATTATGTTGTGAATGAGACAAAGTGCCATCATAATGTGGAAATGTTACCAACTGTTTATCTGGTCAGGGAGAATACCCCACTATCTGGCTAGTCGAAAAACTGCTACTCAGTGGTTGAAATCCTCTATTAAAATTACATTTTCGAAAACAAGCTTCCACAGTCTGAAGGAACAGAACAAAGGCCTGCCCCCACTGCCAAAAGGCAGAACATCCTGATTCAGGAAGTGGGGTGTCCTGCGACTGATTTGCTGGAATATTCACCTGACCAAAACCACAAAGACAGTGTTTAAGTGGAGTTAGATATGAGAAACCAGACCCAATAATGAAAAAGATCTGAAGGCTGCAGACACAATAACCTGCTCTTCCACCACACTTAACAGTCACCTCCATACATCACATATATATAGGGCGGCCGTGGTGCAGCGGTAGGGCGGTCGACCCATGATCGTAAGATTGCAGGTTCAATTCCCGCCTTGCACGCCCATGAGTCGAAGTGTCCTTGGGCAAGACACTGAACCCCACCTTGCCTCTGGGGGTAGGCGGGCGCCTGTGTTTGGCAGCGGAGCCGCCACCTGTGTGTGAATGTGTGTGTGACTGGGTGAATGGGTCTGTGACTGTAAAGCGCTTTGTCCTTGTAGGAAGAAAGGCGCTATATAAGTATACGCCATATTAATTTCATCAACTTCAACCAACTGTCATCAAAATTAATAGAAACTAAAACAGTTTGTGTTTCTTAAAAACAAAGTTAAAATTTTTGGATTAAATTACAGTAAAAAAAAAATGATGATGTTATTCATTGTAAAGCACATTTACTTTGCTTTTCATTTTTTGTTGAGGAATTTCTTACTTCATAGTTGAAAAAAAATGTTTATTTAGCAACATGGAGAAAGATTTCAATTCCAGAATGTGTCTCTTACCTCATGGTTTAAAATTAGTCCTTTGCATTTGAAAAAAGCACACAGCAGTGGCAAATACAAAGGCAGTGCTTTGACTATTGTCTTCAGTGTGGCTTTGCAGAACATGCACAATGAGATACATCCAGTGATTGAGGCCGTCCAGGACTTTTTAGATTTCCTAAATGTGGTGAAGCAGACACATTTTCGCTCACCATTCCGCACAGACAGCAGCATTCTCTTCCGAATGACACTTGAGACGTGACTTGCTGACTTCTACTCTATTATTAATAAATCTGTGGTTTTCTCTTTGCAACAACATAATTGCATGTCTCTGTCATCTCGTTAAGCTCTTGAAATGAATAATCAACCGTCTCCTGATTCTACACTAAGGTGATCTGCGAGTCACTTTTCCTGTTTGATAAAACAACCGCCACAGAGGTAGAAGATGGATTGAGTTAGAAGTCAAAGAAGAGGAAGATAAAAGGTTTAGGTGTCTGTGGTGTGGTGCAGTGTTTGGCCTCCATCCCTGTAGATCTGCTGCAGACCTGCCTGGGTTGTGTAATGGACGAGCGAGGTCTATGAAGTCTCTGCTGTTATCATTAATTCATGTCGCCCAGGACAACATGCTCAGCAGCTAAGGAGCCACAGGGGGGAGAGGGACTCTGATCCTGGGGGAGGATCAGGCGACAGAGAGGACGAAGCCTGTCAGAGCAGTCTGGGAGCCTGAGGCTTGGGTGGGGTTAGATCGAAAGTCTTTCCTTTGGCCGTGCTTAAAGTAACTAAAGCAAGAATGAAAGTTCATTCAGGGTTGTAAGAATTTTTTTTTAAACAGAACAATCTTCATTATAATCCCACTGTTAAAGGCTTTTGTTCAAATTTTCAAAAACATGAAAGTTTTTATATTTAAAGCTAGATACCTAATATTGTCATGTTACAGAGGATTTAACATCAAATCAAATCAAACTTTATTTATAAAGCACTTTTCATATAAAAATATAACACAAAGTGCTTTACATTAAAACACAACAAAATATAAAAACAAGCATCATGATTAAAACATAAAGAAATAAAATAAATAAATAATAACATGGTACTTTGTTTTTCTCTGTACTGCAGAGTTCTAAAAGTTCTAAAAATGATATTTTTGTGTGTAAAGCCACATGCAAAACAAGTTATGAGGTCAAAGGTTTCCTTTAGCTATTAACTGTGATCAAGTAGCCACTAAAATTACATCTTTACTGCAGTAGAGTTATAGAGCTGTAGCTAAAGTCTTTAAAGTGTCGGGTAAGGGACAGAACAGATGTCTGGGTTTTTCCCGCTTCTCAGTGACACATCAGAGCCTAACATCTCGTTTCTCCCTCTCCACTCTGTTTGGCCCAATGAGTTGGTGTAGCAACCATAAGCCGTTGGACACAGTTTTACGTGCAACAGTGGGAGCATAAAACGCTCGATCTCCTTCCATGCTGATTGATGCTCACTTTCTTGCTTTTTCCTCGTGATTTACAACCTCTGGTGCGTCACGCATGGCTTTAGCCCTAACCTCTGACAGCACTTAACCCCAAACTTCCTCGCTCCCAGGAGGACGAAGACATCACTACCAGACAGTTTTGTCTATAAACACAACCCCTGGAGAAGCAAATGCATCATAAAATCTCAGTAAAAGCCTCAGCCGGATTTTGAAAGGTTTTAGTCATGTTTATTTACAGCATTTTTTAAATTTAACATCAATTTAATCTCATTTCAATTTAACATGTCCTTATGGAGGACATTTAGATTAGAAACATTAACAAGAACATGAAAAATGTTCCAAAATTCTTCTTTGTTTTGAAAGAGATGGTATCTTGTCACCAAAAAGTCAGAATGGGATGCTTGTGTCTCTGATCCATTGTGCAGTTTCCTTATTAGAGATTATTACAGGCGCTGGAATGAAGAGGCTGATAATTATCATCAGTTTGGAGAGGCTGTTCCTTCCTGTCTCCTCTCCCTGTATTCAGATTGGGGTTATGTAATCACAGCATGCCTGGTCTGTGGAGGCTGACAGGGTTGTATGTGAAACTGCAGATATGGATCTTTTTTTGGTAAACCTTAAAAGCCTCTGTGTGATACTGAGAGCAGTCTTCAACTTCCAAATTAGGTTGATCGCTTAGATAAATTATAAGGAACATTTCTGCGGCTGGGGGAGGGAGATGGGGGTATGCAATATCTTGATCAAGCTCATGTTTTTGGCAGCTCTTTAAAGGAGGACTAATCTGAGGCAAGCAGCATGTACGCCTAATAGAGCAGGTGAACGAGAACAGAGCAGAGGTTGGAGCGAAACATCAAGAAAGTTTCTGTTACAGAGAAAAAGAAAAACACCCGGGGAGAAAAGCTGTCCTCCATCACTTCAGACTTGAACCTCTTTTGTGAAAGACAGTAGTATTTTGGAGTGTGAGGGGGAAGAAGTGCTGCTTTAAAGAGCTGCTCCTGTGAAAATTGAGTTTTTGGTGTTTTTCACTTATTTATTTAACCATTTTTTTCACAAAGGAGGACATATATAAAGAAACTTTAACTTAAAATGATATTTTTGAGTATTTTTTTATTCATTTGAATCACTGCAAATCAGAAGCAGATGAAAAAATGCCATTTGAAAAATACTTTTGTGATGTAGAAAATGAAATTGGAAGCTGCCTGCAATGTCAGTTCCATTGTATCCACTTGCAGACAAGTAGACCCATGCATGTCTTCATGTTCCTCGTCTGAGCTGGCATCAGAATCAAAACTGAATGCTTGGATAGCTCCAACATTGCTCACCATTTTTGTTTTTACTGCTAATGTTTTCTGGGGGATGTGAGGGGCGAGCACCTAACAGATTGATGATGGGAAGGGGTTGGGCTTACTCTGTGCCAATGGTCCCGGCCCCAACTCAGAGGTAAATTTCTAATGAACAACTGCCACGCTACAGAAATGATGTCCTAGAAAACAACACCGTTTTTTTTGTTTTGTTTTGTTTTGGGCTAAAAACAGCATATTCTTAATTAAAATACCACTAGGATTGCTTTTACAATAGATCAAGAGATGATTGAAGTGGGCCTTCAGAGGGACTGCAGTCTGGAATGAATACAATCCAGATGATATTTATATATTCTCTCATAAGAGCATTTCGCAGGTCTTGTTAGTCAATTCAGTTCAATTCAGTTTTGTTTATATAGGGCCATATTACAACACCGTGTTCTCAACGGGCTTCACTAATTCTACACAACATAAAATCAGTTATAAAATTCAATAAAGAATTTCTAAGCTAAACTAAACAAATTAAACTAGACTGGCCATCACTGCCCTTAGACCCTCTTTCTCGGTAAGGACAAACTCCCCCCCCCCAAAAAAAACAGATTCCAAGAAAAAAAAAGGAGAAACCTCAAGAATGTCCATATGAAGGAGGGACCTTCTTCCAAAACGGGCAGGTGATGTTCAAGGACTGTTAAAGAAGCATTTGCTTATCTAACTCTACAACTACATCTTTGAATAGTGTAGCAGATGAGCTTCATCCAGATGGAGTTGGGGACAGCTGGGAGTATGAGATGAGCCAGAGGCGAGGTCCACAGCCAAGTACAGGAGCACAGACAAGCCAACTGGAGTCTTGAATCACTCCCGCCACCCCGGAAGGGAGTGCGAAAGAGGGACAACACACAAATCGCACTGCACCAAACTGAGGCATAGAGAACTGTGGACTCACGGGTGGACTTTGTGGGAACTGTACTGCAGAGGAGGATGAGGGCCTGAAGTCAAGGCATCCTGGACAATCCCAGACATCCCTTGGACAACACGATGTCTGCACAGAGGAGCACATGGAGCAATAGGCTCCTTTCTCTGTGCTGCAGGACAGAGATGCTTTAGGAATTCATTTGTCCATTCAGCTATCAGGCTGTTTAATGAACCTGCCTGATATGAACTGCTAGTTTATTTTATGGACTGATCATTCTATTGTTATGTATTGTGTGTGTGTGTTGCTGCCGGACACCTGAATTTCTCCCTTGGGAGATTAATAAAATGATATCTAATAAAGTTTATATCTATCTATCTGAATGATAAATAAAAGGACAAGAATAGAGGAGAGGAAAAGTAGATGAGAATAGAGGACAGAACCCCAGTGCACCATACTTTCCCCAGCTTCTAACTTCTAGCAGCCTACTAGCAACTAATTGTTATTGTTATTTAATTTAATTCAAAGATTTTAATAGTAAGTTGCATGCACTATGGCACATATAGCGGATGGTAATAAGAATAACAATAATAAAAATCTACATTTTTATCATATCAATATTAATACAATATGGTATTAATTGGGAATGGGCAACTCTGGCCTGGTTTATGAAAACCATTTTCCCTCTGCGGAGAAATATGTGTAATGGATGTGATGAAAATTGTAATTATTTCCCAAAAAATCATTACAGTAGGTAAGGTAGGGGGAGCAATAAGTTAAATATTCTCTGATAACTAGCTAACCTGGCAATAAGCCTGTCCAAAGAAGAGTGCTTTAAGCCTAACTTTGAATGTAGAAACTGTGTCGGCCTCTCTCACATGAGCTGGGAGCTTATTCCATAAAACAGGGGCTTGGTGGCTAAATGCTCTATCTCCAACTGTACTTTTAGAAATTCTGGGAACCACAAAGCAGTCCTGCATTTAGTGAGCGAAGTGTTCTGTTTGGATGGTAAGGCACTATGAGGTCTTTGATATAGGATGGGGTCATTCCATGCAAGGCCTTATAGGTTAACAGGAGGATTTTGAACTTAATTCTAGATTCAACTGGGAGTCAGTGAAGTGAAACCAAGACAGGAGTGATGTGATCTCTTCTGCTAGTTCCTGCTAACAATCTAGCAGCTGTATTTTGAACAATTTGGAGACTTTTTAAAGAACTTTTAGGTTCACGCTGCTAGCAAAGAGTTACAGTAATCCAGCCTAGACATAACAAATGCATGGCTGAGTTTTTTTAGCATCACTTTTAGATAATACATTTCTGATCCTAGATGTAATGCGTATGTGAAAAAATTGCAGTTTTACAAGCCTGTGATATGTGAGCCTTAAATGATAAATCCAGATCAAATAAAATCCTTAGGTGTTTTACTGTGGAATCGGAGGCTGTACTTACGTTATAATGCAGACATCTGATCAGGATCTGGACTTTACTCTTAACTCCCATATCCCATTCTGCCACTCAAATGTGCTTTTAATCCACTTAGCAATATTTTGAAACTGAGAACAGAAACAAATCTCTGAACGGGCATAAGCAGATTAATTGTGGACACAAAAATTCACCCCACATCTTCTCCAAAGACTCCACCCTCTCGTCCTGCTCTTCCACCCCACCCCATCCGACCCCTTTTGCTCGTGTCTCCGTGTTGCTTTGCTCTCTATCTCCTGATTTTGAGCACATTAGGAGCCTGCAGACACACAGTCGTACCTTGTTTGATTGCTTTTGCAGAAAGCCTACATGTTCGCCCTCAAAAGTGAAAATATTCTCCCAGAGTTCAAGGGTATCCAACAAATCCATTCCACATGGAACAGTCATCAAACAGTCCCTATGTGATAAGATACAGGAGGAAGAAAAGCCTTTTTTGGATTAAATGGTCTCAGGGCTCAAGATGCTCCACTATTCAGCTCTGTTCACTATAAGAGCAACTGTACGGGTATCAAATCTTTTTAAAAGAAGCGTTGTCTTTAAATAACATATAAATTATTAATCCAGTCTATCCTCATTTCAGCTCATCCTCTTTGTTGATCTTCACTGATCAGAAAGATGTTACTGCTAAAAGATGACAGAGGAGCATCTCTTCGGAAGTCTTGTGAGACTAACCTGAGAACATGCTTACTTGCATTCTGTCATCATCTAATGAGATTTAAGAGAAAAAAACAAATAAGCCTGAGCCACGTGAAAGCAAAAGCTTTTATGGATATAAATACATCTCAAAAAGAGTAGATTTTTTCCTGTTATTTTGGACCCTGTGAGACCTCTTAGAAATTTGTCACGTTTTACAGTGATTTATGGCATGTGCAACACTGCCATCTGCTGACAAAATTATTATTTTTAAAACGTTGGTGGTGACATAATAAATTCAAAACTAAACTACCTAATTTTAAAGAAAAGTAAAAGCAAATGGGATTTTGAGTAAAAAATAAAGTGCAAAAATATTTCTTAGTCTTGAGACATAGGAAAGCCATCAAGGTAGTTCCTAGAATCAATCTATGATGTAAGACAGGGTAGACCCTGGACAGATTTCCAGGCCGTTGTTAAGTCACTCACATACAGATAGACACCCCTGTAAAGTCCTCAAGTAACCTGTGAAGACTTTGCTCAAAGGGAGTTGATGCACGTTTACAAAATGTACCTGTGAACAGAGAAAATGTGCCAACTCAGCATAAAAAGAAGCCTGTTGCGACTCCAACCATGCAGGACACTCCTGTTGTAGACATCAATGCTAGCCACAACACTATAGCTAGGAATGTGATCTTATTATGTTTATTTATCTTTTGTTTTTAATTCACTGGAGTTTGTATTTTTTATATGCACAGAAACATCTTTTGTGGCCATTGGCCAATTAGCTCTTTTTTCAAGTACATAAGGTTTAAAAATGTAAGTGGTGCAGATGATCTATCTTCCTCTCCATGATGACTAAATCTGTCTTCCTCCACTATCTAAACTCTTCGTGTACACCACAAGCCAAACTTTTCTATCAGGGCAAAACTCATCTCTTGTTAAATTTGATGTTTGGTAGGAAAAGACTAAACTAAATGTTTTTCACAAATGCAATCCAGAATCAAACTGTGCAACTGGCCACACGAACATGGATTTTTTGCATCACACAAACCTGCAGGCCTCTCAGACTGCAGCGGCCTGTCCAATCTGCCTGCCCCCAAACTGGCAGCTCTGGCAAACACAAATAAGGTCAAGGGATTCACATGCAACATTGTTCTTAGACATTTAAGAGTTTTCAAGCAGACTAGACTAAGAGTTTGTGTAAAGATTAGTCAAGACTTAGACGACATCATCTTTGGCTGGGTTCACAATAAGATGCTGGAGAAGGAGGGTGGGGGAGCAAGAAGGATCAGCTTAAGTGTCCTGCCTCTTATCGTCCCTTGCTAGCCAACATTAAATTAAATGAGCACAGGGCCAGCCCTTGATATGTGTGAAAACCCTGGGAGATTACACAGTGGCAATTAATAGGAGTATCTGAGATTACGAAATCCTCTTGTCTGATGTGTGTTAGTGTGTGAGTGTGTTTGTGAGTACATGGTAGACATAGAGACAGAGAGAGACCCCAAGCTCTCCAGCTGGACATGCCCCCCACTGACCATGCCCCCTACTGGGAAATGTCTCGCCAAAGTCCCTCTTTGAGTGGTTTCCAGCCCTTCAGAATCTTTTCCCCTTTAGTCAAATTAACATTTCACCTCACTGATATACTATATACTATACTGTTATAGTGTACAATCAGAGAATAGCAACATTTTGTGATTAGGTGCATGTTTTGATCCTCAAAGATCCTCTTCTGTTTGAAATTAATAGTTAGAGGTGTCATCTTGCAAGATTTTTAGAAGCTTTTGAGCTTTTTTTCCCCCTTTTGCTTTACTTGTGCAGTTCACAACTCAGCCGGGTTTTAATCATGACAGAAGTTTTTCCTTGAAACATGAGCAAAATGGTGACAACTTAAGATCCACAGCATCAACACACATCTTTAAATAACAGGCATTCATGCTTTATTCTCCCCAGATGAGCAAACACAGAACAGATGTGCAATGATGCCTGGGGAGCATGCTTGGGAAAGCAGTAGACGTGGCTCTAATAACCAAGCCATTTTTGATTCTATCGAAATGTAACGGCGGCACTCACAGCTCTTATGCAAGGTAGGCGGGAAGTTCAGATTTTGATGGCAGCCCTTTCAAGTCCGCCCTTTCCTCATTATGATCCAATATTTCATCAGCTGTGCCCTAAAATCTCTGTTTTCACCTCAGATCCTCTCAACTGTTTTCTGCCAGCAAAAGGGTGAAGGTCCTGCTGCGAAACTAGCACGCCCTCTTGTGGACCAAACTGGGACACTGCAAAGAAGACCTGCAAGACCGAGTTCAATTCTATGTAGTTATAAATAATTTTAAGAAAATTAGCAAAACATAGAATCTGCCCTAAATTTGGAATTCTCATCCATATACATTTTTTAAAAAAGCCATTAGAAGAGAGGTAAGGATTATTATTGGATGGGGTCAACAGAGGACAGACAAAGCAGCTGTCTTTGGGGACTTTTTCAACTGTGTGATGTTTCATTTTAGAAAAATAAATTATTGATCTGTCATTCTTTTAGGAATAAAACAAGATGCTTAAAATCTTGGGAAGCCTTGCATGACCTTCTCTGTTCATCAGGGTTCATCCTTAATTACATAATGGGATGAATTAATTGACTCCATTAATCCAGGTGACCATCTGTTGGACAGTCTCAGGCCAGACAGTGTCCTCTGACAATGTAAGCCAGTTCTCACTCAATCTTTCGTGCCAAGCATCATCTCCAATCTCTGCAGTGGTTCTGCCTCGTTAGATTCCCTCACGGAGCACGCCATTTGACAAGCTTATTTTTTCTCTCTTCTGGATTATTCAAAGGAAACTAAAGGGGTAAAAAAAAAAAGAAGTGTTTTTGTGAGGGCCTCCTTCAACATGGACGTCAGAAAGAGGCTGCCTGACTTTATATGCCTACTCCCCCATACGAATCTCTGCTTGCAGTTCAGCTGTCACGCTGTAAAAGACATGGAACAAAGGAGCACTCTGTGTCATGTCATTTTTGAATAGACAAAGCAGGGACTTTTATCTGGAAACTTTTTTTTTATTTTTTTATTTCTCTGCCTTTCTGCTCCTACTATGACTCCAGGGGCGCCATAAACTTTAATACGCAGTGGTGGGTAGGTGCAGCTCAGAGCTCTGCACACTTGCTCAGCAAGCCTGGAACAAAGGCCTACCTCCACTCTTACCAGCCTTTCAAGTTGAAGTAAGCCACCTTTCCACTCAGCAACAGGCCCTCTAGGTTGAACTTGTGGGACTGCTCTTTCCTCCCAGTGAATTTGTCCCACTAGAAAACCAATTGATTTTATACTTTTATATATATATATATTTTACATATATTTTATACCCCCCCCCCCCCCAAAAAAAAACAAAAAAAAAAGTTTTTCATTCATTATGGAGAGAAAAACAAAGTGCACAAAGTCTCTTTGACGTGTTAGCGTGCCACTAACACTTTCATGTTTGTCCTTAATGATACCAGTCTTTAGAGAAAGGATTAGTGAGGTCCTGGTGTAAATATAACTCCTTTCCTGTTTACTGTGGCAGGGATACTTAAGCTCGTCTCAGGCTTTATAGTGTCTGATGCAAAACACTGGATGCTGAGACACTCATTTGAGATTAGACGGCACGTGAACTTAAGCGCTTCTCACATAGAAATCTAACTAAAAAATTACACATTAGTTTAGACTAAAACTTTGTTTTTCTAATTTAGAATTATTGAATGACTAAAGCTACCTGGTTTACTTTTTTTCAATGATTTTTTTTAAACAAATTTGCCCAGCAGAGGGCAACACACTGCCTCTTTGAGAGTCCTGGCAGATCTGGCTTCTTCTAGCTGACTTTAGTTTAGGATAATATTGTTAATAAAAAAAAATATGTGACGCTTCTTACATAATGTTTGTAAAGAACATTGGGATCAGTTTTTTAGTAAACTGACAAGTTTCTCTGCAAAATTCCTAGGTCCATCTTTTATGAGCTAATTAATAGCAAAAAAAAAAAAAAAAATCCTGTAAACAGTTAAGAAAACTGGAGATTTTGTGGTTTATATTGTTACTTTGGTTGTTCTTTTGGCAGTATCACAAGTCCAAATCTGTTTGCCAGAGCCAGGAAAAAAAAATTCTTCTTTTTTTTGGGGCAAAATTATTTTTTTTATTGAAAAAAAAAAGTCAGTAATGAGCAGGAGGCTCATAAACCTCTAAAGAGGAGGGATAAAGGCGCACCAAGATGAGATGGAAGAAGCGAGGGAAAGAAGAGAGACTTCATAGTTTGTGCCAGATCTGTGGTACAGGCAGCGGGAAAGAGGGAATCAGTGCTCCTCTAGTCTTAGCCCCATTTGAAACAGATGCTGTTTATAGCCCACAACCTTAATGGGGAGCTCTCGGGTCTGGTGCTGCCCCTATGATCATGTTCCAGCCCAGCTCCAATGGCCATCCTATTTTTTTTTTTTTTTTGGTCAAAATATGGGGAGAAATGCCACTCAGCTAGGAATGTATATATATATATATATATATATATATATATATATATATATATATATATATATATATATCTGTATAATTTATTTTTATTTTTCTCCCCACAAATTTCCGCTATGTGTATATAAGCATGCACATGTTTAACATTCTCCTTTGTGTACCAGGGGCGACTTCTCAGTGTTGCTTGGATTTAGCGACCAATCAAAGCCAGTTCTCTGTGCACACTTCAAATACACTCAACCCCGCCCCAATTTCAGATCCACACTAAAAGAAGACCCTCATCTTTCTACCGACCACAAAGCAATATGACCAAAGACATGCTTATTATTTTATAGACTATGATCCCTCAGTACAGGTTAAAGCATGACCTAAAACGGTACATTTTCTGGCTACATGTGATCTTTTAATAAATGCAAACTTGTCTGTATGGCATTGCGTTTCAAAGAAGGGCATCAGAAAATGTTCCCGTCTTTATGAGTAAAGGAGAGTCCAAGGTTTCATTCTCAAGTGCAAGTTCCAAAGATGTTTTGCATAAAACTATTTTTTTCCCCAATACTTTGGCGCTTCGCTAAAACCCAATTCAAGGGTTATTCTGATTTCACAAACCTTTTAATCTGCTTCTTCCTGGTGAGTGCACCAGATCAAAGGGAGAGCCGACCAGTTCTCATCATGCAAGAAATAACATATTATCTATCCCATTACTGAAAAACATTGCTAAGATTATCACACATGATTACTCATCTATATGCTATCTCAAGCAGAGAATTATCTGGTATTTAGTTTTTGCCCACTGGTCACATGGACAAAGTGCAATTACAATTTTTAGAATGTGCGTGATAAATTAGAAATCCAAATATGCACATGAAATCAAATGGATCATTTACCTTAATGTGGCTAATTTCTAGTATGCATAAGGGGTACCATTTTGAAAAGCTAAATACATTTTTTTGCTTTATTGTATTTTGAATGTGTGAATTATTATGCGGTTGGGTCCAATTTCAGTTGTGCTTAACATTTGCTAAAAGTTGCTGCAGCCCAGCTTATTAAAAGTGTGTCTGAGCTCACATGTTTGACACATTTTCCAAGCCATCTATTAACTGAAACATTTTAAGTGAGTGGCATGTGAAAGTACTGCACTGACAGGAGTCAGTTTGAAAAATGGTTTATAGTGAGAAAGCAACATTAAGTTTGCATGTCTGCGGGGTCAAACTCCCAATAGAATGCAGTCCAGGTCTGCGCTGCCTGACACATGGACGCTCTCAGCACAACCTCGGGATACTCTGATTTAAAGCTCACACTTAGCTGGAATTACTCTCACCATATTTGACTTCCCTTACAACAAGGAGTTTTTTCTTCCCTTTTTTTGCAGGCTATGAAATCCCTGAGTTGTGAAAAAGCTGAAATTCTTCTGGGGCTCTGTTAAAGGCAGGGGGATCTGTGCTGCAGCAGGTTTGCTTGGGTGAAATGGAGAAGAAGTAGATTGCGGAGAGCTTGATATCAGCTTTGAATAGTCTCTGAATGCTGTCATGTGTGTCACTGTGTGTGAGGGTGAGATGTTTTTTTTTGTTTTGTTTTTTTGAGGTTTTTTTTGTCAGTTTGTGCAGAACTGTGTGTGATTACTTTCCTATAATTAAGGGACAGCGGCGGTAAATCTGATTCTCCAAATGCTCAACCTGTTCATTCTAACCGAATCAAACATTTCTGATGCTCTTCTCCCCTTTAATTTACAATATAATTGACTGTTTTTGCCGATGCATTAGCCCAGGATCACAAGCCCCAGAGGTTCACACATCACTCTCTGCAGCACAGATCAAATGGAGCCAACTAAGCAACACATTGAATTTCCTCACATGGAAAATTGGGCTGCATAAATATGGATTTTAATGACTGCCCAGTATTTCTCTTTCCTCTCTTTTCATCTTTTGATGTTGCCACATTTTAGCACTAAAATAAGTAACAGCTTAATGTTAGGACAGAGACGCCTTATTTACACATATTTTATTGTTTTGCTGAATTATTGGCTCAATCTGAGACATTTTTTGGAAGTAAATGCCTGCCAGGAGAGAACTTTACCAGAAGGGAAAGAAAAGCAAAGACACACACTCAAGTGTCTGATTGACTTCTCTCACAGACAAAGACTCTAAAGGGGGTCCAAGTGGGAAAAGCCTGAAAAATGTGCCCAGCAAGCTCCTTCAGTAATTTTCAGTCACCTTTTGTGGCCAGAGCCACATTTCTTGAATTGTCAGTGACTCTCTGGCACCATCTATACACATCAGTCACAGGGGCTGTCTTATTTATTTTATCTGTTGTCTGCCTTCTTTTCCTTTTGTTTTTGCCTCTTTTCTTACTGTCACATGTTTAAGCAGCGTGCCAGTTTTATAGAACCTCGCTGAAAGCCGTGATGGACCGGAGAATCAATGGACAGCAAGTGACCCATGTGACCAAAGCTCCTTTATGCACCATCCCTTTTTGAGGTTTTGTTTTTGTTTTTACGTGAGAATGGAGAGAAAAGACTAGTTCATTGGGAGGGAGGTAACCTACTTGCCTTATGAAGGCTTTGGAGATTTCATTAGCCACAGTTAAACAAGCCAATAAATAATAACTGTTGACCTTTGAAACCCTTGCAGATTAGGAAACGGGAACATTGAGTTTCTCCTTTTTGGCAACAGAAGCCTGTTGAAACAATCTGCTGAGCAAGGAGCAATCACATTGTTTCATGATTGAACATTTGTTTTCTCATAGCTGAAGAGAAGCATTTGGTGTGGAAGCAGCAGCCAGAGAGAGGGCCAGTGGGGAAAAACAAGTTTCAAGTGAGCCCACATGTATTTACCAACCATTCAGTCTTGAATTTGTTTGTTTTTGCTCTGAAACATCTGAAGTTAAGTGTAAGGGCTGTTTTGAAGAACACAGAGAGCACTACCCCCATCAGACCTACATTTCATTGGACCCCTAAATTTGCGTGACCTGGCCAGGATGGGGCTTCTGCTGAGTAGCTCCATACAAAGGCCTCTGGGAATTCCCTTCCTCTGTGCCCCAATTGAGTTCCCAACACCCACCTCTCAAAATCCTGAGGTCCCCTGCAACTGTGCACCACTTCCTGTAATCATCCCCACATGTGGTGGTGGCATTTAGCCCCTCTGCCATGGCACACGTCATTAGGCCAAGCTTTGAGCAGGTCTACCTTGCTCCGGGCTGGAGGGGAAACTTTCTTTGTGCAGGTGGGGGGTATATGAGGTTGTCGGATGTGGGGGTGGATGAACCAATGACTGAATCGCACCACCTATAGAGATTTTGACGTGCTGAGGTAGCAGGAGTAGCTTCCAGACTGCAGCAGCAGCTCTTGTCCAGCGTGGAGGCTTCATTCACGTGAAGGGAGTGTCTGTGGGAGTGTTGGTGGTAAGGGTCAAGTCAGTGAAAGCTGTAAATCCCAGAAGGGGATCAGCCTAGAGGTCAGTCAGTCATGGTGATTAGATGAGGCAGCTACAAGATGAGATAAAATCGGGGGTGGCACAAAGAAGTCCCCCCAAAGATCCTGCATTGGAGGACAGACGTCATTGTTTTCCCAAAAGCCACTTAGACAACACGTGTAGTTTACATTTCAGAATAATGGAGAGAAGTGAATAAAATGAGACAGTGGACTCTAGGCAAACACGAAAGGTGGGCTGAAAGTCCAGAGGGCTGTTTTTTATGTTACGTAATTTAAAGATTTCTCACTACTAACTTTATTATTCCATTACTATAGAACAAAAGCACAAGTCTATGTTTAGCCCTGTGTGTTACAACTGTCTTTTTTGTCCATTCAGTGTATTTTTATGTTTTTGATTATCATATTATTAAACATTGCATCTGATCTGCTCATATCAACATGCAGGTAGATGCACCCCCAATGTAAAAACTATCAACACGTTTGTCATCTGTAACAATACTTAGAAAAAAAAGCTTAAAACAGACACTTTAGAAAGGGATTTATTCAAATGAGTGCACTCTTAAAACACGTGGAATATTTCGTCAACCCAGTTCTTGGGTTATTCATGTTGGGATATATTTTTGGGTTACTTTTCGGAGCAATATTTTTTTTTTTTTGTGGTTATAGTTGTTTCCTTTTAAGCCAATCTAGGCTTTTTCCCAAGTTAAAATAACCCAGCAATACGTTTGTCTCTTTTTAACTTCAGAGTTGAGTTAAAAAATAACCCAACTTTGTCTTTTACTATGTAGTTTTTAGTGTGTGATGAGTATATATATAAGTACAAATCTCACTCATATTTTATTATTAGTGAAAATTTCTTTTAGATTATATATTTCATTTTTCCCCAGCATTTAGACTTGTTAACACACTACATATAGTTTATTATGTGTCTTTCTTCTTTTCCAAGTCAATAATACAGCATATGTTTATTTTTTCACTAATTTCTTATTTGGTCAAATATTTTTAACAGCTCAAAGAAGAAACAAGAACTATGGGATTTCTTTAATATTTTGGGTAAAGTGAAAAAAAGAAACAAACAAATAAGTAATATTTTTCCAAGTTATGTTGCTAAAAGCATTATATGGAGAACTATCCACCTACAGATCTCTTGACTGGTTTCAAACAAACCCAAAGTAATTAAGTAGCTTTTGAAAAATCCAAGATCACATTTCCTAATACAATACCAGTCAAAGGTTTGGGAAGAGTGTCCATTTTGATTACCAGTGCTGTTCATGTAAATTAGAAAAATTTAGTTGGTCTTACTGGAACAAGAACACCAGTTCACGAAAACTGCATTGTTTATGTGTCAAATGTTTCCCATGCACAGCAGATGCTCGAGTGGAGTGTGGTGTATTTTTATCCAGTTTTGGGTACAGATCTCACACTGAATGAAGCGCCAAAACAAACACAGGTTTTTAGCTGAATCCTCAATGAAATCTGCACAAAAGCTGTAAAATCACTATATCTTTGAAGCTTGTGCTTCTCTTCACACTCACACTGCGCCCCCAATGACCTCCAGACAAGTTAACTATGTCCCCCCACTCACCCTTGGTCAAAACTAAGAGAGGACTAGCAGTGCACCACTCAAAAAGAGACGGCCGAAATAGAGGCGTAGCCATCACCTCCCCACATTTACAAATGCCCCCTTAAATGAGGAGAAGTCAAAGACAGGAATTCTAATCACTTGCCTTCCCCTCCTTTTTTGTTGAAGGAGATAAATAAGGGATAGAATACGATTTGAACCGAGTCCAAAGGCAGGGGAGGCACTCCGAGTATTGTTGGATGATCTCCACTTAGCGGAGGCAAGGGCTGAAAAGACTGCTGTCTTGTTAGTTGGTGTGTAATGAACAACTTTCACAAGCCAGTTGGTCAATGAGACTCACAATGTTCCACTTTTGTGCTCTTCAGAAACTTACCCCTGAAGAAGGCTGGCACCTTACCAACCTTAAAGAACTAATGAACAAATCAATTCTAAAATCAGCCTAAATAATTTTTGTCTTGTATGTTTATGTCCAAGTGGTCACCAGAGACATGCGCCTCATCTTTCATGTGGTTGTTTAAAAGGGCTGAGAGAGAAGATGTCCAGAGGCTGAAAAGGACCGCCTCTATTTCGTAATCGTTCCCTCTCTATCTTTTCATATAGCCAAACCTTTCTTCCATCCCTTTCACTATAAAAGCAAACGAAAAAAAAAGTTTGTCAGTCCCCTGTTCCTTTTGTTGCACGCTTTCTTCTCCATCCTTTTTCTACTTTCATCCTAATCCCAGCCATGCATGAGCGATCAGTTGTGTCCTGTTGTTTCACTGTTCTGCTGGTTCACAATCAGTAGGGGTTCCTCCTTTGTTCCTTTTTCTTTGCCAAACGCAGAAAAGGTAAGAAGAACGAGTAATGAAATCTCTTCTGTAGACTCAGGCCTTTGTACGTCCTTCATCAGGATTTTTAGATATGGCTCTGACTGTAATTAGGGGAATTGTTGCTGTGATGCTGGTCTCTGGTGCTTTCCCTGTTGGCCTTTGGAGAGCAAGAGAACGGCTCCATCAAAGCTTAAATCTGGAGTCCAACAATCATAGAGCTCCCCTGTTTTGATGTGTGTATCCAATAAAAGACATGCGTCCTGTCTAAGCCTGACATGCACATAAAAAATATAAGGCTGAGCCTCTGAAAACCATCAACAATTGAGGAAATTGATAAAATACTTTTCACAGCTTCCAGCAAATAAAACTTCAAACTAAAATGCCAAATACAGACAGCTGCAAAAACCAACAGAACATGTAGTCCTATGTGAAGACTGCTGCTGAGAACTACTGCAGAAGCGATTGTTATTAGCCTGATCATGGCACTATGCCCTCCATATGGGCTCAGTGGAGACCGAGGCTGAGGCCCGTTCAAAGGGACAGTCATTGTTACAGGCTGATCTCTAATCTCTGTGGTTGTCTGCCCTAATTAAAAGTCTTGTGGATGTCTAGGGTGCCTGGGCCTCTGCACTGCAGGAAATTATGATCGCAAACGTCTTCCTGTCGAGTCCTGTGCTTGGAACTACAAAGTGATGTGGGTCGCTGTTACCTGAATGAGCTGGAATCAGAGCAGACAGCCGCATCATCCCTGCTCTTAGTCTATCAGGGCCGTGCACAAGTGGCCATTGTTGACGCCAAAAACGGGATTAAGGAGGATCTTCAAGGGAATTGATTTTCATGTGAGAACAATAGTGGGGCGCAGAACACTGGGGCCTGGGCCTGAATCACACGGCCAAAGAGCTTTATGAAAAGGGGTGTGCCGCGAGCGCTGAGATTAAAGCAATCAGGTTCTTTACCCCCACTCTTTTTTGGATAAACTTCTTCCTCCGGCCTCCCTCCCTCCGCCCTCGTCTGCACAATAATTTCAGCTTAAATAATGACCCACACAAGTAAGTCTGTCAAAACCAGCAGAGGGAAAGAAAAAGACACAAGATGTTTACTTTCCCCCACATTTCCTTTTTCACTTTGACCACGCAAAGGTCCAAGAACTATTGACTGGGTGCATGAATCACGATGGAAACCGTTTGAGCAGATTCTGGACACTTTGTCCAATCCTTCGAAGAAGCAGGCCAAAGGCTCATCTCTGTGTGAGGAGGAAAGCTGTAGGGAGTGGTTTTTTTGGACTGGGAGGCAGCATGGCTCTTTGGCGGAGAACAACTTTAGGGTGAATGTGACGTGTCACTGAGAGAGGATCAAGGGTTACGGTTCAAAGCGATGACCGCCTTGTCCTCTGTCTTTGGCCGTCTGCGTGCAGCTGTGAGCGCCATTGTGGACAAACTTATTTGCATACGTTTGGCAGCAACTCCAGGAGGCACCACAGGCCAAGAGGAGCAGCCTTGTTTAAAATGGAGGCAAAAGGGCAGGCGCACACAGTGTATGCAAACACCCAATGTATGCTGACACGCACTCTCGCTTTGTCTCCCGTACAGCAGTCACCAGAATGGAGGAAAAAAAGCTCTGAAAATATGAACATTCAAATACAGAGTTGTAAAAAAGTGAGTTGTAGTTTAGTGTTTGTTGTGGACGTGACATTTGGATGTCCTGAAACAGAAGGAGTGTCCTGTGTGGCACTCTTGGCCTGTAGCAGAGGGGTGTGTCCAACCCTGACTAGAGACAGGTTTATTGGGTCTGATGAGTGCTAAGCTCCTGTGCCTTGCCACAATGGAGCCTGTGATCTCCCTTTGTGGCTCATTGGGAAGCGCTGGTGCGCTTTGCGGCCCCCGCTCTGTCATTAGACAGACTGTTCAGGCTGCACAAGGCCCAGCCAGGGATGACGGAGCCACCAGCCACTTCATTAGGGGCATTATGAAGAGAACTGAGGCTTTCTTCTCCTTGCTTGTGTCCAGAATTCACAGGTCTGTTTAATCACATAATTCTCCTCAAGTGCCCTGAGGAGGCTGCGGCACAGCAAGGGCCCTTTAGACCCATGACAACTTGGAGGGATTAATTATTTTCATCTTTTGGAATATCTGCAGAAAAAGAGAGAATATGATATTGGCTCGCTTTTGTTTTGTTTATCCTCACGTCTTCTTCCAAGTGGCTCTTTGATGTGCCCCTGTTATTGTTGGGGATGTCTGTGCGATCTTCTGCCACTGAAGCTTTGATATGCTCCAGCAGGGGTTAAGAGTGAGCGTCCAAAGGTCCAGGCCAGGACGTCCAAACTTCTGTCTTGGAGAGGGCTGACCTCTGGACCTGTGGGTTGCTCGAGGACAGTCCAAATTCCACCTCCCTTTGATGCACACTTTTTTCACAGCAGTTAATTAGCCAGGGTGGCTAAACGTTTAGCCTGGGTGTGAAAGAGTCTGGGTTGGGGTGTGTTTTCAAGACACTGCCTGTTTTTTTTGTGTGTTTGTGTGTCAAAGGGTCTTTTGAGACAATGCGGTACTTGTACACCTTGTTTGGATAGTGGGTGAATGCTATGGCCTATTCATGGGAGCCTATTCAAGAGGAAGAGTTGTTAGAAAGGCCTTTCTAGTAGTGAAGACAAGTCCTTGACATTTCACTGATTTTATGTAATCAAAGACACCATTTCCTTTTCTTTTTCATGTCTTTATATGTTACAAAAATCCATCCTAAGAGAGAGTAAAATGGAAAAAAAAAACTCTTATCTTGCAAGAGGCAGTTGCAGTCTGGGAATAATTTTGAGCCACTGCAACATATCTTCCCCTCATCTTCAAAAATATCTTTTGGGGCATTAATATAAATTTCTGAGGAAATGGCTTTCATCAAGTATGTAGTGAGCAGCCCGGGTTTCAAGCAGGATCCAATTTTCTCTTCCTCCTTTTCCTATAAACAGTCCTGCGCCAGATTGCCAGCCTCAGCTGTAACACGCAGGATTCATCTCTGCTTATGTCTCAGTTCTTTACCGCTGCACTTAAAGGGTGATCATTTTCTCGGATGACAGTTTGAAAGGGCAAAAAAAAAAAAACACGTTTGTTTAATTTTGGGGCGGGAGCAGTAAACGAGTCTTGACCTCACAGTCTTCCAAAGAACAGGGCAACAAGAACAAGGTGTTGCAGCTAAAACTGAAGAAATCATACACAGAAATGACAATACAACAAAGCCATCTGTGTATTTTTAGCACCTGTAAACACAATCAGCCATTAGGCACAAGTGATGCACTTCAGTTCTCTTTTCTTACCAAATCCTCTTCAGCCTAAGGCTACCTTCTATCATTTGCCCGCAGAGCAACATCAAATGAAATTTTATTTTATGTTGTTTGTTCTTTGGATAACAAGAGGAGGAAGCCCCGCCGGTTTGGGCTGAGACCGCAGTGAAATTGATCCGCTATCGAGTGTGCACGGTGTCCAGACAGTTTCCCTCCCCCAGGGACTCAGGCACCAAATCACTCTTTCATTTTGAGCTAACATGTACGTCTGCAGAGCTGCCAGGTCTCTCAGGGTAGACAAACTTTGAAGTAAAATACTCACTCTTCCCGTCTAGCTCCTCCTTTCTCCTGCGCTCTCAGCTCTCGGCTCAGCACCCATCTAACCATTGTGTCTTATAGGGATTCAAATGTATCATCTGCCATTCCAAACTATGATCTCTATGATCTCAAATACACGTTCCCAAACAAGCTCCTTTTGTCTTAAAAGGCATGAAAGGATTTTATGAGATTTACACTCTGCCTGCGATTTAAACATCAAGGCTTAACCTATTTCTTTATGAATAAGCAGTTGCAGGGGAGTTGGAGCTCTCACTGGATGACTTGATGATTCACTCATTTGTGGATACATGGAAAGAAATCGCTTTAAATGCTTTGTTACTTGAATGGGTTTGATCAACCTCAGTGTTTGTTTTTCATGCCGGTGTTGTACTTTGGCCTGTAAAACGAGAAGCACAATCTCTAAAGACAATGTCATTACATTTTCTTACATGAAAAGGGGGCATTTTCCAAGTTTTTAATTATGCACAGCAAACAGAGCGTCGCTATTCTCTATGAATCACATGCTAAGTAAAGAGCATCATTTACCCAAATTATAAAGACATGCAAAGTGCTTGCTGAAATTACTTGTGCAAAGCTTATTCCATTTTTAAAACATCTTCATGTCTTGCCTGTTTGTCACAGTTATTTATGTCATCATCAAACTTTGAACCACATGTGCAATGCCTTCATAGGAACTGCTTTGTTTGAGAACAAGAAAGTTTGTTTAGTAGCCAGAACAAGTTTCAGAGGCTTCTTCAGCTCTGCCACCTGCAGCTGGGGATCGATCCGCTTTCTAACACTGCATCTTGACTCCCTGCATGCCATTCCACACCTCCAGGGTCCCAACCTGTATTTGGATACAAAACACACACCAACAGGGGGTTAGCTGCTTCTTCATGTCATTGATGAGAGTGAGGTTCACATCTATACGATGTCATGGCAGAGTACAAGAAACTGTAATTTGACCAAAGAGTTCAAAAAGTTACATTGTCTGGTCGTGCACTTGGTTCAATATGAAACGCAGATTTAAAGCAACAATTTGAAAAGTTTTTCCATCCGCCTTACAAACCGGAATTTGTGAAAATGTTTTTAGATCTCATCTGACACGTTTGAGTTCTTCTCATTTGTATTGATCTCTAAAACTGGTTAATAGGTACGGAAGGTAGAAACAGTGTTTGATTGCAAAAACTGAGGGAAAGTTTGGTAAACTCTGATTAGATACCATAACTTGTCATGTAAGGGAATATTTTCCTTCGTTTGTACATAAAATATGCTAATTCAAATAGTTAGGCAAAAATTACTCACGCAAAAAAAAGAAAATTAACAGGATTTCCATCTGTTTAATACTCTTTAAGTTAAGCAAGTTTTAAACACTGAGCTGTAGGCACTGGTGTGCATTAAATTAAGACTCTGGCTGCTCCATGCAAACGGAGGCACGCGTGATTTAGAGAGCACTATTAAAACTCCAAACCCTAAAACTAAGAAGGAGATTTGGACGTCTGCTTACTCAAATCCCTCTTATTTTAGAACTCCTGCCCGTCGTCAGCCACACTGCGGCACATCGATTTTGACAAGAGCAAACTGGTCCTGCAGGAGGAGTGGAAGTCGTGCCAGACCCGTGGAAGGTATACTCCCCGCTGCATATCCACAAGAAAGAAGTTTCCTATTATCAAGGACTCTCCCTTTAATGATGAAAGTAAACAACATGAACAAGAGTGTTTAATATTTCATTGGCCACCCACAGGTGCAGCGATGTGCAGGGAATAACACATATATGCACAGACCAATGTGGGGCTGATTAAGATGAGGGTACTGTCCCAGCTGCAGTTGGCTGGGTCTCCTGTGTGCGCCGGTGTGTGTGCGCGAGACCTCAACATATTCGCTGCCTCAGTCTTTTTATTTGCCTCTCCACCCTTCCTCTCTCCTCCACCCCCCTCTCTGTGGTGATATATGGAACATATGGGAAATTATTGTGGGGTTATAAAGGGCTGCTGTTTTGAACAGACATGCAATAAATTACACTGTTTGTGTAGGGGCGGAAAAACACAAGCTCTTTAGGAACACTTATAGCAGATTTCCTGTACAGACTTAACTCTCCCTGTTTCTGTCTTTCTCCCTCCCTCGGTTCTTTCTACAGAGCTTCCTCTTACCCTTCAAGCGTGTTCCCTCAGTCTTTCTATTGTAGCACAGGCCGCAGCACAGCCTCATTCTGTTCTCCTGGTTGGTGGTAACACAGTGGGACACATCCACACAAATTACACACATAAAACTCGTAAAGCCTGGAAAATATTTTAATAGTTTCCGCACCCCCTTAGTGGCAACAAGCTGCATGTGCAGAACAAGCGAGCACCACCAACATTATTGTTGCAATTAAACGTGAAACACAAGAGAGGAACATGGGGGGGGGGGTGAGAAGCCAAAATGGCTGTAAACAAGAAAAATGACACTTGACAAGTTGTAATTTATGGACGTCGTTTCCAAAACAGGAGACCGTTCCTGCACAAGCTGAGAAGTAAGAGTAAGGTACAAGGAAGCAGGCATTAGAGGAACTATTCACATAATGTTAGTGCTTCAAAGTCACACAGAGCCCCCCCACAAAAAAGGGGGGAAAAAAATGCAATGACTTCAAAGTGGAAGCATGACGAGCAACACTGAGAGAAACCAAGAGAGAGACAGGAAGTGTGTGTATATGTGTGTCATGAGAGAGACAGCTTTGGATGATGATAGTATCCAAAGCAAGGAAAGGAGAGTGTGTGTGTGGGGGGGGAGGCCCCTGGATACAGGCGTACACTCCTCATCTCAAAGAATTCACACACATCCACACAATGACACAAACACACGCGGGATGCCAGGGGAAGACATGCCATTAAACAGAATACGGCACAACTTCTCTCCAACCCCCATCCTATCAAGAAATAAATCAATGTCAACATTTAGGTGTTTACTCTCGTTCCAAAATGAGGAGAAAACTGAACCAAAGAAGAGCATTTTCCAATGTTAGAAAGCATGTAAGTTCACTAAACCCAAAAATGGTGCTTCTGAAATCAAATAATAAAGTGAGAACTGATCACACTAAATACAAAAAACAGTTTGAGGAGTTTTCTAAAATAAATAACCTATTAAATTTATGTATGTAATACAGGCTCCATTATTTGCTTATCTTTTCAGTTTATTCCCTGATCCTTTATGGACGGCGAGTGCAGAGCATCTCTCAAAAATTTCAAACAACCAGACAAATTCATAAAAAGAAATCTTTGAGAGCAAAAATAATTCAGGCTCCTCCATTTTATGTGTTCTTCTTCTCCTGCTCTGATCTGATGGCAGTCCATCATTTTCATTTTTTGTTTTTTTTCAGGTCATGTGCTCCAGGCGTAAGCCCTCTAGGGGGCAGAAAGCATTTCTCTTCCTGGCATGTCTGGCAGAGTCGAGCTTCTCAGCAAAGATGAAAAGTAAGCGTTAACATTTTGACTGTAACAACTGAGGAAAAAATATATGGAAACATCTTCAATATTCAGAGGGAATCACTTCACTCTTTTTTCAGAAAACTGATTTTGCTCAAAACAGAAATTAAAGTCTTCCAAGTCTTAGTGAAAAGAATAAAAGGATGAATAAAACTACAAACATTCACAAAATAACATGCCCACCTGGACTATACAACTACCTGGTTAATAGAGCACAAGATATTGGCAAAACAAAACCATAGGCAGCCAAGTTAGTGGCAAACATTGCTTTTGTTAGGCATATAACAAAAGGAGAAAATGCGACCTTCATTGACAGAACAGCAAAGCAATAATTTGATGCCTAAAAAGAAAGAAGTTAAACGAAACCACAAGCAGACACATAAACAGGTGCGATGACTTTTCTAAGTACCAACTGAAATAATGACTATTCCTTGAGGAGAACAATAAAACCCAAGTGCAGCTACTCCATACTTCTTATGTGGGACTGGAAACACAGCTAGATTTAAAAAACACATGTGACAGAGCCCAACAACACCAAACCAAATCTGCACTTCTGCGTGGATCAATCCCAACCATCGACTGTATGAGAGAACTGCACTGAGTATCCCCTCCCCTCTGGCATTTCAAACAGGAAGTACCCCCTGGTCCCAAAAAGCCAGAATCCCATTGGCTTTGAGATAAGCAGCTATTACTCCATCATTATATTAATCAAAATAACTATTCTTACTTTGATACTTTTTTTTGTAATTGTTCTTCATAATCCTATTTTTTTTTCATTAATATCTCTCTACTAAACAGATTATTCAAGTTATAAACTGACAAATAGATGCCTCAATAAAAGAAGGTGGTTTCACATGGCACGTTCAACGACAGAGTGTTTGATTGACAGGTTCTCCTGGGTTTGGTGGAAGGGGATTGGAGAGAGTAGTTGGCATAGAAACCCAGACCAATCACAGCTTACTGATGATTTCTGATTCCAACCTGGTGACATGCATATTGCAAAAAAAAGGGTAACTGACTTGACTTATTTATGTTGATTCCGGAAGTAAGTCATTTTCTATGGGTCACACTCAGTCCAGTTCTCTTATACAGTAAATTGTCTCAACTCAAACGACATTTATTCAGACAAAAGTCCAAATCATTTTGAATCAATCAAACAAAAACACAGCCAAATCTTCATTCTGTTGGCTTATACGATTTATTACTGTTTAGCATTGAAGGCTCATTTGCATTTTTACTGCAGCTAGCACCACCTTGATGTATGCTGGATACTGCAACGCTTTCGGCATGTCATCCTGACGCAGCATAAACAGAATAAAGACCATAGAAGGAAAGCTTTGCTTGTTATGTGGCATGTGGTTGTTTGTCACACTGAGGAGACAAACTTGGTCTGGGAAGCAAATGATTACTGTCTGGTTGAAAGACATATATCTAGAACAAAGCAAAAGCTGTTGCTGTAAGCCATAAATCAAAGCCTGTTACGGAAAAATGTTATGTGGCTTTAAAGCGATATACCGTCTGTTTGTCTTGTTTTTTTCATTGGATTTATAATCACAGCTACTTTTATATTGTAAAGATTTGGGCAATTTGTTAGGTTTGTAAATGTGTAAAACATTTATCTACTGTAATTCTTTTTAAACACGGTGGTATAGCTCTTTTAGTTTTATTTCATTATAACATATTTTATTGCTTCTTTCATCCATTGCAGTGAGAAGTGAACAGACAGAGAATGTTGAACGTATTTCGCACTGTAAGTTTCGCTTCTGCTTCCTGAGAAGTAGCAGTTTCATCCGTGCATATGTGCAGCTCATTCAGCGAGCTGCAAGGAAGCAGCTTTGGGTGAAGTGTTTTGTGAAAAGAACCACAACTTTCAGTAAAATGAGACTCAGAGGACAAGTTTGTTGGCTGCCAAAAGTTTTACTTTAAACATGAACAAGCACGTGCTATGAAGCCACAGCTGACTGTAATAAAGGCCGGGGTTCCTGTCTAGAGCTGACAATTTAGCTAAGCTTTGATTTTTTTTTCCTTGTTAATGCTGTTTTCTTCCTTACAAACAATATTTGGCGCAAATAAAAAACATGTTAATAATGCATATGTACAAAAAAAATGCCTATAGCATTACTAATGCCATATTGCCATAGTCAAATCCATATCACCCTGACAACAAATGACTAAAAGCTTGTCCATTTTTTTCAGTCACAGATTATTCATTAAGCCAGAGAAGCCACATTCAACAGAGAAAAGTTTATTAAAACACTTCCATTAACTGTAAGAGTAATCATCCTATAGGGTGGAAAGTGTCTTCATTTGGGCTAAAATGTGAGATATACCGTTGCTATGGTAATATGGCGATGGCTGTAGCCCTCCTCCCAGCTGTTGGTGGGTTTTGTGTTGGAGAGGGTGAGGGTAAAAGAATGAGAGAGTGTTTGTGTGCCTGCACACATTCATTGATGCTGCCTCCGTGCTGTGCTCCCCTTTTCAGTCTTCAGAATAGTGTCTCTACTAATCCGTGAAAGTTGCAGCGCTCTGAACCGGCGGCCAAGGCTTTTCCCACTGAACCGAGGCCTGAGGTCTGTGCTCTGCTTCACACTTGATTGGTCCCTCCAGTGGCAAATACTCCCCTCCCTGCTGGGCGTGGGCCTGCCCCCCTCGTTGGGCTGCTCCGCTCTGCCTAATCGCCTTCTCTCTTCCATAATTACCAGTGCTGAGCAGAGGACTCGACAACACGCCATTAAAGTCTGGCAAACCTGTCCTCCTCACACACCCAGCATTTAGCAGCAGCCCAGAAACAGGCCCGAGACCGGGCTCAACTCCACCAGCAGAACACCTGTTCATGCATGGGATGCCCGGCAGCGCTGTGGATTTGGCCGGTGCTGCTGCAGACTTGAATAAAGACAGGGGGTTGGCAGCTGTGCTGTTGTCCTCCTCCCCCTGCGATGGAGGTGATGTGTTTATTTGGCTTGCATTGAGAAGTTGTGAGATGTAACTATCTACTCACTGCACTCAGCAGACTGCCAGAGAACCTGCAGAATCAAACCGGCGCACAATGACAGCAATCAGCTGTGGAAGACCCCATAGTTATTACTCTTTTTAAAAAGTAAAAAAAAAAATCCCTGCATTTTGTTTCGTGCTCTGACTCATTTACACTGTCAACTTATCTAAAACACAACTTACTGTCTCTTCCAAGACCTAAATTTCTTCCAAAGTCTGCCAAACTGTAACTAGAACTCCCCCTCCTGCATTCATGTTAGTCTCACAAGGTTTCTAAATTTGCAAAATCAGGGAGAACATATGGGACTGCACAGGTGAAATGTGGCGACCTGGCAAACAGTCCAAAGACTCGTGAGACTTGGGAGCATGTCAGAAAATGCTAGGAGTACTGGCACAAACAGAACCCAGAATGTGGATCAGACAGAAACCCAGCACTCGTTAGTTGATTTCTCTCTTATTAGGAACATTTTTAATGCTTTGCTTGGACTGGCAGAGTCCTGCCAGCCACCCTCTTCAAATGGCCCAGGCTCTGTCAGAGCTGATCAAAAGACATTTCTTCACATCTCCAGACGCCAGGGAAAAAAGGAGAAGAAAAGAGGGAGAGAAGAAAAGAGCCAGAAGGGGGCATACTGCTCTCTCTTTACTCGGGTCTTCTGGTGAATGAGGACTTTTCACAATACCCTCTCCTTTTTTATTTATTTTTTTTCATTCTACCACTGGTTTAAAAAAAAAAAAAAGGAAAACACATAGAAGAAAAAATACATTCCCCATCCCGTTTTGCTGAATTTTTCTTGCTATATCAAAAACAATTATCCTCAGGTGAAGAATGCACCTGCACAATTCCAGAGAGAGAAAGAGGTCTTTACAAAAGTGAGTGGCTTCCAGGCAGCCAAGACCCCCTCGAAGTGGTAATGAAAAGTGCAACTTTAGCCTCCCAGCTGTATGTCTCAATCTATAATCCTTTCCCAAAAACCTCACCATAGAGCCGCCTACCACTCCTATGGCGTTCCCAGCCTTTGCCGGGCTGGGCCTGCACTGATTTATGTGGGACTCCCGTGTCATACTCCCGACCTGAAAGGATTTGCTCTCCTATATTTACCGGGGTGGTCAGGGCAGCTCTCTGGAAGCACACTCACTCCCCACCTTTTTACTCCTCTGTCTCCGCAGCGTGGATGTTTGGGACCTGATCAGAAACAGCTGAGACTCCAGTGTTTTTATGTGGAACTGTTCTCCCCAGAGGTAGGTTTCTGTGTCCGTTTGTGCCTATCTTTGGGAGTGGTGAGGGGCTGTTCTCCAAGCAAACACTGCAGCTAAGCTAGCACCAAGTGTGTAAGTGTGTTATATGCTCATGGTTGGTAGTTGGGCCTGTGAATTGACAACCGCCCTAGAAACCTAAAAAAAAAAAAGAAAAATCAAAGAAAAAGAACAATTGAGGCTGTTTCATTTAAAAGCCATTTATTGAACTTTATGCATTTGCATTGCACAAAGGCTTAGTGAAGTTGCTCATCTAAAAGACAGAAAATGAATTTTGAATTCTTTTTCTATTTCAGGCTTAGTAAAAAAAAACATAAAAAATTGGAGGAGAAAGTTCTACAGGAGCCTGTTGGTAACCTAAGCCATCTGCTTCTGTGCAATGCTGTACTAAAAATTTTATGATTTCCGGTGAATTATTCCGTCAAAGTTGAAAAGGAAGTCACTAATTGGCAGAACGATAAGTAATTGATGACCTGAGTATAAATTAGAAATTTTCAAAGACAGAGTTTGAGTTTCGAGCAGGACTCTTCATTAGAGCCTCCCTTTTATTTTTGGTCAATGCATTTGGAGGTAAAGCACAGATTGTGATACTTACTCACAAGCTCGACGGAAGTTCAAGTTAGACTTGAGGTAGACGAGCTGTTCTGTGTGGCTGTGGTCTACCCTGCCCCTCTGAATTCAGGCTATAGAAGTAAACAAGCCAAGGTGACCTCTGGACAGCTGGGCTCATACATCCTGCTGCTGGTTGTCTACGTAATATGTCGCTGGGATCAGCGGGTGGCTGATGCATGCTCTGAGAAAGGGATCAACTCATCTTATTTATATATTTATATATATATATATATATACACAGAGAGAGATATCTATATCTATATATATATATATATATAGATTTAGATATATATATCTATATATATAGAGAGAGAAATATATATTTATCTGTGCACACGAGTGTGCTTGGTGTGAATGTAAACTAATGTATGTGCCTTTGTGTGGCAGTCATGCGGTTAACTCCAAACACCATTTGGCACCTTGTGAGCAGAAAATGAAAGCATCACCTCTCAGAACATGCACAACGCGTGCCTGATATAATCCACATCTCCCACTTGATATCTTAGTTAAAGGCTCAAATTAAGAGCTCTTATTATTGTTAAAGTGGATTCAAATGAACCAGGTGGTACAATTTATTGGGGAGAATTTCAAAGAAATCTGGCATGACCTAAAAAAGACATCTCAACCAATATATGCAGACAAAATGGCTGCTGTTGCTAAGCTAGCAGAAGAGGAAGAAGCAGCAGTGGTATCCGCAGCTATTGGATAACATGACTTTTTTACATTAAGGTGCCCAACATATAAAAATTCTAACGTTTCTAATTTTTTCAGGTTTGTTTTAAAGCTAACTGTTACTAATTTTTAACAAAATTTTCAGTTTTGCGCTGTTTTACGTGTGGACGGACATTTAAAGTCCACGTTTGAGCGCTCACCTGTTTTAGTTTCGCTTGCCGATGTTCTCGGTTTGCAGCGTAGGTGAAAAAAAGGAAGGGGAAAATAAAGTAGCACACACTTGAGATGATTTTAGTTTTTTAAAGAAGTGACTACATAAATATTTCCCCACTAGGACTGCGAGTTTTGAGATGAGTGAAATGTGACAGCGTAATATGTAAGTCTGTTTGAGCCTTTGCAGTGGAAAGCCTTAATAGTGGGACACAAGGAGGCATTCAAATAATTTTCTATTTTTTTATAACTTTGGGGAGTCCTCAAACATTTTCTTTGAGAATTATAGAATTTTTTTCCCTTTTTGTCAAGTTTCTCACTGATCGCAGCTTGTTTTTGTTTTTTTTATTTGACTTGATTTTTTAGTTCAGTCGATTTGGGGTGTAATAAAATAAAAGGGTTTTAAGTTGGGAAAAAAACAAGAATGACAGAAAGGCCTTAAAACTCATAAATATATTTTGACTTATTAAAATCAATATTTTGCACCAGTGTTATGATCAAATTGTCTTTATTCCTTTTTTTAAAAAAAGATTACAGCCAGGAGCTTAAATAAAACAACTGACACCAACTCATTTTCAATCAAAAAGAAAATATTTATTGTTCGTACTTTGACAGTAGTTGACCTACTAAAGTAATTACAATACAAAAGATGGGTATAGAACTTAAGATTTGTGTAGACATCTAGAAGTCCTGATTAGTAGGAGGTACACTGCTGACAGTTCAATGTCCTCAGAACAAAAATCCAAAAACAGATGGTGGCCTTTCATTTCACAAACTCTGGGAAGTTTTCACTTCCCTTTTAGAGAAACATCTGATTTGAATCACAGCATAAGATCAAATGCTGCAATTCCTATTTATCATTGCATTTTGTTTGATTACTATGAGAGCCCCCCATTCTCATCATTGTCTCTGAAAAAAATAAAAAGACTGCAAATAAAAGAATCTTGCCAATTAGACACAATCTTGAAAGAACACACTAAAAAGTTTTGTTGTCTTTTGATATCTTAAAACAAGTTTTACTAACGTGGAAGGAATGAATGAAAATGACCAGATGGGATTTCAAAAAGAAAAAAAAAAGGAAAAACAAGCAAGAAAGTAAATAAAAAGTCAAGAATCAGAAAGTTTTTATTTTCATTGTGCAAAATCTGCTCAAGTCCCATATCTCATGATAAACTTATCAAAAAAAATGGTTTAATGCTTTACCTGTCGAATCAAGGATCCAGACGACTCGGATATATCTGCAAACCATCTCTTCATTTAAAAAAAAATCCTTAGATTATTTACATAAAGATTTATTATAATTTTTAATAAAATCTAAATTTGTATGTATTCTACTCTCATAATTGTTAGCATATTCAAAAATATTTTATAAAAAAACAAAAAAAAAATTTTTCATTTTTATTTCATGTATTTTTGGGATAATTATAAGATGTTTACACTTTTCTCTTAAAAATAAAATGTAAAATAAATGTACATATTTTCATTTCATTGCGTGCTTTAATTTCTTTTCACAAGTTTACTTTTGTTTATGTCGCTATAATTGTAAATACTTTGCAAATTCTGTGATCGCAATTGTATTTTTAAAAAGAGTTTTTAAAAGGAAGAAATTTTGAATTTACAGTATTTTTACCTTCCATATTTAATCAAAAAATCTAATATTTTTGATAACTTATTTACATTCTATAAAATTTGATGTTCGCGTTTTCAATTTCTATATTCTGTTAATACCTATATTAATAAAATGTACGTTTTGCAATTTATGATCGGCATTTTTGGGCGTCAATTTAATTTTGCAGTTTTTGAAATAAATATTTTCTTCTTTCTTTTTTTTATTGTTTTTGCTCTTCATTAAACATCTAGAATCTTGAGCGTATTTTTATTACTATTATTTTTAACTTAAATATTAACGAAGAAAATATTTAAAAAAGCAAAAAGCCTTTGACTGAGACAGGCCTTATTTTTATTTGGTTAAGCCAAAATGGTTTGCCTGAAAGTTTTGATAAAATATATCTTTGAGTTTACCTTAATTTAGCCCAACCATAATTCTAGTGTACAAAAGAGGCATGTCAGAGTCACAGCACTGATGAGAAATAAATAGGGGGAAGGGTTCTGTGGATGTTCTTCAAAGGGACTCCAATTTCACACCGTCAAATTAAAGCACCTTTATAGTCACATGGGTAATAATCCAGGTTTTTAGACTTCAGGTTTCCTTTTTGAAATTCCTTAAATTTGTGCAAACTGATATGTTTAAAGTTTATATTTTGGAATTTAATTAATCACAGGGGCAGAAGTTGTGGCTGATTAAATAGGTCACAATTTTGAGATAAAGATTGAGATATATACACTTTTCTTTCCCTTGGATGTGGGTATGTTGGTAATTCAAGATGTGACTTTTCATTCTTTGCTATAGCACACAATTTTCAACAGACCTACTAATATATTTTAACTTTTACAGACAATACATGCAGTGTTACTTCTAGAAAAATGTGCTTCTTACTAATTTGGGCAAAGGGCATACACATTGCGGTAACACAGTTGTCACCTTTAAAATGTTTTCTTTTTTATATTTATATATTTCAAGCAGTTTTAAAAAAGGCAAGTCACCACTTGATGTTTAATGGCGTCAGTCCCATTTGCTGCAAAAGCAAAGGAAAGAATGGCTGCAAAAACAGTGGAGACTATCAATCAAAAATTCTATTTACTAATGTCTGATTTATTATTAATATTGCAAACTAGAAATTATTTTTTACACAAAAAAAATTAAGCATCATATATCAGAGAGCTTACTGCCAATGTCCTGCAGCTTGTTTATGGTGACATCTCATTGATGGTCAACGGGGTTCTCCCAGTGTGCGTCTTCATTAGTTTCTAGGCATCGCTGGCATGCAGTCCACCGTAGCAGTACTGACAGATCTCATCCCTCCTGTGTGCCCCACCTCAAACTAATCCTTGCATTTTTGGGAAAGAAAGCTCAAAGTCCAATAAAACCAAGTCTGAGCAGAACTTTGGAGCAGAAGGACACAACGGTGTGTCTTATTTGGATTGCAAGTGTGCCACACTTAGTGCAAAAAAAAAAAAACATCACAGCTGATGCTTCATCTGTCATGCTGCCTGGTTTAGGCTTTAAAAAAATCTGCAGCAAACAACATGGTTAAAAATCTATCAACCCGAAACATCATATTTTGTTTGAAAATAATGTAGCTTATAGTAACTCAATTCGCAGAAATTGTTACAATTTTATATTCTGCTAAATCGTTAAAAAAAAACGAGATAATAAAACACTCACATGTAAGCAAAGCAGGGGTTATCACCTTCAGATGTGATGGCTGAATTCTGTTTTACAGCAGAAGTTTTCTCCCGGGTAGCACCAGGAGGTGCTGTAAAGCAGTTAGCCTTTGATAGCACAACAGCAGCAAAAACAAACATGGCTGATGAGAGGGCTAAGGCCGGCAGCAGTACTTGCTGGTTCAGAGACGCAATGCAACATTAACGCTCAAGGAGTTTCTCTGAGCTCGGAGCATCAATATTAAACAACCTTCGCCCCGCATGACCTCCTACCTGGGGCTCGGAGAGGACACACTCCCTGCCATGACCTCAGCTGACTTGTTCCAACTTTTGGCGAAAAGTGAAGCACTCTTGTTAGCATGGTAGTTAAAAAGCAGCAAGCAATTCTGAGCGCCCCGCCGCGCCTCGTGTCCTAATCAATGCCAAGCTGCATCTTCTTCCAGTGAAGTAAACTTAGATTTATAGGACACGTGTGTTCTTGAATTTCTATCATGACTTTTTTGAAATCGTTCTTTTCCATTTGAGAGAAAGCCCTCGATGTTCACTTGAATTTAGATTTTCAAACAATTCATTTTTTCTGTGTTTTTCGCCGGAGCTGCAAGCAGTTTCATTTCATTTCAGCATCCATCCATCTGCCCGTGTTATCACTGCAAACCCGCCATTAAATGACAAGATGCGAGAAGAATGTGTTTTTGCGGTAAAAGATTGAACTGATTGAGGCGGCAAAACAGTGCTGAAGGCACGGCCCCTTGAGTCCCTGATTAGCCTCAGTGAAAAAGTGATAAACTAAAAGACGAAGTGATGCGACCTGGTCCTCCTTCGTCCTCATGCGAAGTGCTAAACCTCACCCTGACTTTCTAACGCCGAGGCTTGTGAGTCACAACTGTGAAGATATAATGTTATTTAAACCCAATCTGTCACCAAATGGAGCAAAAAAGAAGAAGAAAAAACTTGCCAAATGCACAAGTCTAACATTTATGAAACACACACTCTCACTCACACCAACATGCACACAGCTCCTTATTTCCATGTCATTATGCTGGCAAATCGACAATTAATAAAGAAAAAAAAGTGACTTCATGTACTTGTCATTAATGTGATCACTTTCAAAGGTCAGGTTAGATTTTAATGACTAATTGACAAAAGTATCAACACTATTATGTCTTTTAATGTGACACAATTAAGTGAAATAATTAGCTTTATAACTGCCAGGTTATTTCAGATGGTAATAAGGCAAAATCTGAGAATACTCATTTAGGCGATAGGATAAACGGTAATGAATTATTTCCCGGAAACGAACATTGTCCCTCTTGGGTTTTAGCTGTTGCCTTAGTGCATGACCCATTCTGCCTTTAAAACCAACCGGAAACATTGTTAATTTTGACAGCTCGATTCACGGGTAGCCAACCCCTAACAAGTCTGCCCTGGGCGGCAATATTGAAGCCTGAAGTGACAGACAAGAGAAGCTGGCATGGCAGTGCCCTGATGGTGTCCAGGTGGTGCCTGTGGATTTGAAAATGGATGCTGTCACAATGGATTGATGGCTGTTGTCCACCAGAAACTTCAATTTGACATTTTTGGCAACCATCTTGTCAGTTTAAGAAATTATTTGATAATTTCTTGGAGTGTAATAGCAAAGCCGTAAAGCTCTTGCGATGATCGCAGCAAGTTGCACCATTACAGCACAATTATTAGTGACATTTATGATGTTAAAATGTCAGAAGCTGTGAAACTTAAGGTATCTTTGACTTTTTAGGAATTTTAGAACAAATCCGTGGGTTTTAGACATTTTTGAAGTGACAATCCAAAAGATGAAAAAAGTATATTTGTTTATAATAAAGATGATAGCAAATGTAGGTGTTTTTTGTTTTTTGGTGTGAGACACATTAAAAGTTCAGGGCAGAAAACGAAACGAAAAAATTATATCAATCCCCGATACGGTAAATATGAAATACTGTGATTTTTAGATATTTAATGCTATGTTTGCATCGACGTGTTTTCTTAAAGTAAACAATAAAGTTTGTTGATATAATCACTTTTAAAATTTCTATATTTTTGTCATTTTTGAAAATTATATTTGAATTTGCTTCTACTTTTTATTTTCTATGTATTACAGGTTTATTTGATGTTTACATATAAAGTAGGTATATATATCATATATATATAGATATATATATAATAATGTTAGTAACATTACAAACACCTTATACAAATGTTTAAATATAACCTAGAGCTCTCTGACAAAATACGTATTTTAGTTATGGAAACGTCTCCGTTTTATAAAAATATTTCAACTTCATTGTTTAGTTGACTATGGAAATTTTAGAAATTTGACCAAATTATTTCGGGAAGCTACAGTTTTAACTTTAAATGTCAAAATTCTTCTGGAAAGTTACTTAACAGTACTGAGCAGGTCTGTGAGATAATAAAACCTTCTAACCTAAATTGACTTAGGATTTTTCAATTTTGAAGCGTAAGAATGGAAAATGCTGAATTAGGACGTATTTGCAACCCCAGGCCCCATTAACTGCCACATCAACATGGCTGCTGGGTTTTAAAGAATAATGATATTCCAAAAGAATTAAAAAAATGCAGAGAAGGCAGGATGTATGCAGATGGCAATGGGCTGCTCCAAAAGACATCTGCTGATAGACGGTCTAAGAAGTTCTGGTTAAAAAAAAAGAATGACAGTAAATGTGTAAAAATATTGCCTCTAATGACTACAGCTGAAAAGGTACGGAGGAGGGCGGTCACAAAGTCATAAAGACAAGAAGCTGAAAGTTCTTTAATTTTTACATAGCGAGAGAACCTGGGTTCCCCTGAATGGCAGAATAATATTATGCTGTCAAAACCAGTGGAGGGCTTTCTGTTTCTTTACAACTTGGCAGGCGCACCACAAGTGCAATGTGAGCTGGATTGGATTTTACCATTGTAAAGTGTCGGTGGAAAAAAGTGGAATAGTCTCTACTCTGATGGTGCAGTTTTGAACATACACCCCGCATGTATCAAATGGGCTATGTTCCCGCTTCGAACACAGTGACACACAGATGTCTGGCTAGGCTGATAGTAACATACCAGAAGACAAGACTGACAACATGTATCCCAGCGTGATGTGATGCCAGCGTTTTGTGTGGCAGGCGGACACAGATGCTTGCATCAGGCTCCCGAACTCTGATATCTTTCTCTGTTTGACAACAAGAGCAGACCTGAGAGCCACGGCACTCAGCGCCTCTCACCTACAGGGTCACAACATTTACAACACAAGGCACAATTTTTCCATTCTGCTTTTCCATTTAATAATGGCATTTGCATTAACATATCAACAAGGTTTGATCCTAAAGGAGAAAAGAGCTAAATCTGTCAATGAAAAGGCACTGAGGCTCTGTTAAATGGGGAAGGTTTGTTGGATCTCCTTTGGCAAATTCAAAAAGAGCTCAAAATTCACTCAAAACCTTTTTTTTTTAATTTCATATTGGTACATGAGTGCTGTTGAGGAAAGTTACACACTGGGTTAGCAACTGACAGATGCGTTACTGGAGAGTCAGCTATTGGCTCTTTTTTCTCCTTTGTTTTATCAGAACTGCAAATATTGGATGAAACATTGTTTTCCAATGGGAATCAAGGTATTATTGTTCTGCAAGCATTCTGGTTAAGATTTAGTAAAGAGTTTTTAGGGACTGCAACAGAAATGAGTGCTCATCAACACAGAATCACATAAATTTTGCCACTGACTGAACTGAAGCGTGTCTATAGGCTGAGGGTAATTGGCACTGAACTGTCGTGTTTTGGTTGAGCTTAGGTTTCATCAGGACATCTGTGGGCATCTGGTTCTACCTCTGTCGAGCCATATGCGATTTTCTGATCGCATTTGGCCAACGTGTCCCGTGTGTGTTTTCCCTAAGCTGTCTCCCTCCTCCTGACCTCTCACCCGCTCTCCCTCTTTTGTCTCTGTTGTTCAGGTCAGAGTCCATGCACTCCTGTCTCACAGCCACATGGCCGCGTTTTGGTATGCAGATACACAGACGCAGGTAAGTCTGGTTCAGGTGCACCCCACAGTGTTCCTGACCCACTCTAGATCACCCCGCAACTCTCGGGGCCCAGCAGGCTCCCAGTACAGGTCACAAGAGGCCTCAACATCCCAGGGATGAGACTCCAGACTGGCATGAAGAGGAGCTTTTGATGTAGCCCTGCACTGGGCTATGTTACCATGTTACTGGCTTTTAATTAGCTCCAGCAGCTGCTGCTTCCTGGTTGACAGACCACGGTTACCTCCTCTGACTTTGTTTTTCTTACAGCTTATTGTCAGCTGGATATTAACTTTTTCTGTGGCGACATTATGGCTATTCTCCATAGAGTTAGGTGTTACAACTTTAGAGCGGCATCTGTTTTTAGCAAGCCGTAATTAAAGTAGCTGAAAGAGGAATTTAAAAATAAACTCCCAAAGCCATAAAATCTTTCGCGTTTCCACATTCGGTGTATTAGATCCTTTATTATCATCTGCGGTTGCCAACCTGATATTGTTTTTTTTTTCCTTTGCGAGTGTGCCTGTGTGGTTCATCAAGGCATAATGCATCCTATGAGAAATGCTCTGCGCAGGAAAACTGCCACCATAGCAGTTTGAGGATGTTGACATGTTTTTATGTGTCTTTCTGCTGAGAGATTTGGTCAATTTAGCAACAGTGCAAAAATTCAGGCTGATATTACCTGATAGGCATGTAGCTGAGATCAAAAGTAATCTGCTAATGGCTCATTATGGTTCAGAATGTCAACAGTGCCTAGTGGCTTCTTTTTTTCTCAGTATTTGCTTTAGGTAGATGTAATCACAATAAAGAGACAGTAAAGTTCTCTGGGTGACCGTAAAAGTGCCACTCTTCATTGTCAATCTCGTTCTCCGGCTCACACAAAGACAAATTAAGCGCTGAAAATTGCCCTCTGAGGACAGACGGCGAGAAACTGATCTCAGATTCAATGAGCGCACCTTGCTCCCCACTCGCTTCTGTCACTCCCAAGTTGATGGACCTTTCCTTAAAACTCCACCAAAGATTAAAAAAGGGAGCCTTCACAGCTTGCCATGGCATACTAATAGCCTGGACTCATTAAATTAATGGGGGCCAGATTCCTCTTACAGAATGTGCACTGATGCCCTTTGAGTTTGCCGGTGCTAGAGGGTGTGCAGCACTTTGAAAGCCCTGACCGGCATATTGAACATGCTTTAATAGAACCCTTTTGAGACTCCTGGTAGGATGCTCAGGAACTCTTTGCCTTTAAGTTCCCGCACATCTCTGTGTGATCTCGTCAGATAGCCACTTTCTCCTCAGATTCAGGCCTGGAGAGGGGGAGGGGACCGTTTGCGTTAAATGAGGCCAGAGGTGTCCATATCTCAGTAGAGGCCATTCTTTCCCAAAGATGTGTATCTTTGAGACGCGGTGCTGAGCAAGCTTTGATGTAGAAAGGTGCTAAGTGTCAAAATCGGAGACAGGAGGCTCACAGGCTGGCACTGAGTGGGATTCCCTTCAGGAATGATAGCGTGGCCTCTCGTTGGACAGGCCATGTAGGGTTGATTTGATCATTTTAATCATCAAACTGCTCACAGGGATGAAGCAAATTCAGCCTCTCAAACGGTCATTATGAATGTCAATACCACACCAATGAAGGATTTCACCATAAAAGCAGGCAGAGGGATTTTGAAGAAACTTTTCATAGCCAAAGGTATAGGAAGAGCAGAATTCTAAGAAGCAAAGGGCAAAAGTAAAGGTATTGTTTTATCCACAATGCTTTATAATGGATATGATTTAGAATAATTGGGGAAAAAGAATATTAATATATGGTTTTTGCATATTTGCCCGACAGCAAAAAGATAACTTGATGGGAAAAAAAAGCCTGTGAACCCTCATTTGCATGACAAAAAAACTCCTTTTAAATCACTAAATACATCACCCTCATGGTTAGGATTATCAAACGTATCAGATATTATGATAACAGGAATTTATCTGCAATTAAAATTAAATTTAAAGATAAGGCTCACTCTAAGTTCAGTGATTTTTAGTAATAAGGTAACAATCGAAACCAAATGGCATTTTCCGTAGCTGAAAGGGCATTTGGATGGATGTAATCTTTATTTCTACTATCTCAACTTCAAGCTCTTGAACAAGTGGAAATAGAAAAAAAAAAAACATCTGTGACAGTAAGAGGAAGCAGGACTCATCCCAGCAGGCTAAAACAGCCTTTAAACACAGACAAGTGGCTGGCGTGTACAGTGGCATTCTGACAGGTAGAAGCAGAGACTGACTCAAACAGTGACGTTCTAGCTGTTGAAGATAAATAAAATAAAGTAAACAGGAATCCTGTCAAGCAAAAAACGGAAAAAATGGCTGACTCAGGTGCAGAGAAGGGCTAGCAACTCATCTCTGAATAAAAGACAGCCTTGTTCTCCTGTCCTCTTCAGAATTATTTTTTGCGTGTGATGAAAAAAAGCACAATATGGCTCTTTCAGAATATCATGTTGGGCAATAATTTGGTTTCCCAGCTAGTTTTGACAGTTATGATCTGATAAGGCCTTTGAGTTGAGCTCCATCACCATGGCTGCAATGCTGGATTTTGCTCCTCATTAGTGATTCCATAAGCAGAGAGTAAATGCACTGTTGTAGCTGCTGGTACTTGCATGCCTCCCACTCTAAAGCGCGGCAGTGATTTATTCTCTCCTCAGTGCTCATCATCCTGATGCAACTCACACAGTGCCAAGAATCCTTCTCTGTGGTACCTGGCAACAAAGAGGGAGGATAGCATGTTTTGGGATCACAATCAGAATCAAAGGGTTGTTACTAAGCAGGTGTAGTGCCATTTTACTCCAACTAGAGCATCTTATGAGAAATAAAAACAGGCCAGATGGGTGCATGTAATGCTCAAATTCCAAGCATTCAACAAGTTTTGATTAAAAAAAATTCCAAAAGAAATTGAACACAACTGCCTGACTTGATCCTAATATAATTATTTTTTTCCTGCCCATTTCTTTCTGCCCCTGCATATGGCTTAAGCCCTTCAAAGTTAGGTACTATGTAAAGACTATGATTGCTTTGGCAGCTTGTATTGTCCAGTCTCAAAAACCTAAAGCTAGCCAGGGACTCACTTTGGAGAAGAGAAAGAATTTGTCTTGAGCTTAGGCCGCCCATCCCCATCCAGAGATGGGCTCCTCTTTAAGGTCTTATCACAGCCTCAGTGCACTGGTGTGGCGACTATGTGCTTCACAGGTGGGAGCCCGCCTCTGTCAAATAAGAGAGTTACTAAGGATGGGATTTGCTGCTGTTATTTTTCTATTAGAGGAGAATTATGCTAAGCCTTCAGGGGCCATCTTTGCGTTTCCATGGCAGCCCATATTTCCTACCGGGTTGTGACCTTGAATGACTACAGTGCAAAGGCAAGAAGGCCAAAAACCCCTTTGAGGATTAAAAACCAGTGTCTCATAGTTATGCAAAACACCTCTGATATGACTGAACTTTGAATGGATGAATGGCAAAGTTTATTGAGATTGGGCTTCTTTTCTTCCAATCATTGTCGCTTGATCATTCCCGATCACTTGGTCTCAAATGCAGCCTTTCAGATGATTGTTGTTTCAGACTTTTTTCTAGATCTATTTGTCTAGGAAATTCACAAATCACCACCAACAGTAATGTGTGCTCCATATTCAAACTTGCTCAAACGTGACAAGAGATTTTCAGAATGGCTCCTTCATCATTACAATTGAAAATAGTCTGCTTATTTTAATTCCCTGGTTTGTATAAATGCTAATAAATGTCATCCTGTTTTGTTTACAACCTTGATTTGTGTTTTGAAAGTTATAAGAGTTGCTGTCCAGGTTTTTCTGTACTTTTTCTTTTACATTTAGACAGTTTCGATTTTGTAGATTATCCCTGCATACAGCACTTCCAAAAGCTAAAATTATGGATCTTTGACAGACTTGGGTGTTTTCATTTCACAGCTGGCGAAATCCTTGGAAACCATTTTCAGCTCTATAACCCAAAGTTTTTTGAGCACTCAAAAGCAATCTCACAGAATCACAAGCAACCCAATCAATTGGCAATTTTTATTTTTTTAAATACTTTTTCATAATTCTTCTATTATTTTTTATTCTGATTTTTGTCAGAACGTCCCCAAACTGTTTTCAGGCCTGACATCAAAGCCTCAACTCCATTCAGAGGCACATATTGACGGCTGCTCAAAGCTGACACGGAGATGAGCCTTTGAAAGTATGAGACTGACACTGTTGTGGCCACAGAGCACAACAGGAGACTACTTTGAAGAGAAAAATGCTTTGAGTATTGGATTTCACTTCAGAAATAGTGGCCGAAGAAGAGCTCTGCTACTAGAGATGGTGAATGGGTGTACATTAAACAACAAAACCACATGCTCAACACACCACTTCCGCTTCCAAATACAGAGGCAGAAAGGTCAAAACTTTTTTGTTAAAGTTTTAAAACCCTTGTTTAATATGACACTCTTTTTTTTTTTTTTTTTTTTTTTTTGTGCTCTGGCATCTTGGGACGATCCAGGCTTTGTGATGCAAACAAAAGCTTGACAATACATCAGAAGAGAGAGTACTTTTTCTACTCAAAATAAAGTGCTGTTATTTCTTGCTGGCATTTGGGGAATTGATCAGTCTCAGTCCCATGCTGCATCTCTGTCGTGTGGCAGGTCTGCTAAAGCTGACACATTTCTGACGGTGTCTTGTCAATGACTCCGCTTGAGTGAAATCCCCAGCCATGTTTGCTCACTGCCAAAGTGATGTCTGTCAGTTCATTTTTGACAAATTCGTCACCGCCACCTCTCAATCTAATTGGTCTTTGAGGTTCCCGTAAGACAAAAGCTGCTAATCTTGGTGTTTTTTTGAACAATCCTTGCCACTGAATACTTCTAAAATCTTTGAGCTGGTGTTCAGCAAAGTTTGGAATACATGACAGTCACATTTTAGGTGCTCTGATGTCACAAAGCCTCTCTGCTTAAAAGTTTGCACAATATGAAGTTTGGTCTGCTTTGATGTGAGGTCTCTAGTGATGTGATTTTAGCATGCTATCTGCCTGCTGTTCTCTGTCACCCACTCCTGCAAAGACTGACATGGGAGCTGCCAGAGCTGAGATTGAGCCTTTTATTCCCGGTGACTACAAATTAAAGATGGGGAGAAGTAAGTTCAGACGGCTCCATGACAAGTAGAACATGCCGTTTCCTACAAGTGTTTACCCCTGTAAGTTGGAGTACACTCAAAAACCTTAAACCCATACTCGTGTTGTGATCCATCGTAGTTTTTTTTTTTGTTTATAAGAAGTTAAACGTGTTATTTTCCATGTCTGGTGGGGAGCATCTTAAAAAAACAAAAAAAAACAACAACAACAAAAACATCCAAAATAAAGATGTGAAGCTTTTAGAAGCTCATCTCCAGATTCATTTACAGAAACAAGTTCCCACTCTCACCCTTTAGAAAAAAACAGAAAACAAAAGTTTATTTATGACTTGTTTAAGTTTAAAATACCCTCAAAACAACCATCCCTTCACTTTCTGCTCATTATGCAACATTCTCTGTCTAAACCAGGAGATTGTGAAGTTGCATTTGCAGTGAGGGGGGGTTGAAAAGCTCGGTGTTAAAGATCTACTAATCTTGTTTTATGCTTACCGTGGTTGAGAGGAGATCCTCCTCCCCCCTGAGAGGCGACTCTCACCTGCAGAAGAAACGGGAGCTCCCCGGGATGCCGCCGCTGCGCGCATCCCCGGGTCCTGGGAATTGGGTTTAGTGAGGATTAACACCAAATGTTTCAATTTAGCACCAGAATTTACCTGGCTGTGCCACAGTAATTACCTGGCCCGTCTGGGAGGGAAAAATGCAATTATGGAGACAATAAGAACACACATGCACACAAGATATGAATGACTGTAATTGAATAAAAGTAGATTTAATAGATTATAAAACAAAAGGTGTGGCTCTTCATTTCCAAAAACAAACACTAAGTGAACAAAAATAAATAAATGAAGACATTACAGGACTTTATTGATGTTTGTCCAAAAATAATATTTTAACCTCTTCATGGAAGAAGTCACTTGTTCTATAACGAGCAAAATAAACATTTGAAAGCTCCTCAAATGAGAGAAACAAAGTTGTCCCACTCTTTATTTTTTTACTTGCATTTACAGAACAAACAAATAAATAAATGCTAATGCTGGTCAGGTCTAGTATAGTAAATCAGACATCTTCTCGTCTCTTCATCTTTTTTTTTTTTCCCGGGATCACAAAATGCATCTTTTTTCTTTTATTTTTTCTAAGCCTGACTGACAGACTCGTACCTTCTGCTCCTGGTTTCAATAATAAATTCCGGTCAGACCGTTTCTGAAGCTTTAAACCTTATGTTGCTCGTTCTGACTCATCAGCTTGATTCCTCTATCTGTCCTCCGGTGTGATTGGTGGTTTGACATGTTTGGGGGGGGGGGGGGGGTGCTGCTGTTAACAAACCAACAACAGCTTTTTGGTTTTTGTTTGATAACCTTGTTGATAAATGCATGGGCGTGCGTGGAGGCTGGTTTGACCCTTAACTAAAGAGTGATATTACGAAACGGTGGATTACTGGCTATTTTAATGCGTCAAAAACGACTTGCAGTTAAAATCCTGCTCATCCTCTTTTTATAGGATTGGGTTTGTCTCTATATTCAACTTGTGCAGATGGTCATCATTTTAGTAAGCGTGATCAAAGGAAGATAAGAGTGCTTCAGTCCTAGCTGTATGCAGCAGGGACATCGAAGCAGAGGCCCTCTGTCTCAGTCCAGCCCGTGCAAGCAGGGCCTTGCGCCTTGTGTAATTAAGGTGGATTAGCCTTTGCTTTTGTTGGGCAGGTTGTGTACACACAGACGCTGATTCAGCACCACTAAAGCCGTTTTGGGCCTCTCGATATTAAGGAAGTCTTACCTTCTGAAGGTACAGAGGTGATCTGAAACGAGGAGTTCTTCCAAGGCTGCGCCGTTTTCACGCGCTATACTTTCGCAGATTTAAAATAGTTTGTTCGCATTTTGTTTGAGAATCCGACATTTATCAAGAAAGTTTTTTTTTATCTTTTAACTAATGTATTTTTAACTTAAATGTACCTTTATTGACTTTATTGATCTTTTTGTCGGTCGATAAAAATGGTAATAACTTTGGAAACCTTACCCCCCCGCCCACCCGCTGCGCGTTCATTGCGCGCGTGCTGTATATGAGCTGTAAATAAAATCATTTGCGCCTAATTTCTCATATATATATTACAATATTTAGGTAAATTATATCTGATTTATTAACACGGAATAAAATATTTGTGGTAATAAATACGTTTTTTTTAAATGAAGCATTGTTGTGCGATATCTTTTCAAGTACAACACGCGCTCTCTCTTTCTTTTTCGTGTCCTTTTGTTTCTATGAGGTCAAACATTAGAACTCAAAAGACTTTTAAAAAGGACAAAAACCAAGGGAAAATATGTTGTTAGGTCTTGTGTTTCTTCTCCTCATTATCTTTGTCATTAAAGCAAAGGCAACAGATGTCGGAAAAACCTAACAGGAGGTCTCAACTTTTTTTTTTATTTAAAAGTATGTATTTATGTTCTTTTTGACTAAAATAAAAAAACGAACGAATTAAAACTGTTCTTTAAAAATAAAAAAATTAAAAAAAAATGAGTAATGAAAGGTTTTGCCTCTTTTGCGCGTCTGTGGGAAACTTCCAGACGCACACACTGAAGTTTAATCTTCACCTGTGGCATCAAGGCGGAAAAGAATCTATATCTACTTCTTTTCTAGCCTCTTTGACTTTAGGTTTTCTACAGATCTAATATTAACAGTGAAGCGATGTGCACGAGCATCCATCCAGATTCCCCTTTTATTCCATTGTCCCACAATTAATGAGAATATTTTTTACATTAAAACCAGTAAATAAATTTATAATAAAGTAATAGTTGCGAACGAAAAATGCTTTTTGGAGGTACATGATAAATACACATTGATTCTGTGATTGTGGGGATAGATAAAAAAAAACACGTTTTTTTTTTGTTTCATTTATTTCTTTATTTCTTTATTGAAACTTTGTGTTTGAAGTTGGGCACTCAGTGAGATATATTCTGCATGAATAAAAATTCCTTTGCGTTTCCCTATCAGTGTCCTGAGCGCGCAGAATCAGAGAGATTGCTGTCATCAAATCAGTTGTGAGAAGTGTTTTCTTTTTTCTGAAAAGGGGGCACTTTTTTTTAAGAAAAGTTTGGCAGTCAAAGTATAATACATGGACTGACTTGACTGGAAAAAAACATCTGTATACATTAGTATTTATCTTTTAGTAAAAATGTAGTAGCTTTCTCTCAGATCTGACACAGACTTTATAGGAGCAGGGACAGGAAACCAAAAATAAATCTTCTAATTTTGGATGTGACTGAGAATTTGTGTTAAAATTTCCTCTGTGTTTTGGGAAACGGAGGTCTCCAAGCAATCCTCCTGCTCAGCAATCAGAGAATTCAAACACTATTTTAGTCATTTGATATAGATAGATGACTTTTGGGTTAGTGGTGCAGAAAGTCAGAACAACATGGAAGAACAAATATAATGTGAGAAATATGGTAGGAGATGTGTAGGCGTTGAGTAGGATGGCAGAGTTTAATATAAAATATGGATGCATTAATATCAAGTTTTATGTGACCAAATTGAAATGTTTTAATCTCTTGAATGTATAAAAGCCTTCAAAGTAAATTAATAAAATAATGAAAGAATGTTTCCTTTGTTGATTTTTTTTCCAGTCAAGAACAGCATCATTTAATCAATTAACAGTTAATATTCCCATTTGCATTACCAAATTCACACCAGGCGCTGCTGGGGAGTTAATGGTGGAGGACTCTGCTGTCCTGGAATCTGTGGGCTAAGCATAGTTGTGTTGGTTTTTTGTCCTTATGCATGTTCCAATAGAAGTGTGTGTCCATAAGAGTGTCTCATAGCTTTACAGTTGGACTGTCTGCTTCTGTGTGCATGTGTGTGTGTATGTGTGTGCCTGTACATGCTCTGCTCTGTCTGTAAGTGGAGTTTAACCCCTCTGTTCAGGGAGTCACGTCCCCTCAACACACCAGGCTCTATTCTTTCTGCAGCACGTTAACATTTTACTCTCTTCCCTCCCCACCCACACTGTTCACTTTTGTCCTAAGAGGGCAATTAAGGAAACAAACGTTTTCCCCAAGATAAGCTGGCTGCAAGCTTTGCATACTAATGCATTGCCAAGTGGTTACAAATAGTGAGTGCTCTAATTACAAGCACTATTTTCAATCAGAAATTGCTCAATTTCCCAGGATGAGGTCTCTATGACTGGAAAAAAAACATGACAGAAGCGGGAGACAATCATCCCTGTGTAAAGTGTGTCTCTTTCCCCCTGTCAGAGTGTGTGTTAATTCGGTCACACGTGTGCATGAATGTAAGCAAATTCATCTGCCTCTGTTTGCACATGCAGGCCGCCTGGCTTCAGTGGCCCACTCAATGGCTGATGCCCTTGACAAGTCAAGAAATGGATCCTGTCAGCCTCCACAGCATTTAGCACCACAATTATCCCCTTCCACAGCCTGCTGTAAACCACACCAGGCGGCAGTTGCCACTCAGTGATGAGCATGATGTGGCGCACCATCTCTGGGTGAGCAATTTGAAGCAATTGTGTTGCTGTGTGTGATCATCAGTGCAAATCAGGGCCTGCTCATTTATTAAGCAATTTCTGTTTGAGAAAATTAGAGGGAAAGCTCTTTTAATTTGGCAGAGATAGATAGCAATATCGCTAAAAGCAACAATAATGCAAAATGTAGGTGACATCAAACCATAAAGGGAGGAGTGAATAAATAGACTGCATTACCTCATCAGGGATGGGTCATCTAATCTGGGAGAAGTGGCCATTCTCAAGCGATCACAACTCGGACCAAAGTGGCCAAGATTTGCTCCCTGGATGGGAAAAATGAGTCACTGCATAGGTTGTGCGTGCAGGACCCATCCTCTGGCCTTCACTGACCTTTGGCTCTGACAGTGGCTAATGGAGGGTTGGCCCGCGATCAATGCACTGCGAGACTGGGCTCCCGAATGTTGCTCTTTCACCGGGCCAGGATGGGAGCGATGCTGCCAGAAGCCACGCTGTGGACCCATCGACCCTGCCACTTTCCCATCCGTGGGTGACAGCTGCAGCGCCAAGGAGCTTAGGGACGCCACGCTGCCCTGCCACGTACGAAGGACAGCCAGCAATTCTGTCTCTGTGGCAGCGGGAGGGAAAGTCACAAATGATCACTTCTGAATGTCACATCTATGTAAACATCCTCTGCATGTGACAGCAGTCAAACCTGTACTAAAGACAAAGCGGGAACTTCCATTCGTGTTTTTGTCTGAAAACTTTTCTTTGAAGCCACTTATTTTTCTGAAGTTGCACTCTGTTGCATGAAACTGAACTACAGTCAAAGTGACAACTGCATACGACATTGTGTTAAGCACTTGGACCAGAAGTTTAGAGCCTTTTGTATGTTAAAAGCATATGAACAGAATCTTACAACTATCTTTTTTTTATTCAAATGTAAAAAGTTGTGTTTATAGTTGAAGTGTTTATTTTTTTATTTATTAGGAGGGGAGGAGGGCTTCTATTTGGCATTCGATGTGCACTTAAAATGTTACCGTAGGGAATATATCTTCATTTTTGCACCATGTTGCTAGGATGCCTGATGTTGTGCATCATGTATTTTGTCACCCAGATGGTGCACTGCTGTATACCTTTTATCTGAGAGCTCTTTGTTTTTTTTTGCTTTTTTTATCAACACACAATGCTTGCATGAAAATAAAGACATTTTATGTGCATTTTAATTGCATGGGCTTTCAATTGCAACAGCTATTAAAACAAAAGCAGATAAAACAATCAATCCATATGGAGACAAAAAGGAAAACATCCAAGAGGTTTAGTCCAGATTGTTCTTTTTATTATCATTAACAGTAATGTGCTTCCGAAGCCCTCTGTGACCCCCGCACAGCAGCACTTTATCTCAGAAGTCATTCAGTGGAACAAACAGGAGGCAGACGGAAAGGCAGCAAGAAAGAGACATGGGGAGAGAGCACAGAGTACAATAAATTAGACTGTTGTTCTAAGATGAACCGCTCAGAGATGGCACAAGAAAGGAATTTGGAAATTTCAAGGAAAAAGCAAGCAGCACAGTGTCTGGAGATGAAGTTGTCAAGTGGAGTCTGTGATCAAGTTGTGGGTTTTCTGGTATGATTTGTGTAATCATAGTCCCACTTAGAGTCCACTTTGGATTTAAAGACCCACAGGAAGCCCTGAATGTTGCAGCCTGTTTGGCCTGCATCAGCTTGCTGTCTTGAGCAGACAGCAGGCTGGTTAGACTAATCAAAAAAGCCTCTTATGCCTCCTCCTCTAATTCAACTGGATTGTTCGTTCCTCTCTCTGGCGATTTGGCCTAGTGTTTACAAAATAAGATTTGTGCACTGGAATGAAAGTAAAAGGCCATCTCTCCCTCAATTATGGCCCCACAGGTTCCTTTTACTGTAAAAGCAGTCAGTCGGCATTTAAGAGCAGTCATCTTTTCTAGCAAAGGTCATAGCAATTCAGATCCCCACGCGTCCACACATCAGTATATACATTTATGAGGGTAAAGCGGTAAAATGCAATGCAGAGTGGTGGTCAGGGATTCAGACGCTGGTGGGAAGGGAGAAGGGGGGTATTGGTTGGTAGGGGGGTGTGGGGGGGGGGTATCCTTGGAGTGGTGTGACAGACTCCCCAGCCTCCTGGTAGGATTTGTTGGAATGTGAGAGAGGAGGATTTTAGCACCAAGCGAGCCACGCCAGAGTGCCGCAGACTTCATGCCATCTGTCTCAGCCTTCATCCTCTCTTTGCCAAACTCATCAGACCTTTATTTCCTCTCCCTCGTTCTCCTTCTCATCCCTGTTCACAAGAGTAGCGGACATACTGAGATCTGCTAATGTATTGGAGGGAAAAAAATGGCTAGGCTTAATAAACAGTTTAAAAAAAAATCCTCGATTGATTAATATGTATTCTTGGAGCATAACTGTACGACAGGCCTGCTGGAGATAAAATGTGTGTCCAATAGCCCTGCCATTTGTTCCAGGACCAACACAGACAGAGAGACTTATTCATACCATAGCAGATCTGTTGATCGGTTAATAATGAAACATGTTCCAAGTGAGAGCCAAGAAGTGCACTTCATTCTTTGCTCCATAATAAACATGCCATTACCTTTTCTTAACCTGATTTGTGAAAATGGGGCAAGTATCTACATATGCTTTGTCAGAATCAGATTCAAGTGAGAGCAGCAAATACATTTGGGTATTGATGTGATTATTTTGTCATTGATGGATGGGAACATGTTATGGAAGCACTTAAGGAACAGAAAATCTACATGAGATGTTTCTGTTAATTCGACACCTGCCGACACACCGAAATGAAAAGGAACCACTGGCCAAAAAAAAAAGAAAGCATGAAAAAAAAGGCTAAATCTCTTCATTGAAGGGGAGATTTGTATTCCTGGGCTATAATTAAATCAAAAGCAGATTTTCACATCAAATGCTGGTGTGATTGTGTTGTGTTTGTGTGGGACTGATCTCTCACCCTCTCTCTGCATGTGGGCAGCCAGGGAGGAGGCAGCAGGGGATCACAGGGAGGAGCTTTACCGGCTCCATGTCCTTAACCTGTTCGTAAAGGGGGAACGGAGGGTGGAGGGAATGGAGGGAAAATGTACCATTCGTCCGATATGGAACACCAGGTGGCAGGAAGTGGGCAGTAGGCCTTTGAAGCTGAACTCTGCTCTTTGCACTGCGATGGCCCCTGCGATCGATTTAGCCTGAGATGGTAGGGAGGGGAGCCAGGTGCCCCTAGAGGCCTTTCAGATCACTCAGATCTGTTATGGGTGAGGAGGAGGGAGAATCAGCTCAAGCTCATCTACACCGCTCCCAGACATGACGGCAAAACTCAACTTGTTGTATCCTAACAACAACAATAAATGGCAAAGGGCAAACCAAACTCCACAAGCAGGGAACTCCTGTTTGTTTTTGTTTATTTGTTGTTATTGTTTTAGAACAGCTTCATCCAAAATTTTCTGTCAAATCTGGACGCTCTAGGAGCAAAAAATGTTGGAGAAATATAATAACTTTGATTAAATTTATCGTTATCAATCTCTGTCGTGATGTAAAAGAATGGTCTAAAGGCAAAAAAAAAATCCGGCAGAAAAATATTAAACAGATCAGGAAAATTGAAATGTAAAAACATATAATCAGTGGGGGGTTTTGGGAAAAGCATGAAGCTAAATGTGCAGTAATATCAGTAATATATCCACCCATGATGTTAATGACCAAAAAACAAACAAAAAGGTAATAAAAACTACAAATATATAAAACACATAAAGCTATTTTGAAGTTTTGGTTTGCAACATTAGCATAACGTGGGCAAAGCTGCGAGGAATCGGGAGATCAAGAGACCGAGCTTTTGATTCATAGAAATGAGTCTCAAACATGAATCAGCCTTCTCATTCATTCTTCCAGGACAATAGCAGAAATGGGCTGGCTGCTTTGTGTTTGGTCAGATTCGGAGGAGGTGAGTGCTATCAGTGTCTGTGTGTATGTCCATGTTTACTGCACACACACACTGCCCACAAACACACACATTTAAAGTCACAAACAGAAACTCAAGCCCTGACTCTTCCCTCCCCGGGCGAGGAAATGAAAGGTCGGCACTCTGGGAAGGATGGCTGTGAGAAATGAAGATGTGTTTGATTTCCTCGGCAGCCAATAGAGTCACGGCGCTCCGTACACTCTGGCCTCTGATAGGTCTTTGTGGATTCTTTTTTCATCTCAAGCTCCATGTCATTCCCTCTAATCCCCCTCCTAAATGCAAACAGGCCAATCCAGAGACAAGGCTCAGGGGCTGTGAAGGATGAGGCAGCTGAGGCACCGAAAGAGTGAGCGACGCAGAGAGAAGGAAGCACTAAAAACGGGTGCTGATGCGAGGAGCCAATGTGTTATTATTAATAAAGCATTAAGAACGTGAGCACATCAAAGCATACAGGGCCCATGCTATCATACATGAAAGTAAGGCACTATGACTTAATGTTTCCTTAGGCATGTTATGGTGATGCTACTTTGATTTGAAATGCATTGTGTGGAAAATGGATTCACAGGAATGGGGAGAGAAAGCCTGTGTTCAGACCATAATTTAAAACCTGACCTCATAGGCGCTTCAAAGTCTCGGTGAGCGGGATATTTAAAGCTTCCTTACAGTAGGTGTCACACACGTCTACCACGGCCGAACACACAACAAATAAACACATCCGTGGGAGGGATGAGGAAATCACCTGTAAAATCAGAGAAATATCACAATAACATGATATCAGCAACATTAAAGTTGATTCAAAGTAATTATTTCATTTCTGTCTTAACCTTTTAATTTTAAAGTGTCACACTATTTTTTTTACTTCCTCAATCAAGGCATGCATGTGATTTTTTTTTTTTTTTCATGCTATTACCACAGAGCAGGTAATTACAGGAGCCTACCTTCCTCCTGAGCTCCAGCTTCTGTGCCACATTGGCTCAGACCCTCCCTGTGGCTTCATTATCAGTGCTGGGACTCACTAATGGCTCGCTGTGCAGGCTGCAGGTGAAGAGAAACCAGAGGGGAGCAAAAAGGAGTCAAAGAAAGAGGAGGAGGAGAAAGGGGGTAAGTGGGAGAGAAATGAAATGCTAAAGAGCACAGGGTTTGAATCAAGGTTAACGTCTCAATCATGAGGGACAATGCTCCAACGTCCACCGGCTTCCTGAAAGCCTGCAGTCACTGAAGCAGGATGGAGGGATGGAGAGGGCGGCATAAAAAAAAAAGGCGGTCAGGGATTTTGCCAAAGTGCTCTCTGCATGGCAGGATGACCACAAGTATGCAGCCGAAGAGTCTAAATGGGATTACATCTCCACCTTGCCTCTTTGTGACAGCTACAACCCCCAACATACAGAAGGACTGGGGGTGGGAATTCACTTTCTTTCTGACAAGTGACACCCTGGCAGTTGGAAAAAATGTTGGGGTCCCTGAACAGATTTTTTCAGTTATAAAAATAAAATGTGTTGAACAGGACAGTTATATATTCTACTTTTGAACCTCTGTGACAGCAAATGCCACCCCACCCCCTCTCCGTCTGTGCCATAATTGTTTTGTTTTTTTCTGTTTTTACTCTCCAGAGATGTCATATAGTTGAGAGGTGATAATTCTATATCGCACAAACAGAGCCAGATCTCTTCCAAGAGTGTGTAGCATATAGGCCGACAGATTGAGATGGTGTCGTCTGTGCATCGCATTAAGAAAGCATTAAAGCTTCAAGCCTTCCCTCAAAAATCACTTATTTTCTAAACGTTAAACATGGAAAAGTCGCTAAAAAGTTTCCGTTTGGATGTGAAAAAGAAAAAAGTAGTTTAAGAAGTTCAGACTTTATTAAGTATACAGGCTATATTATTAAAATCAATCTATTAAAAGGCCCTGTGGATTGATGATATGAATAATGATGTACGTTGAATAATGTCAAATGCATATTTGTATGGATACAAATCAATCAAATAAAATATTCTGGCGAGGCTTTTCTTCCCTAATTTCTATTTAATCTCTAATGAAAGTCAATTTTTGTCTTAAAGTTCGTCAGAATGTCACAGGATATCTTTTCTGTTTAAACTTTTAGTAATATTTTTAATACAAAAATGCAGGCAACTTTAAATAACTCACATTTTGATGCTGAATTAAAATATTACTGTAGAACACCAAAAAAGTGAAATAACATGATCTCTTTAAAAATAAAATCCTTTTTCTAGGTATGTAACAGGAGAGCTATGGAAACCACAATGTTCTCCTGAGGACTGAAAATAGGGAGGAACTTTGATAAATCATGTAAAAAACGTCTTTCAACTGTGAAATTTTAGAAACAGGGTGAGATTCAACATTTCCTGAAACTTAGTTAAAATCACACATTTAAAAAATGCAATACTTTTACACACTTAAAATCTGGATGCTCAAAAACATTTCATATGGTGATTGAGTGATGATAGTATTTTGGTCTTTTTTTATCAAATAAATTCCAACGAAGCAATGATGTTTGTTTTCCATTTGCTCTGTCCTATGAATATTATTTTTTTTTTTATTCCTACTAGACATAGAACCATAAAAGCACTTTAGGTCTTTAAGTATAATTTTGTTAGAAATCCTTAAAAATACAAACTTCCTCAGACTCTGAATGTAATTAAAATATCTACTTCTAAACTTTACCTTTTCCATCTATTGTCTAAATGTGCCCATTGTGGAAAAAACTAATGAAAAACGGTGAAAAGTATTGCTATCTGTTTTAGTCAACATTCAGTAAAATGGAAGATGTGTCATATGAAATGATTTTGAGTGAACAAATTGAGGTGACAGTAAGTGTGTATGTGAGGGATCAGTGCGATATTAATACCTTATGCACCGCAACATTGTTGTCAGATGGCACATGCATAACAGGGCTAAAACTCGGTGTGGTGTTTTGTGCACACAAGCATGGAGACATGCTTTCGTTTTTCCTCAGGGGTAATGTGATGATACTGGCTGCTCTTTTTTTTTTTTTTTTTTTTTCGCAGGATTCAGAATCAGAAAGGTGCTATAAATACGTGTGCTAAAAAGAGTTCAGTTGGGTTTAGGGGAGGGAAAAAGAGGGGGATCTGTTTCCAGTGTTTTAATTTTCTTCCAAGAGGAACTGGAAAAGTTGTTGAAGGGAAGAGGCTTGGAAAAAAAACAACCTAGATTATGTGTTTTCAGCTAAAATGATTGAAAGACGGCTTTAAAAAAATCCTGGTCAAGATGGTCCTTTCTGTTTTAATATAAGGGATATACCACATCTCGAGAGTACAATGATGCAGAGACCATACAGAATGCTTAAAGTAGATAGGGGACGAGTTTTCCTCAATTCTTTCAAGTAAAAAAAAAACCTTAGTTGTTTTCATGAAAAGAATCCTGAAGGAATGAAAAAGCCTGCTGTTCTGCAACTTCACTCCTTTGACAAACCAAAATAGGTGCCTGCCATGATGTCTTCCTCTCAAAGACGAGAAGAAGGTAGAATTTTATAACTTCCTGGCAACGACTGAAAAATACACAAGCAGCACTCACAGAGAATATAGATAACAAAACACAGTCAGTTACAGTGTTTTTCAGTCCTAAATTGCATGTTGTGTGTTTACACATGTCTCGCAGGAAAGTAATATACTGTATCGACAAAACTGTATGGAACTACTATTTGTGTTGCAACAAGAACAAACTCCATTAATTTCTGTGGAGCTCAATATTCTGATACTCCGCAGTATAAACTTTAATAGAAAACTAATCTGACTTTGCAGGACGGGCTGCCTCAAATTAACCCTATATGTGCCAAGAAGCTGTTATTTTGGTATGGACAGCTAATATGCAATAGATTTTCAAAACAGTTTTTTTACATAATAAGCTGTGTGAAGAAGACAAAGAAGTATCAGGAAAACATTCATATTGTCCACTGTAGCAAAAAACCTTCTTAAGTCTTGCAAATGTCAGGAAAGCTGAGAGGGAATTTCGGTTTAGAAGGATATTGAACTAAAAGCTCTTCCTTCCACAGAAAATATTTTACTTGCTTATGTTCATGTCAACTCTAGCCATTTGATCAGTTCCGTTTTAAAATATTGTGCTTTTCTGCATAAACATGCTTCACAGGTCAATTGCTTATTTTACTTGTCCCTTATGTCCTAGTCAGGACTGCTCTTAAGTACAGGTGGATATGTGCTGTTTGCTGGGGGAAAAATGGGCACCCTGGTACAAGGCACGCATGTGGTCTGCATAAAATGTTAAGATCGTAGACCGCTCTGTAAGCTCGTAGGGTGAAAATGTTAATGCAAATTTTTTCTACGGGCTTGCAGGCAACAGGTCATAGTGAACTCTTAAACAATACGTACATTAGAAAGTGCAAAGTAGTAGAGATGCAGGCACATTGTACAGAATTTTCCTTTTTTCAACCACCCTCAAATCCTGTGCAATGCACAAGGGGCCAATTAGTGCTATTCAAGTGAAAAGTTTGTGTCCTTTGCGCGCCCCGTGCTTGCAGCCTGACTGTCAGCAAGTTGGAAATTAGACAATCAAAGAGTCGTTTTTGTGGTCATCCTACTGGTATCCTATGGGCACTAACGTATGATCTGTTCACCCAGCACAGAGTGTGTGCAGCATTTGTGCGCGGTCAGTAAGGAGCCAGTACATGCACCTCACTGATGACTAGAGCAAGTGCACCTTACAACAGCATCACTCAAACGGCATAAATATGTGTAACTTACATTATCCTTACAAATACTTCTCGTTGCATTTACCACAAGCACAACAAACAACAGCTTTTTTTATGAAGTCTCCTAGGATGGCCACACTGGCCACAGGGAACTGCAAGACACCTTTAACAGGCCTTTGCACTTGTCTACGACCTTCTACATGCCTGGACAACCCAAAAACCTAAAGCATCTGACTAAGGCATTGGATGTGAATGTGAGTGTGCGTGACAGTCTGTGTGTGTGAACTGGTGAACTGTCTGGTGTGTAACCTGCCCTTGCCATTCAGCAGGTCAAAAATAGTAGGTTCCAGCATCCTTTTGAGCCAGCACAGGAAAAGAAAGAAATTAGAGATTTTTCATGCTAGCTCTCTTTTCATTTTCCCATGCAGCCTTTTTTTGTTGTTGTTATGGTAGTTATTTTCCTAAATTTGAACATTCACATTCAATTAAAAGCGATTTCTTTTTACAACAAATCCTCATAAATACTGGTTAGATAGTTAAGTGAGTATCTACCACAAAACCCAGACAATTGCTATGCTATGCTATTTTTCATTTAGTGCAGGATTTATGATGGGATTTAAAACTATCCAACTCTCATTGGTAAAGATGTACTGCATATACTAGTTATTTAAATTATTTAAGTCTGTATAAATGCATTAATTAATGTTTACTTTATGCATAGACCAGGTGCTTTAGGTTTATAATGTGCTGGACTGTTATAGCTCCCTGTAGACTTGTAAAAATATGCTGATTCTTGTATCTGCCTTACTGTACTAAACTGTAGGGAACAGTGTGGCTGCTTCATTATGTACAATTTAATATGCTTTTTTTAGATGATGGCTTAATTAATAGAAATTGATTTTTTTTCGTTTTTGAAAATAGAAAAAATTGATTTTTTTTTATAAAATGTCACATATGAATACAAAATCTTTATAAAGGTTACTAGAAAAACAACATTTTGAAATGTTGTCATCTAACTTAAATTAGACAGACAAACAAAAAATCCGCACACACATTTCTTGATATAGGAAGTTTGGTCAATGGGAGAACAAGTTTCACATCAACAACAAAACATCAGCACGTCCTTGTCCTAATGTAAAGCATAGGAGTCCAAAGCATTTCCAACACAAAAATATTAAAAATCTTAATACGAGCTTTTATTGGTTTAAATGACTAAAATGACTTAGCCTCTGCTCTCATAACATAGGTGTCTGCAGGATAGTTTCTCTCTATTTTTTTAGAGAATTTTCACACTATAGTGTTTTGACCAGACCAGAGTTCCTTTTTTGGAATAGTCTGCCTCATTTGGCATGAAACTCACCACAATCAAAGGATTAAGCCCTGTTCCTCCTTCACTTGCAAGTGAACTCTACTCTACATTTTGTGAGAGATTAATTGGTTAATTATGTATTTGTATGAGGTCATATTTATTTATTTATTTAATTATGGACAGTTTAGGACTCCATAGCCATAGCTAACAGGATGCCCGTGGTAAAAAATGTGCATGAACATTTTCACTGTACATGATCACTGTGCAACCTAAGACGTTGATATTTCCTGCAGGGCCACTTGCATGCCCAGTATGGATTTGCCCATTTTTTGCCCGCAGACAGCTTGTATTTATAGTAAGGGCAGTTGTAACTAAGGCGCAAATAAAGGAAGTTCTTTGCAATTTAAAACTACAGATCTGAAAAATAGGAAAATTGTAAAGGTTTGGACCATATTTCATCAGTAAACATACTGCAATGAGAAGGTATAGGTGCTTATCATTACATGATATTCAGAGGATAAGCCAAGTTTGCTGTTTGTGCTTGTTTTTCCTAGTCAGAGCTTGTTTTAATCAATGGCACAGCCTAAAGGCCCGTACACACCGGGACGAATATTCGCCAGGCGTTATTCGCCAGCGTTTTTCGCCACGTTTTTTGTGTTCACACCCAGGCGATTTTCGCTGACGATGAGCCGAGCGAACATGCAATTTCCTTCCCTGACATTAGATGGCGCTTAATGTAAACAGAAATACTCCTGTACACAAGGTGGCGCTGCGCAACTTTACGCTTCTTAAAGTCGCTTTTCCCTCAGAAGAAGCGAGCAAGTATTTACGCGCTTGTCAGAATCATACAAAGAAAACATGAATATTTCAAGCACCAGTAGCTCCAACTGGTGCTTGGTTCGGGGATATTTTAGAATGTCCGTCATTATTTCTTCGCGGCAGTGTAGACGCTACTTGGCGTCTATCTTCTTCGCTGGTATGTGTTCTCAGCAAGGAAGTTTTGTGTTTGAGCGCCCCCAAGTTGTGTTTTAGTGTAACTCCAGAAGCTCCAGACACGTGTGCAAAAGCGCCATTCTCATTGGTCGAATAGATTTCGACACAAGGTGTCGGAAAAATAAAACGAACCCGAGGCGTTTTTTTTTTTGACGCTTTGACGCGTGGCGTTTTTTCGCGTCGGTGTGCACACTCTCATTGGTGCCCTTTGTTTAGTCACGAGGCGTTAAACGTCGGCGAAAATCGTCGGCGAAATTCGTCCCGGTGTGAACAGGCCTTAACAGAAGCTGTAGTGTGAGACAATCAAAAATGTCAAATGTATGGATATTTTTCACCAAATCACAGTGGGAATGCATTATTGAACAGTAAATCTCCACTTTTTGGAGTTATCAAAGTATACATTCACTTTTACAGAGGAGATAGTCTGTTAGTTAAACAATCGGAGGGCAATAAAACATGCCAACACAGCAGTATTAGTCAACTGTCCTAAGTCAATACACCCCACTGGGCATCCTGCTTTCATGCAAACACAAGCAATCGCTTTAAAAGACCCAAGTACTAGATAGAAACATCAATTACATTAAATTACACTGAAACATTGTGTAACTCTTCAGTTTGTTTAATCTCTAAAGCTGTGCTGTACTGGATGAAAGCAAAGCAAAGCAGAGTATAAGATAACAGTCAATACCACTAAGATGAATTGCACTGTTAAGCTCTGGTGTTCAAACAAATTCAGGGAGTTTCGTTCTAATACTTGTTTTGATTCCAGGAAAGCTTTTGAAAGCAGAAGTTCACTCTCAGGAATGGGTTAGAAAAACTTTGCAGAAGTCCTGTGACTTATGAAATATGCTACAGTGAATAACTTGTTTTATGTTGGCATTGAGACTTTTCTGAAGTACGAATGTTTACTCATTTCCAGAAGCAGAGCTAAGATGCATCAAATGCTTTAAGTTTTCATCAAAGACGGAATCTGCTACATTTAGCCTGAAGACAAATTTAAATAAAAGAGGGAATGAAAGGGTATAAGGCAGCTTAGCAAAGCTTAATTTAATTTTTTGATACTCAACTCAACTCAACTCAACTTTATTTATAAAGCACTTTAAACAGAACAAGGTTCACCAAAGTGCTGAACAATACAAAAATTAATAAAAGCACATAAAAATATAAAGCATAAAACACATAAAATAGGTCCGGATCCCAACTCAGTTAAAAGCCAAAGTGAAAAAATATGTTTTAAGAGCAGATTTAAAAATACTGAGTGAGTTTATCTGTCTGAGGTACAGGGGCAATTCGTTCCAGATTTTTGGTCCGAAGACTGAGAAGGCTCGGTCACCTCTCAGTTTTCTCCTGGTCTTCGAGACGACCAGCTGTGTCTGATTTGTTGACCTAAGGGAGCGGGGGGGATTGTACACCTGAATCAGGTCAGACAAATATTTTGGGGCGAGTCCATGGAGACATTTAAAAACAAATAGGAGAATTTTAAAATCAATGCGTAAGCGAACTGGGAGCCAGTGAAGAGATGCTAAAATGGGAGTGATATGTTCTTGTTTCCGTGTACCAGTTAGAAGACGGGCAGCTGCATTTTGGACTAACTGCAAACGAGCAAGTAATTTCTGGGAAAGCCCAACATAGAGAGCATTACAGTAGTCCAAACGTGTTGAAATAAAAGCATGGATTAAAATCTCAAAGTCATGGCGGGAGAGGAGAGGTTTAACCTTGGCCAGTTGTCTCAGGTGAAAAAAACTGGATTTCACCACTAAGTTTATATGAGCATTAAAAGTTAAATTGCTATCCAGTTTCACACCTAGACTTGTTGCTGTCTGTTTCAGGTGATCATTTAAAACGCCTAAGTCGACATGTGCCTTAGAGACATCACTTGGACCAAATAGCAGAACCTCTGTTTTTTCCTGGTTTAAGTGCAGGAAGTTACATGACATCCATGTCTTAATGTCATCAAGACATTCTAGTAACTGGTGAGCAGAATATGCTTCTTCCTGTTTTAACGGTATGTAAATCTGACTGTCGTCAGCATAGAGGTGGAATGAAATCCCGTGTTTGCGGAGAATAGACCCAAGTGGAAGCAGGTACAATGAAAAAAGAAGAGGCCCCAGAACAGAGCCCTGAGGTACACCACATGTGAAAGTTGCTCTACGGGATTCTGCACGTCCAAGACGGACACAGAAGCTCCTCTCATTTAAATAAGATCTGAACCATTCTAAAGCACTACCTCGAAGACCCACCCAGCTTTCCAGGCGAGACAAAAGGATTTGGTGGTCAACTGTGTCGAATGCAGCTGCCAGATCGAGCAGAACCAAAACAACATGGTGACCGGCATCCGTTGCTAGAAAAATGTCATTTGAAACCCTCAATAGCGCAGACTCGGTACTATGACGGGGTTTAAATCCTGACTGAAACACCTCAAGGATGCTGTTCTCCTCTAAAAACGTTGTTAACTGGCAGTACACAATTTTCTCCAAAACCTTCGAAAGGAAGGGGAGCTTAGAAATTGGTCTAAAGTTTGACAAAATGGAGGAGTCCAGGCCAGGCTTTTTAATAAGTGGTGTTACTACTGCATGTTTGAAGCACGAAGGCACACTCCCATGAATTAAACTGCCGTTAATTAAATCGAGAACATAGGGAGCCAGAGTGGGAAACACTTCTTTAAAAAGACGAGGTGGAACTGGATCATTGGGAGATCCTGATGGCTTCATCTGACTAATTAATTTTTCCAAGTAAGACAGACTGACATGCTCAAACCGGTGGAGAACAGTAGAACATGAGGTGGAGACGGAGTGACTGAAAGAGGGGGGGCTAATGAGGGTCCTAATGTTCTTGATTTTATCAATAAAAAAGGTCATAAACATCTCACAAACCTCAGTTGAGTTCTCAAGAGAGACCGGTTGTGGAACATTTAAAACAGAGTTAATGGTTTTAAATAAAACCCGAGGATTGTGCTGGTTGCTTGCAATGATGTCTGAAAAATGTTTAGTTTTAGCAGCCTTCATGGTCTTTTGATAAGATCGCCAGCTGCCTCTCAACAACTGGAAGGAAACTTGCAGCCGGTCTTTCTTCCATTTCCGCTCGGCTCTCCTGCACTCTCGCCTGACGGCACGAGTGGTCTCATCTAACCAGGGCTCAGACCTCAACCTGGAGAGCCTTGTTTTTAGTGGAGCTACACTGTCTAAAACAGTTTGACAGGTTGAATACAAGCAGGATGACATGTTCTCAACATCTGAATTGCAGCTCTGATGTTCTGGTAAAATGATGGTAGAGTTAAAAGCTGCAGAGAATTGTGCGGCCGTATGGGAGTTAATAGTGCGACTGCATAAAAAAGGGGCTGGAAATTTAACTGTGTGACATGGCAGCTGTACATTAAACAAAACAGGCATGTGGTCAGAAAACAAAGCATCACAGATTTCAAGGTCGAAAGTTGTTAAGCCATGGGTTAGAATTAAGTCAAGTGTGTGACCATGTTCTTGCGTAGGGGCAGACACAAGTTGAACAAGATTAAAAGAGTTGATAAGATTCAAAAAGTCTCTGGCCGGTGCTTTATCAGGACAGCAGACATGAATATTAAAATCCCCAACTATCAAAATTCTGTCATATTTTGGCATTATTCCAGCCAAGAACACAGCGAAATCATCAATGAAGTCCTTGTTGTATTTTGGCGGCCTGTATATAACAGCACAAAACATTGAGAGAGCAGGGTCTAGTTTAAAGACGCTTGCCTCAAAACTAGAGTAGGTCTTTGTTAAAGTCACCTGTTTACAGTTGTAGCTGGTCCTGTAGACGGTGGCCACACCCCCTCCTCGACCTGACGATCTAGGAGCGCTTAAATATGAGCAATCCGGTGGTAAAAGTTCAGTGAAAGCGCTACTGTCGTCTCCAGAGATCCAAGTTTCAGTTACATAAAGGAAATCCAGTCGATGGGTGACGAAGAAATCCTTTAGGATGAAGGTTTTGTTGGCTAGCGATCTAGCGTTCACGAGCGCCATCCTAGCCGGGATTGGAGTGCCCTTCATTGGCAGAGCGCGAGGAAGCTGCCGCAGGTTGTGGAGGCCTCTCCCCCGCTTGCGGAGGTACGGCAAGGTGGGTCGACGGCCCCGCAGCTCCACGTCCACGCCGACCAGAGAAACCAAACAGGGAGCGACCGGGTCCGTACAACGTACAGCTTTCAGTTTCACCAGTAAACCGCTACGTCTCCCTCGCCGCCTGCGCCGCCATCGCGGAAGCGGAGCACGATACAGGTGAGCTGGTATGCTTGAGAAAAGCGGGGGACAGCGCGATTCTTGCCCGGGGAATTTAAGTTGAAGCGGATTTTGAAACGGGTTTCTGAAGGGGGGACGTAGATTCAGAAGAGTTTGGCGATCGTAGATCAGCAACAAGTTGACATTCGTCACTAAAGTCAGTAAACAAAGCGCAAATACAAACAACACTCGTAGAGACAGAAGGCTAGCCAAGCACACCGGCGCCATCTTGTCTGTCTTTACAAACAAGTCCAGAACCTGTTTTAACTAAACAGTTCATTGAGACTCCAATTGCCATGGTTGATTATTCAGAATGGTTGCTGGTGACAGATTTGGCTGTTTTGGTGAACATTTTGGTAGAGGTTAAGGGTTGTGTGTGTTTGTGCGGTGGGGGGTGGGGGGGTTACAGAAATTGAAAGACAAATGCAAGTAGTGCCCACTCAGCTATTTTCCCAGTCAAGATCAAAGGCGAGCCGGACTGGCCGCTCGGCGGGAAACTTGAGATGGGTCCTTCTTTTGTTTGCTGTTGCTAGGAGACCTGCGGAAAGCTGAAAGTGGGGTACAACATCAAAACCATTTCCAGTATAAATTTTTAAGACAGCTGTGTATTTGTGGACTGGCCTCTGAATTTGCTGTGCACACTGAAGCACTAATGATTCATTTCAGTTTGTTCTACAACATTATTGTTAAGGAAAACAAGTAAATATCAACTTTCCATTCACTTGTACATTTTTGTTGAATCGATAGAAGCATGGCCAAGTTGATTTGTGAAAACAAATAAATTAAAGAGGAGCAAAAGAGGGGTTTGGAATTTATTTTTCTTCCTAACCCATTACAAATACAGCTGGGATGATATATTGGTGCTGGTCTGACTTTTAAACAAAACTAATTATGATACTGTTAAGTATTAATGGACCCCGGGACAGTAAGGGTGGCTAGACATGTGTCACACAGAGCTCATTACATATCATTAGTTCAACACTTCAATAACGTCTCCACCTGCTGAGCAGCAGATAATGACTTGGCCCCTGATATTTGCCGGACTATTGTCTACTAAGCAAAGCACCACTGGGAGAATAGATCCACAGGCTTATGAGGAGCACGGTAGCCGATAAAGCTGCACAACAATCGGGACTACACACCGTCTTGATTTGATGTAAGCGAGAATGAATGCAGAGGAAGAAAGAGAAAAGCTTCATGTCTGATTTCTGTATTTATTTTTGGATCTGTTTGTGGAATTGAGGAATAAGGGTTAACCCACTGTACAAACAACTATGGCAACTCAGTTGTGAACCAGCATGAGTTCTTATTTTCCATATAAATATATGCATGTAGATGCATGTATGGCATTATATTATTCTTGAATTGTATAAATATCTAATGTTTGAATGTAACTATTTACTGTTCTAGTAGAGTCTCGATGTTTTTAGGTGTATTCTTTGAAATATGTATTTAAGTAAATAATCAACCCCAATCTTTTTTCTTTTTTTTCTTTTTTTTTTTTTGGTGACTTTATTCAAAAACAAAAAGGCATTTGTGTATTCACTGTTTCACGCTCACACATGCTACAGGAAACAGCTCTTGTAGTTCCACATTTGCTGTGGTAACCCTTTGCACCAAACTGGACACACAGAAACCGCAGTTGCCAAAAAGGTGACCTTCATGTCTGGAGTGATAAAAACTAGAATTGTGCTGTGTCTGCATGTGTTTGCACCATTTGAGCCAACTGGCTGGCGTCCTCTCCCAGGCTCTCAGTCTGCAGTGATGACAATGGCAACAAGCTACAGCATGATACGGTGCAAGCAACCAAATATAGCAGAATGCTAAGGAGCACTTTGAAAACCATGTTAAAGAAATCAGAAAAGAAACTAAATCCATGCATGTGTTACTTTTATAAATAGATTTTTTTTTTCATGATTAAGGCCTTAAACTGATGTCTTACTGAAAGACGAGTAAATTAGGTTCCTTGAGGATTCTGAGTGTGCATCCATATTTAGGGCTACATTTCTTCCAACTAAATAGGACTAAAAATGGCCTACATTCATGTGTGTCATGTGATTATGTGCTGTGGCCTGCCTTAACTTGATCAAATCAGTGCCACTGAGTGTGTGTGAGGTTTTTTTGCAGCAAACATGGACACAGCAGGCAAACAGCAATGAAACAAAACAGATTCATCTTGCAAACATTTGATTCACCCTTTAAAAAGAAGCCAGTCAGAACTAATCCTGCTGTTCAGTTGGAAGAAAGAGTTGTCTTTTCTTGTCACTTCAACCAGGGACCCACCCCTGCGTGACATCACTGTCAAACACACTGATGCCAAGCGTTGCATCGGCACCCTAAATTCACTTTAATCAGTGTGTGAAGAACATGTGCCATAACTGATATACATCTATGACCCCTGACTTGCAGTCTTTGCTGAACTTTAATAATCTTTTGACTAAGAATTTGTTCATCTGCCTGCCACCTGCTTCTTACTGATACGAACTCTTCATTGCAACTTATTTCTGGGGTTTTCCACCTAAGTTTTTTCCCCCTCTGTTTTACATTATTTAAACCAGTAACAACTTGCTCTTTGGGTGTCCTCTTTTGCAAAGTTCAATATGGCAATTAATAAATCATGTGTGAGAAAATTTATGAATAATGTAGCTTTAAAAATGTTGCATAAATTATCGGTATGAAAACACAGTGGGGAGGGTTTGAAAACTACAAAAGGGCAAATGGCAAAAAGCGAATCAATTCTGGGGATGGACAAAACACAGACTTGCTAAATTTTAATCCATACGTCATATATCTTTTAAGAAATGGAATGTTTTAAATTTTTAAGTATGCAAATGATTTAAGTTACTGTGTCTTTGAGATAAAACAAATTCCCTCTTTCTTGTGTTTTGTCTCTCTACAGAATTGAGTGGCAAGTCAGCACAGTACCCATGATGCTCCCCCCACAAACAGTTCACCTCTGTCTCAGTCGATGACTGCCGGCTGAACTCTGCACCCCCACTGAGACAATAAAACGGCTGGATGACTACAGGAGTAGCAGAAAGGCCAACGGTTTATTACTCAAGTGATGCAAAGCAATACAGCTCGTGTGAAGACAAAGATTTAAAACTGCAAGAGATGGAATTCTCTCAGTCCGAGGTCAGAAGGCCAAAGTTACCTTTTCAGTTCCCTGACGGCAGATGGGGAGACACAAGCTGGAGGACACCAACAACATCCCCGAAGCTTCAGACAAAGGAGACGCCCTGCTGAATCATTGTCAGATCCCAATCAATAAGTGCTTACTCTGTATTTAAAAGACAAGGGATGTTCAACTTTGGTTTGTCATTTTCCTATTTTGATGACTTTAATACCTTCTCCTTCCTTCATTTTAGGTCAATTTTTAGTTTTATTTATTATTTATATGCTGTTTTTAATAGAGCTATGGTAAGAAGCTATTTCCCCTTTGTGGGATTAATAAAGGATTATTTTATTCCTGTTTTATTCTATTCTAGAACAATGTACAACTTTTAAATGAGAGAAAAAATCATTATAAAAACGTCAAATCTTTGTTCCAATAAAATTATTTAGAAAAAAAACATGCAAAAGACATTCATATAAAATATGTCATTTACTATTTGTATTTTAACTAACTGTCTTATTGTTGCTTCATAAATAAAACAGTTTATTTTTCCAAAGCAGCTGCTGTTTAAATTCAAAACTACACCTCATGTGCTCAAATGTATAGCAAGAGCTATAAGCTTTAAGAAGATGCATTATGATATAAGAGTTGTTTGGAGCCTTGATCTTTTCACACTGTGAGGGTCCCTTTTCATTCTAACGGCATTAAAGAGACAGAAAGAGCGGCACACTGAGGGGTGAGGCTGACGTCACAGTCCCAGAGTCACCCGCCGTGTGTTCGGCGTCTCCAAGTAAAGACTTATCTGGAAAGAAGTTTGGACGGGACAATGTGGGTGGACAGGGCGTGAAACTACTATCATCATCAGTTCTGAATGAAAAAAAGAAAACATATCTTCCACAAAAAAGAAGGCTCATTCCAATTCAGCTGCGTTGTTAGGACAACGAGAACCATCCCTCAGATGATTAGTTCCACTTCAAAAGAATTTACTTTCCCCGATGGAAACGTCCCCTTTTGTGTCCTTACACAGGGTTTTCTCAGCCCAAAGGAAGAATCGTATGTTTAGTCAGCCTGTTTTTTATTCCTTCTGTTCACACTACAATTGTATTAAATAAATAGAGTACTACCAACAAAGGCCTATTAGCCCATAAACATGTCCAAAGACACACCAAAAAAAGGCTAAATCACAGTCTCAGCACAGGAATTAAGATACTTTGGTAATGGTTGAAACTCCATCACCCAAGGCAGCTGCACTTCACATGCTGACATCCTTAAACATGAATGTTCTGATGGATTTGTTTGTTGTAACTTGAATTTATTTGTCTGCGTTTCCATTCAAAGTGGCAAATCTTTTACTAACACGTACTCAAACGATCACTTCAAATTCTAAAATGATGAACAGGCAGACAGCACTTTGATGAAGGAAAAAAAGGCAATTAGAGGTGTTAATCAAATAATTTTGGGCACAAATTACTCGCAGCCTAATCAGTGATGTGCAGTAACAGGAGTGGATCAAAGAGTTACAGCTGTAAGCTTGATCATTTACTTTGGCTTCGTTGGATTTGAAGGCACAATTTGTATGAAAAAAAAGAGAAAGAAAAAAAAAGCTATTTTAAAATGCTGCTGGTTGTTCAGATAAACAAACATCTTCCCTGAGTCCAAATCCCCAAAAAGGCAAAGAAAAACATTTATAATATGATTTTTTTTTTTAAACTACAACTTTTATTTTATTATTCATTTATTTACTGGTTTTTTTGTGTTTATTTATTTATTTTCTTGCTGGGTTCACTCAGGCTCTGTGAATTCCTGGGAAACTTTTATTTTTTTTGGTATTTATTTTTCAACATACATTTTCATTTTCTGTAGTTGACTTCCTCTCACACTGTATTTACCATTATTGATTTTTTTTCTCAACTGATTTATCCCACTCACAGTAATTGATCAAACGCACTTATATATTTTTAGGTTAGTTTGATAATCAAGAAAGTATATAGTTTAAAGGCTAGCAATAAGTCTCCTTGCAGCTTTTTGGTGGAACTAACTTTTGGCCAACATTAAATCTTTCTTTCATGAAAATCTCAGGGTAAATTCCTGCTGCTGTGCCTGATCGCCTCAGAAGCACACGTCTTCCCTTACATGATCAGCGATGAGCCTTCTTTCAGCCTACAGTGGTTTAATATGCTCAGCAAAAAGAGGCCTCTTGGCACAGAACACGGCAGCAGCAGCTCTTTAATGCTGCCAACTGCCAAAGCTTTGATTTCTGATTGATGAGTAAGGTCAGCGCAATAACAGAGCAACACTGCTGGTCATATTGCCCCCTTTTCCACAACATTAAACACATCCTTTAACAGTGAAGCGGCTCCCGAAACTCCAGCAGCTACCTCATCACCTGTCTGAAATTGTATCTCCACAAAATAAGTGTTGCATGCCTACAAATACATAAATCATCATATGCATGCACAGAGAGGTACAGGGGGAGAGGAGAATATTTCCCTCTTTAGAGATTTCTGACAACTTAGATTGGACATGAAGAAAGCAATGGAAACTCTGCTGCAAGTTTGTTTGTTACACCAACTGAAAATGTAATCTGTGTTATTAAAGGAGTTCAATGCAACAGTATTGCAACAAATTTCACTTTCAGAGCAGGGAAAGCAGGGGTTATAATGTTTATTCTGGGGGGGGGGGGGGGGGGGGGGGGGCTTTCAAGAACCCTTGATGGAAGATTTATGGAAATTTTGAAAGGTGTCAGTTGTAAGGATGTTGAGTTAAGCTTCATTACTGGGTAAATTTTATTTTGCCGTCTGATTTTTTTATGCGTGTTACGTAGAAGCACAGACTACAGCTTGGTCGTCTTTAAAGAGAGCGACTAAGAGAACATTGTGCATTTATTTAGGCACTTTTTGTGCATCAGCATGCATGAGAGGGATGTCTGTGTAGTTAACTTAATTTTAGTGTCAGTGCTTGCAGCACAATGTAGCAGGAAAAATTCCCTCATTCAAATGACCAAGCTGCATTTTAATGTAAACAAAGTACTCTCAGTTTTTGCATTTTTGTGATTTTCTCTCTGTTGATGTTGAAGTTTTATGTTAAGGTCAGGTCACAACAAGAATTTGAAACCATGATCAGGGAGCTCAGAGCAGATTGAGTCAAAAACAAAAACAGACATGCACTACTTTAGCTCAGCATGTATGTTTAGTGATCTAAATACATTTACTTAACTTTAACACAATAAAGGACGGTTTTCATATTCATCTCAAACTGTAAAGAAAGTTGTGATTTTTGGCTAAACTTTTACTCAACATCATCAGTTGTCCCTTAGCTTCCTTATATAGTTTCATTATACAAGTTATTAACTAAATAAATTAAATTGTTTTTATGCCAGACATTGCCGTATTAGTTTTATTAAGATTGATTTTGTGAAACATAGTGGGAATTATTTTAAAAACCCTGTTTGTGCTGCATCCAAGTTCCCTTTTATTATTCTCATGTTGTTTATATTTGTACAATAAAACATTTCCCTGTGATTAGATTAGTATGTACAGCCATGTTGTTTTGTTAGGATCCTTAAAAATTATAATATAAAATCTTATTTCCTATATTAGCATATCCCATAAAAAAGAAAAAGAATTAAAATCCAGAATGTCGCAACGGTCACTGTTAAAGAAAGATTTTTTTCTGTATTTAAATAAAACTAAAATGAAATGAAGCAACATTTTAAAAATTGCAAAACCAAGTCACCTCATTAAAAAAATGACATTTTTTTAAATGCATCATAATTTTCCCAATTTTTAATAAATTAGATAAAGCTGACAAGCAAAAAAGGACTTAACTCTATAGAAATTAATTGCCTCTTTCATCTATTCCAGCTCTCTATTTCTTGTACCGCGTTTTTTTTTTTAATCAGCACAGGAACCTAAGTAATGCATATTAACTCTGCACAGAGTTTATTTACACCTTTGATTTTCCACCACCTCCCCTCTCCCATCACAGTACTCCTCCAGGACCAGCTTCACAGTGACTGCGTTTAACTGGAAAACAGACCAAAGCATGCACTGGCAAACTTAGCCGCTGTCATTTTCAAGCCTCAGCCTCTCAGGTGTGTGTTTGTGTGTTTATGTGTGAAAGAGTTGGAGGTGGCTGTTAAAACATTGCTGTGGATCAATAAGATGTTGCTGTTGGTGAGACCCTTGAAAGGGAAAACATCAGTGCGGTGGCATCACAAGTTGTCATGTGTGATGTCGGTGAAAAGTATCTGGCCTGCCTCTGCATTCAACCGCCTGGATGGATTGGCTTGGCTGCATGATGTAATCGCGTCCTTACCCAAATTAGATGGTAATGCCCTCTCTCAGGGAATTCAGCAACACAGCGACAGCACCAAGACAGAAATTGGACTAATAATAGATTATCTCTCCTTAACTTGGAATCTATATTATTCACTTCAAAACTGAGATCAACTATATGGGTCAGTGGGATTTCTGAGAGAAAAAAAAGGAAAACAGTGAAAGGAGCAACCAAAAGAAAACACGCTCCGCTGACAGCAGATCTAAGGAATGCAGCTGCTAATAAGAAAATCATTTGGGCTGGGTAGCAGCTCAGAACTTTAATTAACAGAGCTAGTTTTAACTGATTGAAAAGGAGTACATGTCCACACGCATGCATGGGAGCCTAATTATTTTTGGCTCCTTGATTGTCTAAATAAGCCGTATAAATAAAAGCACAAGTGACTAGAAATGTTCAAAGGAAATTATTTTAGAAATGGAAATGATCAAAGCGGGGATTTTCAGAACTTCTGCACGCTTGAATGTAATGGGACTTGGGTCCTTTATGCTGCTGCTGAAATGCACACACACATCACTCTTCCCAACATCTGTTTTCTCAGGGGGCAATAAAAGAAACCCTTATTTGTCCACATTTCTGCTCTGTAAGTCCAAAGTGAAAAGCAAGTTCTGGGTTTCAATTAATGTTAGAAAAGCAGAGCAGTAGTCTTCCTTACTTCTCCACACCCTGCTGCCATCTGCCCAACACCCCACTGAAACTGAGTCTGCCCCCAAATCACATTAACTAAAATACAAGGAGTAATTGTTAAATATTAACTAAAGTTAAACTTAACAGAAAAGCAAAACTGGTGAAGGATTTGATGATCCTATTTTTGATCTGGCAGAAAAATGGTCACATTAAGAAATGTTTGCAAGAGATAATCCATTATCCCTATGATGTAAAACCTAATTTTCAGATCAGGGAGGAGTTTGATGCAGTTTATCAGTTATAGAGTCAGCATTAGCTTTAGCTCATTTGAATGTCTGACACTCACTTCCTCACATCCAAAATTAAGTTTACAAAAAACTATGTTTGCTTTACTCTAGGAACTTATTGAGATTTTTTTTTTCATTTGTTTGAACTGAATGGTTGTTAAACGCAGACAAAATGATCTTTGTAAATGTATTCATGCTAAAACAGTAGTTTTAGTAGGAATTTTCTTTTCTTGCAGACCTACTAACGACTCACAATGTGCTTAATCAATTGACTTAACAATTGTCTGTATTTCTCCCATAATTTTGTCAGTTATTTCAGTTATTTTAAAAACTTTTACATTTAAGTGACTACAAAACATCTGGCAGGAACACTGAGGTTCAGCACAAGTTGGTTGAGTCCACACAGAACATCTTTGACACTTGATATTGTCAGTCCTTTTAAGAACAGACTGTTTAAAGAGAGGTTCCCTGTAATTGACTCCTCTACATAACATCTGATCTACATGACATTGATAGCTTTATGTTAAATCATAAAAGTCCAAGGTAAATGTTGTTATGTTACAACTGTGTCTGTGTTTTCTCTTTGGTACCTCAGGGTTTCATTTGACAGAAACTGTGACATAAACTGATAAGTTATTTAATTTGATATGGTTACTTTACTTCAAGCATCGTAAATAATGGAATAATGCAATAAAAAATACAAAACACAGATAATTCAGATATCTGTGTTTCAACATAATTTTACAGTTTGGTGTACCACAGGGCTCTGTCCTTGGTCCTATCCTGAGATCATCACTCCTCTGTATAAATGTCTGTGGCCAAATGCTTGCCTAGAGAATGAAATTACACCCAAACTCTTTGCTGTCATCTGCAAGTAAGTATGGCTATCAGCAATATACATTTAAGACAATGTCAATGAAGGTTCTCGTTTATCTTCATCAGGTGACTGATGAAGACACTTGGATAACTGGCAAGATGTTTCAAGGAAGAGGACTTGAAGTCCAGATGCCATAACTCAAATTCACAATATTTGGGACAATATGACCATTTTAAAATACTCCGTAACTATAACAATCTTATATTATTAAGAATGGATGGGATTAAAACCAGGGCTGCATGTGCAGTACTTGGTGCTCTTATTTCGTTGGTTCAAATCCTGGCTGGGACCTTTCTGTGTGGCGTTTGCATGTTCTCCCCAGGCATTGTCTATGGGGACTCCAGCTTCTGTCCTCAGTCCAAAAGCATGCTTCATAGGTTAATTGATTGTTCTAAATTTTCCTTATGTGTAAATGTGAGTTTGCATGAATGTGTAATTGTGGCCCTGTGACAGACTGGCAACCCGTCTAGGGTGTACTCACCTACGCCAAACAGTAGATGGGTTAGGCTCCGGCAACCCAGTGACCCAAAGGGGGATACAGCAGGTTAAAAAAATAGATGAATGGGATTGATGGACTAAAAAAATTGTAATTATTTAGCAAGTTTTACATTTTCTTGCTGTTTTGTGTGGCTCCTTGACTCAACCTTGGTTCTGAACTAGCATTTTAAAAATAAACTGGACTGAATTAAATTAAATTGGTTATGGAGGTATACGCAGTGATCTCCAGAGAAAAAAGAAGAAGATGAGTTTATCAGAAGTAGATAAATGTGATAAAAACATAAAGGAAAGAGATGAGAAAGATAAGTTAAGACTGGTGGGACGCAACATGCTGTGCTGAAGCTATACAAATGATGTGAAACAACCTAAAGGTATCTTGATGTATTTAGAACATGCAGCAAAAAAAGCTGCTCTATAACAGGGATAAATTATAAAATGTATGTAGATAATTGCACTGCCCCTGGCGTCTTGTTCACATGTGTATATTAGCAACAGTTCATGCTGGCTCCTGGTGTGGCTGCTATCTTTACTTAATGTGTTGAAAAAAGAAATAATTTACAATATTTCAATGAATAGATAAACACATAAAACATACTTAAAAGTAACTGATCAAATGGACACATTTTTTTTTTTATATAGCAAGACTTAATGACTTAATGAAATAAGCATTTTTGATACCGGCGGATCAATTGACAAACTGTTAAAATACTTTTCAAAGTATGGTTCCTAAAAAGCTGCCTCATCTCTTATGTAGGATCTTCTCTGACAGGGCAATCCCTACCGTACGTTTGACCCATAGACAGATTTACACAAATCATCTCCTTCGTCACCACGAGGCATCTCAACTTGGAAAATGAATCCTGAAGTGGTGTGGCAAACCCCATAGAGAGGGGTGGTTGTGTCGCAGAGGTTGAGCGACTTCAGATCAGCGGATCGCAGGCTCAGCTACCGCCATGACCATCAATGTGTTAAAGTGTCTTTGGGCAAGACACCAAACCCCACAGTGCTCCTGGTGGTTGCCATCAGTGTGTGAATGTGTGTGTGCATGGGCGAATGTGATGGGAAAGCGCCTTGAGCCTTAATTAAGGCAGAAAAGAGTCTTGATTAATGTGTATTCTACACCATTTACTATTTACCACACTTATTTAGAACAGATACAAAAATTAAAGAAATATAGTCTTTATCCCTTATCACACCAGACACCTTTAAAAATATTTGCATCAGATAGGTCTAATTTTGAGTTTCGAAGGTCAAACTTCTGCTTTGAAGCAACTGTGATGAGAGCAGTACTTCTTATGTGAATTGTGCAAGAGATTCAGGGACCCCTTTTTCTGGCTTTGCAGGTAAATTGGTGAACTGGCCAGGTAACTATCTCCAGTGTGTCCTTAGCAAAAGAGAACTGAACTGGGTGACCCCTCCCCCCTTCTGTTCCAAATGGGAAGTACCCACTGGTCCCAAAAAGCCAAAATCCCAAAGACTCTTGTTGAGATATAAACACCTTTTTATTTAGCCATTATTTTTATCAGAATGACTATTCTTGCTCTGCTATCTTTTTTAACCTGTTTTTGCTAATCCTAATTTTTTTATGATGATTTTCTGCACTTCAAGTTGAAAACTCGATAATCAGATGTCTCAATTTTGGTCTCACATTGGACATTTGAAATGTTTAATTGACAGATTCTCCTGAGTCCACTTTCAAGTGGTAGGGGTGGTGACTTCCAACATGCTCACTCCTGATTGGTGAGAGTGGTTGCCACAGAAATATTGACTCAGACCGATTCAGACTATAACTGCTTACAGACGTGATCTCTTTCTAACATTGCGGTGTCCATATCGTGAAAAACTGGCAACTGAAGTGACTTCATTTCATTGGAGCGGGAAGTTAGCCAATTTCTATGGGTGAAGTCACACTCATTAGGTCCAGTTCTCATAAACAGCCAATGGTCTTTGGAGCTAATACTAGATCTGAAAAGCTTGTTGGTCTATTTTGATTAGGGTTAGTTGTGTCTCCTTCCGTTGCCTCAGAACAATTACATAGTGTCTGTCTGCATGACACAATTCAGGGTCAGCACCACACAAAATCCCATTTGTCCCCTCCATTGATGTCACAGTCTTAATTCAACATATCATCAGAGAGCAAACCTTGGTCTAACAGTAATTGAAAAGGCCCAAGGGGAATTCCGTGGTTGTGTAAGGGGCCCCCTATTCCCCACCATGCTACATCCATCATTCTAGAGTTGGGCCCTGGGGTGATGTTGTAGCATTTAAGGTTAACAGCAAGATTGCCACGCATCCTCACTTATAGCCCACTAAACTGTAGCCTCATGGGATCTCGCTCCAGCTGCAAACACTAGGATGAAAAGTAAACACTGCAGCACATCCAGTACACAATCTTTAATGGCAATGCATCAGTAGGCACAAGCTTAGGAGCCTCAAAACATCTATGTTCAGTTAATGGTATATAGACTTCAATACAGATATGATCAGAAACCTCTTCCCTCCGTCAGATGTTGAGTTCATAGGCTTGATTATGCAGCTGCCTTGAGATGCACGCTGCAACAGTTGAAATTAAACACTCACGATTACTCGCTGCTTTGAATCACCCTGGACCATGATCAATGTGATCCCTATTTTAAGTTCAGCCCTCAAACAACTGAGGTTTTGGAAATCAGACAAAAAGCCTTTCCAATAGATCTTAAACGATGCTAATAAAAAGTGATGGTTTTGTGAAACAGCAAACACGACACAAGTTTAGGAGATCTTCGCACCGTTTTTGTACAAAAAAACAAAGGCAGTGTGTTCTTTAGGAGGTATGATCAAAGCATTTGCAACAGTTCTAACAGGCACTTCAAATCCATTCCGTAATATGTGAATCGTTATTCAAAGGTTCGAAAATGTAACTGATCCTTTTTCAAAGATTATATACTGACAAGCTGCTTGGAAAACAGATGAAGATAAAGGCAACAATTCCTGCTCAAAAATGTAGATGTAAGCACATTCATATTGCTTTTTCTCACACATGAAAGCTCCCTGCTGCCCTTGCCAGTGAACGGAGGACATTTAAGCCCACACTGGTTGATCTCTGGCAATAAGGCTCTGGAAGAGGGATTAGAAGAAACTGGACCAAAGTTGTTGTGGTCATTCCTTCAAAAGGATGGCATTGCTTCTCAAAGGGCTTGGAGTTTGCATGAGTTGAAAGATGCTCAAAGGTTTTGCTGAACCCACTTTTCTTATTCTAGTCAATTGTTGAAAGCATGAATTTTCCATAGATTTTAATGTTTTAAATTCTTTTGCCTGTGGCATTACATCAACTCTGTATCAATACGCTGCATGGAATTGGTTAAGAAAAAACTTTTGCTGTCAGCTTGTTTTATTATTCACTGTTTGAGGGAATCATTATCAGTCACACGGTGACCTCTCGAGCTTTCCAGCCATTACGAGAATAAGAAAATGCATCTCTAAAAAAACGGCTTAACAGAAAGTGCCAGAATATCTGTTATGTAAGGCATGGATAATAAATGACAAAGGGAAAAAAAGTCTTCTTTTTAAGAGCCATCCACAAGGGTGAATTGCAACGCATCAAAAGAAAAGCATGCATTAGGCATGAGGGTGTGCAGGGCTTTTCTTTCTATCCTCATGCATGCTGGCTATTCAGCAATACTTTTGACATATACACCATTTTTTTTAGATTGGTAACAATAGTCAGAGAGCTGAGTATTTTAGAGGCTTGGGCTTGGGTTGACAGAGGAGCAACTGTTGAGGTGACTTAAAAGGAAGCCTATTTTAATAAGCTCTGGTGTACGTTGGGACAACGCAGGGGGTTGGCACTGCAGAAGCCAAATCTGCTATGCAGATGAAGATGAGAGGGAAATTTATAGGGTTGGTGTGGTAGAGAGATGAGATTCTATCTCTCTAAATATGTGCATATCATTGTAATGATTGCATTGTCTTACATAAGAAAACTACTTCAGATGTAGGGGTTATATAAGCATACTGGCTGTTGTTAATTTATAGAAACAACAAAATTGCCTGATAGTTCCATTGTTGTTTTTGATGACAAAGTTGAGTTGTGTGTTCTTTAGGCATTTTCTTGAGGCTGGTCTCTGTGCGTTTCTACAGCTGACCCTATTATTCATTTTTTGCAACACTTATGCTTGGATGAAAAAACTATATATGCAGGAACCATTTTACAGCTAAAAAGAGAATGAAAAATAATTTTTGAAAAAATTAAGTGACCGCATCAGTATTTTTGAAATTGTGTATGGAAAGTGGAAAACTGTTTGCAAAAAAAAGGGAGTGCAATTAGTTCAGTTCCATCCATGTACAAAATGAATTTCGCACTAAACAGTCACTTACCATGAACCACACTTGCAGATATTAGGGCGGCATCATGAGGGAACCATGAAGGATGAATATAGTCAGGAGCTGCAGGGATAAAAGTAAAAGAAACGAGGAACAGGACGATTTTTTTCCAAAGGGGGAGGGGGATTGATAGAAAATAAGGCAAGTGCAAGAGCAAAAACGCAACTGACTTGACCAAAAGAGAATGGGGAGGGCTGCAAACGCCAGAGATCCAATTAAAAACCTGCTTGGTGTGTGAGCGATACCACGGCCCCTCCATCCAAATCAGAATTCATCTCGACCCATGGAAAGGTATGAGAGCTGCACAGTACATGTTACGCAAGATGTCATATAAGGTTACGATGATGCATATAAAAGCAAAGGCCTGGTGTGACAAAGCGGCCCACCTCCTGGTACACAGCTGGGTCTCTACTCGAGTACAGCCCAACAGCAGCACAGGGGGCAACAGTGATAATTCAGAGGATTGCAATGTGAAACGGATTTATTTATACTTTATCAAACCAGTGCCGTCCAAAATGGCGCCGCTGCTTGTTGCTAGGCAGAAAGCGAAAAAGTAAAGATGGCGGCAGGCAGGAAGCAAACTGGGTAGCGAGGTCTAATCGGTCATGATTACAAGGATGAGTGTGTGAAGTAATATAGTTACTTAGTATCTGCTGAGCAGCGCATATGTACTATCCTATCCAGTGCTATACATGGCCATACTGTCAACATTTACATTGAGATTGTTTTTTTGGGGGGCTAATGCCTCTAAATTATCATGTAATTGTAACAGTTTCACTTACACTTGCAAATCACAACGTCTTTGAGTTCTGAACAATCTCGGTCACCTCCATTATGTTTTCTTTGGAGAGCTGCACTATTTATAGAAATGGAAAGAAAAGGGCAGAATGTGACAGCGTACACAACAGCAAGGGTGTGGTAGGAAAGCAGTAAGACTGACACACGGAAAGTAGTGAGGTTTACTTCAAAAACACCCTCATTGTACTGCAGCACCAAACACGTGTGAAGAAAGCTCCTGCTGATGTTACAATGCAAGAGAAAGCAGATTTATCCATTTTACTTCTTACCACCCGCCTGCTGATGAAAAAAAAACAATAATGTAATATCTTGATATTCAAACTTGCCACTTGAAATTATTTCATCACAAAGCTTGTTATAAAAACTTATTTTCAGTCACATGTCATCAGCTGGCAAAAAATATATAAATACATGTCTATAATAAGATTAAACTTCAGTAACAAATGGATGGTTCTCCCAAAAATAAAAACTTGATGAACACTTGAAAAAAAAAAAAATAAATAACAGCATTAAAATTCAAAGGGGATTTACAAAATGCATCAATAAAAATATCTCACTCTCCCAAAAGATGTATCCTCAGGGGCACCATGGGCAACATACACAGCAGAGAGAATGTATAAACAAGCTAATCACAGATTGTCTCTCCTGATACTGTAAGCATGTACAGTAAATTTGAATTCTTTTTACTCAAATTTATTCTAGCAAAAGACTTTTTTTCCCTTATTTTTTAAGCATTTTTGTATGTTTCATTTTTTATTCCTAGTTTTTTGGTTTACAGATTGCATTCAAATTGAAACCTAGGATACAATGATTAGATCTTTAAAAGAATGTGTATTTGTGGCTGCCTTTGTAACTTGATGAAATTCATCAGAACCAATGGGTTTATTCACTCTCTCCTTAAAAGATAATATTTTAAAGAAATGCAAACATGACAACCTGATTCTATTATGTGGAACGCCAACCTGAGCTGTCCACTAGATGTTTAAATATGAGGCAAAAACACAAGTTTTCCACAGTAAGAATGAGAATCACTTTATTATTTAAAGCTTGTATCTTCATCTGACCTTGCTGAGGATCCAAGTTGCTGCAATGCATTTCCGCACAGGACAAGGACACAGCATGTTCATCATCTTCAGTCGCACACTATTATTGTACCTCCATGTAGACTCTGTGCTCTTTTTTCACACTACCATTTTGGAACAAAGGTTCTGTTTCTGACACAGGAAACGGAGAATGCAAACTAAGATCCTGCTGCAAAGCAGTTTGCTGAACATGATCCCCTGCACCAAGATTAGAGTGCCGCTGAATTTGAGCTCTGCAAAGAAAAAGACAGGCGTCGAAAACAGACCTCCTCATCTTTTTCCTGTGGAATAATGAGGTGTTTGTTGACACAAGTGTTCCAGAAGGTACATAAACCAACCAAGTGCGAACAAATGTGTCTGAGAAACCGTAAGCAAACATTTTACTATTATTAGTGCTTTATATTCACAAATACGAAAAAGTAAAATTGGGTTCAAAACTTTTTCCAACTTTTCAACTTTAGCATGAAGGTTGGCTTTATGGGAGGAAATGACCAAGAAAAAAATATATCATTTTTAATTAAAGGTAAAAATATTTGTTGCTTAATAGTGCAAGCTGGAAATGCTTTTTTGGCTATATGACGTCTTAATATTTTTGTTTTTACAGTTTAGTGACCACCAAAAACTAAAAGCGCTTTTTTTACTCACCGTAAAATTGTACAATGTCAAGTTCTTTTTTTTGTTTTTATTCTATTTTAAGTCAGTTTCACCACTGCCCTCCCATATTCTTTTTTCCTTGCATTTGTAGGCCTACAATATGATGAGGGTAGGAGAGCAGGCTGTAGTCTGGCCTTGTACCTGCACAAAAGAGGGAAAAAATAGAATAAAAGGAGCGGACAAAAAATAAAGATTCCATCTCATTTGGAAATGAGTACATAAGGGATCAAACACAAGCCTAATCAAAGAGAATATAGACACTTTAATGCAATATAGGGCACATAATTAATTATCAAGAACGTTTATGTACAGGGAAGCTGACGTTTCACCATTAACAGGAGCACAGTACTCACACTGACTTTACTTTGTAATGAAATGGTAATTAAAAATAATACAGAGTAAATGCCTATTACAGTTTTGTGAATAAGCAGTAAAAATGTGGATTGAATCAAGAAAAGATCATATATATGTATTTGTGTCTCACGCCTGTCCTGATTTAATTACAGTCAAAATATGCTCCAGGCCCACAATGCAGGATTGTTAGATCTCACAAATTTGAATGGCAAAAAGATCCTCCAGATAATTCCTCCTCTTAGGACATAGGACAGTTATGAATAATATTTCTATTCATCCTGACATATATTACATCTATTTTACATTCCACAAACACCCTTACAGAGAGGGCTACATTCAGCAAGGTTTTTTTCTCATATTTACTTCAAGGAACAAATTATAATAACTTCAAATGAACATGAACTTCTTTTCTGAATAACTTGAACAAATATGCAACACGGTGAACAACTGGACTCATGCTCCTTGTTGTTGCTCCCATGAAGGCAGCCGAACAGGCCTCACCACAACGTGAACAACAGCTGGACATATTTTGAGGTGTAACTCTCAACAGGGTGACTGAGGACATATCACAAATATTTGAAACACCATTCACAAGAAGTACAGAGTAATAGAGACACGGCTTCAGGCTACAGCGGGAAAACAGAGGCCCACTAATGTGTTCAAGATCTCACAGAGACGGGATGTTGTTACACTGCTTTGGAGAGAAGGAGTCCACGCCGGTGTGACATGTATACCATCCGTTGACAATACTTTTCTGAAAGGGGGAGGCGGAGGTGAAAGTCCTTGAGCTCTGGGCAAAAGCCTGCCCTGCCTGGCTGCAGGGGTACTGAGAGGACTGAGACCTGTAGCTGCCTCTCTGCAGCAACAAAGGGTCTAGGAGTGGCTGTGACCTGTGCGGGGAGTAGTCCAAACTGCTGTCAAACGTGTGATGGAAACGTGACCTCGGGGTCAAGTCGTCTGGACTCTCAGGGGACAGCCGGACATCTTGGGTTGGATGCAGGGTGCTGACCTGGACCCTATCCCGTGCTGACCTGCCCTCAGCACTGCGATCCTCGTCTTCGGGACGCGCATGACCGCTTTTGGCAACGTGGGCCTTGTTGCAGTGGAGCTTCATGTGTTTGCGCAGGGAGCTGGGATGGGTGTAGCACTTGTCGCAGCCCCTGACCTTGCACATGTATGGTTTGTCACTGGAGTGCACATGGGAGTGCTTCTTTCTGTCGCTGCTGTTTGCAAACCTCCTGTTGCAGCCCTCGAACTCACATTTGAAAGGTTTTTCACCTAAACATGCACAGAGAGAAACAAGGACGGGTTACAAAAGTGCTTGCAGCCTCCCCTTTAGATGCTGCATTTTTGGTCACCCTAAACCTGTACACCCATGACAGAAAATTTAGACTCAATATATTTCACAATGTTTAAAAGTTTAGAGAAAACTGAAGGATTCAAACCATGTGGTAAAGCTCAAAGATCTTAATCGCAACAAGTGAGCCCTCCAGGCTGCAACTACAGCACCTATCTGCTTAAAAAATATGTGTCATACAACAAGAATGACCAGCAAAACGGATGCATAAATCTGCCTGCAGCTGCACCCCTCCACACCCACTAAGAAAAATTATAATTTCCACTTTTCATTTATCATTTCTGCATGCTACGGTTAATTTTCCATCTAATTCCTTTAAAAAATACCCTCTACTGCGCATGTGCAGCTGTGTGGAAGATTAGCAAATGTCATTAACGGTCTCTGTTGGGTCTATTTCCTCTGTTGTTTCAATTAATGCAACAGTGGACAGCTTTAAACAACAGAGGGTGCCCAAGGAATATTTCTTTTGTGTTGTCTTTTTTTTTCTTCTTTCTAAAAGCAATCCCCTTCTAATTTCAACGCGGATATTTCGCTGTATCAAGGTTACATCCTTCTCCCGACATGTGTGAAAATAAGAATATAATACGACTGCGTGGTAATTCCTTTTGCAGCCTGTGTTGGTGTTTAGTGTGAAGGGAGGGGGTAAAAAAATGAAGCAGAAAAGTGATATGCGTTTCGTGACATAATTTCACAGTGCCTCCCGCTGCATGCGTGCCTATCAAAGTGGCGCACGTGGAAAAAGGGGGAAATAAGTTACATAAATATCATTTTATAGAAAAATAATAATGACAACTCATTAAGTACATTTATTTATATATATATATATATATATATATATATATATATATATATATATATATATATATATATATATATATATATATATATAAAAACTCATCCCTTTGCTCAGTCGCGTATCCCCGCTGCGTCACAGCTACATCACAGTGTGATGTGCTCCACTGGAGGTGCTCCTCTTGCGCGCAGCAGAGGAGATGAGTCCCTGGGAGGCAGACGCAGCGCAGCGGCTACGTCACAGCTCCCCGGTGTCCCGGCATTTATTTAATAATTTCAATGAAGGAAGGGAGGGAGGCACCCAAAGCGAGAGGCCTGCTGACTGTACGCGTTTGGAGCTGTCTCAGGACATCTCACCGGCGGTCCCTGCGCAGAGCACGCAGGGTTGTTGTTTTTTTTTTTCGTGCGCGTCCATTCAGTCACGGAGACTCACGTTTATGTTTTTTTATCAGCGGCTTCAGTTTTGTTCGACAAAATACAATCAAAGTAAACACGTCTTGATATAATAATAATAATAATAATAATAATAATAATAATAATAATAATAATAATAATAATAATAATAATAATAATAATAATAATAATAATAATTTATTTAAAAAAATGGGGGGGGGGGGAATTTCCCTTAATGTGAAAATTATTTTTCCTTTATATATTTTAGGATCTCACCTGTGTGGGTCCTCTTGTGGATCTTCAGGTTCTCTGATCTCGCGAAAACTTTCTCACAGCCGTGGAAAGGGCATGGAAAGGGCTTCTCCCCTGTGTGGACTCTGACGTGGTTCACCAGCTTGTATTTGGCTTTGAAAGGCTTCCTGTCTCTCGGACAATTCTCCCAGTGACACACGTATTCTGCGTGCTCTGGTCCTCCGACGTGCTCCACTGTCACATGGGTGACAAGTTCATACATGGTCCCGAAGGCTCTGGAGCAGGGCAGCTTCCCAGCCCCCTCTTGGCCGTCACTCCACTTGCACACAAGCTCGTGCTTGACTGTTTGCTTGGAGCAGCGGAGGAACGCGTCGCCTCCTCCCCGCTGAATTGCCATGTTCAGAGGTTTGTAAAGACCCAGGAACTGAGTGACGATTTGCTGGCTGTTTCCCTTGGGGTTGACAGTTTGGCTGTAGGGGTGACTCCGGGTGAGGAGGTCGCCAGGGATGCCCAGCATCATCTGGCTGCCAAGGTCTCGAGGTGCGTCGGCGGAGGCATGGGCCTGCTCCTGATAGCTGGTGAAAAACGCATGGCTTCTGTTGTCTCTGCAGCCAGCAAAGTCACGATACCTTCCAATCCCGCCATGTTGGTTAGCTCTTGATGCCAGTTGATCAGTGACGGGTGGCATGCCGGCTCCAGAAAGATTGGCTCCAATGATAATGCCCCTGGGGCTGTGCTCTAACCGGTGACTGGGGTATCCAGAGTCTGAAAAACTGACCGAGTGGTCAACAAATGCAGTGGACCTCGTCTCGGGGTAGTCTCTCAAATTGTGCGAGGGGCAGAGTTTTAAGGAACTGCCAGTGGGGTGTCCCATGTGCTCTCCTGCCAAAGGTGGCAGCACCACGCTGGGTTCAGTATTGCTCTCCCCGGGGTTGACGCAAGAGAGAGGGCAGCCACTAAACCTCGAAAGGCTTGTCATGTTGTTTTGTGAGTTTGGCTATGAGTTTGCAGGATCAACCACCACAGCACTCAGGGAAAGTCTGCTCCCATTTTTTCTCCTTGCTGTGCATCATCTGCATGTGAAATTCTGAGCCGTGAACTTCGCAGAAGCAGCAAGAAGACTCAGTACCGTTAAAGGTGCTGGGAGTCCCATCCCGTTCACTTTGCCCTCTTGATTTGTGGCAATAACCGTGGTGGTAAAAATGCTTCGAAGCAGGCCATAGTGAAATATAAAAGCACAGCAGGCAAACCTGCTTTTAAAAAGGGAGCTTTGGGATTGGCTGGAACGCCGAGTGATTGACAGGCGCTGGGTTTGTTTTAAAAAGGACACGCAGGCGTTCGCTGCACGACTCCGTTTTCAAATATCGCAGAGAAAATGCTTTGAAATGTGCCGCGGTGCTTCTCCCTTCTACTCTTTAACTTCAGCCTGCTCCCATAGTACCCCTTCCCCAAATCTATGCAAAGGTAAAATGCGCAGCTTCATGTTGCACTGATCCTCTAACGGGAGTCCAATGATCAGATCAGGCACAAGAGACGAAAAAGGGTGAAATAAAACACAGTGAAGGTCTTTTTATTTTACTACAAACTAGGCCCACTCCTGCCCCACAAGCTTTACAGAGGCTGGTCTTTGTGTGTCCACGCCAATTATTGCGAGGACGTGCGCAATGAATGAGCGGAATGTAACTTTTTAAAACGCGTCAAGTCACAGGGAATGAAAGCAAACATCGACCAAAAAATAACATCTTCAAATTTGTTCATTTATTTCCAAGACTATAAACTTTAAAGAAAGACTTTTTTTTGGCATATAATAAACTTTCACAGTCATTAGAATTACATAAATGCGATTTTTTTATAGAACATTTTGTTTGGATGTACTTTGGGAAAAGATTTACACATTAAATCATAATAAAAAACTTTTTTTTTTTTGTCCGCAACTATTTGTTTTTCTTTACTATGTTGCTTTAAACGCTGATTTTGTAAAGCCGGAATGCATTTTAAAAGACGATAATCTGTCGGAAAATAGGTGACACAAAAACAGAACAAAAAAAGAATTGCGTAAAAGTGTAAGCAGCTGTGAGCCCTGCTGTTTTTGCAAACTGCTAAACTTTCTCCACTTTGGGGTGTTTTGAGGACACAGAACTCTCCACTGAGTTTTTTTATTTCTCCACTTTACCTTAAACTCTTTACATCTATTTAAATGTGCTGATCTCCAGACTAAGATTTAAGGGCCAAATCTCTTTATTTCCACAGATTATTGCTCGCACGATTGTAAAACAAATATATACATTAAAATAACAACGAAAAACTAAAGAGCAGCAAATACATCTATATTTTCAGTGAGTGTGGTGACGTCATCTGCCGGGATTTCTATAGGCAGTCAAAGTGGAGGGCCCACTTGACATAAAGTGCAGCAAAACCAGCAGACAGGACCAGAGCTGGAATAATTCTGTCGTGATTGTAATGGACACTCATGTTTGTCAACCTTTCACCCCATGCATTTCCCAAAATAATGGAAGGTTGAAGGTCAATAAACTGAAAATTCTCCTTCTGTCATTTTGATTCCACGAAGGAATGGCAGATTTAAGGAGTCCTTCTCTGCAGCAGCACACTGCAAAGGGCAAAGGCACCCTCATAGTCATCATTCTTGTTTATGAACAGCTTCCATCAAATTTCAGGATTCATTTAGCAGGACTAGAGCCACAATAGGGGAAATTAACCCAGCCCTATTGTTAACAAAAGATGTTGATTCTCTCGTAAAATTCCTCTAACCTTTACATTTTAGAATTAAGAAAATTACAAACATGTTAAAAAAATATTTCATTTACAGGGCTTATTTACATTTTTGGCCTCATGAGTTTTTAGTTTTTAATAATTAGGTTTCAATTATTATATATTAATCAAAAAAATTATTCTTATCTTTTTTGTGTCTTTTGTTTCAGTTTTCCAAAAATTTGTTCAAAAGTAGATTTTTTCTTGAAGCAGTAAACAATAAAAAGCATAATTAAAATGTTGCTCTCTTTTAAACCTCAGTTGACATCAAATGTGAGCAACATTGTTTTTAAAAAGTGACTTTTTCAATTTTTTCGCATTTTGTATAAACAAAACGCATAAACGCGTAGAATTTAGCGTACAATAATTTAATTTTCTATAAATTCTTTTTGCGAGTCTTAAAGAAGTTTGCCAATCTAAAAATTTGAAATAAATAATCATCGCTGGCAAAAAAAAAAAAAAAAAAAAATTAAAATAAACGAAGCGTTTTTGTGTGCACATACGACCAAACATGTAGGCAATGTCCACCCCAAAACAGAAAAGTGTGATGTGAAAGACGGCACAAATCAATTAAAACAAACAAAAAATATCAAGAAAAAACTCTATTAGTAGAACAAGAAATTATTAAAAATATATCATTAAAGATAAATTAGGACTTTTTTTGTTCTTATTTCAACAGGGGTCAAAAATGTAAAACATAAAAACACGCGTAAATTCACATAAATGCATATTACTTTAAAACTGCATCAATGGGGCAAAACTGCTTGATAAATGAATATAAATGAACAGCAGACACAACAAGATTAAAAGGAGCAGCAGATAACCCAAGAATCAAAATTCAATTATCTATGTGACATCTATCTTTGTTTTACTGCAACAACTGGGTAGGTGTTTGAACGCGTCCATGCTAGCAAGGAGTGACATGAAATGCTGGAATTGATGAGGTATGGCAGTGCACAGTCTTTCCATCACTTTATGAAATTTAGATGAATTAACAGGTTTGGGATGAGTCTATTTGGGGACAGATGCTCCAGTAAATCACAGCAAGCAGTCAATTAGCTCTCTCCATCAGCCATATGAAGGCAAATTCCAGCCGCAATCACATGCATCACTCTAGGCCCAAATTACTGCATGACTGCTAAATACCAATATTTGCAATAACAACGGATTTTAACTGATGTATACGCAAATCAGGTCCAGTTTGAACCGTTAACAAGCAATATTTTCAACATTTTTCCAGGTAATCAAACAGCGATGATAACATTTTTTAAAAAGTAAAGCAGTAAAACGCATTCGCAACAACATTTTCCAAATAAGAAGCATTTTCCTGCCATTAAACCACCACAGTGACACAAGGCTATAGTCTTTATCCGCTGGTACACCTGCACAGAAAATGAATTTTAGCATGTGAGGACTTTAGCAAAACCTTGAAAATAAAACCTGCAGCAGTACTGGTACCTGCATATCGATATATGTATTTTATTTAAAGCCTTCTGAAATTATTTAGGAGTAAATAGATCAACTGTGTGATCCAAAATAATTAAAATTCTGAGAAAAAAAAAATAAATATGTTTAGTTCTGATTAAAAAAATGAATTCAATGGACAATGTTTTGAACGTGAGCCAGAACCCAGAGCTTTTGCCCTGCTGTGACCTAAACTTCAAAGAAAAGCAGAGGTTTCTTTGCTTCTGAACTGTAATCTTGATTTTCTCACAAAACAAAGAGCTTGTCACATAACACAAGTTTGATAAGATATACCAGTAGCAATCCTACGTCTTAAGTTGTGTCCATTTAAGCATAATTCTCCATACAAAAATCAGTTCCTGATTCCTGAAAAACAGTTCCTAACTCTCCACTTTTGTCCAGTCATTATTGAGTTAATTTCAAGTCCACAAACTTGTCTATAGCACTATGGCCTGAGCCAAACAAGCACATGGGGGCTGCGGGCCAGACCACATGGACTAAAAAATAGCTCAACTTTCCTGCCAGAAAATTACAAATAATAATCATAAATATTTCCGGAATATGGTACTTTTTATATCAGAAAAAAACGTTCATGCATCAATGTCTTTGATCAAATCTTCATGTTGCTGCCTCTAGTTAAGAGAAAAGTGAGCTGTTTACCATGTATGTAGGTTGATGGTTTTGTTCGGCTCTTTTCCAACAGCTTGGGCCTACTGTCAGAGAAGTATGCACACCAAAATATTCGGATAAATTAAGGTAACGCGCATGCTCTGTGAAGAGAAGATTATGTTATAACCAATGGGCTTTCCAAAACGCCCAGTGAGGTAATCCCAGCAGAGATGACTAAATAACCAAATTAGACATACCAATCCTGCAGAAAAAAAGGGGGAAATGGTTGAAATTTATCATTGCATTGCAGCTGTGTGTGACCTTTAAATTAAAAAATAATGATTAATAATTTAGACATGAATTATAGAAGTTTAAACTAGTTTAAATAATATCACATTTCAAATGTTAAATAAATAAATCAAAGATTGGACACATTTATTTTTTTAAATGAGTGTTTATGATTCTAATTAAAAAGATGGGCAAAAAATAAATAAATAACTAAAAGAGGAATTATCGGGGTGTGACCAGTCTGTTTGCGATCTGTAGTGTAGTTTCATTTCCTCTTTTGTCTTTGACCTTTTTACTAATTGAAACAAAAGGAAAAAAAAAGTTCAATTCACTTTGTTCCAGGAAAAAAATGAAAATGAAACAAGTTTTTTTGTTTGTTTTTTGAGATCTTATAAAAGAAGGACGGTGCTTGTTTAGATGAAACCAAGAAATCAACAAAAATAAACGTGTTTGGAGTCCTTTTCAACATTTGCGGAGTTCATTCATCATTCAATAAATGCCAGCATTCCATCAGCAGGAGTTTTAAATTTAACTCTGGAGCAACAGTTGCTTTACATTTGGTCTTGTTGATGACAGCTCCCCCCCTTTTCCCAGCAAGAGCTCCGTGCCTACGCTGCGGCTCTGCGCTCGCAAACATTTGTGACTCACCTAAACCATGTCATTTAATCATTTCATAGTGATAATATGGCTGTAAATACACGGAGCGTTTATTTCAGTGGCGTGTGGAGCCTTCGCGTTCCAACAAGCCAGTAAAATATGAAGGGAGTACAGGGAAACTTAACAGGCTGCTTGCCACTCGCGAAAGTTCACAAAGGTCGCAATAAATCTGTGTGTGTGTGTGAGTGTGTGTGTGTGTGTGTGTGTGTGTGTGTGTGTGTGTGTGTGTGTGTGAGGGGGCGTGCGTGTGTGAGCGCATGCACGCGCAAAACGAAGGAGGAGTAAACCGCAAGAGCTTTCGTGGTGAGACTGGAGGCGCTCACGCAGGAGTTTACGCGCGCATAAGCACGCGTGCACGAGACGAGAGCAGTTCACACGGAGAAAAAAAAACTAAGAGAGATGATGAAGTGAACCTTGTCGTGTTGCTTCACGAGGAGTTTGAGTTAAAAAAAGTGCAGCAGGTCCGCTGATGTGGGGGATCAAAACAACAGGTAATGCGCGTTCCTGCAACCATTTGGCTGGAGCAGACCCAAACATGGCGCAGTGCGTGATTCCTCCCTATCTTTGGAGGCCAAACAACCAACTCTAACCAAACTTCTTTTACTTCGCTGAGGCCTGACAATTTTCAAAAAAGCAGAGAGACGACGGAGAAGTGATCAAACTCACCTTTTCAATAGGTAAAAGTTGGTTTCTCGCTGAAATGTTCTGAGAGTCATTGCAGAGAGGCGACAGCAGAGTGAAAGACTGATTTCATTTTTTCCTTTTTTCTTTTGGGGGCCTCTAAAATAAAGAATGCAAGCTCCTTCCTGGGACAGGCTGAGGGGGGACTGATGTGAAAGGCTTGGAGTTAAAAAGCGCCGCTTGAAGCTCTCAGCGCGTCTCTGAACTTGATCAGATTTTATGTGTCCTGCAGCGAGTCAGCGGCAGCCTTGTGAAACTTGCTCAATGGCACGAATTTTTTGGCAGGGTGAAAAAAAAATCTCGGCATAGTACAATTACTGCCATCTTTCTTTCTTTCTTTCTTCTTCCTCCGTCTTACACCCTATAGTGATTTTGCAAAGAAGAAAAAAAGGACTTCCCTTTCAAGCGGCTTCAAGAAAGGCAGAATTTGGAGCTGCGCCAACTTCATCCAAAATTTCTCTTAATAAGAGCCAAATAGTCACATTAGGAAGAGAAAAAACACCGTTTATGAGAATCAAAATTTAAAACAACGTAAAAACGGATAGTTATGAGTCTTTGGCTTACTTTTGCGCTTTAAAAGCAAGTTTTTGTTTTACAAATGTTGAAGTAAATTGTATAGAGACACGTTTTAAGTGGAGGTTTTGTGTTTATAATAACCATGTTTTCATTTATATAGCATTTTCGGAGGTGTGGGGGCGTTCTTGGGTTCTGCACATCGTGTAAGGCTGCAAAAGTCAAGCGCTCTTCTTAACACATGTAGGATCGCTGGAGTTTTCCGTTATACCTGCAAAATAATAGCCGTAAGGACCAATCAGATGAGGCAAACGAGACGACCTGCCATCTTCAATCCAAAACTCTGCCAATCACCACAAATCCAGCCAATTAACACCATTCTCGACAGTCACGTGGCATGTGAGTAGCTGCTCACTGATTGGGTGCCTCAGCACTGCCTCCTGAGTTCATTTATGTTCTGGGAGTGAGTGATTGACTTTATCAGTCCAAGGACATCATCCGCTTGGTAAGGGGGGGAAGTTTGATCCTCTTTCTCACGGATCGCAGTAAACGGGAGTTTTTTTGTCCTCCCAACTCTTAACGTAGGAGTTTTTCCCCTATTTTGGCTTGCTTTGTTTTTTAATGTAGGATATTTCCCCCCAAGCAACGTGGTAAATCTCAGTGCAGTGTGCATAAGGCTGCGCGCTCCGCTAAACTGGATTTTAATTTTGTTTTTCGCTTTCTTCCCGACTCCTAAGTTTGTTTCAAGCTCATGACTATGCTTCTTGATAGCGGTCCGCAGTTTGCATCGTTAGGAGTGGGGGGGTTCGGGACACCACGGCATCATCACGACATCGGGAACCGAGACCCGAGTCTGGGACTGAATCCCTTCTCTGACTCGTCTCACTCCGCCGCTTTTAAAATCAGCCCCGTGGCGCACGACATCGCTTCCAGCCAGACGTCAGCTTTCACTCCGCAAGCCTCTGGATATGCAGCTGCCCTGGGACACTCTCACGGCGGGCAGGTGGGCTCGTACGGCGGGGGAGCGTTCAACTCAACGCGGGACTTTCTCTTCCGGAACCGGAGCGGAGAGTCCAGCGCGCCGAGTGCGCAGCATGGGATCTTTGCAGCGTCGGCGGGGAGCCTGCACGGTCCGCCCGGGATCAGCGATAACCCCGGACATTTGTTGTTTCCAGGACTTCACGAGCAGGGAGTGAGCCACCCTCCATCGAGCGGACATGTAGTGAACAGCCAGATGCATCTTGGCTTAAGGGGGGACATTTTCGGGAGACCTGATCCGTATCGTCCGGTGGCGAGCCCTCGGACGGACCCCTACGGTGCTCAGCTGCATAACTACAACCACCCCATCAATATGAACATGGGAATGAATGTGCCGACACACCACGGTCCCGGGGCCTTCTTCAGATACATGAGGCAACCCATCAAACAAGAATTGTCCTGCAAATGGATAGAAGAGAACCAGATGAACAGACCCAAAAAGACTTGCGACAGGACTTTCAGCACCATGCACGAGATGGTCACGCATGTGTCCATGGAGCACGTCGGTGGCCCGGAGCAGAGCAACCACGTCTGCTTTTGGGAGGACTGCCCCAGAGAGGGCAAATCTTTTAAGGCCAAGTATAAACTCGTCAACCACATCCGCGTGCACACGGGCGAGAAACCTTTCCCGTGCCCGTTCCCAGGATGTGGGAAGATATTCGCCAGGTCGGAAAATCTAAAAATCCACAAAAGGACACACACAGGTAGGAAAACCCAAAACAACGTCATCATTGAGGGATTATTCTAACGGTATTCATTGTTGGAGAATTGTTTTTTACGCATGCTCTTTTGGGGTTGTTTACGAAGCACTAGTTTGTTCAGAGAGCCTCAAATTATTTAGGATGAATTATTATTTCAAACTCATAAGAAACTTTTCTTTTTTGGTCAACTTTGAGGGGTGTTTATCTCCCTTTATTGTCGTCGCTTTGAGCTGAGAGGTTTGGTGAATTTTCTCCAACTTTTTTTGCGCCATTAAGGCACACACCAACTAATCCATTCTCACTCAGCTTTGCACGGCGCCCTGTTGATTCACTGTTTACTATAGAAGGAAGAGCAGAGCAGGCCAGTTGCATGCAGGAGTAGGCCTCTTGAATAAATAAAGCCCGATAGTGCAGCTTGTAGTCGTGGAGCCATCTCTGCCAGACTAATATGGGTTGCTGTATTATTATATAATCGTCTACGGGGCCTCGTTGGAAGTCTTGTTTTGCAAGCGATGCTGCAGTTGAGGTGTGTGTGTGTGGGGGGGGGGGGGGTAGTTTGTTTGTGCTGGGCCATTTGGGTAATTCTCTATATGCATTCAATCCTGCAGGTGAGAAGCCGTTTAAGTGCGAATTTGACGGCTGCGACAGACGCTTCGCCAACAGCAGCGACAGGAAAAAGCACATGCATGTGCACACATCAGACAAGCCATACATCTGCAAAGTGTGCGACAAGTCATACACACACCCCAGCTCTCTCAGGAAACACATGAAGGTAATTAACGTCTTCATTACTTCTTAAACACATTAAGGCGCGCGCACACACACGCACACACATCACTCACAGACACACACACACTTCCTCCTCCTTCTTTTGCCACATACAGGGACCTTCACAACTTCAGGCATTTCTTTTCTTATTGCGCATCCATTCCCTATGAAAAAAAACATTTGAAAGTGTAAACACACAACAGTTCCTATTATAGGAGTTTTATGCCACGTAACATCTGTAATTATCTACATATTTTTCACGATTTGAGACTATCATTTATTTAGGTTTTTTATATTTTATTATCACACAAATCTGTGTCAAATTCACAAAAAAACCAAGAGTTTATTCATTTTTTCATATTATCCCTGTGCTTTATTGGACGTCAATTTGCTTTATAATTATTTTTATTGCTTGGTTTATTTTTAGGTCCACGAGTCTCAAGGCTCAGAGTCTTCTCCAGCAGCAAGCTCTGGATACGAGTCGTCCACGCCGCCAGTGCTGGTCTCAGCCAGCACCGAGGATCCGACAAAAACACCCCCGTCAGCCGTGCAAAACACGTCTGGCCACAGCGAAGGACTGGCACCCAACTTTAATGAATGGTACGTCTGAAGTCAGAAGAACAGAAAAATAAAAGAAAAACTGTCAATGTGGACCACGAGAATGAGGATAAATCCCGGAGACAACCTAAAAACAGGAGCGGAAAAAAGATTTAAAAAAAAAACACGACTCTTTGTCTCTTCACACACACATACACACAGCAGAAACACACATAAGTGGGATTGCGAGTAGAAAAAAACATCAGCAAGACAAGAGATGAGAGCAAATGCCAGCAACAAGCAGGCCACGACCGTTCTCAGGATCACAAAATTTGACTTTTTGGAAGAAAAATTGACCAACCACATGAACAGAAAAAAAAATCTACTGCTTTCTCAGTATAAATACGTGTTTTTTTATCCTTTAGTTTACAGATTTCAGGAAAAGAATCATTTTATTTTGAACATTATGTATTTTCTCAAAACTTTATTTAAAAATAAAAAATGGGAAAAAATGGATGATTATTTCACGCTGTTTTCTATGACGGTGACGCGCTGCTGTCGCCTCTTCAATTGATTGTTGAAACTTCGAACAGTCTTAAGAAACGTGCCAAAGTCTTTGTCATGAACTTGAACAGAGAAGAAAAAAAGCATAAATAAATATTATTCTCGTGAATGTATTTTCTTGTTTGATAGGGTCAAATCTGTTGTCAACGTCCGTTTTCAGGTGGAGACATGTGGTATTAGGTTACGATTGTTATACCGTTGAATATAACGTTGCCTTTTGTTAATACCGTTGTAAATACATATCCATGATGCCATATTTATCAATTTGTAATTTAATTATGGGTTTAAGTTCTGAAACTTAAATGATATTTATGGAAATGTTTTCTAACAAGAACTGTACAGCTTTGGTCATAACCAGCTTAACATTGAACAAATGATAAAGCTCCAACATCGTGATTGTATCCTTCTGTTTTCTTTTTAACCAATAGGCCTACATGTGTCTTATTTGGATTGAAAAATCATCTATATGAATACTATGGATTTGTCTATATATAATGCAGATTCTTTTTCCAGTCACTTTCATTTTCTTTATGAGACCATTGACATGTAATAAATCATCTACTTTGTAGAACAGTTGAGCTGCAGAGGCTATAAAATGGATTCTGTTGATATTTTCCTTTTTGGGACGGGGAAAGGGGAGGGATGGTCAAATTGAAACTTTTTGTGTATTTTATTTTTTATAGAATGAGAAATAGATGTCAATTCTTAGCAGGAGAACAAAAGAAGAAACTCTTCCACCTTACGCACTCTTATACAGGTCTTTAGGTTCAAGATTTCCACACACAAAAAAAAACATTTTTTTTTCTCAGTTGGTCAAATTGGGGGTGAGCACCCAAACAGTGCGCCTGTGTGGCAAATTCTTTCTATAGTTCCAGCAATGTCTTTGTGCAAGTAGCCTATGTTTAAATGTGTGCATCGGCAACAATGGAACTGTCACGACAAAGTATCTTCAAAAACAATAAAAAAAAGTTTCTTTTTTTTCGTCTGTCAGCTTGCATTGTTTTAAATGTAATTCTTCTGTGAAACTAAGCGTGCTATTTGTTGTGGTGTTGCATTTAGAGCAGTTTGATTACACATTTGCTTGTTTTGTGTGAATAACTTGTCGAGATGACTTTTTTCTTTTCTTTTTTTGGTTGTTGTTTTTATTTGTGTCGAAACAAAATTTAGTGAAAGGAATTCTCTATGTGGGTTTGGAGGGAGAACACGTTCCGTGGCAAAGAGTTACAGCATTGCATTGTAACCTATTCTCAAGAATTAAATATTATGCATAAACTAAGTATATTGTACTCATATGAGAACAATTTCAGACCACCAGCACTACTTTTAAAATAAAATGTAAAAAAAAAGGTACCTCTTGACAGTGATATATGAAATAAGTTTATTTAAATAATTTAAGGAATATATGTTTTATATGCTATTTTCTATACCTTAATTTTAAGAAGTACATTTTCTTATTCCTTACTCCTTTCTGCCCCATGTCCAGATGTCAGAGGAAAATATCTGGTGTATAAACACAACTAGAATGTGATGTTGTAACACTTTCTGGGAGAAATGGGTCACACTCCGAGTTATTCCTGAAGAGCAAAAGTGTTTTCCTGATGAACTCTGTCACTGTGCCACATCAAGGCAAAACCATGTTCCAGCAAGACAGGCCTATATCTGCGTTAGCCTATCCAGCTGCCATGCGCTCATTGTATTTACTATAGGCAACTGTATACTGGTTGATTTGATCTTCACCAACTATTTATGAAGAAATGTGAACGGAAATTTTGATTGAAATTAAAAAATGACATTATAAAAAGCCACTTTTCGGACTGGCCCGTTGATTATTGTCACTGTGTGGTTCTCCACCCTGCATGTTTTGCAGACACTGTTTACCATGCTGATTGTTTCAGACTAAGAGGAGTCACTTGAACTTGACACTGATTAGGGCGCCATCTTTGTATCTTGCATGTGTGTGTGTGTGTGTGTGTGCAGTGTGGAAATAATTATAGATCAATTTGGAGAAAAGTCATATGGAATACAGCTTGAAAAAAAATAGATGGACATTTGTCTAAATTGCTGCAAAAGTTGCAACTTTTTTTCAATGAGCAGTTATGAGCAAAATTATACTAGTGCAGACTGGAGGGCGGGCAACTGAGGACACTGTGTGGCCGTGAATGCAGAGTGGGTTGCTTTGTCAAAAGCAGCTCTGCCTCAGCGTCTCCCACTAACCGACTAACAAGGCATTGCTCCGTTTAAACAAGCAGGCGAGTTTCCACACATCAGGGGACTGCCATGCTTAGCATTTAAATAGCAAAAAACGTCTCTCCGGTTAGTATTCTAAATAAAAATAAAATGTTATTTTATTTTGATTTGGTGCAAAATAAACGAAAAACTCCTTTTTGAGTCACTTTTAGAACACCAGAAACACATTTCTGTTTTTGATCCCAGTTGTTATGTTTTTGCAATCCGTTTGATTTCATTTCTTTTTAACCCCCACCCCTCCAACCCTCTCCCCCCGCTTCCCCATTCCGTCCTCCTCCTCCTTCTCCTCTTCCTCCCTCCCTTCCCGGCTCTTCTGGTCGCACATTTTCATGTTTCTCCTTTCAGATAACGTGACGTCAAATAAGCGGGACCCGGTTTGTCCCGCAGCTCACATGGAAGAGGCGCTCCGTCGCACAGAAATATGATGCTGGTTTTGCAGGGTCGGCATGATAAATGGGAACCAATTGCGCAAATGGAGGGTAAAAAAGGATGAATGAATAAAAGTGTTCACATAAGAATGAAGGGGATGCGGTTACGGAGGGGTGGGGTGTGCACGACGGGTTCTCAATGGGCCGTAGTGAGCGGTGGTCACGTGGTTGCAGTTGTGTTAAGACTAGCGGTTATATCACAACAATGTTGGACTCTATGCATTACGCCTGGCATTAGCGCTCATACATGCAGAGTTATCTTGTGGGGTGTTTTTTTGTGTGCGGACCTGCAGCATGCATTTCGGCAGTATTCTCAACGTTTCTTTTTTAGAATCTGCCTGTTCTGTGACTGGGATCGGAGGGGGAGAGGGGAGGCAATAAAAAAAAACAAGACTTAGATGCTCTCCTGCGTGCGCCCTGCGCTCGACTTTACTCCAGGCTGGGTACGTGCTTCCCGGTTCTCCACCTTGCCTCCACTCCCCGCTCGCGCACAGTCTGCTGGCGTGCGAGCGCGCGCTAAGAGGATAAACTGTCACAAGCAGGTCCCTAGCCTTTTTTGTCACGCAACGGAGGTGATGATCTCAACCGGCACAGTTAACGCTCGTTGATGGTTTGGTAACTATTGCCCGCGTCACGGCTTCCACGCGCGTGACCCCAGTTTTAAAAGCCATCCTTTGTACATAAACGATGCCAGAGTGTTTATTTACGTTTCAGGCTTTTGATCCGCCACTTAAAGCGGGATTTGTGAGCTTCGCAGAGACTGAGCTTGTGTTTGTTTTTTTGCGCACAGCCTGGCACACCACGCTTGGTGTCCTGGACTCTATGCTCAGATGTCCTCTCATCTCTGCTCTGGATGACCATAACTGAAGCTAACTTAGTTATCTAAGTTTGTGTGGGCGTGTTTTGCGCGCTTATCTTACCACACACAGCCACATCAAGTTAGGACTGCTCCTTTTTTCCACAAGTCCTCTCTCTTAAACGGATGCACTAACTAAGCCTGGAATATTGTGTCACCAAATGAAGCGTGGCAATTAGATTGAAATTAGATGGATTTCTAACTTCATATGACAAAATATGGCAGTAAAAACAAATAATTGCGTTCATTTGATAATCAAGAGTCTTCCATTTGCGCTAAAGTTGATGTGGTTGCCAATTATCGATGCTTATTTCACCTCCAGCAGGGTGTTGAATATGCATTCACAAAGCACCTTAATCCACGGTGTGTCTATATCTTTGGTTGTTTCGTGGCTTTTGTGATGCAAACTGATTAAACTGAATGGCTTTGTGTTTGCGTTCAATTATTCTTCAATGGACATTTACATAGCCAATCACGATACTATAGCCTGCAGGCATTTCTCTCTTCTTTCCACAAGTGAGAAATCCAACAAATGTTGCCTCTTTGTTTGCTTTCTTTAAATTCTTCTCAAACAATTCGGTCATCGAGCGCATTTTACGCACGTATCGTCGAATAAATGTTTACAAAATTATGTATTGTTTCATTTGTTCCTAAATGATGGATCTTTTATTTTGTTAAAAGGAGGGTTTATTACTGGGATGTCCAAGTGGAGACAGCGGCGGCTCCTAAACATCTGGCAAGGTGTCAGAAACTTGATGAATACCTTATCAGAGTGGGCGAAGGAATAAACGCAAATAGGTCTCGAGAGTAAGTTCTCTGACAAACGCCCATTCAGCAAAGCAGATGTTCCGCAATTGTGCTTTGCGTTAGTCTTTTGACAGATACATTTCCAGCACTTCAGAGGCGCAGCGGATGCGTAAATGAGCAGTTGGCATCCTTTTAATGACCCGTTGCTGCGCTTTGCTTCCTCCCGACGCAGGGAGAAAGTCCCCGTGAGTAGCAGAAAGTGCTTTTATGAACCACTGAGCTGGGCATTAGTGAATAATGTGCAATGCTGACGCTTGAATTGGCGGACAGAGCAAAGCCTTAACCTCAACTACCAGCAATTAGCTCGTTCATTAAAACTACGGCAGCCTTGACGGAACATTTAGCACATTTTACATGGCACACTATCAACATTGTGCAGCCTGGAAGTCAACAAAAAGCTACATTTGTTCCAACTCGCATGAATGGCGTGATTCAGCACCTCCGGCAAACTTTTCACCTGACAGCCCCGAGTCAGCCTCAAAGGACACGCCCACCCACTGGGGAGGGCGGGGCGCCGCGCTCATGCGTTCAATGCTCTTTCAAAATAAAAGGGACAAAGCTCGTTAGGTGCCAAGCTCTGAAGACACTTCAAAAGAAATAAATGTAGTGGCTTATTAAAAGGTCGCTTTTGCTGTTGACTTGCGCATGCGTAATGCTGACTGATGGATGACAGACAGACAGACAGACAGACAGACAGACAGACAGACAGACAGACAGACAGACAGACAGACAGACAGACAGACAGACAGACAGACAGACAGACAGACAGACAGACAGACAGATACCCTTCAAATTTGAGCCCCAGAAAAGTCAATCAAACTTCAAAATAAAGCCAGTTCTGGTTGCGTGATGTGTGTAAAATCTATAATCTCTGATAAGCATGAAGTATACATGACTCCAAGAAAAAAATTACTGCTCCTCATCCTAAAATATAGTTCTCGCACCTGATTCCTGCCCTTCTACAAACAGAAGCAAGAATTGAAATGCATCACTTTTGGGTTTTTTGGGTGTATTTTGCATTTTTCAACGTTGACAAAAATTGACCTACATTGTTGTTATTGTATTGTTGCTTATCTAAGGCCATGTTGAACATATTAAAGATGCCATGTGGATTATGTTTCAATGAGAAGACATTGTTCAAATTTAAGGTTATATGAAATCAAATTCTTAAGACCTCTTTGCTTCATAGAAAAACCCTATTTAAAATTCTCTTGTCCATGAACACAAAAGAGTTGGTTTAAACCACAGTCCAGTTATAAATTGTGATTACCATAAACAGTTTTTTTTAAACTAGCATAAAAGGTTGTCTTGGTTTAAAACTTCTATTTTTACCCAAAAAAAGTATATGCTTTTCTGCAAACACATAAACCATATACAGTATACGCTTCAAGGGGTTTGACATTAAAAGGAGATATTTTCTCTTTGAATTTCTAATATCTTTTATGTGCTAAGACACTTAACGGGTAGATTCTTAAGCATATTTATTAATTTAATATTACCATAAAAAATAGAACAAAAGTACTCTTTATTATTCATATGTTTCAATGCAGAAATAAATGCTGCAAAGATAATAAACAGAGAAGGCAACAGACATAATGACAAACAGAAGGAACACTAGCACAATCTGTAAACGTTGTGGCCCCTGTTGAGCGTTTGTAGGGCCCTGATCAGAGGTTATTTGGATGTAATACGCTGTGCTACAGCTTTTTTCTCTCTTTTTTGGCCTTACAGAAAAAAAGGAGATTTTTGTGTGGGTGGCAGCTGCACTGCTGCAAAACGAGAGTTTTACCCAACAGCTGTGTTATGCAGGTTTTTGACAGCCATAATAAAAAAGTGTGAGACATAGCACCAGTTATTTTCTTCCCACTTTGCCACTAATTTATACTCAACTCCTCCGCCATGCCTTTTGGCTAAAGATTGCAATACTGAGTTGTATATACTTGGTATTAGCAGCATCACATTTCTTTAGACTTTTTTAATTTGTCATTCTTATTTGTGGCTTAGATTTCTTTGTTTTTTTTGACAGCTGTACCTACAAATCCGTTTTTCCTAACCCACATGTCATTATATATCTATCTATACATATACACATATATACACATATATACATATATATATATATATATATATACACACATATATACATATATATATATATATATAGAGAGAGAGAGAGAGAGAGAGAGAGAGAGAGAGAGAGAGAGAGAGAGAGAGAGAGAGAGAGAGAGAGATATCTATATCTATATCTATATCTATGTCTATCTATCTATCTCTCTCTCTCTATATATATATATATATAGTTCTGTGAATTTATATCTGGAGGCAATAGCATTCTTTGGAAACATTGCAGAGAAAAGAGGGATACAACAAGAAGGAACCAGGTAGGAGGGCTTGGTGAAAGAAGGGGCTTGGAGAGCCAGGTGCTGGTGGAAATTGGCAGGCTATTGCCAAAGCGACCTCATGCCAGGATAATGTATGGACCTATAGGTGTCCAACAGGCCAATCACAAGCCTCACGCCGATTTAGCTTTTTAAACGCCTGTGGGACCATTTCTGCAATAATTGCTTCCCCTGCTTTAGTTCTGGTCTGCAGTATCCATCACAAAAGAAGAAAGGCACACGAACGGTCAAGCAGGGCCTTTGGATTCAAAAGTTCTTAGCAAGATTGCAAGTTAGTTAGAGAATGCTATGAAAAACAGAAAAAAGCAACAGTGGCTTACGTGAGTTTGAAATAACAGACGAACAGAGGTTTCGCATGTGAGGCAAGCATGGCGTGTCCTTAATATCTTGCACATTTTCCCACAGGATGCCGTTGGAGGTTGTAAATCATCTCTTGTTTGTTCAAATGTAACACAGTCAAGTATTTTCATTGGCATCTCAGAGACATCCTATCCATCCTTTGCTATGATGACCAATGACATACTTTTTTCCTAGTAGGGGGGTGAGGGGTGGAATGAGTGGAGCCTGGTGAAATTTGAATCCTCTCAACAAAGTTAAAGCCAGGTTACGTAGTGCTTCGACAAAAAAGTTCATATAAAAGTAGGATTTTTCTGAATTTATGTTTTTAAAAATATACAAATATTTAAAAGAAATATTTCAATACAAATAGTGTTATTATAATTATTTTGTTGAAATTGTTCCTGGGGAGAAAATTAGCTTGAGAGGCCTGTTTTTGTTTTTAATTTTTTTTGTTTTTGTTTTTTTTTACTCTTGCGAATGCAATCACTCAACTCTGAATAAGAGGAGAAAAAAGAGAAACAAAGATCTACACGTTCTAAATTATTAACGAGCTGCGTGTTTTTTGGCCTTGAAAGGTTTGGGCACAATGAAGTCAAAAGAACCGACTAGAGTTGAGCAGGGGGGCTGATGAAGGCCCACCGGCGCAGCAGTGAGGACGCGCGTCCTCTGCGCGCGCTCGAGCTCATCGGTTCTCACAGGAAATTAAATCCCGCAATAAATTGACTAAAATAGATAAATGATAAATAATAATAATAATAATAATAATAATAATAATAATAATAATAATTTTTCGATGGTGCAAAAACGTCTCGTTGTTTCTCTTTGCAGGGAATCAAATGACAGCGACGATTGGATCCAAATTTGCGCAAATTATACAAGGTACAATCAAATAAATGCGACCCCCGGCGTAAAATGATGGAAAACCACGCGGGGCTGCAGCTCAAACTTGCATGTATAGTTTCATCCTGTGAAACGTTACCACGCAGGCAGTTTGTTTTTATTCTTGCTGGCCATAAATAATGCATAACCTGTGCTGTCTGTCAGATACATTTCATAAGGAGCCGCCGTTCATGCATTAGGAATGTAGCTGGTGAGAGCTGCAGCTCTCAAAGGTGATACTATCAGACGTGGCATTTGGTGGCCTAAACATGAGCGACGAAGCTCAAGATTCAAATCTCGGCCTTCAGTCTGGAGGATGTTCAAATGCATAATATTAGTCTGAGCTTCCATGATGATGCGAGGTCAGTTTGGAGCTGAATTTTAGAGGCTGCAACCGAAAAGCCACACAAACACAGCTCTATAAAAGCTGTGTGTTTCCTATCTCTTTTTTTCTTTCTTTCTCTTGAAATTGGCAACAGTGTGCCCAGCCAGTACCCAGTTTAATTTACCTCGTCTTCGGAGTGATTTTTTTGTATTACCTAAACAAGGTGAAATCTGGAGCATGCAGGCTCTCTCCTGCTTGTCGGAATCAGTGGAGTGTGAAATTGCAACACCAGAATGCAGGGATAATAGCTCAGAAGGGGGTTAATGTCCCTGCTACATTCACAGAACATTTTTATAATGACTGAAATCATAATAATAAAAAAGATAAAAGTATAGATTTATGCTGTAGTCTACTTTCCTCCACTTTATGTCTAACTGGATTTATACTTTGGTGTTTTTTGTTGTTTTGTTTTGTTTGTTTGTTTGTCTGTTTTAGTTCTTTTTGGATTAAAAGATTTGACCCAAAAATAAATATTTTAACCATTTTCTTTGAGTGTGCTTCACATCAGGAGACATTGCATCTTTTTCAAAGACATTTAGTCAAGACAACACCAAAACATATTAAAAACACATGCAGAGAGGTAAATCATGCATGATTCAGAAATGATTCTTGATCTGCAAGAGATGCCAACAAAAACATCTGATTGTGAGGCATTACTGTACCCAAATTTGGTTTGTAAAATGTCTGATGATTCCACAAATAACCCAACAAATCCCTGTCCGTCACCATTTAACACTCCCACTGGTGTTAATCTTTCCTGTGACAGGGGAGGGGAAGGGGTCACCACTCTGGTGATCTTAGCCAGTGGACAGTGGACTTCCACCAGCTCAGTCTGGTTTCTTCCAACTCAAAGCACACGAAGGCAGTGTTTTTCTTTCCATTGCAGCTTTTAACAGCAGGAAGTGATGGATTTACCGAGAATAATCTAAGGCAACAACCATTTTTCTACGTCAGCTTATGGTTTACAAAACTCAAAAAAGAGCAGCAGCAAAAAAAAAATCAATTTAATGATGTTCAGCTTTTGAAACGGAACAGGAACCAAGTAAGGCTTCTTTCTTGTGATATCAGCTTAAAAATCTAGGCTTCTTCACAGACCCTCAAAATATCTGTGTTCATGTTCTCCCAAGCTTCTGAACTAAACCCAAGCCTCTTCATTAGGAATATATCGTGTTTTTAGATTGTTTTGATGTGGTCAGAGAGCAGACGGACCATTGGCTAAGCATTGGAAAGAGCAGACAGACAGACAGTCCAAGCGGTTTAGCCTTGTTTAAAATTATTAATCCACTTCTAATTCCAGCTGGCCCCCTGACAGCATAGAACCTTATCAAGAAGAAAAAAAAAATCAGCGCCTCCATTGTGAGATCTGGCAGAAGGAGACTGGGCGTATTTTTTCTGCTCCAATCAGTTTTTAGAAAATACCCTCCTACTAGCCCCCCCTCACACGCACAGCAGGGGAATAACAGAATCAGTAATTCCCCATTAATTTCTGAAAAAAAAAAAAAGAAATGTAGACCCAAAGTAATGCCTTAGAATAAATAAAATGAAAGACGTGGCGCACAGAGGTGACGCATGGTAAACCGAAAAGTCCTTAAATAAAGATTCTTCATCTGTTTAAATGAAAATCTGATTCCATTTAATCTGAAGAGTCATAAACTACAGTTTGAAAAGTTGGAGGCAGAGCGCCACTTCATCATTCTTTTATTGGACCTTTATTTTGCAGAATGTCATTTTAATAAATATATTAATATATTTTGAAATGAGCAAAGAAAGTCCTTCTACCGCCCCTAGTTGAATAATGATGAACTACAGGACAGAAAACAGGGACTAGGTTTTATACAGTGGGTTTTCAAGGAAAGTTTGGAACATGCTAATGAGATGGGGTCTTGGAAATGTGTGTATCAAATATGATACCAATGGTTATATATGGTTAATGCTATAAATTTTGAACTTCTTGGTTGTATTTTAAACTCTGTTCTCCTGTAGGAACCACAGGGTTTTGTTGACAACTCAGTTTTAAAGTACTCAAAAAGTTTTACAACCAACCACTAGCAGAATTCAAAGCTGGAATTGTTTTCTAATCTCAAGTAGAAAGGAGAACCTTATTCCACACCACTGTGTAGTGATATTAGTGAAAGTTCAGGCCTGAATCTGTCTCAAACTGCTTTCCGTTTCAGTTGTCCATAGACACAGGGATGAGGCTGCTAACCTCAAACAGAAGCAGTTGGCGAGTGGAGGGGTGTGTTGAGGGAAATGGGGGCGTGGACAGCGATGTAAAATCTCAGAGGGGAGGTGGGGGTTTTGCTCCATCTCACCTTGTGTCAACACCCCGCGCTCACAGACGCACAGTCACCCAGCAAGCCAATAGGTTTTGATCAGGCCCACTCCAAAAGTGGGCTCCTATCATCACACTGTCATAATTACACACACACATTCACTTATACACTGGCGTGCGTGCAGACATTCATGAAGCCATTATAGCTGCTCAGAGTGACAGCCTTTCATATCTGCCTGTCTTCGTGCCAAGTGGTTATCTGCGCACAAAGCCATTAAATGTCACAAACACACACAGTGACACACATGTGTCTGTAAAAATGCTTTTTTGGGGGGAAATGAGCTCCAATTAGATGTAATAACTGGCAGATCACTAAAAAGCATTTCATATTTTTTAATTGATTTTTCTAATTTCTCCACCTCCCTCCTTTCTTTCTTCCCCCATCTCTCAGGGTGACTTTTAAGCACTCCGAGACTGACAGAACAAAAGAGATTGTTGTGAAGTTGCTAATTATTTAATTAATTCTTTATTCATTTTTAAAAGTTCCCTGGGTGGCAATGTGCCCGGGCTGTTACAGTTGACGAAAAATTACACCCTGGAAGACATTGAGTGACACATGAACAGAGGAAGAGGGGCAGGGGGCGGGCCGTGCCATCCAAACATGCCCGTGCCCTTAAAGGCACAGCAACGTCCGCCCCATCCTGCCTGACTCCCTCTCCACCCCTTCCACCCTTCCAGCGACTGCTCTTCATCTGTTTGCCACATTCCACTTCAACCAAAGCTCCGGATGAATCACGTGCGCTCACTGTAACTCTCTTTCAAAGTTCCAATTTTCGCACAAACTGCAAAGAAGATGGCAAATGACGGCCAATTTTCCTCAGCAAGGGGTTGCTTGTCCACTATGATGAATGCAAACCACATACAAAAATCTTTCCCTCACATAACAAGCTTTTGTCAAACGATGTGTCCTCTCCCCCCAAAACCAATAAGTAGGGCATGGAGAGAGTAGGCCACTAAAGACCCGGTCATTATTGATTTGACAAGTGAGTGAATAATTCATCTCCAATGACAGACATCAGCTGGGACAACCCTTTATGACTGCAGCTTCTAAGAGAGAAACAACCACAAACCTGACCTTTTCCCAGTCAAGCCCCCTACCCTTTTGACCTACCTACCTTTCTGTGTCACATAAATATTCCACATTTTTGTATCTTTTTCCTCAGTTCTGCTTAATTTACAGTCAGTTCCAGTTTCCCTGCAGCTCTTGGCCAGGGTATTACAAAGACAGCTTTATACATGAGTGCAATTCACACACTCATTGGCACGCTCCCAAATGCAGCAACTGCCATCTATATAGAAAAAAAAAACGAATTTAGACACTTCCTCAGCAATAGAAGATGTTAGCAAAAAGGCCGTTTTGATTGGCTGAGTCATGTTCAAAGCTGTTGCCTGATAAACACAGATGTGACTCCAGAGTCGTTAATGTAAATCAGACATCGCCACTTGTGCCAATAGAGCTGCGCTGCTGGGCAGATGAATAAGTGCTTGTTAGTCAGTGGTTACGACATGCACAGTGGTGCAAATCTGCTATAAGTCAATCTGGTTAGTGCTAACAAAAACAACAGGGTGATGAAAAACAGCCCTGCGGTGGTAACCTTTTTAGAAAGGTTGCAGGCTGAATTGAGGATCTAAGTCGGTAGCTCTCGGCGACCATCTGAAACTAACAAACTCCAGGCCACCGACTGGCTGAACAAGTGTTCCTTAAAAATCTCTTTCTTTTTTTTATTTCATCACAAATGCTCACTCTCTGGGAATTCTGGTGAAGCGTGGACATGTGCACCTAGTGGTAAATTAATTTGAACTGGGCAACCTTGAACCTTTCCCACCTGTACACAATAAAAAAAAATAAAATAAAAAAAACTCCTAGTAAAGGAACAGCCGTGCTCTCAAATGGAGCTCTTGGGGTGCCATGAGTGCAGAAAGGCAGAGTTAGTTTCAATCTGTACTCAGACTACCTGCTGAGTTACCAGATCCCCAGCAAGTGTAAAGTCAAGCAGACTGTTTCTGACTCACACTGCCTGCCACCACCTCCACAGTGCATCATGATTTATTCCATGACAACAAGATGCTGCAGTTGTAAGAATAAGATGTGGGAAATGGCTCACTGATCACCCAGAAGAAGAAAAACGTGTAAACTAAAAGCACACACAGGCAGCATCGTTGCTCCATCTGTACTACACCCAAAGCAAATAAATATTCCACTATTATAAATTGTTTCTCCTAGCCAGTCAGAGCTTCTTTTCCCCTTCTGACCCTGAGCTGAGAAGTGGCTGAGACTCAGCTCAAAGTTGACCGGCTCATGAATAAAGAGGCCGGACTGACTGCCTGGTTCTGCATGCAACACATTTGTGCAAACACAGCGAGCTGGTGAGCGGGTCAAGACATCATAACGAGTGTCAGAAAAGGCATAGAGATGAAGAGGCGAGTGCTTAAGCTGTCTGTGACCTTTGCTATTCGGTTCATATGATATCACTCAGTGAGGAGAGCACCTAGAAAAGCCTCAGTCTCAATCCTGCTACTGTGAACCTGCATACCAGTGTCAGACTGTCTGCATTCTGGCGGCACACATGTCAACCTGAGGAATAAAAGCAGCCTGTCATTCTTTTTCTTTTACCTCTAAAGAGGCGGATACTATAAAACAGCCGTGAGGGTGGAAAAGCTGTCTTTTTTCCTGGTGTTTCCTTTTTGCTCTTACTCACTGGCTTCCTCTCTCCCTTCCAGCAACATCTCCAAACTCAGTGAAACAGACTCACATAGGGGCCACAGGGAACTCCAAGTTTCCATTCATGCTTCTCATTATCAGGGCATGTCGACATTTTATTAGGCCATGTAAACCGCTGAATTACTGCACCTTTAAATGCATCCTGACACCATAATGTGACCATGCTGATGCAGAGACCTTTCATTGCTGGAGCAAGAACCTGAAATGCTGGACGACAAAAGGGCATGACTTGTTAATTATTTTTAACTGCAGGATAAAAACGATTATGAAGTAAGGCAGGATGCACAAACGGCAGAGGCCAGATCATAAAGCCGATCTGCGTCTCTGGAGAAAAACTAACTTCTCTGGTGTACAGGAAATGCAAACACACAAGTAGTTGTGCACACTTTTATTTTGTTACTTTGAACAAGGGAATGAGGTTAACCACCAGCAAACAAGCAGATGTGCTGCTCTGTTAGACAGGAAAAACACATTTAAATAAAAAACAATCCATTATTGATCTTTTCAAGGTTATATGTAGCAAATTAAATAACGGATAGCAGATTTGCACAAAATCTATGATGGTAAACTAATAATAATCAATAAGTTAATGGAACTAACCCTTTGAGCTAAGGTGCTGAATTAATGGCAACAATGAGATAAACTGTTTTACCTCTTTCTATTTAAAATCAAAAGAAAATAATAAATGAGTCTCTAATTTGGACTGTAAAAAAATCTAAGACAAAGTTTCGCCAGATTGCTTCATTTTCTAAATCTAATAATTTCAAAAACCAAAAGATTTAGTAAAGTGTAACAATGAAAAAAAAAACATTAAAACAGCTTATTTATTTATTTATTTATTTATTTGTTTATTTGTTAGATAACTTACTCTTGCTTAAGATACAATTAGCCCAAAAATGATTGTTAAAAAGACGGCTATCAAACATCTTTTTTTTGCAAATCATAATTTTTTATTTTAGTAACTACCACATTTCAGATAGTTGTTTTCATATTCCATCCATTTGATTGCATGAACCCATAAGCAATAAATCAAAAGCTACACTTAAGAAGCAAACACATTTAACCTTTATCAAGGTAAATCATTGGCAAATTGATCACCATTTATATTTTCTTTCCAAAAGTTCCTCAACAAATGTAACTGAAAGATTTTTAAACCCACTTCCCCAAGATATTTATAAGTAATGCACCTTTTATCCAACTCTCAATAAATATTTGAGAGAAAGCATGCAAAGTACAAGGCGTTATACATATCTTTTAAGTTTTCCCTTTTTATGCATGTTTTTGTTTCCATTCATGCACATTACTGTTAAGGCACAATTGCATGACGTCTGAGTGCACCTCGGAGAGCCACGCTGAGGCTTCCTAAAGCTGCTGCTTGGCCCAGAAGTGACAATATTAGATGGCAGGCCAGTCAAAACATGTCCCGTTCTTTCAGGCTGGACCAAAGTGTTGCTGAAGAGGCTCTTTTTAGGCAACCTCGACGTTGTAAAGCGATCTTTACAATTGGAGCCCTCCAAAAGGCCTTCTTTGAGGAATAAAGGCAGGGCAAACACCTTCGTCATCTGAACTAGATTTACAGATGAAACCTGTGACATACAAATTATGACAGAACAAAAAATAAAGCTTAATGCTATAAATTTATGACTTGGAGTTGGTGACTTTCTGGCTGAGAGGAGTTTGCTTCGTTTGCTGTATGAAACCTGCATGCCCCTATGGAGAAGTTTAAAGGTTGAGAAAAAGCTAGACAGTGGCCAGAACAAGGACAAGAAAGCTTAACAATCACCTGGCAGATAACAGCACAATAGTTAGCTCTAACTCTTTGCAAAGCCAGCCTCAGATTGCTTCTCTCTTTTTCCTTTCTGTGGCACTCACAAAAGAACGTGGGGCAAATTGAAACGGAACTTCATTTGAGGCTGTAGCCAGACACCGTCCGTAATAAGTAGGGTTGACATGATCCAAATAAATAATCACCATCAAAGGGGACTGGCTGAAACACGGATTTAACCATTACGGCTAACCCCACCCAAAGCTCCCCAAGTGCAAAAGAAGTTTGGGCTCGGCTTAAATGAAAAGGGGATTTCTTTTCTTCTTCACACCCCTATTCTAACTCTTCCTTCTTTCTTTCTTTACTTATTCTTCTTGTCTGTTGAAACATGTGGTCAGCTGTTATGCTTCCATGTGGTCAGATGATCAAAGATGGGGAGCAGCAGTAATTGTCCCCCGCTGAAGCCCTGCCCTGGCTGGGATCAGGATCCCAGCAGGTGGGGGGGACATCCATGAGAACGGAGGGAGCGGGTGGAGGAACGCAAGAGGCCCAGCCTGGCAGAAATAAAGACTTCCTAAGGGCTGCTCTCTGACAACAGAGCCCCAAAGGGAGAGTGAAAAATGAAGCCTCCACTTTGGAAGGCGTTTTTTCTTTTTTTTTTTACTCAGGGGAAGGGGCCACGATTGGGGTGAAAATTAGGGAAAGAGGGTTAGATGCAAAGCATAAGAGAATAGGGTTATATTTGGCCAGACCAGCCAGGGGATGATTGTGCACCCTTTTCAAAGTCCCCCTTAGAATTGAACCTGCGTTGAATGTGCCTTTTTTATGGCTCATGAAATATGGATGCTGTTTATTTCACCTGTTGACCTTCACTTCTCCAACACCTTCTAGACTATCATTGGCAAAGGAGGAGAAAATCCACAGAAAAACAGCTGGCAGGCTTTCTTGCAAGAGACACAACAACGCGAGCCACTGACATGAGCGCCAACACAGGAAAGTCCACTCTTTCCTCTCACAAGCACGCCAACAAACACAGTATTAGCATACACAAACAAAATCACTGACACTGAGGTAGGGAAAGACCATGCATACCTTGGCCGGGCTGTGTTTACCTGAAAACCAGGGAGAGTTGCGAAGGCTCACAACTCCAGCTACTTTGCATGTATGTGAGAGCCCGCAAAACACTTCTCACTGCTGTCTGTCATTTTGATTGCCCAGCATGACTCCTCAGCCCCAAACCTCCCAACACCCCCATCTTGTAACACCCCCACCCCCTCCAGAGGCAGATGTTTTTTTTTTTTTTTCAAACTGTCTCTAGGCTCTTGCACCTCTCCTAAATCCCTGAGATGGCTGGCTGGAGTGGAGGGTTTGGAGCTCTGCAAGGACAAATGGTTTGGAGGTTGCAGAGCAAATAAAACGGATTAAGAAGGGTCTTTTCACAGATACTTCAAAACTATTTTGGCGCTGAGCCACAGACCCCCCCCCCCCCCCCCACCACCACCACCACCAACACTGCCACCTCCGCTGCCACTACCCGCCCTTAAGGAGAGGGAAGGATCCGACACTAACAAAGAAATATCCAAAATGCAAAAACTGTGTCAACTTGTGTGCAGAAACCATTTCAAAACCTCGCTTGAATCCCTCAAAAACAACACCACTTTTTGGATTCAGTCTTTCAGCATTTCTAAATATCAATATTAATCATGTGCTGAATCTGCGACTGCACACAATGGTGATCCATTACCTAATCTAAATGATCTAATCTGAAAGAATGATTAAACTGAGAGGTTAGCACATTAGTGCTCTTCAGCTGAATGACTGCTTTTTTTCTTCCTCACAGAGACAATACATAAACCCATTTCCAGTCACTTTCATAACCCCACTTTGTTCAAACTGACTGAAATTGAGTGTTTTAAATGTTCTCACAAAAGTTTAAATGAAAAACACGTAAAATCACAAATTAAATGATTGGAAATGCAGCGCACAGTCCAGTTTGAGTCAGAGCAAAGTGCATCAACACAAGGTGATATGGAGGAAATTCAAATGCCACCTTTTGATTCTTTCCAGCCAAAGGTTAGATTCTTAACTCCCTGCCGTGTCCTGTCATTAGGTTGCTTAGCAACAGGTTGCAGACTATAATTAGCAAAGCAAAATTAAGATTTCCTTTTTGTTAACACAAAAAACCCCACTTATTTGAAAAGTGTCACATGCTCACTGAAAGAAATTCCAAAGACAAGCTTTGAAACATGAGTGATGAGGTATTTTTTTATTTTTTTTTTGCCTTTTTCAGACCCGGCATGTTACGGCTGTCACCGCAGAGTGAGATATACAAGTGCAGCTGTTCCAGCACATTTAATAAAAAAATCATAAGGCGTATCAAGATATCATCCTGTGGGCATCTGTCAAGCGTTGTGTCCATATGTTTGCAGAGCACTGATTCTTCTCTTTCTAAGGACTGTCCAAATATTTCTTTAAATTACCAACCCACATTTTCCTCAAACCACATAGTGCTTCTGTTGATTATGCATTAAACCTTCAAGATTTTACATGTTTTAGCCTTTACCACCATGTCACAATACAGAAAGCACCAAACCGCTGCACTAAACTGTTTAACTGTTTAGTAATATCTGTACACTTTATACATATAGTATCCATCCATTATTTTAACCACTGGGGCACTAGAGTATTTCATAGCCACTACCCACCATGGGGCCAGACATCCAGTTGTGACTTAAAGTGGAGTGCAGGGACACCAGCTCCTGCAAACGTGTTAGCAGCCAGCAACGACAAGGTCACCCGGATCACATAATTAGCAGGAGTGTCAAAAGACCCAGCAGGAACCAGAAAAGCATCCCCCAACCCTGAAAAAAACGTCGACCAAAAGCCAGGGCCAACCTTTATGAGCGCCAACATCTCAGTGACGCCAGCCTTTCATCTCTCTAGTCCACCCCAAATGACGCTTTTTTGCAGACCTTCATTGTGTTCATGTCGTATCACAAGTGTGATGTTTGCTCTTGAAGCAAGATAATTTGGATGGTATCTTACTGGATAAATAAGAAATTAGAAGTTATTTTCCCCAAAATGTGTTTTTAATATTACCAGTACTTTGTTAATAGCAGAAATATAATAAAATCCTACTTCAATTTTTCTCCACATAGTAGCAATCCACATTCATTTTGAAGGGTACAGAATTTGATAAAAAGTTGCTGATTTAATACCTTTAGTTGTCAATTTTTAATGTGCCTTTTTAATTGCACAGACAGACGTATTTTAAAGTATTCACTTGTTAAAAAATATTTGAAATCTGTTTGTTTTTCCAAAAACAAATGATATCAAGATGAAAATGTAAAAGCAGATAGAAATCCTCCTTAGCACAATTTTTTTAGGTTAATATTTAGTAACAAATCCACACCAGTACATTAGCTTTGAGGAATAATAACATCTCCCCTCTTGGGTGACACAACATAAACTAAGCTTGGGTGTTATCTCCTCTTTTGCAACACATTTTTCTGAAACTTTAAACTGAGGTCAAACTTGACAGAATTCTTTATTTTCATGACTATGAAAATTGTAGATTCACACTGAAGGCATCAAAACTATGAATTAACACATGTGGAATTATATACAGAACAAAAAAGTGTGAAACAGCTGAAAATATGTCATATTGTAGGTTCTTCATAGTAGCCACCTTTTGATTTGATTACTGCTTTGCAAACTCTTGGCATTCTCTTGATGAGCTTCTAGAGGTAGTCACCTGAAATGTTTTTCACTTCACAGGTGTGCCCTGTTAGGTTAATAAGTGTGGTTTCTTGCCTTATAAATGGGGTTGGGAACATCAGTTGTGTTGTACAGACGTCAGGTCGATACACAACTGATAGACCTACTGAATAGACTGTTAGAATTTGTATTATGGCCAGAAAAAAAGCAGCTAAGAACAGAAAAACGAGTGGCCATAATGACTTTAAGAAATGAATGCCAGTCAGTCCGAAAAATTGGGAAAACTTTTAAAGTGTCCCCAAGTGCAGTCACAAAAACCATCGAGCACTACAAACAAACTGGCTCACATGCGGACCGCCCCAGGAAAGGAAGACCAAGAGTCACCTCTGCTGCAGAGGATAAGTCCATCCGAGTCACCAGCCTCAGAAATCACAGGTTAACAGCAGCTCAGATTAGAGAGCAGGTCAATGGCACACAGAGTTCTAGCAGCAGACACATCTCTACAACAACTGTTAAAAGGAGACTGTGAATCAGGCCTTCATGGTATAATATCTGCTAGGAAACCACTGCTAAAGAAAGGCAACAAGCAGAAGAGACTTGTTTGGGCAAAAGAACACAAGGAATGGACATTAGACCAGTGGAAATCTGTGCTTTGGTCTGATGAGTCCAAATTGGAGAATTTTGGTTCCAACCACTGTGTCTTTGTGCGACGCAGAAAACCACAGTATCCTGCAGCTGCATGCTATTCCATACGGTTTGCGTTTAGTTTGACCATCATTTTTTTTCAACAGGACAATGACCCCAAACACACCTCCAGCTGTTTAAGGGCTATTTGACCAAGAAGGAGAGTGATGGGGGGCTGCACCAGATGACCTGACCTCCAAAGTCACCGGACCTGAACCTAATGGAGATGGTTTGGGTTGAGCTGGACTGCAGAGTGAAGGCAAAAGGGCCAACAAGTGCTAAGCATCTCTGGGAACTCCTTCAAGACTGTTGGAAGACCATTTCAGGTGACTACCTCTAGAAGCTCATCAAGAGAATGCCAAGAGTTTGCAAAGCAGTAATCAAGTCAAAAGGTGGCTACTGTGAAGAACCTACAATATGACATATTTTCAGCTGTTTCACACTTTTTTGTTCTGTATATAATTCCACATGTGTTAATTCATAGTTTTGATGCCTTCAGTGTGAATCTACAATTTTCATAGTCATGAAAATAAAGAAAACTCTTTGAATGAGGAGGTGTGTCCAAACTTTTGGTCTGTACTGTACATTCTTTCTTTTATTTTATTCCCCATCACAGACACCTGCCACATCGAATCACTCTCCTCTATTGTGGCAGGGGGAAAAAAGATTCTGATCAGTGCACAATATTTTCTTTACCCAAACAATAGTCATAGCCTTTTATGCATTTTCTGCACTCCCTGTTGTGAGAATGTGTTCCAGTCAAAGAGCCTGGAAGCTCAGATACTAGCAGAGATAGATGTCAGTGAGAACAGCATTGTTAATTAGACCATTTCCCTTGATGGGTTTTTTCCTCAGCTTTGATGTGTAGAGAAGCACAACTGTTGTGAATGTAGAGGAATACACATGCGCACACGGCGCTACTGTACAGAAACAGCTGTGGCAAAAGAAAGATTTGGACCCCTTTTAAAAAAAGAGAAAACAAGTCTCATGTGTCTTTCAAAGGCATGTCGGCGTGTCTGTTGAGGTTTGTAAAATTGTATGAAGTTCTTGTACTGAGCTTTCTGCTCCCCTAGCGATGAATAGGCCTCGCTGTCACTCACTTCCTTCCATCCATTCAGACCAATGCACTCAGTCCTAAGAAAATACACTCAACAATATCAACAGCAATCCCACCAACTATGTTAGCACACTGAAGGGAACAGAGTCGCAGCAGATAATCCTCAATGAAAAGTTTAAAAGCCTTCATTTGACCTGCTTCATGTTATCCCCTTGTAACATTGAACAGCTTGAGTACAGACATGAAGTAGATCATTTGCCTACATCCTAAAGACTGAATCTGCAGCCTCATTGGGATGACTGGGCGAATATGTGAGATCTAAATCTCACTAAATATCCAAGTTCTTTTTATATGCATGCACTACAGATATTTGCCTGTATTTGTGCCAATAAATGTATTAAATCTTGATGGCCAAAGTGTTGGGTCAATGTGGTGCAGCATCTGGCTTCCCACAGCTCACCCTGCAGAGTCATCCAGACCTCAGCAATCCACTTTATGTCTGAATTAGCATTTGCATGGTGCCATTGAAACTCCAAGTTTGTTTGTGTTCTTGTTTCTCCCTCCCCTGGTTTATCCTTACACACAAAAGCAGGTAGTGATTGTATCCTTTTGGTGCTCATTAAATCCCACGCGTGGCGATCTTAACACTGCACTGTCACACGTCACCTCCTGTCACACCAAACTGCCCACCAAGAAGCAGGAGGTGAAAAAAGTGAGCATATTGACTGGATTTTCAAGATCCAACTTCTTAAGGGAAATAAAGCCAAATGTGCAGAACAGCCAAATTAACTGAGAGAATTCTATAGATGTGAAAGTTATTTAAACTCATCTGGCTGTCCTTTACCTTAGAGTCGGTATTAGCCACTATTTCAAAAATTATATATATAAATGAACAACTTGAAAGAAACTTTTTTGGAGAAATTGCTCTGGTTTTGAACTTTCACCATGGAAAGCAAATGAGAACATGACATATTAGCTGTCGAGCAAATCTTTCATGAGGGCATTTTTGAAGTGTTGCCACTTAGAAAACAGCCTTCAGGCACACTTGCAAATTACCTGGCCTAAAGTCAATAAACAATCTTATTTTTTTATCTTTATTTCACATAGGAACAGTAAATGTTTGTAAAAATCTGTTGAGCTTAAATGAGAGTAGAAAACAATACGGAGAAAGATCCAGATACAAGTGAAGGCATGAAAAAATATCAGAAATGGTAAAAATTACAAATAAAACATTTTCCATTCTCTTGAAGAACTGTAAAGTTTGTTCCGCTTCTGTTTTCATGTTCTTTTTCATATCTGTACCATTTCAGAAACATTCATATTTGACAGCACAAAACAAAAAATCTGGATTCTAAAAGCGTAGGAGAGGTATGGATAAAGTAAAGAGAATGACCACAACCCTTTAACTTGTCGGGGATTTTCCTTTCTCAGACACATGGCCATCTGTTAAAACTCTGAACCATCTTGGAAAGTTAAAGTTCTAGGTTTCCCTTTAGACTAAACCAAGTATCTTGTTAATCTGGATGAAATTGTTTTCGTTAAGTAGGTATCTTTAAAGATATATTTTTGTGAAACTTTAGCCACCTTTGATCAAAAGTTGCCTAAACCTTCATAAATGTGCCTTTAGTTCTTTTATTGCATCTAACAACAGTTGTGTGTTTTTTATTAATATAAATTTTTCTCTCACCCAAGTAACATTTAGTGTTTGTTATCAGTGTTTTTATTGTTTTTGCATCTAATTGTTTTAGCAAACATGTAGACCTAGAAAAAAAAGAAAAGAAAAGAAAAATAACAGTATCCACTGATATATTTATACTTTAATTTAACTAAAAGTAAACTAAAAAATTTCTGAGCCACTTGAAATCAAATTGTTTAGGAATCAATCTATTATGTTTATTTATTTATTTTTGCTGTGGTTCCCTCCCTGTCCCCTCTAACACTGCCCACCAAGCTTCAACGTGAAAAAGAAAGAAAAAAATCAGGGTTGACCCACTTTCTCTGAAGTCCATACAGTTTAGTTTAATATGGCCTTTGTGTTGGAGTAATAAAACAAAGGCAGCAAATAGAGGTACACCTCTGTCTAGATATACTATAATACCAAAAGTATGGGCTTACCTGCTGCTTATGAACTGAAGTGCCATCCCATTCCTAACCTATAGAGTTCAATATAATGTTGGTCCACCTTTTGCAGCTATTACAGCTTATACTCTTTTGAGAAGGCTGTCAACAAGGTTGAGGAGAGTGTTTATAGGAATTTTTGACCATTCTTCCAAAAGCACATTGGTGAGGTCACCCACTGATGTTGGTCGAGAAGGCCTGGCTCTCAGTCTTTGCTCTAAATAGGTTGGGGGTGTGGAATTGTCCAAAATGTTTTGGTATCCTGAGGCACTCAGAGTTCATTTCACTGGAACTAAGGGGCCAAGCCCAAAGTCTTGAAAAACAACCCCACACCATAATTCTTCCTCCACCAAATTTCACAGTCTCCAAAATACAATCTGAAAAGTACCATTCTCGTGGTAACCTACAAACCCAGACTCGTCCATCAGATTGCCAGATACAAATCCGTGATTCATCACTACAGAGAGCGCATCTTCACTGCTCTAGAGTCCAGTGACAGTGTGCTTTACACCACTGCATCCAACGCTTCGCACTGATGTGTGGCTTGGATGCAGATGTTCAGCCATTGAAACCCATTCCATGAAGCTCTATGCATACTCTACTTGGGCTAATCTGAAAGTCACATGAAGTCTGGAGCTCTGCAGCAATTGACTATGCAGAAATTTGCACTCCTTGCCTCTTTGAACTATGTGCTTCAGCATCCGCTAACCTCTCTCTGTCAGTTTACTTGGCCTACCACTTTGTGGCTCAGTTGCTGTTGTTCCCAGACTATTATGTTATGATAGAGCTGACAGTTGACTCTGAAATATTTAGGAGTGAGGACATTTCACCCCTGGATTTGTTGCACAGGTGGCATCCAATGATAGTTCTACACTGAAATTCACAGAGCTCCTGAGAAACATTTTTTTTACAAACATAAATGTTTGTAAAAACAGTTTGCAAGCCTGAGTGCTTAATTTTATACACCTGAGGCCAGGCAAAGAGATTAGGACACCTGATTCTGATCATTTGGATAGTAATATAGTGTAGATATAGATAGATATGCCTTTATTGTCACTGTCCATATGAACATACATGTTAACTTTACATGTGTGCAGTATTAAATTGGCTGTAAACCAAAAGAGGGATGTAACTTCCTGTTAAGAGAGGTGATTTAAATGGTAGAGATGGAGCGTGCGGTCTGCAGGAGCACAAACTCCTGACCTCACTGGCACACTCATCATCAGTACTCCTCAGGTGCCACTTCTCTAGGATATGCTTCATTTTAGTGCTGCTGTGGCTTTGTCAGATCAGAGTAAGAGTTTTAGCTGGCTAATAAAGCAGAGACAGTAATAAAAGGAACAGAAATGGAGGGGGTATTAAAGGGATTTAAACTATAAAGGCAAACAGACATGCAGGATGAGTAAAAGGACAATTTTGGTTTTTAAAAAAAAACATCAAATCTTATCTTACTTTTATCATTTCATTGCCTTAGGGTGTCATTTAGATAATTTTTCAGAAAATTTTGCGTTCAAGGAAGATAAAAAACGATTCCTAGTTTGAGTTTCAAACTGGAGGTCCAGCACACAGCAAACCCGGCGTTACACAGCTATTGTGATAGCTCTCTCTTCCATCAAAGCCTGTGCTTCTGCACCCATGAGCCAAAGGTGTCAGCTTGGACGGGCTTTTTTTTTCTCCAAAGCTCATCCCATCAGACTCCAATCCTCATCCAAGCTTTTTGTCCTGCAGATGAATGAAATTCCATATATGCATTATTTAGAACAATTGGTCTGAGGGGTACAACAGTTGGTTGATGCAGAAGGCATGGGCTTTTTGAGGGAAAAATAAAGCTAATCGGTCAAAAAAGACTGATTAGGAAATAGCAGAAAACCATGGCAACAGCCTCCTTAGTAAGCAGTTAATGGAAACCCAGCATTTGGGTAATCAGAACACACCAACACCTCCACAGACCAAACTTCTGACATTTTCTCAGGAACAGATGTGTCAGACTCTGTTCTGTGCTCCTGCAGAGTCTGAGCCAATCAGAATTCTGTTTTGTGAGTCCTCTTTAGATGGTGGAAGCAACATTTTTTTTCAAATCTTGCATGCTTGGGCCAAAAAGTCAATCTGATGAGAACTGCGGGGTATTTTTGATACAAATTTTTTTTAAACCCCTTGATGCTCATATATGCAAGTCAAACCACTTCGGCTCCAGAATTACCGTAATTTAGCATCTATATAAAAAAAAAAAAGGTGAATCTTTTTTCACAGATGGAAATAAATTCTGGAGTCAAGGAGTTAATAAGACAAACCTAAAGTCTGAATTGATAAATGCAACAACCAAGCAATTATACAACGCCACATCTAACTTCGTATATGCTCCCACTGAAACATACCCTCTCCCACCGGCTCAGTTATCTTCTCTGCACTCACAGTCTGTTCTTCCCCCAAGTGCAAGCATAATCCAGCATTCACCCCAACAATTGGTCAAAATAATTGCCCACTGGGGCAAACCAAGAAGCTTGCTGCTGGCGAAGCAGCATGTCGGAGGTCAAAAGGAGTTATCTGTCAGCAACTGTGCTCTGCTGTGGGTCGTTGCCAAGTTTCAATACTGGCTGGAGAGGTAGCTGTGGCTATGGTGGATGGGAAGAGGAGGGGGGGGAAAGTGCAGATGCCCACAGACAGATCGCCTTGCCTGAGAGCTGCTGGAGCCTCAGACAGCTCTCTCGATCACCCCCTCAAACTCTCCCTCCCCTCCCGTTGCCATCTGTGAAACACACACAGAAAATCGCAGCACCCACTAACCAAGAGGCAGAAGGACACTGAGCCACGTTAGCTGCCTCAGTAAGACCGCTGTGCTGCTGACATGCTTTAAAAAGACTAAAGGAAGAGTGAGAGTGAGTAAGGATGGAGGAGGTGGGGAATGAGAGAGGTAAGCAGAGCTGCTAAGCCAGATGGCTGGCATAAGCTAAGTTAAGCACTGAAGAAGATCGAGGCACTGGCCAGGTAAACTGTCCTCTCAGTTTTTTTGACAGGTGGAGCTCTGCCATGAGGTGCTACCATGTAGCATGTGTGGCCATGCTGACAATGCAACTGTTTGTGTCTTTGAATATGCATGTGTCCATATGGCCCATAAGCACAAGCATGGCCACATTTTAATTGTCTTTTTTTTGGACATGTTTCCACGTGTTGTGAGGCTTTTTGGAGTGGCTTGACTGTTGAATCAAGTACATAGATAGGACCCCTGAGAGGAAAGACGGTTACAGAAATGTAAGCCGCTCTTTGAGGGTCAAATAAACTTTTTTTTGTCTTTTTTTTCTCTCTGAACAAGTTTCACACCTCTTTCCTGACATTTCCTCGCTATTTTCAGGGTTTTTAATCTAAGGTAAGGTTAAAAAGGTCAAGGAGAGTGATGATGAACTTTTCAAAGGCATTTGCAGTTTTTTTTCCCACCTAGTTGCGGAAAGTCGAAAGCCTTTTAAATCCAAATTTAAAAATAGCCATTGATAAAAGCATCAATTTTCCATCAAAGAGCAAGCATTATCCTCCTTGTATAGGAGGCATACTACATAATGCTGCAACTCTTATCACTTTAGAAAATCCAACATTTTGTGTTCTTGCTTTTTCTTAAGGCACAAATCAGTCAAAATACACTTCCAACACTGGTTCTGCTGCAATACTTTACAAATTTTAAATGACAGAAGAAAAAATGTTTAATTTTAGGCATGCAAAAGACAGAGATAATTTGTGGTTGAAACTGTGGTTTAGTATTTCACTGTTGCTTGATCTGTGGGTGGGTGTTTTTATGAGTTTCTGGCACCTTTCTGTCATCTAAAACCAGTCTGACCTTTCATCCCTGACCTTCAGCATCATTTCCACACTTTCACACAGAACTGCTGCTCACCAAATATTTTAATTTATTTAAGCTTTAAAAAAGTTTCTAAAATGAATTTTTGCTTAGTTGATGCCAACAAAATATTAAAGGTTTTATTTTATCTTTTTCTTTTTTTTACATGACTTGAACTTCAACAGGTGATCTTTTGGAGTTAAACAGTGAGCAATCAATTTTGTGCCACATAAGTGTCACATGAAATGAAGAAGCACTCAGCAATATTAAGCAATTGCAGTGATGCAACTTTTAAGCTACATTTGTAAAGACAAGGTGCACGAAGAGTCAACTCTCTTTTTTCAAGGATGCCCTGCTCACATCCACACAGATTTACGTTCACTCTAAGCTTCCCAACAACCCAAGATCCACGTGGCTACTGAAGAGCTCCACTAAAGCATTTTGCTTGGGCCCTAGGGCCCCACAGACAGGAAGCATTGATGGATAAAACACTGCTGCATAAGTTTCACCCAAGTTTAACATTATCTTCATTGGTATTGGAACCAGAAATCCTCCAGTTGATGTTGCTCGCTGCTGGGCTTTCACTGCCTCCATTAACCTTGTTTAATATAATTTATTACAATGATCCTTCAACTGGACACTGATACATGTGATGTAACTGTTGAAGTGTCAAATTGCAAGAAATAGTTTTGATTTGCTAAAATTTATTTTCATTAACAATCTTTCATTTTTGAATTATGGCTTTTTTCCTTTGATTTGTTGCAGTTTAGTTGGAAACCCTTTAATTTATGAAGGTTTTAAAGGCACAGCCACTGACAAAAAAAACCTTCTTTTTTAAGTCGTCCGCATTTTGTCATTATATGCTGTTAATGAATTGCTTATGGATTGAATTATCGTGTTTAGATGTGCATGTTGAAAAGGATAAATGCTTAAATTCAGTGGAAGTTTGTGTATTTTGTCTTGCAGTTCTGATTGATTTAGTCGGTTTCCATCTGCCTTGTTAAATATCAAGTAAAAGGCTCCAGAAACCCTGTGACCCCGAAAGGGATATAGTGCGTTAAGAAAATGGACGGACGGACGGACGGATGGATGGATAATCTGAGCAGCATTCAGTTTAGTAAGTGCAATAATTTATGAAGTAATGTCCGACTGTTACCTAAAAGGATTTTCCAAAAATGTTTCTGTATATCGATCATTGCAAAACAACATATCGAGGTAAGTTTTAAGCGTTCATCAGGATGGTTAAGACTTCGCTGCATTGACGTGGGATGGTGAGTGAAGTCTGACATTAATAATTAATGGTTAGTCTGGGAGAGGCAAACGCATTTTTGATCTTAGAGACAGGGCAGATTTGTTCAAAGAGGATGAAAGTGTTCCTCCGCAGATGAGATGTACAGACACACAAAAGCAGGAATAGACACGCACACATTTAGGTGCACACAGTTGCATTTCCTCTTCCTCAGTAATGCATTCAATATGTAGAGCTTTTGGCCACCACATCAGGAGGCAAAGCTACATGGCTCACAAAAATCACCACGCCGTGCTACACTCAGCCATCCAATCAGCATCCTGTCTGGCTCCAGTGTCAGTGGCCCAATCAAATGTCCCAGATACAGTCTTCTTCCCAACCCCCAACACACACATCCCCAGTACAATCACTTCAATCCAGCTGTGATTCTTGGGTGTAATTCCAGTTGTCTGCACCGTGCAAGGTTGAATTTTCTGTCTGTCTGTGCCTTTGTGTTGGAAAGATGCGATTTTTCCATCATAAAAAAGATTACAGCATCATATCTGCTCCCACACAAAAACACAGACACAATGAACACAGAATGGGTGATGATCACTAGACAAGAGAGCTGCAACAACGGACAAACAAGGGAGGCTTCAAGAACAAGCGAGTGAGAGGAAACGTGACCAAGAGCAGCAGACAAGCAGGCAGTCATTCACAGAAAACCAGATCAGCCAAAGAGATAAAGGAAGAGGATTAGACTCAGGCTGAAAGACTTAGAAGTATCCCCCTGACTCTCTGCCACTTCAAAAAACGACTCCCCGAACAATGGAGATAGCTGTTAGCAGAGAGATTAAAAGAACAAGCACATGTGCCATTTTGACAAATCAGGGTGACGTGGACTGATATTTTATCTGTTTATTCATTTTTTCAAACACTGTGAAGCAACATAAAGAAAGTGCTCATGGATATGGGGAAAGTTAAGTCTGGTCTTGGTGATGAGCAGTTAACAGTTTTCTCCAAAGTGGATGAGATTCGCTGGCTTAAAGCTGCAGGTGTCACTCAGCTTCAACCAGAGAAGAATCCCGTTTGGAGGACAAATCTATGTGCTGCCATCAAACGCACCAGAAAGCCTGTAATCATTACTAAATGGGACAAATAAACCTGCTGTTGTCATTTTTGACTCATTAATTTCATTCATTCATGATGAATTTTTGACTCTAAAGGCAAAATAAAAACTTACAGAACAGGAAATATGAGAACCAAGATTTTTTTGTAATCGAATCTCTTTGATATATTTTATTGTTCAATAGTAGAAATTTATATTTTTAGAGTAAATTCAGTGAAATAATTTTGGAGAATTCATTTTTCGACATTCAAGAGCTTTACAAAGGTGCATTGAAACAAACACAAGACTGGAAAACAAAGAATCTGTGGAAAAAGAAAAGTTAGAAAAAAAATCTAACCTTTTCCATTTCACTTTTTGTAGTGGAAATGAACTAGTCTTTTAATTCAAAGCCACTAAGTCTGGACACTTTGCAGTCACCAGATAAAAAGGAATCTCTTTCTAAAAAGAACTCCTGACTTAAAAACTGAGAACCTCCGAATACTCAGATTTAAAACTTGATCCTGGTTCAGGTCAAAAGTTCACAAACTGAGTAGTAAATCTAGAAGAGGATGGTTTAAAAAAAATAACATTTTAAGTTTTGTGGATCGTACAGTGGCAGAAGTACAGTACAATTCAAGTCTCAACCCACATAAAATGCTAAAAATGCATTTTTATGACACTACAACTCTATTTACCATAAAATAGGATAAATATGTCCTTTGATGTTCACAAATCAAGGCTTTTTTACACTTTAAAGACAAAACTGTTTCAAGATTATGGGGAAATCCAATATTGAAACATTTTCAAAGAACTTTTATATTGGAAGCCAACTTGGGCTGTTAATAAAAAAGAACATATTTAAGAGCAAAACAATCAACTTTTGATAGGAAAAAGGGTCAGGCTTTTTGACACTAGAAATTTACAGGACATTCGTTGACTTTTTTGTAATACAAGTCATTTGTCTAGTTTTTTCATAAAAATTAATTAAAAAACATTTACATATATATTTTCTGTAACCATTACTGCAACCTTGTAATTTATTTTGAACCACACGTTCAATGTTTATCTTGGTAGTCAGGACACACCCTAAACAGGTTTCCAGTTAAAAGATAACACACAAAATTTCCAAATCAGGAAACTTAAACCTGAACTTAGAGATTTATTTTCTATTAAGCAATGGTGGAGACCATTAGAGTATTTTCTTACAAAGTGAAATGTATGTGCAAGAACGCAGTACAGAATAAAAAACAAAAAATGCAGGTTAAAAATGCCTAACTTTCACTTTGAAGTGCAGCGATATGGACGCGATTGTGTAGCAAAATTGTAAAAAACAGGCCAAAACCAGTAATGCTTTTTCATTTTCAAAACGAAGCTGCATTCTTTGACTCAAAATTAAAATGAAAAAGCAATCCGCCAAAATACTTTTTCATTTTCTTCTTCAAGACCGCTTATTCTGTCACTTTATTAAAATGATAATGAAAATGGTATTTGACATTTCAGTTTCAAAATGTTCTCTGGTAAATGTGTAGCAAAATTCATTTAGAAATGTCTAATTTGACAATTAAACTGGATTAACCGAAATGCTTTTTCATTTTCAAAATGTTACTGCACCAAATGACTCAAAATTAAAATGAAAAATCAATACTTCAAAATGCTTTTTCATTTTCTACTTAAAAACCGCTTATTCTGTGTCATAATTAAAACGAAAATGCAAAGAGGGGATTGCATTTTTCATTTTTATTTTGAGTCAAAAAAATGCAGCTTCATTTTGAAAATGAAAAAGCATTACTTGTTTTGACTTTTATTTTTAATTATGCTACCCAATCGTTTCCATACAGCGAATCATCAGCATGTACAGTATGTAACATTAAAGGAACACAGACAACAGATGCAGCATGGTGAATAGCTTGAATGGTATACTGGCCTTATTTACAATTTGTAAAACTCTTTTGTTTATCAACTGAGGGAACTGGAATACTGTAATTAATCAGAAAAATACCACTGTAATCTGTCTGTAACTGTGAGTGTAGCTCAATCAACATGTCAGCCTGCACCACATCTGTCTGTGGGATGAGTCACCAGCTGTAACATCTTCTAAAACAAAATCTAAGCTTGACCTCTAAATCTGTAGTTTAGTCTAATGAGGCCCTGAAGAAGAAGTTCTTCTCCTCTGCAAAGCTAGAAAGAGCTAAAAATCTGTGACAAAGTCACTTGGCCATTATTGAGCCCATGTTTCTCTGGCATCCATAATTTAAAATCCTATATGTTTTAGAGCTCTAAATCATCTTTAATTCCTATATCTTCCAAAAGAGATAAGGTTTATTTGATCTTTAATTGTGGAGGCTCAGTTTTCATGCATACTTGAGTGTCATTCTCTTAAATGTTTTTTCTCAACAGAAAACCAGTAAAAATCATTTACTTAAGCACATCACATTCTTATGACTCACAATTCTGAGCTTTTACATTGCCCCCAAATGTTCTGTAATCCTCCTGAAAATAAAACACATAGCAGTCTTTTAGTTTGTGGTCTTCAATTAAAATAAAAAAATTCTGTGCAATTTTCCTTTTTTCAATTTAGCACTAAAATTTGAGGTTGTATCATTTTGAACTTTGTCAGGATGGGACAAGGTTCAGTTTAAAATAAAATAAAAATCACAACCATTGTATCAGGAACATTCAGCCAAAGTTAATTGTCTCATAATCCTGAATAAGTTGCACTAAAAGCATATTTTCAAAATAAAAAGTCGAAATGTTTTTGTTTAAAGAAATAAATGCACATGAACCCCAGTTTCATACTTAAAACCTGTCAAATTACAGTAAAAAGCACAGTTTACTCTGAGGTGACAGTGAGATTTGGTGTGCTTGAACAGCCTGTTGCCAGTGAGGCTTTTTCTGATGACCTAAAATAGCTTATTGATTTTTTTAAGAGCAAGAATAAGCAAACTGCAGTCCTTCCCCCCTTCAACTCACCTCCTTTTTTATTTTTCCATCTCTGAGCCACTGGTATTATTAGGCTTGGGTTTATTGTGGTATAAATAATTGTTGTTTACTCACTCTGGTTTCTGGTGAAAATAATAGCAGGAACATACAGAAACACATAAAAGGCCTCGCTGCGGTGAGTGTCTGCTCTGCGTTAGTGTCTAAGAGCAGCCATGGAGAAACTTATCCGAAAGGGTCAAAGGCATAATGGCTTATAATCTCCTTGTGGACAACCCTCTCACCTAACAACACTGCTATAGCAAACAAAGACCTTGGCCTCGGCCCTCAGCTGCCGCTTCCCCTCCCTGGCTTCCACCGGCAGACCTTAGACTTCAACTGCTCCATTGTAGTACTGCCTATTGACTTGCAAGATGAATTCTAATTTCACATGTCAATTAAATGAGTGTTGCCCTTGTGATTAGCAGATCCCACTAATTGTTGTTCCCTGCTCCTCCTCCTTCCTCCACTTTTCTTCAGCCTTCCCCTCCTCCTCTTGCTTTCCTCCCATTTTCCACATGGAGGAGCAGGGAATGGGGCTTACAGCCGTTGGGCCCAAGACCCCATGTCAAAAATGGCTCCTCGGTCTCTTTCCCCAGCAATGCTCCTCCTCTGAGACTCCCAAATCCTGTTTCTGAGCCCTGGGGAGTTGGAAAAAGGAAAGCCGCACAGAGATCACACTGGCGTGAAGAAGCGCAGTATATAGGGTTGAGTGGATATGCATTTTATCCCATTTGACGCTGATGCATCAACACATGGCAAAGAATGCAGCTGAACAATTCAATCCTCACAGAAGCAACAAACTTGAAACACACTTGCTCTGACAAACACTGTCCAACATGTGCACCCAGGCTGATAATTACTCAACAGCTTTTGGAGAGCAGAATGCTCGTGCGGGCCCCATAACTGCTTTAGACAGGCGCTATTATACACCAAGGACATTTCTTCTTTGTCAGTCTCCAAAGACATGTTTGTTTTTCTTGACTCAATCAACTTGATCTGTTTGCATCCAACTTTAACTGAAAGTCATGGAACATCACTGATAAACAAAAACAGTTCTCAAGATTACCAAAGAAGCACCAACAGAGAGGTTAAATACAGTGGAAGCCGTTCTAGCTGATTTAACTTGTTCAAATTCTAACTCAATTATTCATGTATATTGGAGGTAGAGTCGCACAAGAACAGTTTGGATCCTCAGATAGCTTCTTCATTTGGCAGGAGTTAAAAATTGTCTTAACTGACATACTGTAGATGTATTGACTGGTGGTTCTGGTTTGCACATACAAACCCTGTTGTGGTTTATTTCAGTGACAAAGCAGACAGCTGTCCAGTAAAACCAAAGCATGGAAGTAAAGCAAAGAAACAAAGAGATGAAAGCACTCTGAATCCAATGTATAAAAAGGTGATATGTTAAAAAAAAAGTTGGACAATGTGTGACAGACAGATGTGAACCAGTGAGGGGATGCACTCACTCATTGGTTTGTGTTAGTTGTGTTAGCTGGAATTTCTACTTCATTGTGCTTCTCTTCTTGTGGTTAATTTTGAGCAATACTGTCCCCAAACAAGCAGTTGTTGTGACTGCTTGACAGTCATGGTGGGTTTTTTTAAGAGCAGTTTTGCAAACCAACCTAAATGAAGGTATGAACCTTTTTTTTTCTTTTACCGTCCTTTTGAACCAAGTCCTACAGTTTTAAATTTGTCTGAAAGCACTAGCTAAGAAAGCAACAATGATATAGTTTTGTGTGGGAATTAGCTACAAATCCATCAATCCATTTTCTAAACCTGCTCAATCCTTTTTGGGATCACTGTGTTTTTGGAGCCTATCCCAGGAGTAGCTTCTGTTGGGCAACAGCAGGGTACATCCTGAACCCATGTTCAGCGCGTCCAAGAACGCGCTGCATGTAGCATGAGACATCAGGGAGTTTAGTGACCCAAAAAGTTTCAAGTGGGTATAGCAAGAACTGTATCCAGTAGAACATCAACATGCAGAGCAAGCAAATGAATCACAACTGGGACCGCTCTGTGTGGAGTTTAAATGGGTTCACCAGTCATGTGTGGGTTTTCTCTGGGTATTCCGGCTCCCACAGTCCAAAGACATGCTTCATAGGTTGCTTGGTCACTCTAAGTTTTTCGTTTTATACAAGTTCAGTGTAGAGCGTTTTTCATTTTAACTGAAAAAAAAGTATCAGTAAATATAAAAATAAATATACATATTTTCACGAAACAGTTTCTCATTGTGTTTAATTTTTTTTACATTTTGTTTTGATTTCTGCAAATTAATTTTGTTTTCCTAAATGTTTCCTTCTTCATGGAAACTGGAAAAGGTTGGTATTATGGGACATCTCTAACTGGATGATGACGTTTGTCCATCATTTAAACCGAAACTTGTTTGACATGAAGCGATACTTGATATCATCATCTAATCAGCGATGTCCCATACCCACCGTTTCATATTTTTCATTGTGTTTTTTTAACAGTTCATTTTGGATGGTAATGGCGAACCAACCAGACATTGTAGTAGTGGACAAAGAACAGAGGAAAGTGCAGAAACATCAGGAAGAAGGAACATGAGAAAATGGAGAAATACCAGGGATTCAGAGAAGAACTGGATAAAGCTTGGAAGGTGAAAGTGACAATGATGCCTGTGGTAATTGGGGCACTCGGGGCAGTAGCACCTAAACTATAGTTGTGGCTATAGCAGATCCCTAAAAAGACCTCCGACATCTCAGTCCAGAAAAGCACAATGTTGGGAACAGTGAACATAAGGACCCTCAAGCTTCCAGGCCTCTAGTAAAGGACCCCAGCTTAGAAGAGAAACCACCTGTGGAGGGTGAGAAGGGTAATTTTATGTGTCTTACTCTTCATACTAAGTAGCACAACATGCTGTATACAAAAAAGAAATGAAAAAATGAATTTTAAAAAATAGATCTTAACCCCCCACACCTCACCCGCCTCTCGAGCACAAGGGGCAAACGTTGGTTCAAACTTTTGAGACAGTTGTATTGTAAGAATCATGAAAATCTTTAAGGGTGCCACAGAAATGTAATTTATTCAATCTTGGTAAGAAAAAAATCATAGGACTTTTCCATTAGCACCCCTATTCACATACTGTAAACACTGCTCTGACCTCTTTGACATGAATATCATACTGACTGCCTGAGGACTCAGAACAATTTTGATATCTTAAAGCCCATCAAAAACAAGCAAAACAAAATTTTCCAAGGTTCAATTGAAGCTATAATCGTCTTCTCTTCACAAGCACAGTGGACAGGAGCACCAAAAATTGGGTGACATCTTAAAACCATGTCAATGGACCCTTCACGCACCCAGCCACCACCACAACTACCCTCAATCACCTTATGTTCAACACTAACCAACCATCACCAGGATCTACATTCATGGAGCAAATTACAATGGCAAACACTGCAGCTCAGTCAGTTTCATTTGCACTTTATCAGGCCATACAAAACACCAACGCCTCATTGAGCCACAATTTGCTACTAGTTTCCTACAAGAAGCAAAACAAAGAGTGGGGCGGCCTGCTCTTTCTTTTTGTGCCAAAGCAATGGACCAGACAGAGAACACACACACATACTCCCACTCACAGACCCACAAACAAATAGTAAGGGTAAGGGATGTTCAGACAGACAGAGCAAGATTTGAGAACAGTAGAATAATACACTCAAGGACACGTCTGTCACATCCTGCAAAACAGGACATGAGTATGTATGGCCACTCCAATGAAGGCATTGAAAAAAAATGTATCATTCTTTTATTTAAGTATTAATCAAAAGAAACCATGTTCAAGATTAATTAATACTATTCAGTACATATTTGCATTATATTCTATTCACAAAGATAGTTGTTGCAGCTGAAGTACAGACAATGTCTCATACTCATAGGTCATAGACCCAGTAACATTTTAATTATCAATTGGTGTAAACAATACTTTTCCTCTTGCTCTCCTTTCCCCTGCCTAGCTTTCCCCACCTCTCTTGCTCTTCATGTCTGCTCCGCTCCCTCTTAGTTTTACCACTACTATAACTCCTGAGCCAGTAAGTGACTGTTTGGAGTGTGCGAGCCAGTTTGGGCCAAAGTCCTGTTTGTGCATTTGTGTAGTCATGCGAAAGCGCCTGTGAATGGCTGCGTTGCTCATGGATGAGTGCTACAAGTGTACTGAGGTAGACTAAAGTCGGTAAACTGAAAGAGGGCTGTCTTGGAGTCAGGCTATCAAGCAGACGAAAAGCTCTGAAACAGTACACACAACCCCAGCAAATAAGAAGAAACCTGAAAGTTTCAGGAGTTTATTTTTAGAGTAAAGACAATGCAAATGACACAATAACACGCAAAGACAAAAGGTGTTGTAAAAAGAAAAGAAAGCCCAAAGGGGAAATGCAGCTTTATAGCACACATATAAGAGCAAATTCATTAGTATACAAACCAAGATCAAAAAACTCTCAAGTTCAATGCTCCTCAAAGAATTCCTCATCAGAGTACAGTGAATATACCACCCCCTTACCACCAACCACCCCCAATAGAGTGCAATTTCAGAACGTTGAAGAACTGCCCCTCTGGCAGATAAATTACATTACCATGACAACCTGAAAAAGTACAAATCCTCAGAAGAAGGTGTAGAAATGTGATCAGTGTGTCACGTCTGCAGGTGCTCACGCTTTCATTTTATCCTATATAATCAAACAGCTAGCTGCTGTCACTGATTTGTTGTGTTTTTGTTTTTTTATTCTAATGCTAGTTTGCGTACAATTACTTAGAGTTTTGAAAGAGCGGAACAAGATGGTCCTGCCCATAACCCTCATTCTGTCTTCCTGGTATGGCAACAAGGTCTAATTGGAAGTGGCGCTGTGATCTGATGACACTGCGGGGATACTGTGGTTTGTCACAACGTGTAAAGGCCCCCACATTTTAAGGATGGCTGCACTCAAGCAGGAGTTAATCAATGCACAGCCTAACAGGGAATGCTCAAGACAGAGCTCTGTTGCTGATCCTGGGGAAACTAGGATTAAAATCCGACAGACAACATGGAAAGGCTTCTCTTTCCACTGCTAACTTTGAAGAGAGTTCAACGCAGGAAAACCACCTTGAGCAAAACATCACAGAAGAAACTACTACAGAATTATTTGAAGACTGTCATCTAAAGTAGGCAGAACCATAGAACAGTGTGTGATTTTGAAGTCTTACCTCAGATATGAGTTGATGGCAGACAGCATTTTTCAGCAGATACCCTTGATAGAAATCCTGTAAAAGAAAAGATAAAGCTGCATGAGCTCAAAGCAATAAACATGGACAGAAAATTGTGATAGCTCATGCAATCTTTTTTTCACAGCATAATAAACTATTTCTCTGCTGTTTTCTTCCCAATCAGAAAAAACATTACAGACTGCTGAAAAAAAAGAATCACCAGCTAAAAACAAACAAAAAAGACCTGCTGGAGAGCTATTCTTTTCTATGTCACACGTTTAAATCTTTACTCCTGTTTAAGGTGCAAAGCATTGGATTTACCAGGTCTCTCATGACTAAACCCCCTCTCTTTTCACTGATTTTCACCTACTTTCTCTCACACACACAGCCACCCCTTACAGTGCCATAAACTTACTGTACTTGTAAAGTTGTGATTTACACTTGTGTACTAAAAACAGCTTGAGATGAGCAACCAGATCTAATTACAAGTGCAGGAGTCTTCAGTGCATTGCTTTTAGAAGGGCTAATTTATGAGGTTTCCTCTCATTTGTTTCAGAGGTTATAATAAATATTACAAAAACTAACTTTATTACTTTACAGTGTTGAAAAAAAAATAGCTGGAGCACCAGAATTAATACTGAAAACAACAAATGAGGAGGTTTAAACAAAATAGATTATGTCCTTCCGATTTCTAACTGGCGTGTGACCCACTATCTCCACAGCAGCTGCCTTTTTTGAAAAAAAGCACTGACCGACCCTGCAATGGAATGGCGACCTGTCCAGGCTCCCCATGTCCTTGTCCTCTTTTGATTCAAATCTTCAGAGTAGCCCTGTGAGCCATTTTTGCTTTTTGGTTAAACTGCTTGAGTTTCTTCCTCTTTTTGGTTGACAGATTGACACAGTCTGTCAGTTCTGTTTTGTCTTTCCTCCTTTATGTCTTTTCCTTGTGTTGGTTGGCTGCTGCTTCTCCTGGAGGGCTCTGCCCTGTCTATGGTGGCTCTCCATGGATTGGCACACAGCTGTTGGCACTTTAGGTTAATTCGTTTAAAATGTATTTATGTGGTCCTGTTTCTGCACTCTGTGTTGGAGTGTATAGTTCCTTAGTCCAGCACGGCTTGCTCTATTTGGTATGCTGGTGTTGAGTTCTGTTATGCTGTGGATTTTTCCCATCTACAGTGGTGCTTTTTGTTAATAAAAACACCTTGTTTCTCACTTTAGATTGTCGTCTGGTCCTGCACAAAGTACAAAGTACAGTGTCTGGAGAAATAACCTAAACTCTAAACCAAATAATTTAATTCTGGTGTGAAAGTTTCCTTAAACTAAATTAATCTGAATCCAAGCTTCCCGCATTGAGTTAGCAATGAATTTTTTCTGTCCTTATCACAATACTCTCTAGACTTAGTGATTAGTTAGTACAATCTGTGATATCTATAAAAATGTCATTCTATAATAAAAGCCACTATATATACACATTTATAAAGTTTTCCATTTAATTCACAATAATCTGACTTTAAAGCTCCACAATTAGTGTGTTTGCAACACAAGGTCTACAATAAAAAGTTGTATAAAATATAATAGAAGATGGCCAACTGAGGCCACAGCATCTGTTAAAGTACATTTTGAACCACAGAAATAAAGTCTGGTCATTTTAATCTGCTGATTACTTTGACTCGTTTAAACAAATAAATTATATTATTACGATCTAACAAAAAAAGAGAATAAAAACCCCTGTTAGAGAACTTTTAGAAATGCCTTAGTCACAACTGCTCTTGGATACGGGCTGTCTGCGGGCCAAAAATGGTAATGGTAAATAAGGGGAAGTGGGTGAGACTAAGGCACTTGGAACAGATTTTTCAATTTTCAATTTAACAATCAGTGCGTTATTTGTGTGGGCATCCTATGAGCGTCCTACAAGGACTTACAGGGTACTCATCACTTGCAGACCCTGTGCGTGCAGCATGTGTTTGTAGCCAATAAGAAGCTAGTGCGTCCACCTTACTAACAACTAGTTTGCTGTAAGGCCACAACGGTATCGCCTGCACATCATAAGTGCATGTAACTAGATTTTTCTAACAAAAACTTCAAGATACACTTACCACACAGCACAATGGTACGTTCCATTTTCATGATGTCCCTTAAGGTGGCCGCAAGAGCCTCAAGAGAACTACAAGACACACCTGCACTCCCTTTAAGATGCACCTGCTTCTCTCTATGGCCCTCCACGGGCCAGGATAACGCAAAAACTTGCAGAACCCGCATGGGTCAACCCACCGTACGGGTGCTGTAAACAAGGCAAAGCACTAATACGAGATACTTCTTTGATAAAAGAAGTAACAGACAGATGCGCTCATCAAAACTCTAAACATAATCCTACGTAAGCCAAAAAAAAAAGTTCAAAGAACAAAAAAATGAAAGTCAAAGTAAATTGACAAAGCTTTATTAAAAATGTACCCAAAATTAAAGATTAAAAAGTAGCTGCTGCTGCTGTTTGAACAAACACCGGAAATGTCCTGTATGTTCTTTAGCCCAATAACGCCACAAAGCTGTAATATAAGTAGATGATTAGGTGTCACTATTGGGTTAAAAAAAAACAACAAATGATTAGTCAGTTACCAAAGAATCCATTATTTGCAACCCAAATGACTTCCTGGGTTTGTGCATGTGTCTATTAAGTTGATTGATATTGGACACCAGGGAGTGGTTTTCAAAACACGTTTAAAAAAGTAACGCAATATTTAAATTGTTAGAAGCAACATCAAAGAGAGTTTGATAAAGTTTTCAAAAGAAAGAAGTGAAGTTCTTCTTTCTGCAATCAAAAGCCCTCCAGTTCAACTTCAGCTGTTTTATTTTTGAAAAAGACCTACATTAAGAATTTTCTCTGTAGTTCCAAAGCAGCTTTCTATTTTTGATCATGCAGAGGACATGAGGATGAGAGAAATACTTTTTTTGAATTTTAAAAAGCTTAACACTTTTCTTCAGGACCACAAAATGCAGAGACATAATATCAACATAAAAACAAAGCTAAAGAAGAGTCATAAATAGATTTGTATATTAGTTTAATTATGTTTCTAAAGTAAGAAGCCATGTTACACTTAGAACTGTAAAAACATAAACTCAGTAGTGTGACAGTCTGGCATTCGCTCTTGAGAATCTTTTGCTTTTGTTGTCTCCCACGTACCCCTCCCACTCACCACCCCCCTTGCTGAAATAAAATTTACGCTCCTGGCCTAGTGTATTCTCTGGGACCACCTTCTGTGTTTGTCCAGGTGAAATTAGGATCTTTAAAAGCTCATTTACTCTGCAAACACATCATGCAGATTTTGTTTGCAGTGTTGGGGGTCTGCAGGCGCTGTGGTTGGCTGCAGGACGGAGGGTGAATGGGGATGTCCCACTTGCTCACACGTCACTAAGTCCTGCACCCAATGAGTTTCGTCACCCATCCCCATGCCCACCACCCTCGGAGGGAGCGCCCAACATCTGACCTCCTCCGACAAGAGGGTCAAAGGGAATTTAACACGAGGTTTCCACATTCCTTTAAGGTGATAATTGCTGCAGCTGCTAGCGGGGGGCCATCAGGAGCAGGGTAAACAAGCAATGACTTTATGCGTGGCTCATTCCCACCCAACTAAACGGCATGCATGACTGTGACCTGTGTAAATTACACCATCAAGCTTGGCCTGACAGCGTGCCACCCATCACAGTGCACAGTCTGTTTGGTGACTGGGCACCCAGGGGCTTCAGTTCACTGTAACTAAAGCCCAAGCACCACAAGCGTGTTCACACATCTTGTCAACTGATATCTTGAAACTTAAGGGCTAGCTGTTTTAAGCAGACAACAGGAGTGAAGCAAAGCGGAGCAGACGTTTGAAAAAAACAGCTATCCCTTTCCTCTTGATCACACCTGTCTGTATCCTCTTTAAATGAACACAGTCTACAAGCAGGTAATGAAAGGATGGACGGAGTCCAAAAACACCAGCTTTTTCACTACCATCTGCTACAAAACCTCATTTTCATTGAGTTGAACAATTTTGTAATTAGCAGAACGAAATATTCCTGATTTTACATACTGAAAGATTCATTGTTCCTGAAAAACTGGTGAATTTTATCATCATGTTATAATCACTTTGAACAAATGACATAAGAGCCCTAATGATGTCTCCACAAGCATGTTGGAAATCAACGTTAAAATTGCATCTTGGAAAAATTACTTTCGAGAGACACAGAGTTCTCTCTTTTATCCATGTGTTGACATAATACAAGCATCCTTTCAGTAATTGTTATGTAGAGCAGTGTTTTGTCCGTAAAATGTATTATTTATTATTATTTATTTTGATGTCAAAAACATTGTTTTCTTTTTTTAAATGGGAAATCGGTAAGACACAGAAACACCTATAAAATTGGATAAAATGAGAACATAAATATGCAACAAAAAAGCCTGCTGATTGTGAATGAGGTATGCCAGAACATAATTTAGTAAGAAGAATTTATTATCATACTGTCAAATGCAAACAATGGATATGCTTAGAGGGAGCCTCCATACAAAAGCAGAGCCAGATTTATTCGTGTCATTTGTTTGTAGCTCGAAAAGAGGAAGAATTGGAAGGGCAGTGTGACTTCAGATCTGCTTTTTCAAAGAATGTGATGCACTGGATCCTGTCCTAGTCTTTATACTAGCAGCAGTAATACATTGTGGAGTTTGAATTTGTAAAAAAAGAGGCATATTTGCTTCTGTCAGGAAAAATATATTTTTTAAATTTTACAGTTTTGTATTTACAAATAGGTTAGAAAATTTATGGTGATTCGTCATCCAAGGCAAAAGAATGTGGCTTTTGGCAGTTAGGTAAATACAGGCTCTACTTTATGCCCACACATGGTCCCCTTAGCCACACACCAAGGCTTGGGAAGGTTATAAAAGCCAAAGGGGTGATTAAAATCAGAAATAATGGCCTCCACAAAACCAAGAATGCATTTAACCGCTAAAGCAATTTCAGAATTGTTCAAAATTCTTTCTACCATTAATATCAGGAATTGCCTCTATTGAACCAGCTACATTATGGAAGGTTCACTATTAATTTCAAAGGAGCTAGCCCTGGGGTAACATGAGAAGCATGGACAGGATGTGCGGAAGGGTTATGATTTATGTCTCAGTGTGACCCAAGAGGATTTGGGCTGGGCAAATCCGAGGCTGTGCAGAGTTAACCACCACTTTTCCATTGTTGGAGATAGGTGAATCCTTCTAAATTCAGGATTTAAAAGTCAAATGACTACACACCTTCACCCTCAATCTTTCTGACACTCACTGAGAAGAGGGATAGGTTGAAGGACTAACCACTAGCTGCTGCCTGTCTGCTAAGCAAGCCCAAAACCCTATCACTTTACTCATTACCAGGGCTTCATGGCTTTTAAAGGCTCTGTGCTTTATCTGGGATTTCACATTTCCCCAACCTACCACTTGACATGGCTCACCCAGCTGCCAGCAATCAAGTAGCAGAAGGGCGACAGTGGCAAAGGCTGGTCACTTCAGGCAGCACCTTGATTTGAGAATTGCACATCACAGCCACCGGCCTCGCTAAGCTTCAGCTATTACAGGTCATACATCCCATCATGCTTCCAAGTCAGAACCCACATCATACACTGACCTGACAAAATAAGTGGTGAGGAAGTGGGGGGAAGGGGTACGGATGGTCTTAAGTGTGGATCTACACTGTAAAGAGCCTCCCAGTGTGTGGCAAAAAATGAGGCAAAAAGTGGCCGTTTTTGCATCTGACTTCCTGTAATCGTTTCATTCATTCATGTGCGGTTGCTTTCACCTCCACTGCGTATATTGTATGTGTATGTGCCTAATTGAGAGGTAAGCAAAAAAATCGCTTTTAAAGTTGCCAATAAATATCCTGCCAGTAATGTCGAACACCTGCCCGTAAAGCTCAGAGGAATGCTAAATGAAACCAAATTGCAGAGACTGTCTCCTGTCTGGGGTCTAAAGTTAAGACAGCAGGATTTGCAATGGCTGTAACTGGGATTATAGAGTTCAAGCCCAACAGGCAGAAAGAAAGAAAAAAACAGGACATGGTCAGCATCGCTGCTTTTTCTTCTTCCGACTTACAGTACAGTGAGCTGTCGCTTTTATGCAGAACATTCCAGATGATTCTGAAGCTTTGTTGGACCGCAGCCTGTTGGCATCAACAAAATGTCAAAACACATCACAGCAGAGATTCCTTTTTTTTTGGGTTATTCACTTCCTTTACAGCTGAATGATCAAAGCTAGTCTGAGAGTGTTGCATAACACTATTGGACACGTGAGTGTTTAACCAGAAAGTGTTTCCAATTTCTTTGTTCAATTGTGAGCCAGATAAAGTGTGACGGGTGCAAACATGCTGCAGTGATCTTTCCTACCTTGGCTTTGAAAACTTGTAACCATCTCACATCCAAAACACATGTGAAGATACATGCATTATTGCAGTCAGCAAAACAATGATGGCACGAAATGGCAGGGTTTGGAGCTTTTATGGGTGACAGGCAGCACCCCTGAGGTCAGAGTTTCTATTTGGCATCAGCTCTGGTTTTGATTCCCTAAACTTCTAAAACCTTTCTAGCTGCCACCTGACGAAAACCAAAAGACCCTCTGCAACAACTTCCAGGACGGACAATATATGGTTCTTCTTCCTGCACCTTTATCACTGCTAGCCTCAAACTGTCACTGAATGCCATAACAGTAAAGAACATTTAGCTACGGATGCCACCTCGAGGCCTTCCTCAGCATCTGTGCCCTTCTACTCCACGTCAACGGCCAGAATAGGCTGACTGCGCACGAGCCTTTACCTCAACCGTCTCAGACTGCCCCATTCAACCCAGAGATTAAGCACTGCTGTCTACACGCAACATGAATAATGAAGCTATCAACCTAGACAGGCAGACCACAGCAGCATGAGTTATAAACACCGCCAACCTCACAGGCTGCTGCACACATGCCAAATGCACTCAGTGGTAGCATCACTGCAGCTCGTGCATCATTTCATAAAAAGGCAATAAAAAGAGCTAAAGATCATCGTTTGCATTAATTTTTAGAATTCAGTTCAGCTTTCAAGCCATCATAAAAAGGGGGAGGCATTTTTTTCATCTGCTGAGGGGATTGAGTGCCAGTCAGTGTTACATGGCTGCTCTAGAGACTCATTTTGCACAAGTACCTTAGGATAATATTTTTGTGACTGAGTCTCCTTTAAAAAGGTGTGACACAAAGTACAGCAGTTCACACGGGTTCCTGACCAAGGTTGGTTCAAGTTTTGAGGGGCAACATAGGAAGCATCTTCTAGTCGTCTTCATAATGACTCTACATAATTATACCTGTAGACAGACTTTGACCTCTGGTGTCAGGCACAGATGGTCCTAACAGCCTGCTCATCATCTACAAATATCCGTCTGTCCATCTGTTTTAGATGGGCAGCTTTGTGAGGCAAGACATCAAATCAAAGAACATTATTTAGAGAAGAAAAAGGTTTGTTTGAAATGAAGCATTCTACAGTATAATGACGTGTGATTTGATTTTATTTCATCTTTTAAACTCTAAAAAATATAACTACATTGTTATTGTCCTGTAGTTTTCCTCTGCTGATGTGCGCTCAGTAACAGTGCGTCTGACTGAGCGCCCGGCTCTACCTGATGTAAGACTGGATAACAACAGACACCACGTGACAGCAGCGTTCTTCGTCTGGACGCACAGCATGGTCCGTTAGAGCCTCCCTAGTGAGGACAACGCACACACGCGCGCGCACTCTGTGAGGATAAAAATAGAAACCATTCATGCGCTGAGGAGACGTTTACAAAGCTACATGATGGGCTCCACACAAACTTGTTAAACTTCACATGATGTGGTATAATGTGGTATTTTTAACCACTGTTGTAGGGAAATCACCCACTTCAATGTTTCAAAGTGCGCCAAAGCGCACCGACCGAGTCACCCCGCGCAGGATGCATTTTTCTCTCCTGCCCTTATTCAAAACGGTGTGGTTATGTTATTATTATTGTTATTATTATTATTTGGGCATTTCTGTCACACAGCACACCTCAGCTCACAAGAAGCACCGAACACATTCCATGATTTACGCAGCAAGTCGCCCCTGCTTCGCGCTGCGTCACTGGCTCAGATGGGGCAAAGTGCCGCACCATATCTGAACTTGCATGAATGAAAGTGACGGCATCAAAGCACACAGCCAGCAGGCGACTCACTCTGCCTCGCGTGTGCGGCGCTTTCTTCCCCCAACATCCAGCAAATAGCATCACTCTGTCTGTGGAGCCGGTGCGAGGCATCCGTCCCTGCAAATACCGGTCCTGGACATCCTAGACAGCTCCTCCTGCGACATATTTTTAGTTTGGATGAGTTGATGTCACTTCCTGCTTGGGCAAGCCAGTGCAAACAAGAACAGGGATGTGGAGGGGTGTTTGGAGACCCATAAAGATGCATTTTCGAGTCAAGTTCACAGGGTCACACAGTGGCGCGCTGCGGAGAATCAGAGCAGAGGCACGTTTACCTATTAAATGAAGGCTTTTGTCCCATCTGTCTCATTTCAGTTGTATGGAGCACTTTTAAATAACCGAAAACATCCACGTCCTCCTCTCCCCGGGATGCGCCGACAAGGTTCATTTCCTGGTGTGCTGCACCCATTTGCGCCCACGATTATGCAATAAAGTGCTGGGCTGTGGCTCACAACTGGTGACAGTCTGAGAGAGCCAATCAGGAGTAAATTTAGTCGTCTTTGTTAGTCATTTATTACATCCAGACTTTATCTTAAACAATTCCATAAATCCTTTTACCCTTCTTTAAGATAAGAAATCACAGTGAGGAGACATTTTTAATTTCTGGTGCCAGAAGAAGAGTGATTAGTCGGTGTGGTGCTCACCCAGGTCAAATGTGCGCTGGATGACAGGAGCTTGTTTGAGAATAAGTCCTTCCTGGGGTGTTGTCACCTTTCTTTACTCGGTGCTCTCTGCCTTAACTTTGAACCCAGGCCTTGCAGCCTATCTCTGATATGGTCAAACCCTCAACCCCCAATCTCTTTTTCTTATGGGTCTCAATGATGGATGACTATCAGCATGCCAATCTTTCACAACTCTTCTATTTCCTGATGGAATAGGAGTCAAGAGGTTGAGGAAAGTTCAGAGGAACAGTGAGGTGCCTCGCGCTTACAGCCGCCTCGAGATCCAAATTCTAACCTGAGAACATTCCTGGTTCCGTGTTCTTCTGTGTCAGCCAAACAACCCCTGCCGTCGCTGCCCTCCCTGAGAGCTATGGGTGCATACAGAACCCAGCAACCTGAGTGTTACATTTCAAAGTATGTTTTAAAGTAAATTTTCTTTCTGCGGGATCAGGCTGCTCTCTGTCACCTCTGACTCACAGCAAAAAAAAATTTGCTGATCATGATGCTTCAAAGCGGTTTCTTAAACAAATAATTGCAAAAGTAAGATACCTAAGATACTTTTCTCTGCACAGAAACTCCAACCCAAAAGACCTGTCACATTCCAGCAGCAAATCCTGAAATCATTTGTTTTGGAACTTGTGTATTCTAGCACACAGTTTTAATATTGTGCCTTTTCTCTGTATATTTACATGGGGGGAATGTGCGTGGAATGTATTACAAACGGGAATAATGATGATGTGTCTGACTTTGTTATCTGGATTTGTTATATTTATAAGCCACGGTGAATCAGAGAAACCGGATTATGTGTATTATATCAATGTAGAAGAGGCAGGCAGCAATCCAGGACGTGTAGGGTTGTGAGCGAGCACTGGGTTTGTGCACGCTCACGGATGTGTGTAGTATTTTTTGATAGGAGGACATTCTCATGTGGCTCTGTTGTCTTTGCACCATTGGCTGGGTAACCAAGCGGACTGTGGTAAAGAGCAGATGAGGCAGGGAGGCAGGCAGTGCAACCTAGTGGCTAAAGAGGGGTGGAGAGGAGTGTGTGCTGCAAAAAAATGTTTTTTTCCTTGTTGCTCATGAACACACAAAGTCATACACTGGCTCACATGCCCTATTAATGTGTGGTTTAGAAATGTATCTCATTGAAACACATGGCTGTAACCTCTAACCAGTTATTTGATCTAATATTTAAAATAGTAAACATGCTGTTCCAGGTTTAAAAATAACATAATTCCCTGTAACCCACCCACATGTGCAACTCTAGTCGGATTTGTTCTAACAGCCCTCCCTATTAGCACCTCCACCCCTTTAAACTCCTTTTCTTTCACTGAGCCTTTGTTAAACTTTTGTTAAACTTTTTAAACTTTTGGCTGAGTGACTGCCACACTAACCGAATCTTAGCCAGGCAGCTTTTTTGGAGATGAGCAGTTCACCTAAAAACCCACAAGGACAGGACAGATTACAGCACCATCCAGCTGTGATGTGGCTGTGATTGAAGGGGAAAGAGGAGGAGCTTTGAGAGGGCTGGGTAGGGTTGGGGGGTGGTAGGTGGGGGGTTTTAGTTGCTAGTTTTTAGGAGCCAATGGTCCAGAGTGTAGACAAGGTTTAGCAGTGGCCATGTATCCACAGCCCCCTTTTTTGCCTTAAAAGGGGATTAATAATGAATTAGGAGCTGCACCCCACCCCACCCCCCTAAACTAAAACGATATTCATGCATGCTAATGCATCCATTATTTATAGTGTGCATGGAGGTTGGCTAGTCACATGCAAGAAGGGGGTGGGGGGTGTGGATAAAAACAGGAGGAGGGTGGCTTTACTCCACTTGAAGCACTGAGGCTGTGGAAGCAACATCCGCCCATTGTGGCTGGGCTGGAGCTGGGCGGGGATGGCAATGGGTGTGGACACAAAAAAAGTACGGGGGTGTGGGGGATGCCAGACTGGCAGCTACAGTGCATGAGGAGAGGGTGCCAATGGTGTTGGGGGGAGGGGTGGATTAAACAAATAAATACATGATAAGAAATAATCATGCCAGGAAGGGAGGGGGCAGTGGAGACAAAGAGGCTAAGAGGGACAGAGTGGGGGTGTTGGTTAAGTCAGACAGGATTTACTGTCTGGTCTGACCCAGTCTTGATCAAAAATCCATATGGACAACAACTTTGTTGCATGTTCTTTTGATTTTCACGATGCTCGCCATGGCTCAGACGGATTTTCTTCTCACCTCGCAGTTAACTAAAGCTTTCTGACCCGAAATAAACTTATTTGTTTGACAGAGTTCTTGAGATTATGCCAGATACAGCAGATAAAATTAGTTAGTGGCGGGTGATGATTTAATAAAGCCTTGCAGATGGGATGCAATCAAAGCAAAGGATAAAAGGCAGAAATGTGAAATAAAGAAAAAGTGCGAAGGTGAGACGAGCCTGCGCTTCTTTAATGTGCACAGCATGCCACATCTGCGCTGATGCAGTGCAGAGAAGAGTTGGGCAAGTACAGTGATAAGATAAAGAATAAGCACAAGCCAGATGAGCTTTCTACCCCACTGATCCCCATATTAGCATAGATACGGAGTCCTTAGCAATGCTGGGAATTGGTGTTGTAGAGGTGACACCAGGGACGTCACACCCAAAGCTCATCTACATAGATATCTTTGGGGCCATGAAGGTAGATCATACGTGGGCTTATCTAAACCATGTCTGCAGACATTCTGCCAGCAAGCTGCCACCTTAAACTGCAGTAATCCTTGTAAGTGGTAATTCTTAATTCCGTTTTGCTTGTCCCCCAAAATGAGGGGATGAAGTGCTGCTTAAATACTTTTTTCTGTCTGTGATTGCTGCAAGTCAATGGCACAGACGACACAATCCTCACATTGCAAAAGTTGAATAATTCTGTGTGTGCAACTAAGAATTTGGCACCATGTTCATTCTTTCTTTCAATAGAACCCAAATTATGGATTTTTTGAGTGAAACGGTGTTGACAGAACTGTTATCGTCCGTTGAAGTGTGGCTTGATAGAGTCTAACAAGTCACCCCACCCCCTTTTGTGTGTGCCATTTATCAATGAGTTGGGGTAAAATATTGCAGAACAAATGCTATATTTCAGGAACAATGAAGCTAAAGGCCAGACATCCATTAATGGCAGACATGCAATGTGTTTCTCAATAAGGAGCACTGAAGGCAAGACCTCCCAGAAGGGACAATCTGCAATGTGCAAACATTGCAACCTTTTGTTCCCCCAACAAACACAAGGTGAGGCCCTTACTACCAAAACCTCAACCGCGCAGGAAAATCTATAAACATTGGAATGATGTCAAAACAACAGTGTGAGGTTTGACAGTTTTAATTTTCCACTGCTCAAAGTAAAAATGGCTCCTACAACATTTCCTTCACCCCTGGGGTTTTTTACGACAAATACAACAGCAGCTTAATTATACATGCGGCCACCACCATAAAAGCAGAACTATTAACTGGCATCTTGTTAACACAGAGGACCTGCCTACAAAGTGCAAGAGTCGCATTTTAACTTTTTTTTCACTCTCTGTCGTGGCATGTTGGCACCAACCAGCTGCAACATGAAAATGAATGGGGTAACACATGCCGTACATGGTGGAGGTAATGTTTTTTTTTAATCCTACAAAATTTCTAAAATACTAATAAAAAGTCTCATTCGTCAACTCCAACATAGACACCGACATGTCTTTGTTGTGAGTGATTCTCAGTGCATTTTGCAGAAAGAAAATGACGTCCTATATCTCCGACCCAACTCCTTTGTCCCAAGCTTTGGAGTCTCCAAACAAGGGTGAACTTCCAACCTTTTACTAAGAGGCTTTGGTTAAATTTCAAAGGCTTCCTGGTTTTACTTTACTAGCCAAACATGCCAAAGCTGTACGCGGAGTGGCCACTCTGAACAAGGACCTGTGGAAGCAGAGGGAGATCAGACACCCCTTGACGTTAACAAACTTCTCAGTAAAAAGCTCCCAGAACTGAGGGGATGCTATTGGTGTTACTGCTTGGTCTGATGGGTCTCAGTATAGAGTGTAGAATTCATAAAGTCATGTTGGAAAACATTAATTTTCAAATTCTTTTGCCACTTTAAGGTAAATTTGATGTTACAGTAACTGTTTCATCCTCTCAGAGAATGTCTTTCCCTTAAGATGCCCATATGGACTTGATAAGATGCCCATATGGACAGTCTTTTGAGTGTCATCAAGCTGACTTTATTTTTAAATGGATGGGCCAGTGTTAAGCAAATAGGCAGAGAGGGTGACCCACAGAATCTATTATTTTCCATTCTTCATCACCATTGTTTTAAAGCCTTATGTGCCCAAAGTGCTTCTAAAGACAAGAGTAAGAGATGAGAGCTCTGAGCATTGGAATGAGCTAACTTAATTATCATAGCAACTGGCAGTGCTCTTTAACATGTCAATGGTACTTGTTCTGCATGCATAATTTTGCTGTGTTATTGTGGCAGCCTCTGCGTTTCTCACTGACAAAAACTCGAAAGCACAGGCACGGGGGCCTATTGTCATGGGCGCATCCATCTGGATCAAGGCCATTAGAGGATATTTGCACTTCCTCTGTGGCTCCTGGCTCTTTTTGACATGCAACAGAAAAAGCAGGCATCACCCAGCGGTGCAGGCCCAATTGAAGTGTAGATTGACCGAAGGGACAGTGAAGAAGGGCAGCCAGTGGGGCAGTGCTCCTGTCAAACCTAGTGATGGACACCCATGTAGCAGATGCTAGTTGGCCTGGAGTTCCTGAGGTCTTACAGCAATTGATGGGACATGATGAAGCAGGCGCCCTGGTTTCATTCCTTTGTCCCTGGGGATGTTGAAGGCTGTATCAGAATGTCAGAGGTTGTTGGCTACAGCACACTTCTGGTGTCAACCTCCTACAGTAAAACTGCCCCTTTACATGTTTCGACAATTGAAAAATAGCGATTCATAACAGAAACATGTGTGTGCCTTTTTTTTAAAAATCCCAGTAATTTGTGTGACGAACACAGTGCCTTGAGTTGTTTTTAGTTTCATTGAATACTTTGATATTTAAAGATGCTTCTTTGTGTTTCTTTGGACAGAAGAGAGAAAAGTTACAGAAAAAGCACAGATGTGCACTGGGAAAAAGTGCCCCAAGCAATATATCAAACAGAAATAGTTTGGCTTTAACATATAAGCACTTTAGCTGTCAGTCCACATCTCGCCACATGTAACTTATACAATTGTCGCCACATACACATGCTGTTCGAGCTGTGCTGGAATGCTGACAGCACCAAGATATGAATCTTGATTTGATTAAGTGTCATAGTTGGGATCTGAGAGCTGGAGCCAATATCAGTTCAGGCGGGTGGGCGGGGCAACTGTTGCAAAAAAGAGGTAAGGTGAAGAGGAAGGGGCAAAGTGTGAGGGCAAGGAGTGGGAGGGATAGATACCTGTGGCCCTGTCTCCAACTGGGAGTAATTTGGAACAGACTGCTCCCAATGTGTTCATTAGGTTATGATTGGGCTGAACGCAGGTGGGGAGGGCCTGCCCAGCCTGATGCTGAATAGTCCTGATTGTGCCCAGCATAAAACACCATCTGTTTCAATGAGGCAATGAAGGAGAGAGCGAAGCGGGAGAAAGGGGGAGCTGCTGCTGAAAAGTCATGTTTTACTATATCTGGATAATTTAGTATTCTAACAAGTGGAATTGAAAAGAAAGAAAATGAAGTAGTTAAAAATTCCCATGGCGAATGTAAAGAAAGAAAACAAACCCTTATTTTAACACAACAATCCTACAGTTGTAATTTCTAACAATAATTGCGCAAACCAAGACTGTATGTAAAAAGGTATTTGTGAAATGTAATCAGTGTTCTTTTTCAGATGTAATGGCTTGACTCTGATTAGGACTTGCAACAGGGCAGCCAACTGTGGAGACGGGGATTGGAGATAGGGCAGCAGAGTTCATTTATAGGCCGCCTGCTTCAAAGCTGGGATGTTTTTGGTTAATCCTGTGCTCATACTAGCAGACATACAGCTGTTAATCTAGGTGTTTACACGCACATTTACTCGCTCTGCTTTGCCCTAGACACAACATTGGCCAAAAAATCAAATTCATAGGTCTCCTGTGGCTAAAGGCGCAAAAAACAAAAAAATCTTTAAACCTCTCTTTTTGTTTCTTATTTCTCTCTCCTCACTGTGCAAGGCCCTGGGAAGAAAAAGAAAGGCGGCAAGGAGAAGAAGGCCACTGTTTACTGCTCGACTTTTGAAGCGTCTTTATCGGGCTTGGCAGCGTGGTGTTGCGTGTCCAAGCCTTGTCGTGCTTTTCATCCTTTGTGTTGTCCAAGGTGTGTCCAATGCACTGGGGCTTTGTGTGGTGAGGGAGACGACACATTGCATTCTGTCTTCTGTCCCAAGCTGGGGGATGGGGAGATATAAGGGAAAGGGGCCAGTACAACAGAGGGGGGGACATAAAGCAAACTTAGAGAAGGCCGCAGCTCTTCAAAGCCACTGTGCACAAAGGCTTATAAAGCGTTACTTCATGCAGTGTTGTGCCAGATGTAATTTCGGGGTTCTTGGAGATAGAGAATCACTAGGAATTCTTAGCCCTGCCCACCGTGCCATGAAAGGGCTGCAGCCAAGAATCTGTGACTGCAAATGAGCCTGTACGCCGAAGTTAGCTGCACTTTTTACAGAAAACAAAAACTAAGGAACTGAACAATCTTTAGGGCGACTTGCTGCCTCTGAATAGGTTACAAAGCTTGATAGATGAAGGAAGACAGGCTGTCTCCATTATAAATCAAGAAAAGAGGAAACTAAACCAAGCGACAAGTGATTGCCCTCCCTTTTTTTTTTTATTATGCCGTCGGCTTTATGGTACAGATTCTTTCAAGTTTGTCTTGCTGCTAACCGCAAAAAAAAAAAAAAAAAAAAAGCAAAAAAAGAAGTCGATTTATTCTTAATAAGCCCAGAGGTTGGCAGCGCCTGCTCAGTGTATGGCAAGTATGGCAGGCTGTAGTTTTCCTAATCAACCTGACTAGTCTTCATCTGTTTCCTGTGGCCTCCTGCTGAGATGGGAAGGTTGTGGAGTGTGCATTGCTAAATATCTTTCTGGGCACAAATGCTGCCACTGACAGGTACTCTCGAGCAGCATGCTCCCCCGTTTCTGCATACACACGTGTCTATGCAAGGTGGGCAACTGCAAGCGTGCATTTGACAGTGAACAGTGATGGGCATGATGGAAAGGGTGGTGCAATCACTTTCTGCCTGTCAACCGGACTCCCACAGGAGGGACACACCCGGTGTTTTTCAAGGCAGATGAAGAAGGCAAGCGCGGCAGCAAATCTGTCCTCACATCTCAAACGCATTGGCTACAGCACCTCTCTGACTGCAGCTACGTCTGTAGCCAGAGAACAGTAACTTTTTGTCATCCCTTCATTTTCTGTGACCAAAAGCCTCCTGCCAGGAATGCAGAAAAGATGGTTTGAATCCACAAGGTCAAGGCTTAGATGTCTTGTGTGAAGAAGATTTTATGTGAAACAGAGAAATTTAAATAAAGTCGAACTTTATCAAGGTGACATAGCATGGGGGCTATGACAGCATTTTAATGTGGGCCAATGGTTCTCATCTTTGCTAGATTGAACTCAGGAACGCCTATTTGAATTTAGGCTACTTTTATCTTGAGCAGAAAGCAGACCATGTCTTCTCAAGGCAAATAGAGGCTTGTGAGATGCACAAATGTAACACTTGTGGGTCTATCTTTGTCATTAAATGAAACCTGGTTGAGGTGCGCCGATTCAAACAGGATAGGGTTTGCATTAAATTACTTCACATAAATCTAGAGGATTACCTTCGTATCTATAAAAATAACCAATTAAAAAAGGAAATAAACGTAGTTGCAGTCAGAATTATTTGTACAAAAGGTACTTATATGAAGCCTTTTACTAAATTATTCAAGAGCACCACCAATGCACCACTGCAAATCTATGCGGGTGAAAGTTTGGGATGAGCTCAGAAATTTCCTTTAACTCTGCCCCCCTGTAAACACCACTCTTGGGTCACAGAACAAAGCACAGGGGTCAGCAGGCAGGTGTCAAGGATCACGGTCTCCCAAGGTTGTCTTGAGTCTCACTCCAAAAAACCTTTAATATCCTTCAAAGCCCTCCTGCAGCCGGTGCCCTCATCAGCTCATGGCCCCAATGGCCCCACACACACACTCACTGCTTTTCCTGGTGAAAGAAGAACCTGTCTGCATCACCTGGAGCCCTCGATACATGCTAAACAGGCTTGGTGTTTCCAAACCAGCCTGAAACCCAGCAGGGGGGGGGCAGTAATGAAGCTATAGCAGCACAAAGGTGTAGAGAGGGCAGAGCGCATTCTCTTGATATTTTGAAACATTTTCACACATTCTTGCTGGACCGTAAAGAGTTCCACTGCATGAAAGATAATTACTCATAACCCACATGGCCTTGTTAGCTACATATTCAGTCAAATTCAAAACTTGCAGCTATGTAGCTGTGTGGCCGGGAAAACGAAAGCAACAGATTTGCACCCATGCTTGTACCCTAAAAGGTAGCACTTAATGATACGCACATGGTAGTGAGGAAAATTAAGGGGAACTCTGCAGATTACTCTTTATCAAAGATGAAGCGGTGAATGAGCGTAATTCAGTCAAACTAGCTAAACGGGTGAGAATTAAGATGTTGCAGCGTGGGATGAGGCAGTTACGCATACATAACATGTTGAGGCCCGGACCCCCTACTGTGGAGAGGCACGACAAAGCCTCTCTAACAGCAATACCTCTGGGACAGCTAATGATTAATTAGCTTGTGTCATTAAGTGAGGCAAATGTCACCAGAGCTTCTTGGGGGAAGCTGTCACACCATGTGCCGGCTACTCACAAGTTTCCCCCTCAGGTGCAAGTGGAGGGGAGATGGGCCAAAGTCCCTCGTTACTAGTCTCACCCTGACACCTGCTGGTCAAATTCAAAACTGCATTACTTTCTCACAAAAGGAAAGTCTTGGGAACTTTCATATTGGAAAAGAACCAGTCTCGAACAGTGTTTGTGAATGACAGAATGCATGCATTGGTCTATAGCTTCAGTCCAACACAAATAATAATAGGCTTATTACAAAGAGGTAATCTGGAGTGAGCTTTGGGATTACTCCCTGATCCTTGATCACTAAATTAGCTAAAATGACCTCTGACCTTTAAATGTCAATCAACTCATTAAAGGTGGTAATGATGTAAAATGAAGGAGCTCCAATTATTTTACTCACTACTTTATATGGGGAAGTCACAATATGATCTCGAAAATACATTTTGAAATTCATATATCAACATGCATAGTCAGTTACAATATGCTACATCAATGAAAAATAATAAAAACCTAAACTAAAGGTGTTTTCTTACCAGAACAAGCCCAGACTTTCTTTCAAAAATACCCAAATGGTGCGTGGAATCACTCAAATCTTCATTTTTCTTTGGTCTCTTGTCCAGCAATCACTGGGTCTTGTCTTTTCCTCATCCCAGTGTCAGTTAGTTGAGTCTTGTGAAGGTCAGCGCTGAATCCTGGCCTGTTATACGATCAGACTTCGACAAAGTGAGAAGGCCCCTCTCTGCACCAAAAGAGTGGCAGCCCAAGGTTGGAAAGGCTCAACACACCCACAAACGTACACACACACGCACCTCAGGCCCGCGTTTATTAACGTCTACAAATGAATATGCGCACGCGCAAACACACACAGATACACACAATCTGCCCCTGTCTTACATAGACGTATGCATACAAAAGCACACCTGTCAGGGCCTTTCCACTGTGTGAGCAAAAGCAAAGAAGTCTGCGCCCCCCCCTTCTCTGTTTCTCTGTATGTGGTATCCCATGTCTGTAATATTAAAGCAAAACCATTCAGTTCCCACTTTCTCATCTGAAATAATGGCATGAGCAATTTTCACATTTAGGCAAGCAAGGACACATGCAGCCTTTCTCCCTTTGCCTAATGAATGGACCCGGGGCTGGGCCCCCGTGGCTGTGGTTTAATTTGCCTTTGATGATTTCTGCAATTTACAGAGCTAGAAAAGTCTACCCAAACGTCACTTACACTATGTTATTCTTTCGTAAAATACACCACTAACGAAGACATTTGCTCATTTCTATCCCGATGTTTCCTTGGAACTTGTAATTTATAGCGTGTAATTTCATGTGATTGACCAGAGCATCAGCAAACCTCTGCCAGGAGGTTTCTGATTGTGCCAGTCAACTGGTGTGTGACGTCCAAATGAAGGAGAGTCTGTCAAATAGAAAGACCGAATTAATGCACACTTTGCTCCAGAGAGCTCTCTCATTGCCACTTTGCACCGTAACATGTCTTGTCCTAAAATAATTAGATTGAGGCTTTGGGTGGTAGAGTGGCCGGATCCTCAATGGTGGAAAGAAGAAATGGCCTTGCTTTGAATGGAAGCCTCCAATCTTAAAAAAACACTTTATTTCTTCACACTTGAGGTTTGTTGTCTTTTGTGACCATTATCCCCATTCACCAGTTGCTTTCATGCAGCTGTGCCCCTCTTAAAAAGTCTTTGTGCCAGCACCATGAATACAGGGAATGTGTCCGTGGCAGGTAGCCCTTATTGCAAGTTAATCTCCTGAAAGAGCCTCAGACAAGTACTTTTAAAATCTCCCCAAGCCACAGAAGGCTCATCATCAATCGAGCACTTCTCCCCTTTGTAGGACTGATGAGTGTGGTGCATGTCTGGTGACAATGGCTGCCAAGTGTGGCAAAGTAATCACCTTCCGGGGAAAACACTAGTAATTACTTCTAAACTGTTTGGGCTTCGAAGACAACTGGTATTGTGCAATAAAAGGAAAGGCTCCCTTTAGAGACCAATGCTGTGATGGTTGCTCTCAATCTGTTTGTCATCTGTTTGTTTACAGAGATTTTTTTTTTCCTTTTTGCAGCAACCATGCTCCTCTTTTGGTGTCCGTGTTTGTGTTCAGCTTCCTGAACACAGAAGATGCCCAAACATAGACACCAAAGACTTTGCGTTACAGATGATGTCACAGCACATTATTAATAGTTGATGACACTTTTTTTGCTGTGAAATTTATTTATTTTTTTAAACCGCATGTGATAATATCTTAAATTTAGTCAGTTTGATCAATACTCAGCTTCTACTGAATACAATTCATTTCAACATTTGCAGTTCAAGGTCATTCTATGTTGACTTTAGCTTGGCGTTTTGCTGGAGATGGCACCAAAATAGTACAGCTGACATTTTTTTTATTATATCAGAAAATAAAAAGATGCATACATTTAAGGGCTTAAGGTTTTAGGAGATCAAATGTTAAAATTTACACGTGACTCTTTTTTTCAACCTCCATCATGTTCAGAACATGGAATAAATCCCCAACTCAAATACAAGACTGTCTGCTGTGTTTGCAGCCCAAACCAAATGGACAATTAGACGTCAGTCTAACATGTTTGTACGTGTAATTGCAGGAAAACCTAAAGCTTTAAGTGTTAAGTGAATGCAGACTACTTCACTGCTGCATGTGCAGGTGGTCCAGCATTTCTTTAGTATGTCAAATGTACATTTTCTAAGCTCTCTCTTTTTCATCTTTATTTCATCAATCATCATACTGTTTATATTGTTTATTATTTGTGAGAAAAAAGGTGAAATCTTATTTCATATATGAATCAAAAACAGTAAAAAAAAAATAATTTTTTTTTAAAGTGCGCCTTCAAGGAAAGCGCTTTTGATTTCACAGTTAATGGACGCCTCACCCCATGCCAGCAGAGGCTCATCTTCTCCACTTGACATCTTTTCATGCCCGGGAGCCTATGCAGATCTTCCAGTACCAGGAAAAATGCATACATTTAACCCCACCCCCAACTGAAAAGATGTTTTTCTTCTCAACAATTCAGTCTGTCAATTAGGTGCAATAAAAAAAGACATTTAAAGAGACAACTATGAGTCACAGGGATTTCATACTTGCTCTGCTGTATGGCCGTCTTTGTACTTAGTGGATGAACATTTTATTTAAAATATTTAAACGTTTAAAATAGGGGATATTTACTGCATTAAGTGGCTGGATGGCTCACTTGGCTGCGTGCAGGACTGACGCTAGAAAAGCCAGGGGTAGTTTCTCAGGGGCCGCGATGAGCTTCATCTAGTGTGGCTTCTTGGGAAAGATGTAGCCACAAGGGGGGGCAAGGATTGCTCCCTCTGTGTCGGTCCCTAGCCCAAATTGAATTAAGGGTAGCTGGTATAAAAATCTCTGTCAAATTAAATGTGCGGATAACTGACAGCTGATTTGCTGCGGCGACCCCTGAAGGATGAAAGTAAAAAGGCAAGATGTCCAACTTTGGCCTAAAAAATTCTTCAGTTTTAAAAAGAATTTGTGCCTGTGGATTTTGCATACAGTTTCATCATATCGAGTGCCTTCCACATCACCCCAATTTGTCTAAATGCAAGATTAGAACTGGTGTCATTTATGTCATCGTTCATTCATAGCAGGTTTGCATTTGCAGATGAAACACGGAGCTGACTGACAATCCCGATTCTTAAGATAATGATGTCTGATTTGATTGCAGTACATTCGGCCGTCTTTGCACTTTTTCACTGAGAAGGGCTACTGTTGCACAGTTGGCCTAAATTCCAACACTGTTATTAGGGAGCCACCCCTCCCTCTTTACTTACATAAGACTGGTTCTGTTGCTAATTAAGCTAATTGGGTGTGAAATTCCTCATCAAGTCTTGTTTTATTTCCCCCTTTTTTGGGGGGGGATCACACATATTTTCCAGTTGTGTCCTGTTGACACCTGCAGATTTATTGTCTTTAAAGGTTTTCTCCTCCGTCTGCATCTAAGCATTATTATTCTCATTGCCACTGCTTCATATTTTTGTGGAGTTTTATTATTTTTCTTCATTTATTTACTTTTTTTAAGTTATAAGTTTTAATTAAAAAAACATGCATTCCTTTGCTAGTGGATGACTTTCCCATGCAAGCTCTTAACTATTAGTATTGACTAAACCAAAAGACTCTGTACAACCTTTTCTCTAGACATTCCTGCCTTTCTCTCTTCTGATAACGTAAACCAGGTGTCTGTGTCTTTTAGAAATTCCAAGTAGTTGTCGGGAAACAAAAGCAGGACCGTGTTCTTTTCCTAAATGTAACTAATCTGAGTTTTTATTTTTTACTTTTTTAAAGTATCAGACTGGCCAGTGTGACACTGGAGCCTGGTTTCTGAAACCATAGTCACATGCTGCAGGTTTTTGGGTTGACCAGGCCCATAGAAGGACACAGAAAGAAGCAGCTGCATCTTAAGGGAAATGCAAATGTGTCATGAAAATGAAATGTAGGGTTGTCGTGCGTGTGGTAAGTGCAAAACAAATTATTTATAAGGAAATAATGTAAGTTAACATTCGGGTGATGCCGTTGTTCGGAGCCCTTGCACCACATTATATTTTTTAAATTAGAAAGGTGCAGGTGAATACTAACTGACCGTGCACAAATGCTGCACGCATTGGGTGTACAGGTGATACGTAAGTGCCCATAGGACACCTGCAGGATGACCTCACAAACTACACTCTGTTTAATTTCCTCATTTCTAACAGCCACACTGCGCTCAAGAGGCAGGCAATAAAATAGGAAATCCATACGACATGCCTGTGTGTCACATATTTCACCCTTAATTACCCCAAAGGTGTTCGCCTTGACCTGTTGCCTGCAGCATACCCACAGAAAAAAAATGTGCATGAACATTTTTGGGGGGTCACTGAGTTGTCTGCGGTCTTGATTTTTCTTGCAGGTCACCTGCATTTACCAGACAAGTTTGTCCATTTCTTGCCCACATGATCTGTCCACTTGTAAGTTGTGAATAAGTTCTTAACTCACAGTGAGGCATACATTGTGCTCATGAAAAAAAAACTCACAATGGTGTGTATTTTCAAGTTGTTTCCACTTGTTTGCCACTGATAAACTTTTGTAAAGATTCAATATAGTCATTTTGATTTCAATTGACCATAAAAATGTCTGAGCTCAGAATTCTGTAACTTCTCATCGATTCATTAAATAGTCCAAAGAGGACTTTAACCTGCTGTTTTGTGAATTTGGTGGCAGATAAAGAAAAAATCTTTGACCCTTTCATGTAAATACTCTCATGTCTGGCAACAAAAATTGTTTTAACCAACAGAAAAACAAAGAATAAAAGAGTAACAAACAAGAAAAAAATGCTGCTTTAGTTTATTTTTCTTGGAACTGTTGGCCATTTGTTGGAGCCATGGAGAAGATTATCCTCATGCAGTATCTCAAAACTACTAAAATAAGTATACTGCAAAGATTATGTACTTCAAAACAAAAGGCACAGTGACAGTAAAAGAAACAGTACAGATGTTTTTATTGGCTATGGATGGTAAAGAACTTCAGATGGTGAACATACTGCAGCTGCTTTCCAATATGAACAGCTCTGGTATTTATTTGGAAGGTTTTCTCTGAGCTTTTAAGAAGTGCATAGTCAACATTTACTACTTTAGTATAACTACATATGTGAGTTTGATTCTTATTTAACAACATATTTAACAACATAAAGAGAATATCTGTAGTAAAACCACGGTAAACACAAAACAGGGCAAAACAGTGTTTACATAAAGTCCTTCTTCAGTGCTTTCTTTCTTATGTACAAAATATAATCACGGTAAGTTAAATTCTATACAAGTTGCTGTAAAAGGCTGGACTGTACAAATTGAAAGTTTTTTTTTTTTTCCTTGCTGTTCCATATTTTGCTTTGCTGCAAGTTGGTTTGCATTGCTGCACTTTTTTTTTCTCATTCATTCCTGTCCATAGTTTTCGATGTCTAATGGTTTGGTAGTAGCTCATAAGAAGAGCCGTGTGCTACATGGCTCTTCTTATGAGACAATTGCAGAAAAGATTCACAAAACTCTTCTACAGCCACAAAACCTTGTGGAGGGAACTGCAAACATTGTTTTGTAACTTTTCTGCCCCCTAGTGGAAAAAGAAATATGCACAACATTGAAGCTGTTCAAAGCAAACTAATTTAGATGTTAAATTCTAATTATGAGAAAATTAATTACACATTTTTGAGACTCGTGAAAAAAAACTCAAGTCAAAAATGTACTACAATGTGAATATGCATACACGATAAAAAACAATACTTTCAAAAATGCTGTTACACAAATTTATATATAATAAATAAATGTATGATATCTGATTATTGTTTGTCCATATTTGTTTACTTACTAAAAAAGATTGGGAAACATAAAACAGAATTTGAGGCAGAGCCCACTGGTTTTAAGAGCACTTTGAACATTCATATAACACTGATTTTCCAGTAATCCCATGAGACCTCAGGCCTATGGCCCTCCCTTTGAACCGCAGGCTATTGAACATAGGAACAGGGGAAAAAAGACCCCACCCCTTTGTGGTCACCAGTATTGCATTTGCAATCACAATCTAAAACACAGGATGTTCAAGAATCACATCAAAGGCCCGTTTGATAGTAAGGATAGAGCAAAGACTTGAAATAAAATGACTAATAATGAATGCTGATTAGTAGGACATGTAAGCCACAGACTAATTGGATTGCACAACGTAGATCTGCTTTTGTTTTCTTTGCATCATAATTAGGGCTTTTTTTCCACAAATGTCGAAGCAATTTCTGTGTTCACAACAATGTGTGGTTCCTAACACACACGTGTAACAAAACGAAGAGCCCCCAGCATCAGGTTCTGGGGCTTTCACATTAAAATGAATCTTTCTACATAATCATCAACATTTAATATTTTGAAGAGAAAAAAACATCAGAAACTATTTTGCCTTCCAGACCATGAATAACATAAAAGGCGGTTACATCTTTCATGATGGAACAAGCAAACTTTTGATGCTCCTCATGGTAAATTATGTGTTGCTGTTTTTTTAAGGTAGAAAGACCTGCTCAAATTTAAGTGAAAAATGAAAACAGCTTCTTGGTGTACACAGTTTCCCATTTATTTCCTATTTATTCAGAATCAGAAAGAGTTTATTGCTATTATGCACACACATGACAAAATGTGGGTTGGAGTGCTCGGCCTAAACATTAAAAAAAAAAAGAAAGCTGTAGCAGCAAGAGTGATTTAAAAGAGCAAAAGCTTTATAAAATCCCATTTGTGCAAAACACTGCAGCTTTTATGCAAAATTCTGGTCAAATAAAAATACACATATATTTTATTCTTATTTGGTGTTTACTTGAGTCCCAATCCCTCTTTTTGATGCAAGGCTAGAGTCAAAATAGGTTTATGACCCAGACTCCAATCATTTTGTTTCTTTGAGGATAAAAAGATCCCTGTTGCAGTCACTTTTATACCTGTGCTAGAATACTATGACAAGATAAGAATGTTCTTCACATTCTATCATGGAGCACCAAGTTTCCTAGCATACATCAAAGCCCATTCCTGAAGGCTGTGTGTGTCTTATGTCTCATTTCGGTTTGCTGTTGCTGCAATGTAAAAATCAGTCTTTGATTACGGATTCTTCTCTGACTGTACACAAAGTACCCTTGCAATGGACTGGTGACCTATCCAGAGTCTATACCACCTTTGCCCTGCAGTGGCTCGGATAGGCTCCAGCAGCCTTGTGACCCAGAGAGAGATCAAGCAGGTTTGGAAGATGGATGGATTCAGCAATATTCAGCAATATTAAATGTAAAATTCCATCTAATTATTTGCAAACATGTTTAGTGATATATCTTTAACAAGCACAGTCTGGAGGTTTCCATCCATCCATCCATGTTCGGAACGTGCTGAATTCCCTTTCAGGCTAATGGGGTTGCTGGAGCCTATCCCACTCACTGTTGGTCAAAGGCAGGGTACACCCTACATGGGTCCATTACAGTCGTACAATAACACACACTCTCATTCACACTTGGGACAATTTAGTGACCAACTGACCTACAATACATATTTTTGGGGTGTGGGAGGAAGCTGTAGCGTGGGGAGAAAACCCAGGCAGGCACAGGGAGAACATCTAAACTCCACACAGAAAGGTCCAAGCCATGATTATTACATTAATTGCATTATGATTTATTCTTCATTAACTGGCCACTTTATTAGGCACACCTGTCCAACTGCTTGTCAAGACAAATTCCTAAATTGGCCAATCACATTGCAGCAACCCAACCCATTTAGGCATGTAAACATGGTCAAGACGATCTGCTGCGCTTCAAACCGAGCATCAAAATGGTGAAGAAAGGTGATTTAAATGGCTTTGAACGTGGTATGGTTGTTGGTACCAGACAGGATGGTCTCAAGTGTTCACTCATTGAGACCGAGGTGTGCAGAAAAACATCACTCTATCCACACTAAGGGCCATCTGTTTGAACTAAGAACAGTAAACTGAGGCTATAGAATTTGCACAAGCTCACCAAAACTGGTCAATAGAAGACTGGAAAAACGTTGTCTGGTCTTATGAGTCTCAATATCTGTTCCCACATTTGGATGGTAGGGTCAGAATTTGGCGTCAACGACATGAAAGAATGGATCCATCCTGCCTTGTACCAAAGGTTCAGGCTGGTGGTGGTGCTGTCATTGTGTGGGGATATTTTCTTGCCAATTAAAATAGTAACACTGCCACAGCCTACCTGAGTATTGTTTCTGACCATGTCCATCCTTTTACAACCACAGTGTACCATCTCCTGATGGTTGCTTCCAGCAGGATAAGCCACCATGTCATGAAGCTGGAATCAACTCAGACTAGTTTCTTGAACATGACAATGAGTTCACTGGACTCAAATGACCTCCACAGTCACCAGATCTCATCCCAACAGAGCATCTTTGGGATGTGGTGGAACGGGAGATTGGCATCATGGATGTGCAACCGACAAATCTGCAGCTGTGTGATGCTGTCATGTAAGTATGGACCAAACTGACTGTTTTCAGTATCTGGTTGAAACTATGCCACAAAGGATTAAGAAAATGCTGAAAGCCAAAGGGGGTCCAACCCAATGTGTAAAGCGGCTGGTGAGGATATATATATACGCTATATTGTCCAGTCACACAATCCTTTACTATTGTGAGAGATTCTTGAGGGTAAGGTATTTGTACTTTCAAGAAAGAAGTATATACAACTTGTAAAATATTGATTTTTCATTGCAAAAAAAAAACACTTTTTGGGACACCTGCTTTTTTTCTTTTTCTTTTTTAGTTAATGTATCCCACTTAGTAGCATTTCATTGACTTTAAACATTACATTTTTGTTTGTATGCCATGTTTTGTAGGCAGGGATTTAAAAAAAGGCAAGTTGTGCTTATGACAGCAAATGTGATTTCTGCATGGTGTGAATCAGGACTCAGACTCTAGCTTGTGCAACAGTGTTGTTTGCTTTTTAGAAAATGCCATAAGGTGGAGATGAGCTGTGAAAATTTTTCCACCATGTATTCAGAACTTGGCTTCAAAGATGCTGATTCTCTCCTCATCAGTGGGCCAAGCAGAAGCTGTGAGCGAGGAGGAGATCCTTGCATCACAGCCATGGCTTCCATGACAGGTAATTGACACCCTAAAAAAACAGCACAGATGCAAAAATGCCCCCCTTAAAGTCATTTCACCCCCACCATCCGGCTTAATGTGTTTTATTTTTAGAAAAATCTTTGTGTTTCTATAGTAAATCTTCAATCAGGCATACTGAAACGTCCATAACAACAGGGGGAAACGGGTGAGGAGGGGGTCTGGAATGAGCTCCAGCGGCGGGGGAGACTTCTGTTCTGCTGGTGTCCTTGTTTTTTCTTCTTTCCTCCCCCCTTCTCTCTCCTCTTCTTTTGACACCTCGAAAGACCGTAAGTAGACTGTTGAAGAGGAATGAGAGCCGATAACATAATAAATAGCGGATCCGCCCCGAAAGAGCAGCGACGGAGGAACCTGCTCGTCTGGATGAGAGACCCCCGCTGCGTGAAGACGCGCGGCGCCGCTGCCGCGGAGGCAGCATCACCGCACGAGTGATCGCATCCCTGATCACTCGCAGGTATTACAGGCCCGCGGCGGGGACAGCTTAGCGACCGGGCGGACATCAGCTGTCGAAGCTGCGGGTCTCCACAGAGAGGCGGGTTTTCATCCGCAGATGCCATGGGGGCTGTTGGAGGAGGGCCTGCTCGCTGGGATTAATCACTGATCATGACGAGGCGCGGAGCACCGATTTCCTTCACCGCCCTGCGGATGAGACTCTCGGACGGTTTAGGGGTGCCTGCTGACATCTGCACCTGAAATCCACCGACTATGGTTCTCCCACCCCGAAAGGAAAGGTTTTCCCCTTCAAAGCCACAATGGGACTAACCTGCCAGTGATCAGTATTGATACTGCTGAATGCCAGGTGTACAATGTCAAGTTACCAGGTACCTGGGATGGGTACAAATCTAACGGATCATTACGGGGACCAGGATTTAAGAAGCCACTGGTCTTGCACTGTGGCCAGCGTGGTGAAGATGGTGCTCATATCTCTGATCGTGTGCTTGTCATTGTTTGGAAATGTGGTCGTGCTCATGGTGTTCCACAGGAAGCCGCAGCTCCTCCATGTCGCCAACCGCTTTGTTCTCAACCTCCTCCTGGCAGATCTCCTGCAGACCGTGTTAGTCATGCCCTTTGCAATTGCCGCCTCCATGCCAGGTGTTTGGCCCCTGGATGCGCGGCTGTGCCACGCTCTTGTGGTGCTAATGCACCTCTTTGCGTTTGCTGGAGTCAACACCATCATAGTTGTCTCTGTGGATCGCTATCTGGCCATCATCCACCCTCTGTCTTATCCCACTCGGATGACCCCTCATTTGGGCACCAATCTGATCATCTGCACATGGGTGCTCAGTTTCCTGCAGAGCACACCCCCACTGTACGGCTGGGGGGCCATTGACTTTGACCTGCGCCACAAAGTCTGCACAGTAGTCTGGTCCTCGAGTTTGACCTACTCTGCCCTAGTCTCTATGTTTTCTTTCTGGTTACCCGTGCTCATCATGCTTGGATGCTACTGGATGGTGTTCAGAGCGGCCCGGAGACAGAACGCTCTCGTCCACCCCATACAGACACAGTCCTACACCCAACCCTTCCAACAAGACTTCCAGGGATCTAGCAGTCCTCAGGAATCCTCAAACCCTCAGCAGTCCTGCTCACCCGAAGGCCCCTACGCTGCCAGAAGACACCCTATTCGAATCAGACACAGGCGTTTTCACTACCACTGCAAGGCAGCTCGTGTTGTTTTCGTCATCATGGCCTCCTACATCTTAAGCATGGGTCCTTATAGCATTTTGAATACAATATCTATGGTGAGCAAAGCAGCGGTGCCCCCGTGGTTATCCTCCCTCGCCCTTGTGCTCTTCTTTTTACAGTGCTGCCTGCACCCATACATTTATGGCTACATGCACCGCAGCGTGCGGAAAGAATTCATTGCTTTGCTCTGTGGGCTGCTCTGCAAGCAGAGTCGTCCAAACCAGAGCTCTGGCATGGAGAGCTGCTATACCACGACAGAGGGACGCTCCGGTGCTCACCCTCACCTTCCTAGCCTGGCTTCCCGAGTCCTGCCCCTGCGGACATGGGAAGAGTGCACAACATCCTCCTCTCCCACATCCGAGATGAAGTCAAGAGACAGCCGGAAGGAGACCACCTCCACCAGCATCAGTTCTGAGAGGGAGCTGCCAGTTCCCAGCAAACAAGGCACTTGAGCTGCTTCAAGCTTTCTTTTTCAAACACTTGTGCATTGTGTCAACAAATAAGGATGGTCTCAACAGCTTGATCCAAAAGCTGCTGACTCTTAGAGCTGTGGCACAAACTACCTGATCTCTGAGACAATGACCTTCAACTTTGTCAAATGATTAGGATTCTTTGAAAAAGTACTCTCTTATTCATGTTAGTAGTTACCAGAAATGGCTGTAGAAGAAAATAAACTGTAAAATATTGGTGTATATGTAGACTGACGAGTGTCCTTGTGGCCTAAAGCTGCCATTTAGTTCAGTTTGTAAATCCATTATTTGTATTAAAAATGTATGCAAGCATCTAAAGCTAGGGTAATCAAGTGAGACCTTCTAACACCCCGATAAATCTGCAGTATGCGCACAACAGCTCAATCTCCTTTAAAAATGTCTGTTCCATTGTGGTCAAGAATGGTTGAGAGTGCAGTTAGCTCTCATAACGTATGAACTCAGGGTATTTCTTGTGGAAAACTTCTTAAGTGCCCATCTTCAATCCTCAAATCTTTTATATGTACATTCTGTGTCTGCATTGACTCTTTTTTAGTCTAGAAGCGCCTTTTTCAGAAAGTACAAAATGTGACTCATTGTGCCTTTCAGTTAGACAACATAGAAGTGTTAGTGATTTCTTCTAAATGGGACAGATAACTGTCCTCTTTAAACTTTGTTCCGAATTTTCTTTTTACCTAGACGTTAACTGTATACTTTCCTGCTCTGAAAGTGTGGCATATTTGGATGTTCTGCCTTTGTTGGTTGTTTCTGTTTTAAACTCCAGAGAGCACAGAGAGCAAGGTGTGACAAAAACCTAACTGCAGTAACCTTGCATTATTTATTCAGTGGAGGCAGTATGCCAAGAAAGCTTATGTGACGCATTTGAGATTCCACTGAACATATGTCCATTTGTAAAAAAAAACAAACACGTAATATACTTGTGTTTTTATTAGAAGTGTATATATATAAAAGGCATGCAGAAGCCACTAAAGGACTCTTGTATACACCAGTGCTGGATGTGTGTCATGACTCATCTCAGAGGAAGTATTGCTGTGACCTAAAGCATCTTAGATGTCTTACAAAAAAAGTGTTGTTTTTTTCTAACTTTTTCTTAGCCAAGTACCTTAAAAATAATAAGACAAACAAAACACCATTCTTTTAGAGGACAATTTCCAATTGATCGTCCCTGCCTCGGTTAAGAACCTCAGTTCACTGGATGAGTTACCGGGTGAAAAAGTGAACAGCAGTATTATGGATGACAATCAAAACTTGCTTTCTCTGCAGAGCAGTGTGTATTGCTGAAAAAATAACTTTTTGTCTTTAAAATCCACTTTTTTGTGGTTTTGTTCATTTTTCTATTGCGTCTTAGTGTCAATATTCCAAACGATTGATGTTAAATAAAAGTAAACTATAAATTTGTGTACAGGTTTCTTTTATTGTAAAAGAACATTTTTGCCAGCTTTGGATAAATGTCAAGAAAACAAAAAATAGCTGATATTTGAATAGCTGCTTCACTTCCAAAATATAAAAGAAAAACCTATAGATCCTCTGGGGTAGGGGTAAAGCTGACCACTGTAAGGAAGTGCATGTTTAGATGCCTCTGCATTGAAGTGCCCTCGAGCAAGACACTGATGTGAATGTGTCTGTGACTTCAGACCTTAAAGATCCACTCTGATGAAAATTGTGTTTGTAACATGAGGCATTTCTCTTATGAGGGACATATAAAGGAAATTTAGCTTAAAATTAAATTTCGGAGTATTTCTTTATTCAAATAGTCGTGATTCAGGAGAAGACGCAAAGATGCAGTTGGAAAAGACAGAAGTTATTTCAAGCTCGGCCCTCCACTCCATTCTGATGCATCCACTTGCAGACAAAAAGATCCATGTACGTCTGTTTTCTCCTGGGCTGGATAGCTTCAATATTGTCGCCATTCTTGTTCTATCGGTATCGTTAGGTTGAAGGGCTTTGATATAGTAGGAGTATAAAAAAAAAAAGGGGGGGGGGGGGGGGGGGGGTTGGGAAATGAAGTGAGACTCACTCAATCAGTCCTGCTTATAACTCAGAGGCAAATTTCTAATTCCTGCCGCTCTGCAGAAACTTTGTCATAGAAAATAAGCTTTATTTTGCCTAAAAACGGCATAATCATAAATAAATACCACTAGGAACACTTTTACAATAGATCAAAAGATGATCAGAGTGGGACTTCAAAGGTGGAAAAGTACTTTTGAAATTAAACTTATTATAAATTAAATTTTGGTCATGCAGAATTAGTGAACCAAACTGTCAAAACAGACAAATTTTCTTTAAGTGCCATCCCAGAAAAAAAAGCTTGGCTTGGTTTGTTTATTTTTTATTTTATTTTCGTAATGCAATGAGTTGGACATTAAATATGGATTAATGGCCTTTCACTCAGAAGCAAATAAAAAGGAATATTATTTAACGTGAAAAAAAACATTTTTCTTAGTAGCTCAAAGACAAAAATACGTTTTTTTTCCTGTGGATTACTTACACATTTGTGAAATAGTCATCACCTTCAATGCAGCCACACTGCTTTAAGCAAACAGCAGCAGTGTTTATTCTACCTAATGGTTGACTCATTAAATCTAAAAGGATGTTTCTCAATAGAAAGAGAGCATTCATAGTTAACAAGGTGACTATCTTTTTTGGTGGCAGATTTATTACATTTGAGAGACTATCTTTAATATGCAACATGTTGTAGCTTTAGCAGCTCGGTAGGACAGATGTGCTTCTCAACATAAAACACCCATTTGATGTATTCAAACTTAAATCCAAGAAAAGAAACAGGTACCATAGCAACATCAGTAATTTATGTCTTAACTATATTACAGGCTGATATTTAAGAATTTAAAGCCCGTTTTTAGAATTAAAAGAAAAGAAAAAAAACTTCAAAGGGGAAATTGATAAGATTGACAATCTTTAAGTAGCATTCTCCCTCGCTCTCCTTCTCTATACAATATATGTACATACTCATTAAATCCTTACAGAACAGGAAATAAAAAAGGAGCATTAAGAAAAAAACAATAGAATAGCAAAGTCCTTAACATTTGACTTTTTTCTGTCCTTAGAAAACTAAAGTAAAAAACAAACCAAACTGCTCACTGTGAGAACTCAATCATTGGAACCCACACCGATTTTCAAGGCGCAATTCAAAATATTAACGGTCATCAGTGAACACAAATTATTTATATGAAAGAAAAGAAAAAGAGCAACAAAGGTTTAAAGCACAAAAGAGGACGGGCTCTGTTCTGTTTTTGTCATAAGCAATGCTTCAGTTCAGGTCTGTTCAGACTACTTTATTAGAGAGACGGCGCTGGGGGGCTCAGCGCCGTTTACAGATAGAAGTTTCCTGTGCTGCTAGTCCACCTTCACCACACTGTAGATCTTGTTGACAAACCAGAAGCAAGCAAAGAAGCCAATTGTACCTGTAAACAGAGAAAGGGGAAGACAGTAATGCATTATTCATTAAGACACGTTTAGGGAAAGTCTCAAAATAAAGGCTTTTATCAAATCAATTTACTTACCGTAATTATTTCATTCAAACAAGAACAACAGTTCATCAGATTACAGACTATAAAACACTGAAATGTTACCCAAGTTAATTTATTAAAAAAAGATATTTAAATAACAAAAATAAAACAAATGAAAGGATTCCAACCACTTTCTTTGTTTATAATTAGATGATTTTTTCCAAGCAGTGATAAACAGCATTATGTCTTCCCAAAAAGCGTGATTAGGTCATGACTAAATGTAGGATGAGGCAACAAAAAAAAATGGCAAAAAAAGATAGAAGTGACAGGGATTAGGATTATTTAGAGCAAAACTTGAAGCAAGGAGGGAAAAAGATCAACTTCTCCTCAAACCTCTGGATTACTTGGCTGTTATAATCACTTGACATCTCATTTCCTCCCTACTTATAGCTCCGTCTTAAGATAATGTCAAACCGCTTTTCGGTGACAAGCAGCTCTACAGACTAACGTTTATCTGGCCTAATGGCTGTTTAAATTCATCAGACATCACGATGAGCCGAATACTTCTGTGTAACATGCAGACTAGGCGGTCGCTTGGTGCTTAACCCCATCCTCTTTTCCCCTTGAATCTCATTTGAGCTAATGTGAATGAAAGCACAGTACCAAAAAGGTCTGGCCCCAAACACCTCCGGCTTGGGAGCCTTAATAAAGAGGAAACAAAAGTGTGAGACACGCTGATCCGCGTACTCTTTGACACACAAATAAGTTTGGATTAAAATGAGGTCAAGAGACGCATCGTCTATGACACCGAGTGATTGTGTGACTCTACTTTTGAATGTCCAACATTAAAGCCCAGGCAGCTGAAGTCATTCTAGAGCTTTAGCTGAAATTGACGAGGCCATGAGGGACCTTCCCCCTCCGTTTGTCACGCCGTCAGAACCTCAACCGACTTTAAAGTTATAATTCAAGAGCTTTGAACATAAACGTTTTCTTCCTTCCTTCTAGAAGACTTTCTTTTCTCTATGAAAAATGGAAATGCAGAGCTTTGATTGGCTAAAAGAAAAGCAAACAAATGCTTTACAACTGTCCAAACAGCTTTACTCAATCTTGATTTCGAGAACAGGATGCTAAATCCTCCTTTAACTGATGTTAACAATGAGCAACTGTTCAAACATCCTCATGTCTCCAGACTACTTCTATTGCGTATTGTGCAGTGTAGCTGTTTCTTTCATAAGCTTTACCTGTGAAGAGGAAGAAGATGAGGACCATAATCATGGTGTATCCAAAGTATAGTATGGTACTGGCTGCTCCAATTATTTGCAGTTTTGAGAAGAAGTAGTGCACAGCATAGATGAACAGGTAGACTGCTGTGAAGCCACTGGTCAAGAAGGAACGCCACCACCAGTGGTAGTCCTTCAGACACAGAGGAGGGAAGAAAAAAATACATTAGGCTCCAACAATAAGGAAATGAAACAAAAAAAAAAAGAAAAAAAGTTCAGGTCTGATATCAGGTTACCTCAGCACATAGGTGGAAGTAGCATAACAGGATTGTGGCCTCAGAGCAAGTGATGAGCAGAATAATGAAAACCAGGAAGAGGAATCCAAACATGTAGTACATCTGGTGGGACCTAAAAGAACAAGAACAGACGGCGGTTGACCGATTTCCTTTTCACCCCAGGTTAAAGCAGGAACTGCTTAACAGTCCGGGAGGACAACATTTCTGTCTGCTTACCAAATACTGTTGAGGATAAAGAAAAGCTGAATGAAAATGCAGCCAAAGGGCAAGATCCCACCCATTATTATTCCAGGGATGGGTTTGGTGAAGAAGGACTGCTCTGGAATTTGGCGAGGGATCTGGTTTGTTCGTACGGGCTGCTCAATGGCCTGCAGAAGAGCAGACAAGGGGGTTAAGTGAGAATCAAAAACACACGTTTGTTCACAACTTTGGGGGGCCAAAAATGACAGAGAATCGTGACGCTTTACTCACAGGTTTCTTGAATCCAAAGTAGGCACCGATGAAGGTCAGGGGCACAGAAATCCCAAACCACAGAGCCAAGATGGCTACCAAAGTTCCAAAGGGAATGGCTGCTGAGGAGCCCTCCACCCAAAGGATCAAGTTCATCAGGAAGAAGTCTGCAAAGACGATCCTGGGGAGGCAAAATAAATCAAAAAGAAACAGAACAAATATAGGTAAGAATGAGCCTGCAATATAATCAGTAGCAGACACCAGCACTCAGGGGCAGAAACAGCAGATTATGGCGAGCAATGAAAGGCCAGTGCGTTTACCCTGGGCACAGGAGGGCCGTCAGCAACACGTTGGTCTTCCACTTCTCTCCTCCGAAAGCTGAAAACAACAAACACACAACATCCGTGCAGTAATGGTGCCGTTAGCAACATCTACTAAGTCTTTTTACAAAACTGTACTTAAGAACAAAGAGGACTCTTACTTTTATAGAGACGTGCAGACACATAACCAGCGGGGGTGCCCAGCAGGACCCAGAGTACCACGGCGCACGTCATCAGAGCCCCTCTGTTGGCTGGCGACAGGAAACCCAGACAGGCCAGAACTACAGCCGACAAATGACATCAGTTAGTGTTCAGATATACAGGGAGTACTGTGGCCGTGTAAGACTGTTTCTGTGGTAGAAAAACAAAGATACAAGTTATCTCAGTGATATCAGACCAATACATCCCTGCCTACTTGAGGGGGTGCACATTATTTCAAACTGAATGATTTTTTGTGTCAAAGAATTTCTAGAATTTTTTTGATTTTGATTTTAAAGGATATAAAGCTACAAAAAAAATAAAGAAAAAAGTGCTGTCTGAGGACTAAAAATTTGAGAGTTTTAAGAGACTCACCATATTTTTAAAGATTTTAAAAGTGTTGCTAGCTTGTAATTTAGCACAACTTAAAGGTCAACGCTCAGTTTTACTCCTTTTTAAGCAAAGTAGAGGTTAAAAAAAAAAAAAAGATGAATCAAGTTGTTGCTTATTCAGAAAAAAGCATATTACTTCATAGAATCGGAAAATTGCAATTTCTTTTTATGTGATTTCTTTTCAGTAGGAGGCTGGATTTAATGTTTTAGTCGGTCAGAACTCTGCTTGTTAGCCGGAGTTTGAAGATGATTAGATATGGCGGTTTAAAAAATGGATGACCTTTTCTTATCGTATATGTACCTCTACGCTGGAATGACGACTTCATTTACTTAAAAAAACAAAAGCTGCTGTTGTTAGTGAGAGTAAATAAATACTCAAAGCTCACAGAAAATCTCTTAAAAATCTACAGAGAATTTATAAACTCTAAATTCAAATGCTCTGCTGTTTTTATGCAAACATGCATGTAGAGTTTTACAAAGCTGGGGATTTACCACAGACCTGTTCAGAACCAAATGTATTTTACTATACATTTACAAGTCTAACTTTGTCTCTGTGCATGGAAACAGCTGCAGGTCATTGCATGAAAACAGCCATTAAAAATATACAACTAGCGCACACAACCTGAAGAAGTTCAAGAATCAGGAAAAAAATGGGGAAGAGACGGGAAAAGAGAAAAATATCAAGGTTTAAAATGTCTTATATCTAAAAGAGCAATTCATACATTTGGGAATAGCCAGCATTCTTCTGGTTATTTTTTTCTGGGTTAGGTAGATGATAAACTTTGCAAAAGACAATGTGTGAACATGCAAGGGTTTTGTTAAATACTAAGAATGTCTAAAAAATATTTTAAAAAAAAACGTGTACCAAAAATTCACTTTTATACCCGTCTAACAAGGCATGTCAAGAAGCTGAACATGCCTTAAGCATTCATTCTCTTTTACAGTGTTTTTTCCATAAGCAACCAGATTTTTCTGTAAGATTTTTTTGTTCTACAGCAATCGTTTCATGCTTCAAAGAAATCTGCAGATTTTTTTGACCTACCCTAGAACAACAGTTAGGATGTGCCAGAGTTCATCTGGCCTCAAAGTACGCCTCTGTCGGACCATGTGACGCTCAGGTACCAACCCTGGGCGCATGGCCATAGTCTGCTTTCTTTAGGAAAAAGGTTCTCTTTAAAGAATCTCTGAATGATTTCACAAAAACAACTAACTTACTTAAGAGACAGACCAGAGTTGGATCAATTTACGATTAAATTTTGGAGAAGAGCATAATCCAGATTATCTGACTGAAGTTCAGTATTGGACATGTAGCCAGAACTCTAAAAGTAAACTTTACAAGTTCTGAAGAAACAACAGGTGTCTGAGAGAAAGGATAGGGGCTCACAGTGGCAGGTTGGCGCCAGTGTTTGGCAGCGGAGCCGCCCGCCACCAGTGTTTGAATGTGTGTGTGCACACGGGTGAATGGGGCTGTGACTGTAAAGCGCTTTGGGCCTTCAAAAGAAGGTAGAAAAGTGCTATACAAGTATGCGCCATTTACCATTTAGCACGGTCCAAACACTGACATAATCAAATTCAATTTTGATTTCAAAGTCTACAATTTTATTTACAACTTCCTATTTTTTAATTCACAATGCATTCGTAAAATTTAAGCTACGTCACAGCAGTGATGAATGTTTGTCCAGAGAGACAAAAAAAAAGCTTTAGGACTGCTCTGAACACAAAACCAAAGGGAGTCAAAAGGCTCATTCAGGACACATGAGAGCAGAAATGACTTCACAGCCCACAGCATATTAGAATAAAAAAAATGCAATCTAACATTCAATTTTTCTTACAGAGTGTAATGAATGTCATGATGAAGATCTGAGTGCCCTGGCCGAGGAAAATGGAGAGCAGCATTCCTTTCCGAGGAGGACGGAAAACATCTCCGTGCACCTGCTTCCATCCAGACTCCTCCTGTGCGTCCTCCTGGACAGGCAGGAAAAGGTATTAAAAACCCCTCAATGCTTCAGGTCAGTTGAGCTTAGAAGTTCACCAATCACCAATCACTGAATGCTCCTTTACAATCTGACACTTGTACAAAGAGCAAACTTAAGGTAGGAATTGTTAACCAAAAGTTGTCAAATATGGTGTGGAGAAACCATTCAGTTCTTGAGATTGATAATTGTCCACAAGTGTCTAATTTAAAGTATGTTAAGCTAGGAAAATGCTGTCCACATCCACACCACATTTTGTATCATATTCCCATGTATCAGCTTGCTGAAACACCCAAGCACCCGATTTATTAGGACAGACGTTTGGGTTAATGACAGCTCTCATTAAGCTTACATAGGTTACGGAAGATTTATCCCTGGTCGATGGAACCTTTATCAAGTTTTCCTGTAAAATGTAGCAAATGTTTATGGGGTTGGAGGCAGCCAGCCAATTTTCTGAAACTGATTTACATTGCACTGTTAAAGAAAAATGCTGAGAAAAATGTTTAATTATATTACACAAATACTCCACAATCTCTAAGACACAATATATGATTTCAGCTCAAATCATTTTGCAGCAAGGTTAGTAAAACATCTTGAAAACCCAACATTATAAGCATCCACTCTTGCGTGAACTTGCTAAAAATTAAAACTCCTCTTTGTAGAATGTTAAAGATGATGTGTTTTTTTTTTTTAGCTCTTTTAAGGGGCTAATTTAAATGACTCTTTTGAATTATCCAAATGGGGGGTCCTGCGTTAATACAATGCACTTGAAAATCTGAATGTCTCATAAGCTGCTTTTCATACGTTGTTCAAACGTTCCTAAACACATCTAGTTGTTAGAGTTGAGTGAGCCTTTACCTGGTCAACCTGGTTGTATCTGGCAATGTCCTTGTGCAGAGTTCTTAGCATGATCATGGCCACCATGCCAGAGAGGAAGAGAACAATGACCAAAGAGTTCATGATGCTGGAAGGAAAAAAAAAACATTTCAAATTAAACAACAAGAAATAAGAGTCAGGAGAATTTTAAAGACAGAATTTCTCTTAGAAGCAAATGACAGCAGTCTATTCAGACCTAAACCACTGGATGTTGGTGTGAGGCATCGAGACCAGGATGTAATCCCACCGAGAGGCCCATTTAATAGAATTGTCTTCCTGTGATAGGAGATTAAAAGTCACATGCATCATGTAGAAATGTGCACAAAGGAGTTATATATAACCAGATGAAATGTGGAAGCTCACCGTAAAAGTCACTGAATAGGTGTAGAGTACTGACACGTCACTGTCAAACACGACAGGCACTTCCATCGGGCTACCATCTTCACAATTTAGATTTTTTTCATCAGTTTGTTTGATGCTGTTGGGCACAAAACGATACAGTGAAACCACTCTACTTCTTTCAGTGCTGTTATCAGTGTGGTTAATGGACATTTACCTCTTTGGTTCTAGGGTGGCACCAACCAGGCGAGCACCTTTCCAGCCTTCGCTCTCCCCGCTGTGGTACGTGATCTTAATGCTCACATGGTTGAAGACATAGTATGTGTTCTTCTCGTTAAACTTAGACTGGAAAAAAAGGCAAAATGTATTTTTGTCAAGAGTTTTCCCCTTCTGCTTTACTAATGTGCACCTGCGTGTTTGGGCCGCTCTAACTGGAATAGCCTGAGTAACAGGCTTTACTTCAGTTCTGTTAGAATGACAGTTTGTAAATAACTATGAAGAGAATGTAACTAAACAGGCAAAACTGGTCAGTCTAAAGACAGAATTTTCTAAATGATAATATCTTTATCTGATACATTTAATCAGCAATGTCTAATAAAGAAAGTTCAACAACATCAAAACAATCCTTCCATCCATTTTTATGAGGGCTGGGCAATAAATTGATTTTAGAGATTAATTCAAAATTGTCATTTAAGATCATTTTTTGGGTAAAATATGGATTTTCTTTAATTTTCCATGCAGAAGCCGGAGAAAGCAAGATCTCTCCAGCTGCCATTGTTTGGAGCAAAGTCAGCTCGCCTGTCTCTTGCAACGCACAGGCATAAAAATGGCAACTAGTAAAAAAGGAGCTTTAGTCTAAGAAAGTCGGGGAGGGAGAAAGAAAAAAAATGTATTAAAATTAGAAATCGAATTGATGTGAAGAAATGTGAAATGTTATTCTTAGGCCACACTGCCCAGCCCCAACTTTAATTACTTTATTATGCAAGTATGTGATTCAATGTTGCCTCAACTTTATAAATGATAGAAAACACCTTTGCAAAAACGTAAGATCTTTTTTGGTTTCTTTAAAAGGTTTTACAGCAACTTGCTGGCATAAATGTTAATGTAAATCCAGTATGTATGAAAAATCATAACTTATTACAATGACTTATTTTTACTTTGTTTTTATTGCAAAAACCATGCAAGTGAAAATAATTTGTAACTTCCTGTTTAAAGTTAACATGTTGGATGTTCTGCTGTTCTATGTTTAAGTTAGAAAGATGAATTTAAATAACTTTTTTCTCATGGTTTTCAAAACTTTTTGAGGTTGTTCATACGTTTATGTCTCAACATACAAACAAATCCACAACAATCAGGTGCTTTTGTCTTAACACTAATGTGACGTGGAGAGACTGTATGCAAATATACCTGAAAGGTTCAAAACGAATTTAGTTCCACTTAAACCTGCTGAACAATTTCCAGAGCCAGTTGGTTTTTGTATCAGTGCGTGAATAAGGAAGCATGAAACCAGCTCTACACAGAAAGGTAAATAAAAGACAGCCAGAACAAGTAACTTTGGTTGTGGTAGCTATTGGTGGAAACATGGATACCTGATTTTAACTTGTAAAAACAAGAAGTAGGAAGGTCATTAGCAAACACTATTGGTTTTCAACATGCCAGCGCCATTTTCAACCAACAAAACTTTTCTGTTGTTTGGAGCGTTGCCCAGTCTCTTCTTACATTATTTTTAAACTAACATTTACTGAGGTGAGCTTAAGTTTACTTTTCTGATTTTTATATCATTGTTTTGTTTTGTTTATCTTAGTTTGCTGTCCTCACTCGCTGAGAAGATAAACAAAGTTTGAGTCATATTGGTTCTTTGGAGTCTCAAGAGCTTATTCAAAATACACTGTAGAAGTAGGACCAACTCAAATACAATCTTTCCAGTGTACTCTTGAATGTCTTTACACAGCAGTGTATATTTTTCCCAAAGGTGCTTCGGAGTGCTCTGCTTTGTTAGACAGGTTCTAGTTAAGCGATTCTTGTTGGTTTGGCAGTTATCAGGCTTGGGAAGAGCAAGTAAAGGGGAATGCAGTCTTAAAAAAAGACTGCATTCACTGACTGAAGATCAAGTCAGTCCTTGATCTTCCACTGGGGTGTGTGTGTGTGTGGGTGGGGGGCTAACTTTCTTTCTAACAGGTTAGGATAACGATTCAAACCCTATTATAATTTAAAATACTTATCATTTCTTCTTGTTATATTGTCTCACATTTAACTTTCTCTGAGGATTTGTAATTGAATATATGCATAGAAGCAAATAGGAAGGAGGGCTCCATACTTTTAAACTAAAAGCATTGCATCTTTTAAGGAAGTTCATAGGGTGTATTAAAATCCTTTGTTCCGGATGGAGTCTGTTTAATTTGTTTCAGATCGAGTCTGGCATCAGGCTGGCATCAAGTGGCCCATTCTGTTACGGAACAAAGCCCATAAACAAAACCACCTGACTAAAAATCTCTTCGGTCGTTGACCAGAAACCACGAGGACGGGTCAAAACAATGAGAAAAAAGACATACGTGCAGCGTTTTACAATTCTTATCGGGACAGGTAAATTATTAAAATGTTATATGTCAACTGTCAGTATTGAAAGTCTGGAACACTTTTTACTTGTTACTATGGTACAGCGGCATGCAAGCAATTACTGGCAAGGAGACGTGTCGTGTGTGCTTTAACTCAGAGGTGTTCAAACAAATAAACAATTGTCCTCTATTTTTCTGTTTGATAACATGATGATTGTTGCTTTGCATTTGTCTCAGACTCATTTGTTGTTCCATTCCTACTCTGTTTACGTCGGCTACAGTGGCCGTTTTGGTTCAGTTGTTCCGCTCTGAAGACAGGCTGAAGGATCGCAGAGCGAACCGAAGCTCAGTCGGAAGGGAAACGAACCAAGACCACCTCCAAAGATGGGTCAGAGAGCGGTTGGTTCCTGGTCCCAGACCAGGGTCCACCTGGGTGTATTCAGACTGAAAATTTGTTCTGTATTATCAGGGGAAATGAACTCTGGTTCACTTTAAGTGGACCGAATGTGTCCAGTCTGAATACAGCTTTATATTCAGAATAAGACTAACAAGAAAAAGCCAAGTTATGTTCAGAATTGAAAACTTACATTGATAACACAGGCATCTTTTGCTCTTCCATCTGCAGTAACCAGACAACCAATAGGGAAGCCAGGGTTACAATACTTCTGACCATCTTCAACGTCGTAGCACCACGTCACTGGCATGTTGTCAATAATCCTGGAAAAAGAAAAGATGGGCCGTTTTATTCAAAAGCTGTGTAAAAGAAATCTTAATGCATATTTCATAGTTTCTTATTTTGTCTTTTCATTCAACATTCAAGTATGTTTGACATTTTTAAAGAAGTACAACAAAATTAAGAGTGCTGACCAGTGATGCTGATAGTTCAACTGCATTCCCATCTTGAGAAAATCCAGTTTGGCCACATCTTCCTTGACATCTTTCTTGTAAATCTTTGTGCACACTGCGCTGCATTTCACATCTTTTTTAAAAGAGAACTGCAAGGAGATGTAATGTATTTTATTAAAGTATTACACTAATGGGAAACTAACACAATGGCCAAATCCGTATTCTTCATCTACCCCTCCTTCTTCTCCCTATCTCTCCAATTGTTGGGGCATTTGGAGAGATGGGGGTGTCTGTAAGGACACCCCCTTACCCCCTTACCGATACCGGATCGGTCGAGGCCCGGGTTAACAACGACCGCCACCGATGCTGTTAACCTACAGGGTGTCGGTGGAAATTTGACTACTGTTGGTCGAAGAAAGAGGGGAGGCAGAAGGGCACGTGGCCAGAGAGAGAAGGGAAAAGGCAGGAACATAGGTTTGAGAATAGGGACTCTTAACGTTGGCACAATGACAGGGAAAGGCAGAGAGCTGGCAGACATGATGGAGAGAAGGAAGGTAGATGTACTGTGTGTGCAGGAGACAAGGTGGAAGGGCAGCAAGGCACGTAGTATTGGAGGAGGATACAAACTGTTCTATCATGGTGTTGATAGGAAGAGAAATGGGGTAGGTGTGATTCTGAAGGGGGAGTTTGTAAACAGTGTTCTAGAGGTGAAAAGAGTCTCAGACAGGATGATGAGCTTAAAGTTAGAAATTGAAGGGGTGATGGTGAATGTAGTCAGTGGGTATGCGCCACAGGTTGGCTGTGAGTTAGAAGTGAAGGAGAGATTCTGGAGTGAGTTGGATGAGGTCATAGAGAGTTTCCCCAGAGGAGAGAGAGTTGTTATTGGAGCAGACTTTAATGGGCATGTTGGTGAGGGCAATAGAGGTGATGAGGAGGTGATGGGCAGGTTTGGTGTGAAGGAAAGGAATCTGGAGGGACAGATGGTGGTGGACTTTGCGAAGAGGATGGAAATGGCTGTAGTCAACACTTACTTCCAGAAGAGAGAGGAACATAGAGTGACATACAGAAGTGGAGGTAGGAGTACCCAGGTGGACTACATCCTATGTAGACGAGGTCATTTGAGAGAGGTTATTGACTGCAAAGTGGTGGTAGGAGAGAGTGTAGCCAGACAGCACCGCATGGTGGTGTGTAAGATGACTCTGGAGGCCAGGAAGAAGAAGAGAGGGAAAACAGAAAAGAAGACCAAGTGGTGGAAGCTACAGAATGAAGAAACTTGTGAGGAATTTAGGCAGAAGTTGAGACAGGTCCTGGGTGGTCAGGATGAGCTTCCAGATGACTGGGAAACTACAGCAGAGATTATCAGGGAAACAGGTAGGAAGGTGCTAGGTGTGTCATCTGGAAAGAGGAAAGACGGTAAAGAGACTTGGTGGTGGAATGAGGAAGTACAGGAATGCGTCCAGAGGAAGAGGTTGGCTAAAAGGAAGTGGGATGTAGAAAGGACTGAGGAAGGTAGACAGGAGTACAAGGAAGCGCAGCGTAGAGTGAAGAGAGAGGTGGCAAAGGCCAAACAGAAGGCTTACGATGAGCTATATGACAGGTTAGACACAAAGGAAGGAGAGAAGGACTTGTACAGGCTAGCCAGACAGAGAGACAGAGATGGGAAGGACGTGCAACAGATAAGGGTGATTAAGGACAGAGATGGAAAGGTGCTAACAACCCAGGAGAGTGTACAGAAAAGATGGAAGGAGTATTTTGAGGAGCTGATGAACGTGGAAAATGACAGGGAAAGAAGGGAGGAAGATGTGGTTGTTGTGGAGCAGGAAGTAGCAGAGATTGGAAAGGAGGAGGTTAGGAAGGCTCTGAAAAGGATGAAGAGCGGAAAGGCCGTTGGTCCTGATGACGTACCTGTGGAGGTATGGAGGTGCCTAGGAGAAACAGCAGTGGAATTTCTAACAAGGTTGTTCAATAGGATTTTAGAGAGTGAGAAGATGCCTGAGGAATGGAGGAGAAGCGTTCTGGTTCCGATCTTTAAGAACAAGGGTGACACGCAGAACTGCAGCAACTATAGAGGAATAAAGTTGATGAGCCACACAATGAAGCTGTGGGAAAGAGTAGTGGAAGCCAGGCTTAGGAAGAAGGTGGAGATCTGTGAGCAGCAGTATGGTTTCATGCCCCGTAAGAGCACCACTGATGCCATTTTTGCTTTGAGAATGTTGATGGAAAAGTACAGAGAAGGTCAGAAGGAGCTGCATTGTGTGTTCGTAGATTTAGAGAAGGCGTATGACAGGGTGCCGAGGGAGGAGCTGTGGTACTGTATGAGGTCGTCTGGAGTGGCAGAGAAGTATGTCAGAGTAGTTCAGGACATGTATGAGAGAAGTATGACGGTGGTGAGATGTGCTGTAGGTCAGACAGAGGAGTTCAAGGTGGAGGTGGGACTACACCAAGGATCAGCTTTGAGTCCTTTTTTGTTTGCTATGCTGATGGACAGGCTGACAGACGAGGTAAGACAGGAATCTCCCTGGACAATGATGTTTGCGGATGACATTGTAATTTGCAGTGAGAGTAGAGAGCAGGTGGAGGAACAGCTAGAGAGGTGGAGGTTTGCTCTGGAAAGAAGAGGCATGAAGGTCAGTCGTAGTAAGACAGAATACATGTGTCTGAACGAGAGGGATCAAGGTAGAAGCGTTAGGTTACAGGGAGCTGAGGTGAAGAAGGTGCAGGAGTTTAAGTACTTGGGGTCAACAGTTCAGTGTGATGGGGAGTGTGGAAAAGAGGTGAAGAGGCGAGTGCAGGCAGGTTGGAGCGGGTGGAGGAAAGTGTCAGGAGTGTTGTGTGACAGAAGAGTGTCAGCAAGACTCAAAGGAAAGGTGTACAAGACAGTGGTGAGACCAGCTCTGCTCTATGGGTTAGAGACGGTAGCAGTGAGACAGAGACAAGAGGCTGAGATGGAGGTAGCGGAGATGAAGATGTTGAGGTTCTCCTTAGGAGTGACCAGGTTAGACAGGATAAGGAACGAGTACATCAGAGGGACGGCTCATGTTGCCTGTGTTAGCGACAAAGTCAGAGAAGCCAGACTGAGATGGTTTGGACATGTTCAGAGGAGGGATAGTGGATATATTGGTAGAAGGATGTTGGAGATGGAGCTGCCTGGCAGGAGGGCAAGAGGACGGCCAAAGAGGAGATACATGGATGTCTTAACAGAGGACATGAAGTTGGCTAATGTTAGGGTAGAAGATGTCCATGATAGAGTGAGGTGGAAAAGGATGATTCGCTGTGGCGACCCCTGATGGGAAAAGCCGAAAGAGAAAGAAGAAGAAAGGGGTGTCTGTAAGAGTTTTTTTGAAGGAAAAGCTTTTTTGTCACGCTGTGCCACGGATGATAAACGCCTTTCTTCACGTGCTCTGAAGTACAGAAGTTAATATTTTATTTTGTTTTAGCATAATTTTTTTAAATTTATAAAATGTATGTATTTTCCGAGTGCTGGCAGCTACGTTCTAATGTGGATGACCAGCGACTATTGACTGCGTCATTGAGTGTAAGCAAAGTCCCAATGAGAAGACACTATTTTTCTAAAGTTCTCCGTTTGGAGGGCTAAATGTAGGGGGTAGGGAGAAGCCGTTGGTGATGTTTCGGCCTAAGAAGCCAGAACATAGACACTCACCTTGTATGGGGAAGACTCTATCCGCTCACCGAACAGCACCTGTCCAAGGTTCTCAGATGGCCGAGTCTCCTTGACATCTTTGCAAAAGTCAAACCTTTAACAAATTTACACACCATCATACATAATGAAAACACAATTTAGGCAAAAAAAAAGTGCAATTCGAAATGATAACTCAGTTGAGACTGAATCAAAAACTTACACATCATATTCATAAGGCAGAACGGACTCCACAGAGTCCAAACGATTGACAAACAGCTGAATCTGTGTCTGTAAAAGGAGACATGCGATCAGAGTTCGATCAGTTCCTGTAGTTACTAATAAATGTTTTTTTAATTTTATGTGCATTTACAACTACACTTTCTAGAAAACTTAAAAAAACCGCCATAAATACGTTATAATGTTATCAAGTCCATAAGCAAACGCGCATATTATGAAAGCATAAAGTAATTTGACAATTTAGAAAGATACAGCTAATAGCATTCCAATACAGCAATCAGGTTTTTGATACGTCATCCAATTGGCCAATAAGATGTACACTTAGGAGGCACGGTCGCTACACATTTTACTGAATCCGAAATCAAAATATTAATTAGTCTGTCAACATAGTAAACAATTTCCAATTCTAAACATGTGCAGACAGTGAATGACCTCATTTGTATCCACCAGTGACCAGGGTAAAATTCCAATACCCAAGATCCAGGTAATAATATAGGCATAGCCGGGGCCTAGGAGAATCATATGGTAAGCTAGCCTTACTTGCTTGCTAGCAATACAATAAACTAACGATGTTTTGTTACATGTTGCTTGCAACAAAAAAAAATTACTTGAATTAAAAGGGGAAGCAGCCATTAATGAATCATACCTGACATTCGGGAACGTCTTTTTCTTCACAAAAACTCACTGGGGCTAAACCCGGAAGGTAAAACGCCGAGCAGGAAAAACAATAAACGACTAGCAAAATGAACAAAACAAAAGACAAGGGTATCCTCCGCTTCATTTTACTACAGACACCAGTTAACAATAATGTAAAGATCTTCTAATAAAACGACTATTCTCTTTTGAAGAGAAAGTTAACGTTTAATGGCGGTTAGCTACAGGCTTGGTCTCTGCTCCGTTTGCGGTGACTGCGCTGTGTGTCTGGACAACCAGTGACGTTCACCCCGTCAAGGGATACGGAAGTCACAAGTTCGCCAAAGGAAGTTGAAAAATTATTTTCAAGATAAATGCACAATGCAAAATTTCGAAGTTCAAAAATATATAAATTTGGCCCCTAACCTAAGGAAAATACTTTATTATCCAAGATTTTGTTTTATTTATAAATGTAACCCAGAAATAATATGTATTTAGGCGTTCAATCATGTCACGAAACATTTATTTTGATAGGCAGGAAGCGATGGGAGACTGACACCGTGGATGTGATGGTGTGGTCTTTAATTCAGCCTTATTCGTATCTTTAATCCTGAAGAATAAACGTCTTCAAGAACTTCAAATAAAGTCTAAAATAATTAATTAACTAACCAGAAAGTCCAAAGTCTTGTGAAATGTAGGAGTGTTAGGAGATTTGCAAACAATGTTACTGTAACCAACTTCCTGGATCTTTTATTTTGGGAGAGGTGTGCTGCCAACAGGTGGGGCCTAAGCGAAAACTCACTGTGATGGTGCCTAAGGTGTCCAGCATCTGTCCATTTACTGCGCGTGATTCAACATAGTTCTTCCTGAGGGGTCGGCTCCGTAGGGCAGGAACAGACATTCGAAAGTTGGCGCTAATCAATGACACAGAGGCACCTGAGTCAACTAAAATAGAGACCTCTGTATTCTCAACCACCCCTCTAATGTAAGAGGTGGGGTGATCCTCATTTGACTCAGAGTCAAGCCCATTAGTGTGTGTCTCTTAACTGTTCATTAAATTTGCAACATTTATTCTATTAAAGTGTTTGCCTTTGCAACTAATAGAAAACATTTTTTTTCACATTAAATAAATGTTATAAAATGCATTATTCAGTAGACCTACAAATTTCCATCATCAGAATTAATTACAATAGTTTTTTTTGTTTTTCACAACATGACAGATTGTTTACTTTATTACTTGGAAAACTAACGAGGTCTTCTTTAGAGTTTCATGTAAAAAACTAGTCAAACTTGAAATTCAGGAGGTCTTAGTTACTATCCCGTTTGGAGCTCTTTTCTAAGAACCACTCCTTTCACCATACCTTTCAACTTGAAATGAATGCATTTATGTATTTTAGCACAAAGCTTGTTTGAATAAAGTTCAGGTTGCTCATGGACTGATAAATGAGCATTTTAAAAAGTAAACTCTAAAACCGGTTAATGTGCACATTTGAATTCAGTTTTACACATCCCATAATACAATTTGAAATGACACAACAAACGATACAAGGCATTTAAACACTAACGGTTTTATTGGAAATATGATGCAAGTGGATCCACTTGGAGGAGGATCATAATATAATACATCCTAACGGTGTAGTTACACAGTAAACTAAATCATATTTTGTCGTCCTGAAGAGAAAAAAATTTGGTTGATGAGTTGAAGAAAAGTTTCAGATTAAAATGTTCAAGAAATCAATTATTTGCTATTTCACATTAACTTGAACTTTTTTTGCTTGTTTTTACTTAAAGTAATCCTTTTAAGCCAGTGGTATTTAATTCCCCTGACCTATTGATCTTTTTGATTTGACAGAGTTACTCAGTTGCATAATCCCATCTTTGTTTGGAGAACCTTTGCTTTAAATCAACAGAAAGGGGGCAACTAGATGGCGTTGAGAAATTAACTTGTTTCTGTACTTTACGTTTTTTTCCTAATAAAACCAAGTTGTTGAAAAGAGTTGAGTAAGCTAGAAATGAATCTAAATTCAATTTGAAATGTTATTCCCATGCTTTCCAGATTTCATAATCTTATGTTTCAATGAGTTCATATAAAAAATTACATTACAATTTCTGAAGCTTGTAAAGTGGCCGATGGACTTGAAAAAGTAAAGAATACCTATTTAAATTTAAAACTGTAAAAAAAAATTGTGTCCATTTGTGGCACTAAACTTGGAAACGGGTTAAGTAATGAGCTCAAAAACTGTTTAATATTCAGAAATTAAAGAAAAAAATAAAGACATTCTAATTTCACAGTATAAGGAGAAGAGGAGTAACATTTTTGAATAGGTAGCAAATATTTTAGATAAAAAGCAAGCCCAATATGTATGTATGTATGTATGTATGTATGTATGTATGTATGTATGTATGTATGTATGTATGTATGTATGTATGTATGTATGTATGTATGTATGTCAAGTTTTCACGTGACACTCCAGTCCACAAGGGGGCGACAACGAGCTCAAATCTCCTCGTCGTCTTGTTTTAAAGTGAACGAACACGAGGATGTAAAATGCGAAGAAGACGAGCCATATTTTTTTTCGATCATCGTCTGCGGCTGCACAGCAAGGTGGCCTGGTGTATTCTTACTCTTTGTACGGTTCTGCTTTGCGTAATCAAAATATAGTGTTTCCCTTTTCCTCCCATAATATTTTGTGCATTTCCATCTGAACAGCTACATCAACGTGCTGGTGAGTTTCAATTTAGCCGAGATGTAGTACTAGTTGCATATTTTTTAGCGCCATTTTGTGTATTAACTGCTTGGTCCTCCTTTCGGTTGTAATGTAATCTGCTGAAAGAATCTCGACAAACTTCATTCCATACTAATTTTTGTAACGACAATTTGTTCCGTTGTAGGCAGAGAGTTCTTCGGCATCATCATGGCAGAGGCAGACCGACCAGGAAAGCTTTTCATCGGAGGGTTGAACACGGAGACCACCGAGAAGGCCTTGGAGCAGTACTTCAGCAAATATGGCAGAATTGTTGAAGGTGGGAGTCAGACTGTCTTCTCCTAACCTTAATTTAAAAACTATGGCTATGATACAATTTTTGATACACAAAAAACGTGTTTGGCCGGTTTTTTCTTTAAATGTTATTTTTGCTGTTAGCAAAAAATCAATGATACCTCGTGTCTGCTAAAAGATATCTTCATTTAAAATCTGGCTAACGTACATTATTTTTTTCTAAATGTATTATATTTAATAAGTCCTTTCTATATTATGTTCATACATTATTATCGTATAATATCACTCAGGCCAATATTTATCAATTTGAGGGTCTGGACCTTCTTGCTGCTCGGGTCAACAAGTTATGAGTTTAAATTGAGCAGAAAGCAGTGTTTCAGTCGAAATGAGGAAACCTAATTAGAAATCGAGGAAACTTTGTTTTTTTGTGACATTTTTAAGCTTTAGAGGAGAAAAATCTCTGAATTAATTCAGATATTGATTTTTTTTGTTTTCTTTTCTTCTTTGAAACATTTCAGTTATTTTGATGAAGGATCGTGAAACAAACAAATCCAGAGGATTTGCATTTGTTACTTTTGAAAGTCCTGCTGATGCCAAGGATGCTGCTCGCGAGATGAACGGAAAGGTAAGTATTTCCTCTCCCCCGATTCACATTTTGTACTGCTTTGAAGGCATCGCATGAAATCTTTTTGTCTTTTTCTCAAAGTCTCTTGATGGCAAGCCAATCAAAGTGGAGCAAGCTACAAAGCCTCAGTTTGAGAGCGCTGGTAGACGTGGACCCCCATCCAATTACTCCCGCAGTCGGGGTCCACCAAGAGGTCCCCGTGGTTCCAGGGGAGGTCCTAGCGGCATGAGGGGTCCCCCCAGGGGTAAGAAATCAGGGCAGCTAAAATGATTTTAGGAAAAGTGAACATTTTTCTTACTTCAATGTAATATCACATGTCTGGTCTGTTTAGACTACTATGACAGTCCAGGAAGTGGGGATCCCTTCTTCAAAGGGATGTCATCAAGAGGTCCCCCTCCACTGAAACGAGGCCCTCCACTTCGTAATGGCGGTCCCCCACCCAAAAGACCTGCACCATCCGGCCCCATGGGCAGGCGTGAGTGTCGGTACTCTGCTTAAGGCAGTCCTTTTTTTCTCGTACAATTCATGTTATAATTTGATGGTTGTTTGTTTTTGCTGATTTTTGATCAGTTGTTTGTTTTTTCATCTGCATTTTCCAGCCCCCATGTCAAGGGACAGAGATCCTTATGGTCCTCCACCCCGAAGAGACTCCATGTCCAGGAGGGACGATTATCCGTCACCGAGGGATGACCACTACAAAGACAGGTAGGAAATTTGTCTTTAGTATACTTTTTTATTATCAAAAGATGGTGCATATGATTTTTAAAAATTATAGTAGTTGTAGTTTAATTGCACATGTCTGCTGAAAGGTAAAATATCATAAATAAACATGACTTTTCAGTTTCTCATTAAACGGTTCTGTTTTTTAGCTATTCCAGTCGGGATTATAATTCAAGAGACTCGAGGGACTACGGACCTCCTCCTAGAGACTATTCCTACAGGGATTACTCCAGTTCCCGGGATGATTACGGGTCAATGTCCAGAGGATACAGGTATGACTATTACCTCTATCTCTGTGGTTTAGAGGTATAGTGTCTGCCCTGAAACTTGGAGGTTGTGCACTGAAACAATGGCGTTGAGGGAGGTAAATGTCTGCCTTTTCTTTGATTAAGTGTCAGAAAATGACTGACATTTAATTTCACGAATTGTAAAAGGACAAACAATACCAATATAATTGAACAGGTAACATTTTTTTGTAGTCAACCTGGAAATTCAACCTCTGTTACCTCTTCTTGCCAGAATGATCGTCTTAGTGATATTTTCTTTGTTTTCTTCGTCTTGTAAATGCTGCCTTTGACCGGTCTTCTCTGCTTTCCTCACCGCTATGTCCGTCTTTCCAGTAAACAAAGGGGATTCCAAGTAAAATTTATTGGAATGACTCCATGTTGACTGTATATCCCAAAGTCTCAGTTTTCAGAAACTGATGGAATTGTTCAGATGGAGCACGCTCTTAGATGATTATGGTAATCCAAAGTCCACTAGCGCTAAAATGTCATCACTGTAACATCTGCGATCAAAGGGTTAAACCACCAAATGGTTCTGTGAGGTCAAAGGTCAAATGAGGAGATTGAATTTCATTCACCCAGGCGTGTGACAACTGGGTTTGGTACTGAAGGGTGCAGTTATTTTTTTACATGGAACGTATCGTTGTTTTCTAGTGACCGTGATGGTTATGGAGGTGGGCGAGACCCAAGAGGCTACATGGATCGTCCCAGCGGTGGTTCCTACAGAGATTCATACGATGGTTACGGTAAGATGCAATTCCACAGGCCAACGATAGATCAGAAAGGATCACAACATTGAGTCAACCGAATACCAAAGTTAATCAGACCGCCACCTTCCAAAAGCTACAAAAACCAACAAATTCACACCTCAAAGGACTTTCCTGACCAGCGCACAAACCTGAAACTTATTGTAGGTTCTTACAAATCTGAATTTGTTCCAGAGTTTAAGTCTATGGCTATGTCAACACAAAAAAGAACAACTCAATGTGATTTGCAAAGTTTTCTACTACAAGGAGCCTTCAAATGTCTTGGAAGTATCAGTTGTTTATTAGCTGTTGCCTTGCAAAGTACTCCCTCAAGGAGTAACCACCAAAAAGCGTCAAGTCTGAAAACCAACCTTCCCTTCACTTGGAACTTGAAATGGAAAATGGCATCTCAGATCAGTGGCATGCTGAAATGGGCAACAGCACTGACTTTTTTCCTCCTGTGCTTGGATATGCGCTGCACTTACCAACTAAAATTATCCATGCTCAATTGAATCTATAACAGTAGAGGAGGAATTACACATGGCATCTAAACAATGAGCACCTCCGAGTGCAATAAAATGTATAAATTGAACCTTTCCAATTACCTGAACCATTGACCCTGCAGGTAACTCTCGCAGTGCCCCACCTTCAAGGGGCCCCCCACCATCCTATGGTGGAAGCAGTGGAAGCAGTCGTTACGATGACTATGGCGGCAGCTCTCGGGACGGCTATGGAAGTCGAGACAGTTATCCCAGCAGTCGGAGTGACCAGTATCCCCCTAACCGTGGCGAGCGGATGGGGAGGCAGGAAAGGGGCCCAGCCCCCCCTGGGGATAGAGGCTACCCCCCTCGTGACTCGTATGGCAGTTCAAGCCGTGGAGGGCCGCGTGGAGGCCGTGGTGGCAGTCGAGTTGACAGAGGATTAGCTCGCAGCAGATACTGAACCGGACTTGGAAATAACAAACAGGCAAACGTTGGTCTTCATTTTCACAAAGCAGCCATGTTAGCAAATGTGGAATAAGGGGCAAAGTTTGACTTGTATAATCAGTTTTATTTTTTTTATGTGGTTTTTTTTCCCCTTAGTGGTTAAATGTTGATGTCACAGCACAATTTCCAAATGTTAGTTTTTTTTGTACATTCTTGGCTGTTGGAATCTGCAATGCCCCTTCATGTGGCTTTCCTAATAAAGCTTTTAGTTGTATCTTGGCATCAGCTCATGGATTTTTCAACACAAGACCAACCTCAAAATGCAACGGACAAATGTAAAGTGACTACACAACCTTGATCGAAAATTTCCAAAATGCAAAGGTGGGTCTGTCCCTGCTAGACTGGAAGTAACCTGACTTCATTATTGAACACATGTGGTTCCGTCTGGACAATGCTGTCTGCAAGATGAGGAAAAATGTTACTGTCGACATGTTCTAATGTAGTTTCCATGGAAATGGATCCATCATCCTAGAGCCACTTGATGGCATGCAGCGACAAAACCAAAGGCAACCAAATGCAACTCGACTGCTAGTCAACAGCTGGTAAGCAAAGCAAACCTTTGTTTCTCGTCTGTAATTGAGTTTCTCGTTATCGTGTAATGCAAGCTCCACTCAGAAGGTGACATTCAAGACATCTTGTGCATCGTGGAACAAAGAAAAAGGTCAACTGAATTTAACCTTTTTTTTTAGTCAATTGTCATCAATTAAATTTTATTTTCTGCAGTAACCAGAACCCTTCTTCTATCAATCAGCTTTATAAACCTTTTTTTTGTTTTTTGTTTTCAATTAGGCCTTCAAAATGAAAAATTTTACAAGAAAAAAAAATAAAGTAGAATCTTTACATTATTAGTAATTGTATCTTGGATTTTTTTTTTTTTGGATAAATATTTAAAACCAAAAATGCATTGAGGCCCACTGCTCAGAATCAACCCTTCCAACTAGCATGCCAATTCAAAAACTGGAAACCTCTGGATCAACGACCTCAACCTAACAGCCCGCCTGGAACAAACAATCCCCCCAAGTTTGCAGTTGGATTAAGGATTACCGTACACTTAATTATTCTAATACAGCACATTTCTAATATCTTTTTTTCTTGAAGGGCAATTTGTTGATGCTGTGTTTCCATTGCAGGGTGAATGCTATTTCATGGAAACGTCTTAGCATTCCATTGGAGTTGTGTTGCCTGGATGTGTCTGGATCCATTTTTACCACCTTGGGAATGTTAGTGGTAAGCAGTATTGGGAATATGATTTAAAAAAAATCACTTAGTGAAATACTCTTAATTCCAAAGTAGTAATAGTTACTAATTTACTTAAGTAAATAACTTCATAAAAAAGTAACTAGTTACCATGGAAAAAAGATTTTCATTGCTGTTTAAAAAAAAGACCCTTTTCTTGTGATCAGGTTGTACATATCAGTTGAAATGAGTAAATGAAAGTACATATACACACACATATACATACAGCATACGAACAGACAGAAAAAGGTTTGTTCTGCACTCCAATATTCTCTTTGTAATCAAAGTTGGCCATTAAAAATTGGCAGCATTAGTGGAAAGGTAGGCTGGTCAACTTCTGATCAGATTGAGCGTATGGTTCTTGTCTTCCCCACACACACAGAACAGACAAAGTTTGGACACACCTTCTCATTCAAAGGAGTTTTCTTTATTTTCATGAAATAATCTACAGGAAATTGTAGATTTAACACTGAAGGCATCAAAACTATGAATTAACACGTGGAATTCCATAACAAAAAAGTGTGAAACAACTGAAAATACGTCTTATTCTAGGTTCTTCCTTTTGACTTGATTACTGCTTTGCAAACTCTTGGCATTCTCTTGATGAGCTTCTAGAGGTAGTCACCTGAAATGGTCTTCCAACAGTCTTGAAGGAGTTCCCAGAGATGCTTAGCACTTGTTGGCCCTTCTGCCTTCACTCTGCAGTCCAGCTCAACCCTAAACCATCTCCACTGGGTTCAGGTGCTGTGACTGTGGAGGCCAGGTCATCTGGTGCAGCACCCCATCACTCTCCTTCTTGGTCAAATAGCCCTTACACAGCTGGAGGTGTGTTTGGGGTCATTGTCCTGTGGAAAAAAAAATGATGGTCAAACTAAACGCAAAGTAAGCACGCCTGCACCCATCTGTTGACACTCTCCCCCACTAGCTTACAGCCCCTCTCAACCCCAACATATTACAGTTGCAACAAAAATGCCGAGCATTATTGGAGCTATCGGTCATGCAGTTTTGAGCCAGGTGCCAGATCAGACGAGGAAAATGAAGACGTACGTGGATCTAGTCGTCTACACGTGGATGCATCAGAATGAAGCGGAGCAGGGAGCTTGGGGCCCACCCAGCATATTCTTAATGACAGAAATAAGCTCTTTTTCAAACACCATTTTTCTGTTTTTTTTTGTTGAATCACGTTTGATTAAAGAAATACTGTACTCAGAAATGCAATTTTGAGCTTAATGATTTTTATACATGTCCTCCATGGGTGGAAAAAAAGCCAAAAGATGTTTTAAATGTTAAATCAAAAATGCGTGTTCTCTACAGAATGCACTCCTCCCTCACCTTCCTTCTCTGCAAGCTGAAAACTGGTGCAAACAACCATCCTTCCTATTCTTGATTATGGTGATTTTTATCAACATCATCTGCTGCTAAAGTTGGAACACATCAATCTCTCTGCTATTTGTTCATCTTCTAAACCCTTTTGGGGTCACGGGGCTGCTGGAGCCTATCCCGGCCACTCGTGGGTGAAGGCAGGGGACGTCCTGGACAGGTCGCCAGTCTTTCGCAGGGCCACAATCGCACACCCTCACATTCACACCCAGGGACAATTTAGAGTAACCAATTAACCCATGAAGCATGTTTTTGGACTGTTGGAGGAAGCCGGAGAAATCCACACATGCACTGGGAGAAAATGCACACTCCACCCATTGATGTTCTGTTTCAGGTCCCCCAGCCGGGATTTGAACCAGCAGCCTTTCTTGCTGTGAGGCAAGAGCGCTAGGGCAGACCTTTAAAATAATGAAAAACGTTCTTATAGTAACTATTTAATTAACATCAAAATCTAAACCTGAGACAGGATTCTGTAAGTAGTTCTGCTCTGGACTCACTATTTCTGCAGCTTTTCCACCTGCTTGGTGTTTGTGTGTGGGATGAGTGTTTTGCCTTGTGTTGGAAAACAACATAGTCTCCAGTTGGCTACCATGAAGAATGACACTTCCTTTATCCCATCATAATAACTTAACTCTCCCAGTTTCCCCTTCAGATACTTTGACACAACACCAGCTGCTGGTGTGTTTGGTTTGCAGTAACTGTATAATAACAAAAAAAGTAATTGGATTACTCTGTAAAAATAATGGTGTTAATTAATCAACACTTAATTGCTGTTATTTGAAGCACTGGTTGTAAATGTAGCTTTCTGATTTTTGGGGGGTTTTGGGTTCTAGCTCTTCTTATTTTAAAAATATTAGGTGGACCCTGCCTTAAACAAAGTGACATCGTCCACTCCATTACTTATCCTTGTAACTGCTGCATATTTATCTGAAGTTAATGAGCTAAAGCGCAATGATTTAAAACAAAGTACTAAAATATGATTGTTTTTGTTTTTTCCAGGTCCTGGCAGAACCTTCTCTTGAGGTTTGGGCTGGACTGCATCAAGTGGAAGAACTTGTAGAAAGAGGAGCAAGTTAAAGTTTTGATGAAGTTTACAGTTGGGCTTAATAAAGATTTTGGAGGGAAAAATGTTTTGCCTCATCTCTTTCTATATACATATATATTTATAATAGTAAATATTAAAGTACAAGGAAAGGGAGTCATGGTTGAACTTCCTATATATATATATATATATATATATATATATATATATATATATATATATATATATATATATATATATATATATATATATATATATATATATATATATATATATATATATATATATATATATATATATATATATATATATATATATATATATATATATATATATATATGTGTATATATATATATATATATGTGTGTATATATATATATATATATGTGTGTATATATATATATATATATATATATATATATGTATATATATATATATATATATATATATATATATATATATATATATATATTAAAAGGCTGGTAATTTTAATGTGATGTGTTGATTTCCATCAATCACGAGTGGTTGTGTGCATCTTGAAGGATGTGCTGCTCTGCAGGAGGAAGCTCTGCTTGTCGAGGTGCCTGTTTGCCAGTAGGGGTAGCGTGCAGTGGCCGCGTCCTCCTCCGCCAACTGCCTCTTTTTTTTTTTTTTAACTTGTAGCAGAAGTGCGGATGTGAGTTGCATGTTGATGGGTAGCACAGCAGCTTCAATATTTTTTTTAACGATGCAGTTTTAGGAGGACCGCGGAGCTATGAATCCAGAGGAGCAGACGGTAACGTGGTTGATCTCGCTGGGGGTGCTCAGCTCGCCCAAAAAGAACATAGCGGACCCGGAGGAGTTTCTAAAAGCATCCCTGAAGGATGGGGTCGTCCTGTGCAAGCTCACGGAGCGCCTCATACCCGACTTCACTCCCAAGGTGAGACGTCGAGTTCACCGGACAAATGGCACCAAATTAACGGCTCTCTGGTGGAGAAGAAGGAATAGGCTCGCCGAAAGCGATACTGACAGGAACTTAGTTGTCCCTGCAGACGGCCCTGCTGCTGTGTGTGTGTCCCCCAGCCGACACATTTTACCACCGAATGTTCCTTTATGTCGCGTGCTTATCTCGAAGTTTTAGCAACACTTTAGATTCACGCGCGCTGGCTTTTCAGGGAGTTGTTTCTGTACGTGTGGAAAAAAAATCTGTTCCGCATTCTTGACGCGAGCGGGTCGGTGTGGAGAGATGTTGTCAAAATACGACGAACTTGACACTTCAAGAGCACGGAGGGCGGCAAATGTCATAAGTGTGAGCGTGCGTGGTACTTTATTTGTATTACACATGACATTATAGACTTTTAAACTGGAAAAGACGCGCCATAACTTATGCTAAACGCAAAGATGGCAAAGTTGATAGTGATAACAGTTGCAAATGTAGGTCGTCACTTCCTCTTGAACGGCTGTTCTTCCCGGTGCGACCTCCCCTTTGAAAAAAGTGCAAAGCGCCGCCACTAGCGTAAAGACGCAGAACGCAACCGGAAGCAACACTTTTAAGTTGCCCACATTTGCATCTTACGGCTCTAATACATGTGTTTTTTTTTCTGACAAGTTGCTACATTCAAAAATAAAAACGGTCCCTCCCCCAAAAATATGTAAATGTCACAGTCGCCTGTAACTTTTATTGATAAAATACCATATTTTATTTTGAAATCTGGGGAAGCGGCCGGAAGCTTTGGTGAAACAAGTTGTTCTTTACATTTGTTTGGTGTAACGGCTTGAAAATGCAAGTAGAAAATGAAGGAGAAATGTAGTCATGCTTTCAAGTATGTTATTATATCACGTTGGGATTATAAACATGTCACTTTACTTGCTTCTAAGTCGCATTGAAATGAAAACCGTGTCTGCTAGGTGCGTATCAGATAAACAGTTTGCTTCACCAAAGCTAGATACTAGACGTTTTTCTATTTATCTAGTGTTTTGTTTTATAATAGTGTTCTCAAGAACCAAGAACTGAAGCGGAATGCATCTCCAACATCCGAGAGTTTTTAAGAGGATGCTCGTCCTTGAAAGTAGAGGTAAGGTGAATCTGATGGACTTCTTTTTGCCTGTTTTACCTTAAAGACATGAGGAGCTGACCTTTGACCTTTATCACTATTACCTGTTTACTCTGTCCTTGGAATCTCTTGCAGGTCTTCTGTCTGATTTGACCAACTCTTGCTTGTGTTTGGGTATTTGTTGTGTGAGCCACTTTCTAGGCTGTCACTCACACTTACCAGGGATTGCTGGTCAAAATCCTTATTTATTTGTATTATTTTTTGATAAATTCTTAATTTTATTTTATTGTTATAGTGCTTATTGTCAGTAAAGACCTCTAGGTACCTTTTGCAGGTTTCTATTGCTGAACAAGAAACCAGGCGAATTGCTTACAGATGTTGGGAGTTTACCTCTCTACCAGCCTGCCTGTTTTTACCACAGCAGACATTAATGTCTCCCTCAACTTTATAAATAATCGGCTCTGGTTAGAGGCCCAGAAATGATTCCTTTGAAGCGTTAATCGAGTCAGCCCAGCTTGGTCCACTCCGGTGGTTTACTAGGCTTGCCCAGCTGGCTTGTTATGTCTGAGAGGTCTTCTTTGCTCTTATTCACCAGCTCGGTTTTAGCCCATAATTAGACCTTTCGCAGTCAGCCAGTAGGTCATGGGCAGAGGTCTGTGGAGCGCTTCTGCCAAATGTATCAGCCAGAAAATATCTTTCAGTCATTCGGGGAGAGCATACTTTCCTCTTCTTTTTCTTTCTTTCTTATTCTTTCTGTTATATTACTAAAGCAAACCGTGCCTGTAGGCCAAGTTACTACATACATAAAGAGAGCAGCAGCCATTCTGCTTTCACTTCTGCTCTGCGAGGACAAAAAAAGGAAGACTGCTGCTTTTGTTGAGCCTCAGAATTTTTTTTTACTGCATAATATTCACCAGAAAAGATGGACTGGTCAGAATTCTTTTTTTTTTTTTTTGGATGCTAAGAAGACAAATATTTATGGGAACTATCACACTTTTAATCACAGATTGTCTCTGTTAAACATGGCTTACCTGTCTTTCCCTCTGTTTTTCTTAGCTATGCAACAAAATTCCGATTTCCAATTTTTAAACAAACATAAATTACACATGAACCACCTTATTGTTGATTAATAAAGAAAAAAGACAGACAAAGTGGATTATAACAGCTATATAGATCCTGGGATGACCTCATATTGGCCGCCATACTGGTCGAACATTGCCCAGAGGCTGCACACAGCACAGTTTATACTACTTAAACTCTATATTTAAGATGTTTTATTTAAAATGTGAAACCTTAGCCAAAGGAGGAAAGAAGATAGCTGTCTTGGACCGATTAGGCAAGCAGTGAGTGTGCAAGTGTGTAAAGGAAAGTGGACAGGAACCACAGATGAGTATGGCCCGCCATTTCCTTCTTTTATTAAAGACTGAAAAATGACGGAAAACAGGCCATGTACATAGATAGATAGATAGATAGATAGATAGATAGATAGATAGATAGATAGATAGATAGATAGATAGATAGATAAAAAAGCTTTTTATAAAGGGCAGCTTTTGGTTTCTAACATCCTCTTCTCTGCTACCTGTCCATCCAGGGCTTTGAACCAGAGTGGTTATATACTGGAGAGAATTTCGGCAAAGTTCTGGCTACTTTGATGGCATTCAATTTTGCTACACAAGGTAAGAGTGAAGCTCTTTTTCCCAACAGTGAATTTGACCCTTGCTGGATGACTTGCTTCTACCTAAATCCCTATCTGCTTGATTTGGAGGATGTTGCCCTTTTGTTTATTTATTTTTTTTAGACCTTTGCAATAAAGGATAGTGTGTAACAGATGGACAGCTGGCATGGCAGTATGTGTTTGTGTCATGCTGTGTTCCATGTTTCCTCACATGCATCTCTTGCTGAAATATTTTCTGTTCTCTGCAAATTTAGATTGAGCACCAAAAAATAAGTGAAGTAAAAAAAATGGTAAAGAAAACAAATCAAATGATAGAATGTTAGAGTCTTTGATCACTGTCTTTTTTTTCTTCCAAATCCTTGTTTAGGGTCAACTCACATACTGTTTCCATTTGTATTCTTTTCATATTTCCCTTTACAAATCTAAAACAGTTTATTTTTTTAAATAAAGATTTTAAAGTTGATTTACTGCATTGAAATCTTACATATCAGTTCTTTAAGGGTGTTCTAACCTGCTGCTTTTCCCACTGTAGAAGTGGTGGCATATATGTCCTAACTTGCACTTGGTTGTCAGCACATGCTGTTTATTTTTTCTCCTGAATTCATTCCCTTGTACACATCAGAAAGTGGTTTTGGTCTGAGATGATACCAGTTGCACATTTTCAGCACAAAATCTGCATTTAGCAAATGAGTAACAAAAAAAAGTAGTACCTATAATACATCAAGGTTAGATTTCCTTTCAGAGAGATCTGGGTTGAGTTGTGATTAATTCATGGTTGGACTAGTTGGAGGGCTGCATGATATTCCCTCCTGCCGTTCCTGTTTTGCAAAAAAATGGCACCAATAAGGATCTTGTTAATTAATGCCCATTGTTCTAAATGTCATCCAATGAAATGCCGTGAGGTCAAATGTTAGAGCTTAAAACCTACTTTTCATTGCTTAGGCATGCCAGCAGCAGCAGCTGCTATTGTGGATAAGCTACCGGTAGTTTATAGCAAAGACAAAAAAGCACAAAGGGCTGCTTTTATTCAGTGGTGCATGTGTAGCTGTTTGTTTCATTTAAATGCTTTGAATATTATATCCTTAGATATAAAGAGCTAACCGCAGATTTTTGCTGACACATGGGCTTGTTAGGCTTCACGCTGTGTAAAAAATGGAGAGTGTGTGATCCATGAGCTTCACCTGTCACTGCCATCGGTGCCATTTTTCATTCTTTTCACTAAGGCTTTTGTAAATCATTCTGGCATTTCTGGCAGATGAAGCCAACTCCTAATCATCTGCCTCTTTCCAGCCAAACATTTGTCGCTGTAAAAAGAAGAAGTGTTCCTGCTTTTTTTTCCTTTTGGTAAATGCGTGTAGAGTATTTAGCTTTAAATCCTAATTTAATATGAAACGCCTAATTGATCCTAATGAAAGCCTTTTGGATCAAACTATTTTCTGTCTTGGGACTGCATTTGCCTCAGAGATTTGCAGCGTCTCCATGTGTCACTGTACAGCATAAATCCTCTCATCGTAATGGATACCTAGTGTTTGTCCGCTGGGCAACAGCTGGCTGCAGCTGATGCATGGATCCAAGTTTCCCTGCAGGGCCGCGCGGCTGAGGAGAAGATGAACTGTAGTAAAGGAAATCAGATTTTCAATTTTCTTTACATTTTAGCCCCTAAAAATGAAACTTATAGCACACATAAAGTTGGCTAACTAGTATTAGACAGCAGTTAAAGACAGTTGGATCACATTTGTTTTTTTTATGTCTAAGCCATAAATTATAAAAATTTGGTTTCTCCCCTGTATTTGCTTTTGCCTTTGCACGCCTTTTGAAAAAAAAATTTATGTAGTACAATGATACCCCATCCACAAACAGGTTTAAAGTGACAGGATTTTTATTTGGGGGAAAAATGTTTTCCCCCTCACCAAAGGTAAAAAAATAAAAAAAGTACAAACGAGATGGATAAACTGTGAGTAACCATATTTTCTGATGGATTATAATCTGTTTGACAGAGAAGCAAAACAAAATGTCAGATAGATAGATGTGAAAAGAAAAAAACCCCAGAATGCCACTATTTAAAGAATTTCTGGACAAAAAACAAATACGATGACGTGAGTTTCGCAAGAGTTTCAAAGCTATTAAAAAGCTTCTGAGACTTATCTGAACCATATTTTCCACTAATTGAGACAAAGCGGAGCTTCCCAGGACTGGAGTGACCAGACGACCTAAAAAAAGTGAGTCATCAAATGCATCATTAAAGAACCCAGAACAACATGCAAAGACCTACAGGCTTCACTTGCCTCAGAATAAGGTCAATTTTACAATTTACCAATAACACAGAGTTAGGGGGGGGAATGACCCAAAGAAGAATTCAAAAACTCAACTCGCATTTAAAGACACAGCTGTGGTCTGATGAGATTTAACTGTAGATAGAAACTTTTAGCAAACATCTGATAGAGCCTTTTATATTAAAAAACACAAACACTGAAACATGGTGGTGGAAGTGTGATAGTCTGGAGTAGCACATAGCTTTAGTAACTATATAATTTGCTGTAAATGAAACGAGAATGTCTTCTCTCTACCAGAAAATAATTATGAAAAATGGCTCTGCTATCAGTGATAAAGCTGAAGATGACTTTGGTTATGCAGCAGTATGTTAACCCAGAATACACCTGGAAGTCTATCTTTGACTTGCTCAATAAACGAAAACAATGGAAACCCTAAAATGGTGTTGGCTTAGTAACTCAGAAGTTGAGTAAGATTCAGTGGCCTGGACTCATTCTCAAAACCATCCTATTTTGTTTAATTAAAGCAATGCGCTAAATAAACCCACAATTTATCCTCAGGGACATAAAAGAAGAGCAGTTGGCAGAAATGACAGCTTGTCAGCAGCCATCATTGGTACCACCACCTTAGTGTTTTTTTTTTTTTAGAACACCCACTTTTTCAAAAACAGAAGACTTTTGTTCTACCCCCTGAAATTAAATGATTGTCATTTGATTATTTTTATTATTATTTTTCATAGTTTGGCAAGGGATGCAACTTATACTCCACAGCGACTTATATTAGAAATAAATTGTTGTTGTTGTTAACCCTCCTGTTATGTTCATTTGTGAGGAACAGAGATGATGTTTCTGGGTCAATTTGATGTTTGAGGTATGTTAAGTGTTAAGAGTATGTTAAGTGACTCAGAGAATCAGCAAACCTTTTTTTTACAGTAAGATCTTGAAGGCTAACAACATAATATTCTATTTTTCAATGATTTCATAGATTCAGAAATGCAATAAAAAATGACAACTGTTTCTACAAATACAGGATGAAAACAGAGTATTAGTTGGCCAATGATGCTTCATGAAAGGAATAAATAAATAAGTTTGAGAAAGAATTACTGTGAAATTATGAGATAAACATTCTGCTATGATTGTGTCATATAAGGTTGTGAAAGTTATTAGTTCTTGGTCTCAGATTTTGTCAAATAAATTTCCCGTTAATATGCGACTTATAGTCCAGTGCGACTTATCTGTGTTTTTTTTCTACTTTATAATGCATTTTTGGGCTGGTGCGACTTATACTTCGCAACGACTTATAGTCCGGAAAATAGAGTAATTAGAATTTAAACAAAGATAAATGTCAAAGAAGCTAATAGTCAAGCTAATAATGTAAAGAATATTCCCTTTGATTTTTGAAGCAAGGGATATTCATACGATGTAAATATGTTTTTTTTTCTTTAAGGATCATTTCTCTGTTTTCTTGCTTTATTGATGTATTTCTTTGAACACTTTGCCTATATTTTTAGCAAGTTATGAGTTTGAAATTCAAGAATAGATTTATAAAAGCAAACTGAAACTAAAACTAAGAAGACAAAACCTACATTTTTCATGAGTTTTTTATGTTCTGAAACTGAAATCCTCGCATTTTTAACATCTAGGGTTGTTTACTCAGAGGTTGCTTTTTCTGACAGAATACGTCTGTTTTGATCAAATCTGATTAGTCGCTGTGGATTTAGAAATGCGTAGCCTTCGAGTGCCCACTGGCCTTCAGTGATGAACAGTGTTCGGATGAGTCATGACCTAGCCGTCCGCTCTCCCAGTGTGTCCTTATGCATGATCTGTGGGGGCGAGGATGATGATGGTGTGTGTCTATGCTAAAAACACATGTTTTTGTGTGTCTGCAGACTGTGCTGCTGAGAGATGTCCACAGTCTGCATCGTCTTCCCCTAACCAGGCGACTTCCTTACAGACACAGGGCTCCATCAAATCCAAAGGCTCTCTAAGAAGACAATCCAAATCAGTGGTATAGTATATTCTGACCATTTATGGCTAATCTATTCCTACACACATAAAACCATAATAATATATTTCCACAAAGATTATTTGAATAGATTGTAGCATTCAGACAACAAAACATAGTTCAACAAAGCATTCTGTAAACTCCCTATGCGATTTAAAAAAGGCAAAGCATAACACTCTCCTACTCTTGGGAATGGATTTGTTCTAATTTATTTGGGTTCATTTATACTGTGAGTTATCACAGTCTATCGAAGTGTACACCACTTAAAAAAATAAAGGACTTGTCTCTTTCCAGACAGTGTCATTAACTTTTCACTTTCAGAACAGCTTTGATTCATGGCTTCTAGCAGTAATAATTGTGGTCTTAAGGTGGCTTTTAGTGTCCAGACCAGTTTGACTGTGTGATATAGACACGAGTGGGACAGAAGGATTCACGGTACATTTTTACTGTGTCAGTGCAACGACAGAAGCAGGTAGAGTATGCACAATTTCTACTCAAGTAAAAGTAGTTTTGCTATGAAATATGGTTACCCAAGTAGAAGTAAAAAGTAGTCAACAGAAGAAATACTTGAGTAAGAGTAATAGTTTAAAATATATACATATTTTTTCCAAGTACCGTAATTAATGTGCAAATCGTGGTATTTTCAGATGTGTGGTAGCCAAAGACTAACGGTCAACACTCAGTATTTAAGCTTTTGCTCTATTCTGTTGAAAAAATTGCATCTGATCCAGTTGAGGTGAATTTTAAATGTTGAATAAAAGGTGTTTTAACAGTCCATGCATCACTGCTGCTTTAGTTTACAGCAAGTTGTTGGAGGCTCTGATGTGTTGGCTGTGGTTTAACAGTTAAAGCTATGCTGGGGAGATTGACTGTTTGAAATCCTCGTACTTCCTTCCACCTTTTTAGACAATTATCTGGTAATTATCCAAGAATAACTGTATGGCTGTAGCGATAATTTAACAAGTGTGTCTACATGTGAGAACATTTGGCCAGAGAAGACTGACACTGACGAGTCAGAAGTTCACCGATCAGTTGTCTAATTGTAACTTATCTTGCTCAAAAATGATTTGAACAGGAAATGTCGGAGAACGGCGGTGGCGGACAGCTGATGGTAAAGGCCCGCTTCAACTTCAAGCAGAACAATGAGGACGAGCTGTCCTTCAACAAAGGCGAGGTGATCCTGGTGACGCGGCAGGAGGAAGGAGGATGGTGGGAGGGCTCGCTCAACGGCAAGACAGGCTGGTTTCCCAGTAACTACGTCCGCGAGGTCAAACCCTGTGGTGAGTGGATCTGTGCTGCCTCCGAGACTTAAGTACAAATCCTTTTATTAAACAACAAGCCGGATTTTGAGTGTTAAATCCAGAAATGATCATGGATATGTGGCTGTTGTGTGAATTATTACTTACTTGATCTTATTTGTTTGTTTCTTTCAGAAAAGCCATTGTCTCCTAAAGGGACTCCGCTGACCAAGAACTATTACATGGTGGTGAGTTCTGTTAAAAAATCAAAATAATTTATTTATTTAATTTATTTTTAATGTGTATCTTATGAATTTTTGAGTACAGCTTAATAATTGATACTTTAATGTCATTTATTTTAATGTTTTCTACTACATCTACCCCATTTACGATATGAATCATTCTAAGTTTTTTTATTAATATATTTTATATTTAATAATTGTTTTTTTCAGCGTTTGTTTTTTATTCGATCTTTCATCAGGCATATTATTACGTTTAAGAATTAGGGACATTTAAAAAATAAATAAATAAATGTATGTATGAGAATAAAATCAAAGCTTTACGAGAATAAAGTCGTAAAATGATGAGGAAAAAAGATTGTAGAATTATTGGTAGAAAAATATTTATTTTAAAATATATAATTTCATAAGTTATACTTTGAGAATTTACCATAATAATGTCATAATTTATGCGGCATAAGGTTGTTTATTAAAGAAAAAAATGTCCTTGTAAAATTACAAGTTTTTTTCTCATAATTTTACGACTTTATTCTCATATATTCATTTCTTTCTTTCATGGTATCCCTAATACTGTCTAAATTACTTTCCATCCTTTTATAGAAATAAAACAAATTTAACATATAAAAAAAAGTTAAAAAGGATTACAGTTTTTATTTCCTTTTTGGCCTAGTTTGATGCCGGTTTTATAGTGCAGTATAACGCTGTGCATGTCTGGTTTCTGACAACAGTTACCAAATCCCCTCGATTTGCTTCTGCAGGTGGTCCAGGATATCTTGGAACATGAGCGAGAATTTGTCAAAGAACTGCAAACAGTTTTGACATGTTACTTGCGACCCTTACAAGCCTGCGACAAGTAAGAGCAACATCACAAACAGGAAACACATCCAATCATGGCTGCCTAGGACGCAACTGATTGTCAATAAATAGTTTTCTAAATGTTTGTCTTTTTTCTTCCAGCACATATTTGTTTTTTACTTCCCTGCTTTACACCTTTCCATTGATTTGTCATGTTTTCATGATTCTCATTCTCTCTGCTTATGCAAACATCTACGTGTTTAGGCTGCCCAGTGCAGACAGCGCCACCCTGTGTGGGAACCTGGAAGAGATTCTCACCTTCCAGCAGGACCTGTGCTCAGCTTTAGACGATTGTACAAAGTAAGTCATGTAGAAAAGAGCATATGAAATTAACAAATATTCTAGATTTGCATGAACTGCTGCAAAGGGTTGGGTATCACATGATTTCATTAAAAAAATGCCTGGTTAGATTTATTTATTGATTTTGATTCAATATTGATTTCTTTTTCAAAATTCCATTCAAAATATTACTAACAGTATTAATTCTTGCATTTAATGCTAACAGAAAGCAGTTCTTTTTGTTTAAAGACAATGGATTCATAGATTTGATGATTCAGTGAAGCTTTTTTAATTCAGGAGCTGATTGCTTTAGCAGAATGGGCAGGTGCAAAGACTGGAAAATAACAATAATTTCCATAAAGCAGGTCAGGAGGGAGAACCATAAAGTACTCCTAAACTTCCTTGTAGGTGACTGCATTAACTGTGAGCCTGATAAAATACAGTGCGTCCAGATTGTATATAAGGGTCAAAAATGTCATTCTTTGTTTTTTAATTACACTCATGGATTATATTATGTCCTGGGGCTCTTTGGATCACTGACATCAATGCCAGACACCTGTGATAATTAGTTTGCAAGGTGAGTTCAATTAAAGGAAAAACTACTAAATAAGGATGTTCCACATTATTAAGTAGACTGACATTTTCAATAAATATAGGAAAGAAAAAGGATCTCTGCTGCTGAAAAGCCTGAAATAGTTAAGTGCCTTAGACGAGGTATGAAGACTGAAGCGTGATCATCGTAATATTAGATTTGTGGCTGATTCGGAGCACAGAGGGGTTTGTAGAGATAAAGGCAGGATGATGACGCTTTCTGCCACACAAATGCATCCAATCAAGAGAGCACCTTCTAAAATATCATTACAAAACAGCAGCGATATATTTGAAGCTGCTGGTGTCTCTGGAGTCCCACAAACATCAGGGTGTAGGATCCTTCAGAGGCTTGTATTTAGATGTCAACCTTCTGATTGGCCACCCCATAAATAACACTAACAAGCGGAAATGGCTGCAGTGGTTAAAGACATACACGAAGAACAATTTTCAAACAGTCTTGTTCACTGATGAGTGCCATGCAACCCTGAATGGTCCAGATGGATGGAGTATTGGGTTGTTAGTATATGGCCACAATGTCCCAACAAGTCTGCATTGTCAGCAATAAAGTGGCAGAGTCATGTTTTGGGCTGGAATCATGTGGAGAGAGTTGGCCGGATCCTTTAGGGTCCCTGAAGGTTTGAAAATAACCTCTGAAGAGTAGGTGGAGGTTCTGACTGACCACCTTCTTCTGTGGTACAAAAAAAAGAACAGTGCTTTTCATAACAAAATCATCTTCACACATGATAATGCACCATCTCATGCTGCAATGAATACATCAGCATCATTGGCTGCTACTGAAAGAATAGGAGATGAACTGGTTGTGTGGCCCCCATCTTCCCCTGACCCCAACCCTATTGAGAACCTATGGAGCATCCTCAAGCAAACTATCTATGAGGGTGGGAGGCAGTTCACATCCAGACAGCAGCTCTGGGAGGCTATTCTGACATCCTGCAAAGAAATTCAAGCAGAAACTCTCCAAAAACTCACAAGTTCAATGGATGCAAGAATTGGGAAGATGCTACAAGATAAGGGGTCCTATGTTCAAATGTAACTTGACCTATTAAGATGTTTTTGATTGGAATAGCTTTTGGTTTAAGTAAATATGATTTCGTAATGCAAAAAATTCAACAAATTACCATTTTCAATTCTTTTGAATCTATCAAACGTTATGGAACTGTTGTGCGTAATAATGTGGAACAGTGCATTGAAAGAAACAAATACTGTTATCTTTAGGTTTGTTCAAAAACATTTAATATATACTCTAATGGTTAGTGACTTGAAAATTATGCTGATTCTCATTTGCATTGATAATTAAGAAAGATCCTAAAAAAATCCCATTTGAGTAATAATTTGGAACACACTGTACAGTTAATGGAGCAGCAGCAGTAGATGACAAGTATCATTCGAACATGGCTGACTGAGGAAACACTAAACCTCAGGAAAATTCTGTGCCCCTCTGCTGCTCTTCCAAATGATGGCTTTGGAATCCCAAGGAATGGTTTTGTTTCCTTTTCTCTTGAATTGAGGGATAAATCCTCGGTCTGTGGTTCATGAGTGGTTTGACGTGAGGACTGCAGCAGCTTAAGTCCATGTTGTGATGTACGTGTCCGTTGTGGCTCTCAAAGATCTAACAGCAGTCCAGTCCTCATGGAACTCACTGATCTACTGAATGAGCTTCATATTTATGTCAGGTTGTCCTTCCATTTAACTTCCCATTAATGTTTTTGGATAGGGCTCTCAGTGAACAGCCAGCTTCTTTTTGGTCTTACACCCCCTCATTTCCAAGTAACATTTTAGAGCCCAGGATTGTGTTTTGTTGATCCAGACAGACCCTTTTCAGGACAGGAAAGAAGTACTAGTATTTCAAACAAGTAAATTGATAGCATGACAGAATGTCGTTTTATGTTGTTTCCCAACCCTTTAATATTTCTCTACCTTGCCTTCTCGCCTTTTCTCTCAATGTGCAGAGTCCCAGAGGGGCAGCAGAGGGTGGCAGCCTGCTATTTGAACCTCATGCCTCAAATCAAGAACCTTTACCTAACCTACTGCTCCAGCCATCCCTCAGCTGTCTGCATCCTGACAGACCACAGGTAAGAACAAGACCCCCCATGAGGTCAGGTGACTTCACCTGGAAGAGACGTTTTCTGACGTTCAAATTTGCATCTGTAGTACTAGATTTTTGATTACTAAATCACATGTCTTAAATGAGATTGACTGGTTTTTGATCAATTAACAATTAACAAAAGTGTGTAAAATGTTCCAATAAACCTAATTAAAAGAATAAACTCAAGCAGTTTATAACATTCCAGTATTCCTTTTGTTAAAGGTGTTTAATCTTATTGATGTTTGAGGTTTGTAAGAACTAATTGTTGTCGTCTTGCCAGCCTGTAGTAACACTTCAGTTCACAAGGTGTCAGAGTGATGCTTTGTTGACATATTTCACGCTAAAGTTAGTTTATGCAGGTTCAGGACGTGAATAAAGTTTCCTTCAAATCCCTTCTCACTATTCTTAATGTTGATGTGAGTTTAGCTGTCAATACTGTGGGGAAAAAGATTCATATCAGTAATATTAGTGGAGCTGGTATGACGATTTTTAGCAATGTAGAGAATAATTGTCTGGGTCCTCATGCACACTCTTCAGAATGCACACAGGAAGTTGACTGTTGACAGGATATATAAAGTTGTGGTTATGTTAACAAGCAAAGCGAGGCTTTCTTTCACAGCGAGCGCGTCGCGTTTCAGTCGTAGCGTCCTTGTCATGTCACTTGTAATTTACCCAGTGCTGCCACGCCGCGTTGCTGCAGCATTCTGTTTGGTCGAAGCTGTGAGTTGTGGAAAAGCGTGCATGACACTGCTTTCAATGGAAGCTGGAGGAAAATTGTCATGTTATGTGAAATGATACGATTTCATGAGCAACTTAATAGTGGCGAGCAGCAGCGTGCGATCCTTTTTTTTTAACTTTCAGCAGCAATAAAATCTACAGTCTGCTGATACCACAGGAAATGCTGTTTAAACGCTGTTACAGATTATATTAGAGAAATGGAACACTACTTCCTTTTCCTTTAGTATGTTCTTTCTTACTGAAGCATAAATCAGTAAGAGCTTATCAATATTCATTTCTATTTGGTGGGTTATAGATACAGTTATTTGTTGCAAAATGATGTTGTTTCTTACATAAATGATTCTGTGTTCTTTGTAACTTTGCAAATCTTTACTTTAACCATAAAATAAAGAATAATTTGAATAACAGAGAGAAAAGAGCAGCAAACATAAGATTCCTACATTAAAAATGGACATTTGTGTGAAGTAATTTTTATGTCAGTAAAATTTTTCACCTTAAGTTTTGTTTTGACTGTATGCCACCATAGATTTTTATGCAGGTTATTTTATTGCATTTTTGTTTAAGTATTATGATTATGCTTGTAAAATAATTTTGAGATTTCTAACCCTCTTTGCAGTACAAACAGTTTTGTTTATGAATTTGATAACGTTATTTATGGTTTGATTTTGCTGCAATTCTATTATTTATTTCATAGCAGCACTCGATGTTTTGGTGTAAAACTTAAAAAAGTTGAAAAAATTTATTTTGCATTTTTGTTTGTAGTTTTGTTCTAGTTTTAAATATTGGGCTTTTCTGGGCACTTAAAAATGACTGATGTCCCCTGAAGTATTCTTCCATTTTTATACACTTATTTAATTTACCCATTGTAAATTCTTCCCCAAATTTGTAATCTAATCCATCAGGTAATTGAATAGGCTGTGAATATTCATTACTATTAAACCAGTGTCTTACTTTAGCCATGATTGAAATGCTTTATGTAGATTTCCACAATTATGGATTTTTGTTTAGTGTTTCTAATCTAATTTCAACCAAACAAGTTTTGCTAGTTCAGTTAAATGTATGTTTGAAAAGAACATCTAATAATAAATGTGTTAATACTCAAGGGCTTCAGACTGCTCTGTTCATTCCCAATAAATAACTTTATGTTCCCTCTAAAGGTGCATAAAAATGTGTTTGTGTAACAGTGAGGAGCTCGACAAGTTTATGGAAAGCCAGGGAGCCAGTTCTCCAGGAATCCTGAACCTGACCACCAGCCTCAGCAAGCCTTTCATGAGGCTCGACAAATACCCCACCCTGTTGCAGGAGCTGGAGAGGCACGTTGAGGTACTAGACTTTTAAATCCGAGTCAAAGAAACTTTGAAATAATAAAAAAGACAATGTGTGACATGCCTTATATTCATTTGTTTTTTCTTTCATACATTTGTCTTCCACCCACTCACAACACTGACGTTTAGAGGTTCTTGAGCCCGCTTCTATGGTATTTTGCATCAGTGGAAAACAAATCTTGGGTGTCAAAACAGAGACCATGTTTAAAGACTTTCAAATGCACGAAAAAAATTTCTCACAAAAAATTGTTGAGCAGCCATTCTCCAAATTTCAACACTGCGCACAACTCCAGGAGAATATTGCATCTCTAATTGGGCTTTTTTTAAAATTCCCAGTCTGCTCAGTGTTTGATATACTTAAAAGCGTTCCCAGTGGTCTTCTAAGTATGATTATGCCGTTTTCATCCAAAAAAAAAAAAACTGTCGTTTTCTAGGACATAGTTTCTGGAGAGTGGCAGGGGTTTCTTAAAAATTCACCTCTTAGTCGTTTGGCGTGGAGTAAACCCGCCCCCACTTCCTGTCGAGCATCTGTTTACGCCCTCTCCTGCTAGCTTACAGCCCCTCACACCCCCAACCTAACGTTAGTAGTGCAACAAAACTGTGAGTAATTTTGGAGCTACCCAGACGTACATTTTTGATCTAGATGTCAGCTCAGATGAGGAAAACAAAGACGTACATGACTCTAGTTGTCTACAAGTGGATGCATCGGAATGGAGCGGAGCAGGGAGCCTTTGGCTTGCTGATTACAGGTTCAACATCACAAATACAAGCCTTTTAAGTGACATTTTTTTTTCTGCACCTTATTCCCACCAATTTCAATCAGGAAATATTTAGAAATACTATTTTGAGCTTAACTTTCTTAAAATATGTCCTCCATCATCAGAAAAATGCCACAAGTGAGTGGGTCTTTATCTCAAAGAGTCGTAAATGTAAAACATCACATCTGTGTTTTTTTTCCCCCCATGTTCCTCCTTTTAAGCTTAAGGAAAACATGTATGATGCTTTTGACCTAACTGAAGCTTCTGTCTGGCATGGTGCTGTTTGTTTCGCAGGAAGCTCATCCAGACTACACTGACATTTTAAAAGCTACTGCAGCCTTCAGGAGCCTCGTGGTAAGTCCTACTGAAACACACCCTAAACTCTGTTTCTTCAACACCGTTTGTTAGAACAGATTTGCAAACAAAGCACGACACTCTGGGCTGCTCATATGATTCATAATTGGATTTCTGTGGAATTGTTTGTGAATTGTTTTAGCCCTGAAGGTTGATCTGCATATTCCGCAGGAGGTTCTGTATTGCCGTTGAACGATTTAGCCAGGAGGGAAACATCTTGATGGAGTCTATTTCTTTTCATCTGCCTCATGACGGGTGATTGCATTGTTCCTAGTGTAGGTGGGAACTGAAATGCCATTCTAGAGAAACTGGATTACAAACGAGCGACCGCATTGTACCTGAGTGAACACAATCGTGAGACACTGTTTCCCCAGTGGCTCCTTGTGAGACGATATGAAAGTGACTCACAGATCATGTCAGCAGGGCGACACAGGAAATGGTAGAGGGGGGGGGGATAAAGCGACGTGTCACACACGGCTGCCTTGTGTAATTTGCAAGTAAAAGCTTGTGTGTTTTGAATGTGTGGTCGGATGGGCATGTGCTTGAAGCTATGTTCTGCAGAGCTCTGACTTCAAAACCCTCCATTTTCTAGTAATGTGCAACGGAAAATAGTTGATGTTGCCTTGTCATTTTATTTTCTCCTGTTTAATAAGGGAGAGTCCCTGCAAAGCACCTGACAATTGTGCAACCTAGTATCTGACATAGTTCTCACAAGGAAATGAAAGGGAGAAAAAAGAAAGCATCACATTAACATAGTAGTTTTAAAGAAAAGCGGGATCCACTGTGAAAGATGTTTAACAGGAGAAACAACCGCTGCTTAAATTTGTGTCCAAGATGTCCAAAAAATGAGCAAGTCTGCCAGAGGAGCTTTCTAAAAGCATGTATTTGTGTGTTTGTGTGTGTGTTTAGGCACAGTGCCAGGACCTGCGAAAGCGCAAGAATCTAGAAATCCAGATCTTGTCTGAGCCAGTGCGAGGCTGGGAGGGAGACAGTATGAGGAGCCTGGGACAAGTGTCCTACATGTCCCAGGTCCATATGAGAAACGGGGGCAGCGAGGTAAGAGGCCCCAACTTCTACTGTCCTCAACGCACTGAGCAAAAATCACTGTCTGGGACCGGAGTGTCAGAATCCAGGCCTCTAGGGTCGGTGTCCAACATGTTTTCCAACCAACCTGCCTTTCTAGCTCCTTACTAGCTAAACACGGCTGATCAAGGTAATCAGCACCAGATAAGGCAGGATTTCTAGAAAACCAGCTGGAGGCACAAACCTCTTTCATGTCCTCAACGACATCCATGCATGCCTTTTTTGGTCTTCCTCCAGGCCTCTTTCTTGCTCCAACCTCTGCCTCTTTTTACCAACATCATCCCTGTTTCTTCTCTCAATGGGCCATAATCATCTCCATCTGCTTCCCTCCATTTATCTCTAAAACGTCTAACATGAGCTGTTCTTCTGATGAATAAAGCCCTGGTCCTATCTATCCTCATCACTCCCAAAGCTCAACATCTTCATCTCTTCCTACCTCCAGCTCTGCCTCCGGTCTCTTTCTCAGAGTTTCTGAACCAACAACATGGCTGCTCTCACCACGGTCTTCTACACCTTTAAATCAAAACCATGTAACATTTGTTTGAGAAATTTCCACACTTTTGTCTTTTATTCCTATTTGTCTCCAAAGAAATTGTCTGATGTGATCACATCGTCACTCTGTCTGCATTCCTGATCTTCATAAACTGAATTGTCCCCCACAAGTTTCAAAACAGAAACCCAAGTAGGTCGAGTGCATAATATAAAAGCGTTTCTTCTTTCTAGTGTGGTTTATGGGTAAGGGGGGAGAACTTTGAGGCAACGGTTGGAAGAAAACCCGAGATAAGAAACTTGGATTCATTCATATGTTTCCAACTGCACTGCCGTAACACACTGTGACACATACTTCACAACTTTTGTCCGCCGGTTGTATTTCTCATGTATATTTAATCATGACCAGCTTTTGCAAAGCTAAGCTGGCCTTGGTTAAAATAAAAATAGCGCACATAGTTTCCACTGAATTAAGCCAAGTCATTGGCATCCACTTGCATCAGAGATGAGTAAAAGACTGTATCCATTTGAATCGCTGCCCCCCTCAAAAAAAAACTTACAATGCATGCAATAAATGCAGCCAACTCTTGTTTGCAGGAAAAAGAGGAGCGATACCTGATGCTATTCCCAAATTTGTTGGTAATGCTCTCCGCCAGTCCTCGGATGAGTGGCTTCATTTTTCAGGCAAGAAATACATGTCCTTGATTTTTTTTTTGTGTGTGTGTGTGCCAAATGTATAACTTTTGTTTCCTACAGAATATAATTTATTTGCTAAAAGCTAAGATAGCATTTTCTTCTTATTTCACATAGTCAAATGTAGTCCAGAATAGTTTGTTAGTGCTCTTAAATTATAGTTTGTGTATAGTTATGATGTGCTTACCTTCATTTTTGTTTGTCTCTCATTCAGGGAAAGCTCTCACTAGCAGGAACCACAGTAACCAGGCATGTGGAAGAAGAAGCTTTTGACATCACAGGTTGGCATCTAAAATGCTGGAAAGCAGATCATTTCTGCTGGAGACTGCAGTGAAAGGAATTTCAGAATTATAGGAATGAAGAAGCTTTATGTCCTAAGTGAAAGTTCTTTGAGCCATTGTAGGATGGCTGTTCGGTCAAGGCTGTCCTGATGGCTTTTTGTTTTGGAATTTGTCTCATATTTTAAAGCATATCTAATATTGATCAAACATGAATTTATGCATCAGCTCCAACAGCTAACATCCATCGTAAGACAATCTATTCTTTTCTTCTTGCACCTCCTCCTTTTTATGATTTGTGTTGAAGCTAAATATTTGATCTTTTCAATACCTTGACTGATATGAAAGAACCACTTATTTGCTGACTTCCTTTTAATTGATTTGTTGTTCAGGAGGTAGGACCCACTGTCTTCTGGACAGAAGGGCTGGTGTTATGAATCATTCTGCCGCTTTTGATCAAAATATCCCACCTTTGTGAACCCTTAGCCCTCAGCTGTTTCCTGTTGACCTTTATTTAAAAAAAATAACATTCACTGTATGGCTTTTAAATACAGATGACAGTAATGTAGAAAAGCATAGTTTGTTATTGTTTGGAACAAGAATTGGTAGAACACTGGCAGACGCAAGTGTGTAATACATTGGTTTTCCAGCTGAGTCCTGGCTGGTTAAAATACTACTTAATGTTAGAAACAGTTTTGTGGCCAATTCAGCTTCACAGCGAGTTTTCTTTCCCACGTTGCTCTATAGAGTTGGACAAAACCTTTACATTCCATTTTTGCCCAGAAACAATAAACTGCATCCACTGCTGCCACCGGGCAGTCCTTCAAAGTCAAAAGCACACTACTTATATAAATTGAAAAAAAAGCATCCAGTAGGTTGTTGGTATTATATCTTCCAAGCACATTATAGCCTTCATGACTTAACACAATCTGAGATTTTCTGACATCGGGGGGTTTCACTTCAACTTTGTTGAAGAAATGTGCCAATTTGAAGGAAATTAGCAACTATTGTAAAGTCATAATGGGAAACACAAGAAATTTATCTTTAGGCTAAGTTTGACTGTTTTGTTCAAGAATGCAAAAGTTATGTCTTCTTTTAAAGTAAGCATATTTCCTGTTTTGAAAACTTCATAAAAGTCATCTGTCGATCTCCTCAGTGGCTGTATATGTAACTTTTACTGACGGAGCTGCCTCATTGTATTTGTTTGCTCATTTGCTGCAGGAGGCATGATGGAGCGCATTACCGTGTTCTGCAGCAGTGCCCAGGACTTGCAGGAATGGCTAGAGCACTTACAACCTTTCACCAAAGGAGGAAGTCCTGGTAGCACCATCACAAAGGTTAGGACACCCACTCACCCAAAACAAAGAAATCTGCAAGTATTAAGACAAACGAATACCAAAAGTGAATCTTGCATGGTGCTGAAGTGTGATAATTCAGTGAGATGAGAGACTTTAGTCAGCAGTTGAGTGCACGGGTAACTTTTGCACTTGCTTTGATGGTCTTGATGCAGAGTGTTGATGTGAAGCCACCAAGCATGGTCGGTGCCCCCACCCCTGTGTCCCACCCGGGCAGTTTCAGCGCTGCCAGTCGTGGACCACTGGAGCCGCCAAAGACCAGCAAACCCTGGTCTCTAAGCTGTCTGCGCCCGGCTCCGCCTCTAAAGCCCTCCGCTGCCCTCGGCTACAAGGAGGTAAGACGTTATGGAGTCGCTCAGACAAGCCTGCTTTGATTTCCCGTAACCAGTCACCCATGACGGGGGAGATCAAACTTGCAAGTTGCAGACTTGCAAACTCACAAACTTACAAGAAGTCCCCTTCCTCAGCCTGCCCACCTGTGGCCCATTCTGAGCTTCAGGTTTCTACTCAAAGTTTTCTAATACGCATGCAAACAACAAACACATTTTGAATTGTAGAGAATTTAGGAGGCAGAATTGAAGCGTCGATGGATTTTGTGCGTTATAAAGCCAAACACACCAGGATAAATATGAGGGGAAAAGTGCTAAGTGGACTTTCCCAAAGCATGGCAATTTACAAGCAAGCCAAAGGATGCGGGTTTTGCGCAAGGGCACCTGCAGGGCTTTCTGTGGTCAATGGAACAATACTGAAACTAGTCCAGGTTGTGTTTTATGTGGCAGGCTAATGTGCTATTCTACAGAAGTCTATTAAGGTCTTTGTGGTCAATCACATGGAAGCATAATGAGTGCACCTGTGGTTTTTGGGTCTCTTGTCTTTGAGAAGCTAAATCAGTCAGCGCCGCTAAATGTTTGCAAATGTTTCCATACTTCAGCACTCTGATGCAAACACGCTCTCTTCTGGTCTGCACACCCTTATTATTTCTTCACAAACAAACGGTGAGCAGAAAGCTATCTTTTACCATCTGCCATTGCATCCAGTAATACTTGCTGTTCCCACATGACAGTAGGTCTGGTTTGCAGGACCCCCCCCCCCCCCCCAAAAAAAAAAAAAACAACGAACAAAAACAAAACAAAAACGTGTGAATTGCCAGTGAGAGAGAATTGCAGTGGTATTTAAATCATTTCAATCAATGTCCGAAGTAAAAACAAGCACAAAAAAAACATTTTAAAAATGTACATTGTATTATTTTTGTAAAAAAAAGTTTTCATTAAATAACAATTATTTATTTTCAGAATAGAGATTTAAACCAAATCAGCTTTACATTGTTAAAACACATATTTCTGCTCTGATGAAAAAATATGCATCACACAATGATTACATAATTCAGTGTTTGTTTATCGCAGGGGATGCGTCCCATAAATAATCGTGATACGCGAGATCAGCGAGTAGAATTATAGATATTTTTTAAGGCTGTAGAACCCTTCACTACACTTTTTCTACACTATTTATTCTTGTTTAAACTCAGAGTTCAAACAGTCATAGAAAAATAAGTCCAGGATGAAATTAAATGAAAACAAAATCAAAGATTTATGTAACTGTAAGAATCGGAGAACATTCTGTAAAGAAATCTGTCTGCAAAAGGAGCACCCCAATAAAGCAAGGAAAATTTGTCACCTTTTTTTCTTTAATTCAGAATCAGAATACTTTATTCATCCTAGGGGGAAATTGCATTTTTAGAAGAGCTCCGATCAACCAAGTACTGTAATATTTAAATATTTCCACATACAACAAACAAAGAAAAAGTATGTTCCAAATACATTATTGCAGTACAGATTAACAGTTTGTAAAATGAATCTTAAATACTGTCAGGTGGGTTTATAAAGTAAGCAGGCTTTCATGGAGGAATTCTACAATTTTATTGCCACACTTCTGCAGTGTTTCTTTTCTTACTTAGCAGGTTAAAAACAATGAAAACAAAAACAGGTTAAAAACAATGTCAGACAGTTGTGCAAGATTGCATATATGTATATGTATGAATATGTACGTGATAGATAGAATTTGAATTGAAATGGTTGTGTTTAGGCATTGTTGCCACAATAAAACCTGGAGGTTATAAAAAAGGTGTCCAAATTTTCGAAAGATCTTCCACTATATGTTAGAGAGTCTTCCTCACTACCTGTTTGAAGTTTTTTTTTAAAAACAAACTTGTTAAACTTAGCTTTTAACACACAATGATTGGGTTTGTATGTCTTTTATTCCACAGCACTGTGAAGTATTCTATTTCATTCATTATAAAATGTCTGTGCCTTGTTTGGCATTCGTGATGTAACACAGTAACTTTTAAACCATTCCACATACATCTTTGTAGTCTCTTTTTTTTGTTTGTTTACATGATAGTGCAGCACTTCGTGTCTGCACAGACAATTTAGGTGCTTTATAACTAAAGTAGATATGGCATGTAATGCCAAAAAGGCAGTTTTTGATGTTTGTAAGAGGTTTTGTTAGTTTGTATGTAAAGCTGTGTTTTTTTGTCAAGACTTTATCTACTGACATGGGAAATTGTTAAGGACATTTCCAGCATTTTCCTCTAGATATTGAACAAAAGCTTTAGAGAATCCGCTGAAATCTTTGTAAGAGATTAAACTTTACCTTTGTCCTGTCTTTAACCTTCATCTTACCACATTGTCATTTAATCTGAAATGCTTAAGCCTTACATAGATACAAATATTTTCTTTGGAGAAATGTAAATTTTTAATTGAGCGCACAGTTTGCAAACTTGTTTATCTCCCCCCCAAAAAAAGGAAAAGCTGAAAGCCAACGCGCTTGGTAAACAAACTCAATCAGCCTCTTCTCTCATTGTAATTTTGTACATTTTCCCCTTTTTTCTCTTTTTCCACTCTGCCTCCTGTAGAGGATGTCTTATATCATGAAGGTAAGGTTAGATTTCACTCTGTGTGTGTCTGTGTGGGCGCGGTTAAGATTTGGGTCGGGGAGGTGGGATGGGGTTGCCTGTGTGTGTGCGTGTTCTGCTGACATGTCATTGCCGTGTTTGCTGCTCTTCTCTCTCGCTGTCATCTTGTTGGTTTCCTGTTTTCTGTGGCCCTGCGAGCGCTTTTGCTCCTTTCTCATACCCTGTTGGGTGGCAGTCACCGCCAATCAGATGGCTTATCTTTAAAATCTCTTTCTGAGGTGGCTGTAGTAGTGAACTCTACCAGCAAAGTTATTTTTGGTGAAGCGAACCACTCAGCACAGGTCTATCCTTGAATCGTGTATGTGCTGGAGTGTCTGAGAAGTCATTGCTTCACATCTGCTGGCATAATGGGATAAAATATCTGTGTAAATAGATGTGATGCGTTTGGAAAACCCTGTGGGAACTTCGCTTTCCATGCTGTGGGCTTTACAGCTGAACCACTATAGGGATCCCTGTCCTCCATCAGGTTACTGCAGAGCTCCTCTGTGTTTCTGGGATTTGTTAAACATGCTTGAAGCTATGATCAGCCCATGGTTTCCTCTGACCTGCTTCTCATTTCTAAATGGGTTCCCTGTCTGTTTCCAGTTTGTTTCCTGTTTCATTCCAGCAAAACGACTTCCTGCAAAGAGACCTTCATTAGTCCCAAACACACTTATCTAAGACAAATCACTCCCATCTGTCTCTTGACAGCTTTACTTCACACGCAGCGAAGTAAATGGTTTCCTACAAATGCAGTCCACTACCATTCAGAAAGATAAAGTCAGACTAATGATGGACACTCGGCTCTCGAGTAAAAGTAACAAAACGACAGACAGGATACCAGAAGCACAAACGGACATAAAGCTGCTTTGCGCATCATTCACATTTTTTTTGCTCTTGCTTTCACTGCAGAAAGCTGATTTTATTTCTAGCTGGTGCCAGTTGTTTTTCACACCTAGTTCTGCAGAGGAAATACTTAATTTAAAGTCTGCCTGAGCTGAAAGGAGACAGTTACTCCCAATAACTGTCAGGCAACTAGGTGTGTGAAATTTGTCCTCCACATTTGACCCATCCCCTGGGGGAGTGGTGAGCTGCAGACACAGCTGCGCTCAGGAACTATTTAGTGGTTTAACCTCCCCCAATCCAACCCCTTAATGCTGAAAGTCAAGCAGGGAGGCATTGGGTCCCATTTTTAGTCTTTGGTAAGACTCGGCCTGGGTTTGAACTCACCACCTTCCAGTCTCATGGCCGATACTCTACCACAAGGCCAATGAGTCAAAAAAAAGTTTAACCTTTGTGTCTCCATTACCTGTGGTTAATTTGAATAATAGCTTTAAAGAGAAAGTGTTTTTGTTTTCTCCATTATTGTCTCACATATGTAATCCCCTGCTAGGTAGGCTGCACTTAACAGTGATGTCAGGCCACACACCTGCTTGCTACCTTGTTTGTTGAAGGTTCTTGTGTCTCGAATGTTTGCTCACACTGGATGTACATCCCTTTAAGCTTGCCTTGTGTTTGGAGTGGAGCCTCTGCTTTTAGATTTGTGCGCTGCATTGAACGTTTCTGTTTGTAGACGTGAGCTCGGTTTGTTTTCCCGTACTCCTCCAGGACTCCAAGAGCCCGCGGCCGATGAAGAAGTTCCTACCTGGCAACAGGAAGAAAGAGCGCAAGCCATCTGATGATGAATTTCAGATGAGAAAAAGTAAGAGTTTCACCTCAGTGTTTTCAGTGTATTTGTTATGAATTAAAAAAAAAACCTAATTGAATTATCGAAAGCTGAAATATGGAAATGGAAACAAAATCTTTCAAATATTCTCTTTGGTTATATCCACATAAAATAAAATTTAATTTCTTCAAAGGGAATCATTAAAGCATTCAAGTGTAAAAATACTATACAAAGAAACATTAGACATCAGATACACTGGTGTACACCACCTTGGGAAAGAACCAGTAAGGTGCAGGAATTGTAGGCAGATGAAAAAAAATGCTGTAGTCAAAGTTTTCAGAAATATAAATAGTGCTTGTTTTATTTTTAGGCTGATGTTATTCACACATATTTACGTGCGACCAGCACAAAATATTGATATTGGCCACACGTTATACGTGCAGCCAAGATGCACATTGCTGCATTGCCTGCATGAATTTTAAGTGTGTCCAAGGCTGGATTTTGTTTTTGGCTGCACATATTTAAAATTAAACTTAAAGTTAAAGTCCCATTAGCTGTCAGCCAGGTGCGTGAAATGTGTTCTTCACATTTGATTCATCTCCTGCAGAAACGGCGTCTTCCTCTGGGTCTGTGCGGCCAAGACATTAAGATTAGGGCTGGCCTCACATACTTTGAAAATTACATGCAAAGACACTTTCTATTTTTTATAATTTTACAAAATGCAAAGAAAAGTAAAAAAAATATAAATCCAATCCATATTTGATTTTTCTTTTCTTTTGCCTTCAACCAGCATCAACTCTGAGCGGTACAGTTGCACAAAATCAGGGATCTTGTAAGATTATAGTCTAGTGTTTGAGCTAATTATACCAAAAAGATGCTAATTATCATCAGTGGGTTGAAACCCAGTCATAAATTGAAACAGAAACTGCTGTGTGGGAGGCTTAAAACTGGGTGAAGAACAGGCAAACTCTGCTGCCAGTTTCATGTCATGACAAGATTGAGCACAGCAACATGATACGTGGTAAGTAAGTTTTCCTGCATCAGCAAGGTCTCTCCCAGACAAAGATTTCAAAGCAAACTGGGGTTTCCAGATGTACTTCACAAGCTCTTTTGAAGAGGCACAAAGAAACGGGCGGCATGAGGATCGTAGATGTCGTGGCAAACCTAGTATAGCAGATGATAGACACAGCAAGCTAATTACCCTTCAAAATTGGAAGATGTCCAGCAATTCCATCAGCTCAAAACTGGCAGAAAACCAGTAGAACACAGGTACATCCTTCTAATGCCGGGAGAAATTAGGCCAGAAGTGTCTTCATGAAAGAACTGCCACCAAAAAGCTGAATTTCCAACATGGAAACAAGGCCAAATGAGTAAAGAAATCAGGAAAACATAAGAATAGAGCTGTAGAAAAATGCCAGCAGATGTTCTGGACCGATTGGGTCAAAATCTGAAAAATATGGCAGTAGCAGTTTGTTGGTGAAAGGGGAGGATAGCAGAAGAAACATGAAGGTCTGCAAGCAACTTTGAAGGACAAGAAGGTTCCTTGAACATTTGGGGCTGCATTTCTGCAAAGAAAGATGGATATGTGTTCAGGATTAATGATACACAGGCAGATGCTTCATCAATCATGCATTTCCATCATGCCTGGCCCTGAATGTATTCTGCAACAGAACAACCCCAAAAGTCATTAAGAACTGTCTTCAGCGGAAAGAAAAACAAATAGTTCTGGAAGTGATGACACAGTCTCCGTGAACTCTAGCCTCAACATCGTGGAATGGTGTCTGGATTTACATCAGGAGACAGAAGGGTGGGAGAGACAGCCTGCATCCACAGCAGATTCTCTCATTGCGTTTTATTGATCAACTAAAAAAAATAAATGATTAATTCTTCCTTTTCTGAAAAGCACTCTTCGTCCACAGCATTTTCTCCCACATCTGCTTAAAAGGTTTGCACATTTCTGTACATCCGTGCAGCCAGAAGCCATGCAATGAAAACACCCTATAACTTTAACTGATATCATATTATAATTTACAGCAGCACATAAACTGTTAAATTATTAGTCCATATTAATACTTGAAGAAAATGTTGTTGATTTATCAAAAGCAAGAATCTCGCAGTGCAGATAAAAAAAGGAACTGAAATTGTTATTTTTGCTGCTTTTCTGATCTGACCTGACTCCCAGACCAGGACAAAGTCTAGGTCATCAGAAAAGCTTCATTGGTAATGGAAGAGGTTGAAGCTTTGTGGTGCTGACACCCTCGTTCAATTCCCAGGGTTCAAATTGATGATTGTGCTCTGAGCTGCACTGCATTTTCATCCACCAGGGTCACGTGCTGTGCAGTTTTCATCAGCAGTACAGTATGATGAATCCTCACGATGTACAGACACCAATAATTCCTCAGCCATTGTGAACACGTTGATATTAATACAGTTCCTTTCCCTGAGTTGTAAACCACACGTGCTGAATGACCCAGAGGCCATGCCTTCTTCTGATGTCCATCTCTGGTCTCGACAGGCATGGCTGCTCTGGAAGAGGACGCTCAGATCCTTCGGGTGATTGAGGCCTACTGCACAGGAGTCAGCCTCCAGACCGCCACAGGTCAGAGGATCACCATGATCTCCACTTAGACTGCACACCTTTAGCAGCAGCTCCTAGCATAATTGAAGCTTTGTCTGTTGCTCTGTGTGTGTGCAACAGTGCGGAAAGAGTGCGTCCCTCAGGTTCTTTTGCCGGAGGAAGAGAAAATCATTGTGGAGGAAATGAAGAGCAACGGGCAGACGGTTACTGAGGAGAAGTATGGAAGTCGTGACTCGTTACAATTAATTGTTGCACGAACACATTTCTCAGAATTGGTTGATTGATTTTGATTACTTCTGTTTAAAAGGACAAAATGGTTTTCAAAAAGAATTCTTTGAAGGTTACATTTGAGGATGAAAACAAATCAATTATGTGTTGTTGACATTCTATTGGTTACCTGCAGGAGTCTGGTTGACGCTGTTTATGCTCTAAAGGACGAGGTTCATGAGCTGAAGAAGGTCAGTGTTATTGCTCGTAATTCCATTCTAACGGAATTTCATTACAAGCATCATGTTACACTTTCAAAGATGGCACAAGAGTAGATTCCTGAAAAGGAAATTAGGATTTATAGCTTTAGTCAATGTGCCTGACCACTACAGGCATCAAGCTTTGTTGTTCAGAATCATGTGGGTGAGATCATCCATTCACATTCTACATCTCAGTGCTGCAGAGGTTATCCTAAATACGTGTCCTTTGCATTTTAAAGAGCAAGTAATGCTTCTTAACATGTTTGCCTTAAAAAAATAAGACCTTGAACAAGGGTGGCAACACATGGGCTGCCCTTTGGTCTTTTGTGTTGTACACACTGACTGTATATGAGAATCCTTAGCACATCCAGGAAACCTACAGTGGGGTTAGGGTTAGGACTGAGTGTGAGTTCGTTCATAGAAAAAGACTTACTTCCCCCACCAACCAAATGAAGGCAATTTAGTCGTCATTTTTTTGCCTTATGGACGCCGCCATGTTGGAACCAACATCAGTAAACAGTGATTGGTCCAAGTCAGTCTGAGTCATCGTTTCTATGGCAACTACTCTCACTTATCAGGAGTGAGCTTGTTGGAAATCCACACCCCTTCCACTGAAACTGAAGTCAAGAGAATCTATCCATTAAACGTCTTGAATGTTCAAGGTGGGGGCCAATGCGCGCCATGTTAAAAAAAGGCATCAGATCAAGAATGGTCATTTTTACAAATAAAATGACGGAGTATTGGTTGTTTATTTCTCGATAGAAGTCCATGGGGTTTTGGCTTCCTGGAACCAGCAGGTACTTCCTGTTTGGAACGCCAGGGGAGAGGGGTCACTCAGTCAAGTTCTCATATACAGTCAGAGGTTGTAAATCCTCATCAGCCTGGATTGGTGCATCTGCAGCTTTATGTCCTGTAAACTTGCTTTAAAATAAGAAACGGTTGTAAAATGATTGTAGTAAAAAAAGGCTTGATGCTTTGTTAAAATCAAATTTAATCAAAATAATCTCTGTATTATGAACCGCACCGACCACAAAATGAATCACAAAACAAAAGTGGCTTTCTCAGTTGGCTTTAGTGGTTAATAACCTTTTGGGTATTTTCACAAAAAGTAAAAGCTATGGTTTCCTCTCAAGTGCTTCTATACCTTAAACCTCCATTAGTTGATGAGTTACTGCGACACTGCTCTAACTGCACAACTGTTTTCCAGGAGAATAAGTGGATGAAGCAGTTCCTGGAGGAGGAGCAGAAGTCTCGCAAAGAGTTGGAGAGATTAGTTCGGAAGCTGTCCAAGCAGAAGAACGACTGTGCTTGGGAGGACGGTGGCCATTAAACCCCTGCAGGCTCTCGTCTTCGTCCTTTTTGCTTGCTTGAGAGCAGGCTTTAGGGCACAGGTGTGTCATTTCTCGTCTATGTTGTGTCTTTACATTTCAGTCATCGATAAGCAGAGCTGCAGTGACAACGCTTGAGACTATTTTCCTTTGACGTTTGGACTTTTCTTGGACCTTCTGGCGGTCTTTCCTATGATCCAGCCTTCCCAGCTGAGTCTGAGCACACCGTTGCTCCAGATCCGTAAAACTGTAAATCCTTCTCATGGCAACTGTGAACTCTCCCCAGCAACAGGAACAAACTCAGACGCTCTCAACATTTTTTGATATTTCTTCTGCAAACAGCAAAGATAAAGCGTCTGTCACTCCTACTCGCTGTTTGATTACATCTGCTTCCTTCACAAAGAGGACTAATAGCCTCTTTCAGATCATGACTGTCACTTTCACATGTTTTGTTTCTTTGTTGTCATGTTCTCCCCAGCAGGGAATTGAAACTGCAATGCTTTCATTAATATGTGGGGCTTGCGGTTATTGTTTATTTTTTTTCTGCCATACTCATTGGCGTCTCACGTGTTTTTAGCGCTTTGTAGGTATTTCAGCTTTTGAGCTGGTGAGCTCCGCACTGAATCCCCTCATTGACTGTTTATTTAAAAACTGCATGAATGTGTAGCCTTTCTCTAAAAACAGTTCTGCATCAGAAATCGAGGAATCAACATATTTAGACGTAGACACCAAAGCTATCAGGGACACATTGAATTAATACAAGAAATATCTCCATTATTATTCTTGGCACATTCTTGTAATGTTAAATATTACAGGCTAATAACTGTTTATTCAAATATATACTCTAATATCATTTGAACATATATGGCCTTGCTTTGTTTGAGATATTTAAAGAAAAATATCTTTATTTATTGTTAACCCAAGCGTTTAAAAGTGGTGTTAGCTTTATAGATTTAGATGGCTGCCTTGAAATTTGACCTTTTTTATTGAAAAATATGTTTGTAAAAGCAGAAAAAAGTTTAAAAAAGGAAAAAATCTGTTTATCAGTCCATAAATGGAGAGATTGTATATGTTTGCGTAGAGTAGTTTTCAAATGTTGAAGTGCCTCCAACAGAGGTCAATAAATGGAGCATTTAAGACCGACGGGACTGAATGCATAAGTGGAGTTTGAAAAAACGAAAAAAAGTCGGGGCTTTGCATGCTTTTTAAGACTCTTCCTCTTTCTGAGGAACCACAGCGGTACGTTTCCTCACGAGCGTGTGCACTGTCCATGTCCTATCTATTTATGCTGCACTGCAGAGCAGCGGTGAATGTAGAAATGCAATAAGTGACTGCTTTGGGGACTGATCTGATTTATTCAAAACAGCAGATCAGACATGGAGAACTTGCAATAATATTAAAGAAAAAATATTAGCCACAACACAGTCAGACTATATGTTTTTGCTTTTATTCAATCAGGACACTTCACAGATTTTTCTTTATGAAGCTGGTGAAGTTCCCTGTTTTCTGCTGGAATTTAGTACAAATTCATCAATTGATGTGGTTTTTGTTTGTGTGTGTGTGTACAGGAACTTCAACACAATGTTCTACAAAAACCTGTTTTGTTTTTTGCTGCAAAAACAATCCTGCACAGTTTGCTTTTGAGTCTCAGATAATCTGTTATTCCATTCAGGACGCTCAGTCCACATTCAGATGTTTCACTCTTTTTTTCAGGTTTTTACTGCTAACCAGTTTTATCATTGTGGATGTTTTTTCTGTAGTTAAACGTGAATTCCCTAAAGCTTCATGGAGCACTTATTGGTGAGACGTGGTCAAACGCCCACTCATCTGATGCTAAATCCCTCGACCACTGTGTTGTCCTTTTCTGAAAGATAGCTCTATGCAATTCCTATTCTGTTTTGCAATACTGTAATGCAAAGTCTTTTTTTCTAAATAACCTGTACTTTTCTGTTTGGTATGGTCATTCTTTTATTAAAACTTTATTATGACAACCCCAGTTTAAGGTTTGTGATCAGTTAAAACCAGGGGAGGGGAAAGGGGAACAATCCAAGTTTGCAGTGGAAATCCTCAAAGATGATCTTTTTACCTCACAGTCAGTTTGCTCTCAGGAAACCTTGCACAGGGTGGAAGAAGTGACTAAAGAACATCCTGTGAGGCGGCCTCTGCATCTAAACACCTCCAGGATTTCACACCTTCCATTTTGTCGAATTCTCAATCATTTGAAGCAGTTTAAAGTGCAAGTTTCAACTTTGATCAGCTCTGAAGGCAAACTTTTAAACCCAGATGTTCTCCCAAGGTGCGTTAGTAGTGGAACCCTTAATTATGACTTAAACACCGCACACTTTAATCTTGTTAAAGAGATGAGAGCAATCTTTTCTTTCTGGTAAACCAGACACAGCACAGCAGCCGTCCACAGTTTCTCACAGCCTTCAGGAATAAATGAGTGTGTTTACCTCAAAGAGTAAAGTGAGAGGACGACTGCTGTAGGAGGTCAAACTTTCCCTGATGACACACCGCTGAAAATTAACATTTTATACTGGAAATAGTTCCTAAACTGTCCTCTTAAATTCAAAATAGCGTTACAATTTTTAGTAGGAAGGAAGAAAAATCATCTGAGCTTGTAACCCGCTGTATATCTTTAGTGCTTCAGTTATATTTTGGGATACAGTTTAATATTTTCTCCTTTCATGTTCTACAAATTAGTCGTTTTTTAATTACCTCTGTTGATTATTAATAAGGCAGGAAGGACCATTCACCGTTTTTTTATTTACTCTATTCCAAATATTTTTTTAAATAAATAAAAGCTGCATACAATTGGAGTGAACTCTATGGGCAGTGTTTCTGTGCAATCTGACTTACAAAAAAAGGAGTTTGTAAGTCCTGAATGTTAAACATTTTAAGTCTATTCTTGATTGCAATGCAAATTAAGAAACAAAAAACAAAATAAATATTCTAAAAACATTGAAGAGGAAGAAAGCATTCAGTTTGCATCAATAAATACAGAAAAACAATTTACAAAAAAACCAAAAACAATATTATTTAATAAATTATAGATTTTTAAGTAGGTTTTTTTTTTGTGTTCCGTGTAAATCCAAGTCCCTCATCTCTGTAAGATCCAGCACTTCAGCTTAGGTCCACATTTGAGCTGCTACAATTGAAACATCCCAAATGTTGTCGCTCCTTCTTCATAGTCTACCAGTGAGAGGTCCTGCACCCACACGCTCAGTTGATTTCCTCTCTTTAAAGTGAGCAGGTCTTCCATTGTGATCGTGCACATCTCAGGGTTGGACGCACTGTAGTTCAAGCTGCAGTAAGCCTTCATCTTAATCTCCTCTTCCTCGCTGTGACTCTGCCTCAGCTTGATTCTGCCGGCCAGTGGTTTTCTTAAGATCCCTTTGGAAAACGTCACCCTGGAGAAAACGTGGTAGTCACCTGGCTCCAAAATGGTTACCCAGTGCTCTTTGTAGAAATTGATCTTCTTGAGAATGGAGTGATCCTTTTGCCACTTGAGATAACCCGCTGGAAAAAAAAAAATTCTTGTTTTGATCATTTTCAAAGCATTTTTATCAAATACCAATAAACATTGTTAATCAATGCCTTACATGATTCGTTTTTGGTATTGCTTTTTTGACTACTATCAGCAATCATGCGCGCCAAAGCTCTGCTGGATGTTTCCCGTTTTTCTGAGGGATGATGACCAACTGAAACAAATAAAATAAAGAACTATTAGTCAGACTCAGGTTAGATTCATCTGCTTGTTTGAATGTATAAACTGAATCTGGAAAATGAAGGTACCTATTGCTTGAGCTGAGGGACCTTTTTCCTGTTAAAAGAAAGGAAAAATCAGAAAAATTATGTATTTTTTGAAAATGTGTTTCATTTTCATCTGTTTTAGGTTATTACTAAAAAATGTATTTTGTTTACAAGCGGTTTTCTTGTGATACAACACACTGCAAAAACACACCCTTTAAAAAAAAAAAATTCCTACCTTGTAAAATATAAATGTGGTCTTAACAAGAATTCTTATTGTAAGAAAAATTAACTAAGCCATGTTTTCTCAAACTATTGAAAACTTTCTTGATAAGACTATTTTTCTTGCAACAAGGGTCTTTTTATACTCTGTTTTTGCAGGACAGTTGAGATGTGATTTGAAAGCCTGCCAGCTTAAGAGTAGGTTTTATTTTGTCTTTAAAAGTAAGAATAACTGCATGGAAAGAGGTTGTAGATGGAACAATTTTAGATTTTTAAAAGCTTCAAATGTTAACTAATCTAAACCGAGATACATTTCCACAACTCATTAATTCATAAAAGGACTTACAGCTTCTTTATTGTTGTTGTTGTTGCTGTTGTTGTAGTAAATAAATAGAAATCCTCCAACAGCGATGAAGAGCAGCAGGGTCACCACACAAACCAAAAATCGAATTAGATGTTTGTTGCTGCCCGATGATGGTAGCGGAGCCGGGATGAGAAACGGTTGAGACCGGCCCAGGCGTGGGGGCACCGGCGGTGGAGCTATGCTGGTCTGAAAAGTGTTGATCATGGTGGAGAAGAGCGCTGACACCTAGAGAGGCCTGGCGTTGGTGACATCCCATGCACCTTTGAGCAAAAGCTCTCAAGCAACTGAGTTTGTATCTCTACTTCCTGGAGACTCTACCATGTCTGTTGACTGTGCGCATGTGTGTGCGTGTGAAATACCTCGCCGCATCCTTCATTTCCTTGATGGTAATGATAAGTTTCTATGTGTCAATGTGTTTTGTGCTTTTGCAGAAAGCTTTTTAGCTTCAGCCTTTAGATAAAACTAGTATAAACTCCAGTAAGATCTGTCTGTTGGAAACAGCACAGGGCTCTGATGTGCACAGAATCACAAAGACAAAGAACATGAACTCTTGTGGTTCAGAAAGCTGCAAAAACATTGCAACTGGTCCCCCAAAAGTCTCACATAGAACCTGGTCTAATATCCATCTGGCCTAATTTCCAGCTAAGCCTCTTTCCATCAGTGGGTTACACATATTGAGGCATTTACGTATTTGAAGACCCTGTCATTTTGCAGATTCTCCCACTTAGAAATCATGGAGGGGTCTGACATTTTCTTCTTAGCTGTATGTCCATGGTGAGAGACAATGATCTCTCACTTCTAAAAACAATTTGGAATTCATATTGCATGATTATTAAAATCATTTATTTGTATGATACTACTAGAAATAAGTACTTGCCCACCTGTCTATCAGCTAGAGTTAAGGCCCGTTAGTCCGCCTTTAAATAGTCCACCTCTACTCCTTATCCTAAATTAGAAGCACCTGTTTGAAGTTGTCAGCTGCATAAAGACACCCGTCCACCTCATACAATCTGTAGGACCTTAACTAATAACACTGCAAAGACCAAAGAGCTGTCTAAATACACCAGGGACAAAGTTGTAAACCTCCACAAGGATGGAAAGGACTACAGGGCAATTGCCAAGATAAAAAAAGAACCACTGTTGGAGCAATTATTAAAAATGGAAGAAGCTAACCAAGCCTGTCAATTTCCTTCAGACTGGGGCTCCATGCAAGATCTCACCTCGTAGGGTTTCAATGATTCTAAGAAAGGTGGTCAATGCATGGGAGGAGCTGGTCAATGACCTGAAAAGAGCTGGGACCACAGTTTCCAAGGTAACTGTTGGTAATACACTAAGACGTCATGGTTTGAAATCATGCATGGCACGGAAGGTGTCTGACAGAAATGAAGTCACTATGAATAAGGTGAGGAGCAGATAGCATTCCGACCTGCATGGATTTCCCCTGGTGGTTAGAAAGATGAGCTTTTTTAGGAGTGCAACACGAAAACATTCTATGAGTGATTTTTTACTTTATTTAGAACTTGTGTAGTGTTTCATTTTTACATTTGAAAAAATAATTTTGAAATATGCTTTACTTTTTTCTTACGAAAAATAAAAAAGAAATGCGTCTTTTTTCATTCAAAATGAATGAAACTGGAAAGATAAACATTTTATTTTTTTTATTTTGCCAACAGTCAAATCTATGATATTAATGCTACTTTTACAACATGTTACTCAAGTTTTTGTTAAAAACAAAATCTGATTCCTGTAGTTACTGTATTGAGCTTTAAAAAATTCTAGCAAATAGATGAATTGTTTATACAAAGTGGACATGTTTTTTTGTGTCTTTTTTTCCTTCTGGGACCCGTGAGAGAACTAATTTCAATAAATATCTGGATGAAAACTATAGCACTTACAGGCCTGGGGAGTGCAGAAAATACATTCACATTTCTCCTCAGCTTTTCCATATGTAAACAACAGAAAAACAGAATTTTCAGTTCATTTCAGTCCAACTTTAAAATGTTTGCCTTGACATTAAAAAGCAACTGCCAACATCTGAGTGAGGATCTTTCAGGCATGCTCATGGTCAGGTTTACATTCAGCCCTTAATCGTTTCAATTAATGATCTTTTTTAGAGTGCTGCATGACTCTTTCTGCACAGTTGAAGGAGAATAAGGAGCATGGACCTTTTTATGGGGTGTAGTGGACAAACAAAACATGTCGGTCAGGATGGTGGTTGCACAGCATACGGTCTGTGGGGTCACTGAGGAGCCGAGGAGAAGAAGAGCTGACAGAGTTTTGTTTCTGAACACGGACAACATCTGACAGCTGTGTTCTTGGAGTTGGGTGTTCCTCTGGATCTCCGCTGCACCTCACAAAGGCGACTAAGCATCTGTAAAACTGGTAAAGTAGGGAGCACAAGAGGAAGCAGGATTAAGCCTGAACTGGTGACCTTAAATAGTCCCATCTGAATTCATTACAAGCTGTTCAACAGAAAGATAATTAAGGCAGAATTTGTCATTAAAGCTGTTAATCATCATCATCATCATCATCACACTATCAGCACTGCCTCCCAGCTCACCTGGCTGTTGAAGAAGACATAGATAACTGGGTTAACAACCGTGCTGAACTTGGCCAGGATGGAAGGGATGACACTAGTTAATGGAGTGACTAGTCCTTTCCTACCAAAGGTGGCCATCAGCGCCACGATGCCATAGGGCATCCAGCACAGTATGTAGCAGGACACCATGGAAAACACCATGACCAAAATGCGCTGCTCTCTGCGCTGAGCCGCCAGCAGGTTGATCTTGCCCACCTGTGACAAAAAGACAGGAATGACGGTGAAACTGCTCAGTATTTCCCTTCACTGTCAGCATGATTACTCCTGCATAATGTTCGTTCTACAGCTGTTCTTTAGTTATTAATTCAATCATGGAGTTAAAACAGTTGCACAAAGATTTCAAATAAAATTCTGACGCCTTTCGGTCAAAGAGAAAAGAACTTCAACCGGAGGTCAGACTAATGAATTTGGATGGACACTGACAGTTGGACGGTTTAAAAATGCTTACTGTATGTTTGAATGTTTCTGAATGTCCTCAATTTAAATGTTCTATTGTTGCACGAAGGACAATTATTTCAAAATGTAAAAATATTTGAATTTGTCACGTCTACCGCATTGCTCATGTATATTCAAATTTATTTTCAAATTGCTTTTAAATTTTAGACAACAAACTGTCAAAGTCCCACTACAATCATCTTTTTGCCTATTTTAAGTGGGCCCACTGGTTTTTACATTTTGATGATGCAGTTTTTAGGCAAATTATAAAAAAACTGTGTTGTTTTGCTCTACATGCCCCCCCCCCCCCAATCCACTTATTTATTTGCGCTTCCACTAGTTTACAGCTCCCCACAATGCTGTGAGCCCCAAGAGCCAATAGAGCCAATATTGGATTTAACCAGCCATGCAGCTTTGATACAGATGCAGGCTCAGATGAGTAAAACAAAGAAGTACTTGGATCTATTTGTCTGCAAGTAGATGCATCAGAATGGAGTGGAGCAGGGAGCTTGTGGCCTGCCGATTGTAGCCGCTACGTCACAACTAAAAGCTTTCTCAAACAGTTTTTTTTATAGTATTCTCCTGATTCACAACGATTTGAATAAAGAAATACTTAGAAATATAATTTTAAGCTTGATTTTCTTTATATATCCCCTTAATAAAGAGAAAATGTTACTTTAACATGTTCTTGTAGATTTTTTATTGAAATGGATGTTTAAATAAAAGTGGAACATTTCTGATTAAGAACAAAACTCAAAAAAAGCAGTTTTGTCCAAAACATGTATTTTTTCTGTTTCTGTCTTTCAAATTCAGACTTTAATTCTGATGTTCAAAACTTTCCTTTTTAAATGACTGATCCACAGTTTGTTGTGTTCTGGTGCCATTTCTGATTAAGCGACCCTCTACTGTATTTGCTGGAAAGGGCCAAGAAGGGGCTGTTGATAGAGTGATCCCAAGAAACATTACAAATGCAATCTCTTTTTCTTTTTGGCGTCCATGTTTTGCTTGTTAGCTCTGCAGAACCGTCAGTCCAGAATGACAGGAGTGGTAAGTTAGACCCTTTGTCAACCTGTGTTTTTTTGGATGCAGCGGGATTTCTGCTTTTGCCGTTTTGTGTTTCCTGCTGATTGACAGATGAGCTGTGTAAGGTTCTCTACCATTCCACTTCTGTCATTTTTGCTGTAAAAGGTCCAAACTTTCTTCTATCAAAGAACAGGGTGGAGCCTTTGTGGAAAAAGTGAGTAAAGAACCAATCAGGCATGCATCTTTGGTTGCATATCACATTTCTTTGGTGCCATCTACTGTAAGTATGTTATATAACAATTGTCTTTGGTTATTGATCCATCAAAACAACTGGAATTTTTCCAGTACTGATCCTATGTGAAGCTGCAGGTTTCCCTAAAGTTTCAAAAACTAAAACATTTAAACATGTTATTTTTGCGTGGAATTACAGTTTGAGAGTTACTATCATTACAGTATTTAAGACTGTTAAAGGGTTTTGGCTCAATGGTAAAATGTGATTTTGCTGTGCACCGTCTCACTGTTGTAATCTATCTTTTGTGCCCCTAACTATCCTATTCATAAAAATATCAGTGTAACGTCTATTCACTTTTTAGCCAATTTCTTAAATCTCCACAAAGAAAATTAGGATTTTTTTAATTCATAAAATAGAAACACTATAGGAATATCATATAAAACTCAGGTCTTTGCCCCCCCCCCCCCCCCCCCCCCCCCAATAAGTTAAAGTTTTGAAGTGCTGTAATTACCTCACATTATATTAAACAACTTAATAAAGTGTCTCTACTAAGCTAAATGTCATCTTACTAAATATTGATTTTCTGCTTTCAGAAGTGTCTTTTTGATCACCAGAATCTAATTTCAGTATGAACTCGTCTCTGAGAACAGACAATCCTCAAAAAATGGCTGTAGTTTCAATTTCTGAAACTGAAAAATTTTCTGATAGAGACATGGGTATTTTGGTGTAGTAAAAATACCTTCACATAGTCAACAAATCTTTATATTGAACATTTAAATAAGTAATCCTTCCCTCTACTTCAGCTCACAAGGTAAACATTTAAACTATTGTACTTGTTATCACTTCAGACAACCTAAGTCATGACAAAACATCTAAACAAATATATTTTTGGATGCTCTTTAGAGGCATTATTAAAGTGGATGGACACAGATGCTCCAAATGTTGATGTCATCTCTGACGTACCAATCTGAGCCACCGGCATGTTCAGAAATCTTTTTCTAAGAAAAGCTTGCATCAACACCTGAGCCTCAAGTAATTACATCTGCAATCCCCCTTTTCTCCCCCCGACTCTCTCCGGGGGCAGAGACTTTTTCTTCTAAAATAAGGAAAGGTTACACAATGTTGGGTTTCCAATGGTTACCAGCTGGTTCCTGGATCTAAAAATACCTGTGAGGTGATTCAGCCATTGGGGAAATAAAGATTGCAGGAACAACTAGAGGTCCTTAATTACCAATTATACTTCTGATTGAGAGGTTTGCATAAGCTCCACAAAGATGAGGATTAGTCACTGTAAAGGAGCCAGATCACCTCAAAGATGCTACGGCGCTTAGTTTTATGACATTGTGCCTACAAGGGTTTTATGATTTGATGAAATCACCTTGAAAACACAACCAAATGCTGGCTGCAGTATTGCAGCCACTACTGGGCATTTAGTTTACAAGTTTGTCCTCTAAACACCTTCATGGCCAAGAGGAACAGCCGAGTCTGTCCTAAAGAATCGTTAAAGCTCAGCAGGGTGAAATATCAGACGATTATCCTGGGGAAATTACATGCCCACGCGCCCAGCCTGTGGTAAACATTTTAAAATGTGTGCTCACTGTTTGAGTCAATAGTATTGACCAAAGTTAAAAGCAGTGTATAGTGTGGTTTGGCTGTGTCATACGATATACAATGACAATGCTACTTACATTTCTATTTAGGGATGAAAGGAATGCTACAAACAAGAAATGATGAGCAAACCACTAATGACTAAACAGGGAAGATTGGATTCCTGTGGATGCATGCGAGCCCTTGGTGAACATTCATTTAGAAGATTCACATAAATCCGTATTCCCCTTACCAGCATGTTGCAGTTTCTGCACACACACTAGAATGTGAGAGGGTTTGTATACAGAAACATACGCACTTTACCAAGTACTGCTGTTCACCTTCTTGTCATGCAAATTAATGAGCCAATCACAAGCAGGAACTGCAGACATGGTTTAAACTGAAAGTCGGCAGAAGTATCTGATTAGATTTTTTCTGGGTGTTCTTGAGGGACTGATATATAATGGGGAAGACAACCTTTTGCAAAAAGTAGTACACTTGAGGTTAATTTTATTTATGATATTGGAATATAATAGTGTCTAGAGCCCATGTACTGTACGTGTTGTGTAGGAAGTATACTAACTGAACACTTCAGACTAAATTCAAACCTTTTAAGTTCACAATATGTAGATATATGAAAAGTAAACCTCAAGTTGCCTCACTTTTACTATAGACTAAGTATAATTGTAGTAAACTTGAAAAGACTACTTTTTGCTACGAGAAAGCATGTGTGCGCACATTCCTTAGTTTTTCATTGTTAGTTACTGACATCTTTTACTCAGCTGTGCAGAAGTGATGGAACTTCCAAACCATTGCCTCTTTTTGTTGCTGGTCAAGCAGCCCTCAAATATTGATTGATAAAATATGTTATACTTCTATCTGGACTTGTGTTGCAATGAGTACACATTGCAAAAGAAACAAAATATTAGTTTCACAAAAACAAGTTATTTTTTATTTAGAAAAAGAGATCACTAGAAGGAGGTCGGAACTATATCTTAAAGCTAATGATGGACTTTACAAAATTGTTGAAGCTGGAGCGTTGGTACAATTTGCATAATGGTAGACAAACATAAAAGGTGAAAAGGTGTTAAGATTAATTTTAACAACGACTCTATTCATATCATAATTTGTGGTTGCCGGTATAATCCATAGTTTATATTGGTTTCAACTATCCGATAGCACTGACCTTAAAATTAAGTGATTCCACCCTTGCATTGACGTGTTCTTCCTACCATGACAAAGGTGGATAAAGGTGGAAAGATTTCATGTAATCCATGGACGCCAGTGAGGTTCACAAATCATTGAAGAAAAAAGGTTCAGCGCACTGTTTAGTGGGTCTAGATGACCCAACTCCCAATGTTAAAGTAGGAAACTAGGATAGCACAAGGGTTACAAGTGACCCGTATACGATTTTTGCAATTACATTATACAATGCTGAAACTATCAAACGTAGATGTTCTGAGGACTATGTTGCAGCATTTCCGCCTTCCGCAGACCTAAGCACTGACCGAACAGATTAAAAAAATTATGAGCGAGCAGGCCCTTAATGATAATCATAACAGTAATAAAAGATGCGTGTTGGTCCAAACGGCAAACGCTTAGCATGGCAAAATCTGCTAGAGTTGCTCGTTAGCAGCTTAGCTTGTCTCCCCCCCCCCCTTTTTGTTGTGTTTTTTTTGTGTGACTGCAGTTGTCATGGAGGCAACGCTGGGATGGAAGGAGGCATTGCCTTGGGCGCTCCTGGATGAGGCAGGCGCACAAGAGGGGATGCGCGGGAGAGGAAAAAGAAGGGCTGCTTTGCCGGCTTATGTGCTCTGGCTGAGTTTTGGAATGAGGAAGTGTTTGCAGACATTGTGCTGGACTAACAGTTTGATCCAAGCAAAGAAACAAACGGCTTCTTGCCTGTTCCAGAGCAACGGTGTCCCGCTTCATTAGTTACCGTTTGCGTCCCGACCGGGACCGGACCGGAAATTGCGGTTTCCGACTACGGTCTGAAGCCTGAGGCTGAAAGGTAACACGCTGATGGGGCTCCAGCTGTCCCCGAACAGCAAAATCAGCACACAAAAGCACCTATAAATAAGTCATGTGATCTCAGTTGGTGGTGTCCTGTTGACTTCACTGACATACGACTCGCATTTACTGGGGAATATCCGATTTGACTGCTTACATGGCAGACGCAAATGCATGTATCCGATTCGTATTCGATTTATTTCCATATATGAATGAGGCCTGAATCCGATCTGAGAAAATCGGAATCCATGCGCTTTTGTCCTGCTTACACGTTCACCGGTCATATCCAATCTGTGCCACATGAGAGGAAAAAAATCTGAATTAGGTCCCTTGAACCATGCAGTGTAAATGGGTCCAAAGTGCAGCTCAGTGCAGTGTTTAAGTAGACTGAGTGATTTGCAAATGAGAGTCAGGTGTGAGGCATCCAGGAAGTGTGTGCTGGGGTTGCTGGGAGATGTAGTGCATTCAATACTATGGAGAAAATTCCTGCTGGTGACCAGAGGGGGAGACAGAGTTCTGACACTGTATGTGACCATACAGTGTGGTAGTGTCAGACAGATTGATCTGGTTGGATCTTAGGAATGGAAATTGATTTATCGATTAAGTCAATTAATTGTTACACACATAGGTAAGTGTGATCACCTATAGGCTATCACACTTACCTAAAAATGACAAAAATAAATACATATTGGGTTCACATTCATAATTATTGCTTTGCTACTATTTGACACCAAATGCTGAATAAAGAGTAGCAAAACAGAACGGACTCTAGATGTTTCCCATCACCTGACAGATTTATGTCAAAATGGCCTGATATCCTTATTAGCCTATTGATGTGTTCATGTTTATTTTGCCCGCCGAGCTCCTATAATAAGGCTTTCGCTCCCATTCCTTTGTGGGTTTTTTGATGATGTGAATGATTGCAGGTGTGCAACTGTTTCACACCACTTTCATAAAAGCTTGATTTGCCTAAAAGTTGTGCAGCGTGTAAAAACAAATCACATCCACACCTAGTCCTCAGGTGGCAACTATCAGTGGGACTTGATGTTGAAAAATCTTTGGGAAAAAAACCCATTTATTTAGTATTTTTATTCCTCTATCTACTTGTTTGCTGTTGTAGCCCTTTAAGGTCCCTGCAGTCTGCTTTTCTTAACATTGTGAGCAGTTTACAGTCAGATGTGATAAAGACTGTGGATGTTAGACAAACTCCAGAAACAAAAGGGCTTGTCTGTTACATGTGGACTGGAGTCTAAAGAAAGCTTTTAACCATCAGTAAAAATGTCAAATTTACTATAATTCTACAATTAACAAAAGTGTGAATACAGACCAAACATGAAAGTTACACCTCTTTCATGCTTCACAATTATGTTTGAAAACTTTAGAAGATAAAAAATGTTCAATCCCCTTTTATGAAGTATTTCCATTTTTGTTAAGTTAAAAATGGTTAGAATTTGATTCCTATTTATTCTTTGAGTAAATCGAACACTCCAAACTCACCCTTCTGAGGGCCACCAGGATTCTTCCATAGGAATAGACCATGAGCACTAGAGGTAACACCAGGCAGAAGATGAAGAGACACAACACATACGAGACACTGGTGGGTGAGCGCAGGTGCCACTGAATGGAGCAAGTGGTTCCTGGGCCCTCTGGTCCATAGCTGCTCCATCCCAGGAAGGGCGGCAATGTCCAGAGGAGTGAATAAAGCCAGGAGCCTCCAACGCAAAACCAGGCCTTTCGGAAGTTTGAGAGGTCAGCTTGGGAGGAGTGCAGCACTGTGATGTAGCGCTCATAAGAGAGAACCGAAAGGGACACCAGGGACACGATACCTGATGGAGAAGGACGAAAGGAATCTGCATTAAGCTCCACAGCTGCAACTTTTGTTCATTCTTTAAGGAACTTTTCACTGTTTTCCTCAGTCTGCTTGCTCACACAATGAGACCTCAAACCAAGTTTAATTGTCTAAAATTATACAAAAAAATCTGTCAGCTCATTTGAGATAAAAAATGAAACATTAGAGAGTTACTTTTTTAAAAAAAGGAATAAATGTATGGTTCACATTCCACATCAAACACATGTGGAATTTCTTTAAACCAAAACAGAAAAACACATTAAATTTAAAGTAAAACAGAAAAAGTAATAATCACATATCAACATGTTAGCTGTAAAAGGTTTCATAAAAATAAAAGAACTTCAGGAAAATTAAATGTAACGGCTGAATGTATAAAGCATTTGTCAGGGATCACTGAAGTATCATGAAGACAACAGCAACAAAAACGGTCCTCAAAATGCTTTGTTAAAAGTGTGTGATTATAATTCAAGTTTTTATATATTTAGAATCAGAAATCTATTTAAAAGGAAACAAACTGCATCAAGCAAACAGGTTGTAAATAAATTCTTTGGCAAATAGACTAGTGAGGGTTGGTTCTGTTTTTGGCTTTGTTTCCTCGGCTCATTTAAATTTGTGTTTTTGTTCTGGTGTCAGTTTTCAGTCCTCTCATCTTCCCACCAGGCTTTAGTTTCAAACATCCACAGCTGTGTCTGGTTCTGTTTATTGCTCCTCAGTATATTTTAGTCGATAGTTTTCAGTCGCTCCTGGACAGGTCGGTTGGTTCTGTTTCAGCATTTGGTTCCTCCAAAATCCACTTCATTCAAAAATATGATTACATTTATCATATTGCTTTAGAATATTTAAAAAAAAGGTCTAAAATGTTACATTTTGATTATACTTCTCTCTGTTTTGTCTTGAAACTGAATGAGATGTAATGATCGAAATTAAAGAATTTGTTTGATGCATCAGCACTGTGAAAAGTTATCAGAGAATAACATGAATCCTGCAAAGGTAAAAACTAATGTCTGCTTGCTTTCTAGCATGAATTTTGTTTTGCATTTTCCTTTTCTTTTAAATCATCTAGTCAGCCTAATTCTTCTGCATTTTCACTATGTAATTTGCTGCATTGGCCGGAATTGCCCTGAAAAGAGAGACTGCATGTTTTAATTTTCTGATAGATCCATGGAATAATGAGATAATTCAGGTTTTTCTTGCAAAAGACAGGACCTAGATTTCCAATCAGCTACATTTCTTTCAGCGTACAGCTATTGTGTGTGGAATATAATCAAATGATAACCACTGAAAACAGAGAAGAAGAGGTCAAAAGTTTAAAACTGATTTAGATGAACAGCGAATCTTTGCCTTTTCACAATATATGGAAAGGTTTACATGTCATTTACCATTTTCAGAGCATCTTTAGAGGTTTGCAATGTAAAAAGAAATTCTACAAACTTGGGTCAAAAGTTGATCGATTGTAATCGGAATTTTCTTTTAATGCAGCGTAACACTAAATTGACTTAATCAATTAATTAATTTATATTCCTACAATCCAACCAGATCCATCTGTCTAAGTCAAGTTGTTAATTAAATAAACCTATAAAATCATTTCAAACTGAAGTAAATCAATTATATTGATGTTGGAAAATACCATTTTGATTGAGACATGGCAGGTTTATTTTACCATTACATAAAAATGACCAAGTGCATCACAGCAGACAACACACATGTGATCGCAGCAAAAAATGATCAGTCCATCATTCCTGTCCAGTGTGTAGAAACACTTTAAATTTAGCAAAGACATGTGACCAAACAGTGTGCTAATGTTCCCTTTAGATCATTTTGATGTGGAGAAATAACAATGGGCGGAACTTTATGAAACTAAAATGTGAATGGATTTGATGTTCATTCTTGTTTACTTGTTTATTTGTTCACATATTTAATTTACACGTGATTATCTTGCAAGAAATACCCTTTTTGAAATGAATTGTTACCCTCCTAATTTCTTTGGTTAAAAAATGTCTAATATGGTGAGAAATTTCCAGATGTTTGAATCAGTTTATTCTCTGCTTTTAGAAGTGAACACTACATTTTCCTTAATCTTAAATCCTAATTTTACATCAATGTTGCTTGCACCAAAAAGCACCTCTCTTGTATTTTTTGACTTTTTATTAGTTCCACTGCTTTAAACTATACTTTGGGCAAAAAATGTCTCAAGTTATGTATAAAAAGAATTTTTATCGTTAAGAAAACTCACCTATCCTAAAACTCTGTACGGATGGTGGAGACATTTTAAAGATTTGTAGGATATTGAACAATAAAATTACTGCATTTATGCTGCCACAAACTATTTTTCGGAGTTTGTAAAAGTGAAAAGTTCCTAACATTTGGTTAGCTCAGTCCACAAGCAGGTTTTACTGAAAGTCTTAGATCAAACATGAAAAAATCTGACAAGATAACCTTTTCAGCTCTCAGTCTTCCTCACTTCATTATAGAGAAATCCGTGGATTTTTTATAGATTAATACACATAAAACAAAATCACAAAAGTGTTACCTCACATTATGTATGTATTATATTATTATATTATATATATTATTATTATTATATTATAGATGTAAAATGACATTTAATAACCAATTTTCCTTATAATGATGTGAAATTCGTTTCCCATACTTTCTTGTATGGTAATGCTGTCAGGCTATATGCACCATAGTAAACAAGGGTCACCACGGACAAAGTTCTGGAACAGCATTCCTTTCCACTCACCAAAGAGGGAATTGGCGAAGGCGTACCACTTACAGCCGGACTCCCCGATGAGCCACCTGCCACGCACGCTCGCTGCGAAGCTGAACGGAGTGCCGAGGACGCACACGAGGATGTCGCTCAGGCTGATGTTCAGCAGGATCAGGTTGATGGGCGTCCAGAGGGAGCGAAACTTCGCGAAGACAAGCAGCGTCAGAAAGTTGTTGAGGATCCCTGCCACCAAGATGAAGCCGAGGCACACCGCCACCGCCGTGTGGCCGGTCCGGCTCAGCCCGTCCGGGTTGTGGGGCTCAGTGGAGTTGGTGCTGCAGGGGGAACTGTCTTTGGTGCTGAAATTGCAGTTGTGAGAGTGGAGGACCATATCATTCAGGACCAACAGAGAGGTGCATCAAGACAGCCAGCTGCTGCGAGGGCGGGCACAACTCAGTTAATGGTGCGTAAAGAGCGTCAAGGCGCCTTCTTTATACCTGCGCCCGGCAACGCAAATGCTCCCACCTCCGCGTTTTGCCACACACCTGACCATTCTGTCTATTGAATAGTGCAAATCGTTTATGCCCTGTGTGGGTCATTTTGCTCCAAGTGATGGCTTTTCAGCTGACAACAAAACGTCTTTCAGTCTCCTCAGATCCAAAGTCTGAGTTATTGACTTTCTCTGCAGACCAGACGTACTGTCTCTTCAGAATAAAACTCCATGTTTACTGATGCATTCAGGAACATTTCACCGTCCAGCACTTCTCCCTTGCAAACACACTTTTGCAAGGCTGTGCGTTTTTTATTCAGCTATTTACTGCAGTTTAAATCAAGGTCGGCACGTTCTGTTCTGCACACCCCCATTAAAAGACAGTCACATCTCACACAATTATAGCATCTGCTTTGCATTTAATGATGTTGGCAGATTCTTTTTTTTACTTTTAAAAAGTCCTAGTTCAGAACTTTCAATAGATAGAATTTGACAGGACTTTACCCTGCAGTCACTTTAAAATGGAATCTCAATGTTAAGGGGCTTCAACTTGAGTGTCAATGAGTTGCAAGGTATCAAACACAAATAACTGTTCTACTAATTTACTTTCATTGTTCTCTATTACTGTTTTTTAAGACCCACTCTAATGAAAACAGTGTTTTTGCTGTTTCTAACATATTCTTATAACCTTTTTCTCTAGATTGAGGACATAGCTTATAAAGAAAATTAAGGTTAAAATGGAATTTTGAAGTATTTCTTGATTCAAATTGTTGTGAATCAGAAGCAGACGAAAACTGCTGTTGGGAACAGCCCGTAACTGTGATGCAGCTGCTACAGTTCGCAGGCCACAAGCTTCCTGCTTTGCTCCATTCTGATGCATCCACTTGCAGACCGACAGATCCAATAGGGCTGCACGATATGAGAAAAACTCGCGATATGCGATATTGGTTTAATTATTATTGCGATAACGATATAATTTCCGGTATATAAACAAATAGCAAAACAACCAAAAACATAATTTCCATTTCACTGCAACAGTTTAAAAGTTATACTCCAAATGACCCTCGTCAACATAGGAGGCAAACATCAAACATAAAAGGGCTCATCTGATTGATCAACAACGTAAACGGGTCCTTCCGATTGGTTAAATGCATAAAGGGATTTATTTCATTTGTTCAATATTTCAAGCTGCCATGAGTTTGTTTTAGCACATTTAAGGTAACCATTTATTGCGATTTTTGTCATCTTTTGCGGTATGCATATTGCACAGCTTGATGTTGCGATAACGATAAATTTGCGATATATTGTGCAGGCCTAATGTACAATTATGTTTTTCTCATCTGAGCTGGAAAACTGTACGGCTGGATAGCTCCAATATTGTTCGCGATTTTTTTTGCACCGGTAATGTTAGGTTGGGGTTGTGAGGGGCCGTAAGCTAGCAAAGGAGAGTGTAAACAAAGGGGTGATGGGAAATGAGGGCAGGCTTACTTCATGCCAAACGGTCCCGCCCACAACTCAGAGGTGAATTTCTGATGAACTTCTGCCGTTCTGCAGAAACTATGTTCTAGAAAACAACACAGGTTTTTTGATTTAGCCAAAACAAAACTGCGTTATCATACTTAAAAGAGCACTGGGAATGCTTTTAAAATAGATCAAAAGATGATTAGAGCGGGACATGAAAACTGCATCCTCAGGTTTAAATAGTATGATTAAAATGGCAACAATCAAGATTTAATTAGTTGTCTCCTACCGCAGAACAAACACTTCATCATTTTTACTGAGATACATGAAACAATATCATATTCAATGAGTACTTTGCATTCAGACAACTTCTTCCCTCTCAAGCTATTTTAATTTGAATTTAGTGGGACACTGTCTGGAATGGAGGACAGATTAAGCCATTTTCCTCCAAAAAATTTTCCCGCCTTTGTATTCAGTGTTTCTGTTACCAGTCTCCTATCAGCACCAACTTGACGTAAATAAATACATTTAATCTTCTTCCTCTTTCAGCCGCTCCCATCAGGGGTCGCCACAGCGAACAAGTCGCATGGTAAACTTGGCAGTGTCTTACGCCGGATGCCCTTCCTGATGCAACCTTCTCAAACCGGGCTTGGAACCGAACAGAAGTAGAGAAGGGAACAGGGAGCAGCCCAGAGTCGAACCCTGGTTTCACGGACGGAAGGCGCCGCAAACCAGCACAAGCTAAACCGGCTCCCACAAATAAATACATTTAATGAATAGTAGAAAAATGTTTGTTTCCCCACCTTCCTCATTGTACACTTTTCATGTGTTTGCACTTTAACTATGAATAAATCTGTCACTATAGTTACTTACCTGCATCACTCAGTTATTATTTCTCTCGTTGCAGTTGCTTTGTCTTTTAACAAATGCTTTAGGATTTTGTGCATGTTTTCTTCATGTTGTCTAAGTGTAGCGGTAGCTAACTTAGTTTTTCTGCCCTGGTAGGGGCTTTGCTTTGAGAAGGCTGGTCTTCCCCCTGTTCTCTCCTTGTTTCTAGAAGTTTTGATCTCTTAGTTCCTCTTTGCCTCCTGTTTTTATCACTGCAACATACCATTTTTGTCATTTACTTAATGTTCCAGTACTTCTCCATTTGTCTCTCTCAGACTTCAAGCAGTCACATCAGATGGCTGCCCTGAGTCTGGTTTACTTCTACATATATCCGACAATATTTAAATACAGGAAAAGATGATTTATTATATTAGTGATTTGATTTTTTTTATGGTTCTCACCTTAAAACAACCCAAGTTGTATGCTGGTGTTCCCTAAATAAACTAAAATAAAAATATTTAAAATACAATTGTTCTGTAGACACATTTGTAAGCTTGTCTTCTCTAAAGAGCTCCACATTTTATTTTATTTTCTTATTTTGATTTGTTTTCAATAAAGATTTTTAACCAGTGATAGATTAAATTGTTCAGTTTTATTTGTGTGGCTGATTTAAACTGAAATACTGAAAAAAACAGAATTATTTCTGCAAATTCAGTAAAGTAAATTCATGTAAATTCAGTAAATAAAGACTTATTATAAATGTTTATTTCGTTTAATTGAGATTTTTTTCAATTTGCATTAAAATATTAACATTCCAAATGTGTATAACATGTCATTAACCCTTTGTAGTCTGGGACCTTTTTTGGGCATTTTTCATTACTTTACAGTTTGAAACAGTTTACCTGTAAAACAGTTTTTGAGGCAGTGCTTGATGTTAATCATCTTAGTACAACCCCAGCTTCTTCTTTTTTTTCTTTAACAGATTTTCTTTTGATTTTAGCGCACAATGATTCCAAAATGAACCTGAAACTGTCCAAAAAGTTCAATTACGAGAAGTAAATTTAGTCATTTTTTACTTAAAAAAGCACAAAAATTGAGATCAATGTTTTACAAGAAAGGATCAAACATGTAGAGACAAAATTAAAACATATTAGTGTCCAAAAAAAAAGCAGACAAGGTCAAAACTTTGTGAAACTTGTCTTAAAAAAAACAGGCGTAACTCCACTTAAAGTTTTAAGGATTAAATCAATAAGAATTACAATAATGTATCATAATAATGTGTGATAATAATGTGACACAATAATGTGTCATAACCTTTGTTGTTTTTGTGTTTTAAATCAAATAGTTCAATGCTAAAACATTATGAAACCTTCATGTCAAATTTTGAATGAAAACAATGCTAATGGGGGTGAGGGAGGGGTGGGAGTCCATGTCATCTCTGCATCATTGTAAACGGCCTGTGTGATTGGTAAACTCGCTGGTGAGTTCGAGGATGTGTCACAAGGAAGAAGCTGGCTGTTCACAGAGTTCTGTATCAAAGTATTGCAGTACTCAAGTTAAGTATATCAAAAAATCTTGTAGTAAAAAAAACTGTTCAAACATTTCATGATTCACAGGTAGTGGATTATTATTGTGTATCATCAGGCCTGTGCAGTCGTCTAACAGGACTTTTTGGGGCGTCACCTGCTTTTAATACTTACTTGTTAAAGACCATTTTCATTTTCCAGCATCTATGAACAAGGAGACCATTGTATCAGGAATCTCACTCTTACCTGACTCAAACCCCATATTTTATGAGAGGACAAAGGTGTGAAGCACCAGATCCAACATTACGGAGGAAATGAAAGCCGCCAGCAAAGCTGTAATAAATGCAAATATTGATATATTCATAAGTTCATATTTTTAGCTTTAGTCATCATTGTGAGTTTTGTAAAATTGTTAACTTTGGGTTTTGAATAGCTTTATAATTCGTTTATCTATAATTCATCTAGAAAAACAGTACTTTTGAAAATATAGAAAACAAAAATTCCCTAAGCATTGTGTTTTATTAACAAAGTTGATGTGCTTCATTTCCACATGAAAATACTGGTATGGAAATGTATCAAACGTGTCTTCATTTTCACACAGGGTTTTTATTTTCTACGTTTGTTTTCATCTGTTGTACAAAACACCCATCAGATAAAAATTATAATCAAACTTTTAAAAGTAAAAACATGCATTTACGTGAATAAAACAACATTTTGTATTCTGGATACTTTGTGCAAAGATTCTCATATTTTCCAAAGGCCTCATCTATTCATTGATTGGGAATGAATAGCGGGGGCCGGGATAGGCTCCGGCAGCCCCGTGACCCCGAAAGGGATAAACGGAAGAAGATGAATGAATGGGAATGAATAGATAATAAAAAAAAATGTTTGCAAATTAAAAGTTTCTATAGAGTATCAATGCTATACCTAGAACAATTCATGTTGCTCAGCTTCTGAGATAATAATATGTCACTGAATTGTTTTTACAAAGTGTTTCATTGGGAAATGAAATTGATGAGACATAGTTCTGCAGGGAACACAGCATGTCTAGGAATTGTAATTTGTAAAAGATATCACTTGAAAATACCACCTTCAAGTTTGCAGGCCTGTGAAATAACAAATTGTCATATGAACAGCATTGTTACAGAAACTATTGTGCCAGACGAGCCCCTTCCTGTCTTAATTATAAGGTCTCATTTAAGACCTTTTGTCCTTTTTCAAATGTTATGAAATCTACTTTGACTATTTTTTTCTGACTTGTGGACCTGATTATGACATTATTTTCAAGAGAATTCTGTAAAGGAATTACAAGTTAGCCTTTAGGATTATGTCACAGCAGCGCCAGGTTTGTGCCGCGTGATGAGACACAGAAAAGCTTGTAAGAAGTGTTTTCAGTGGTGTTCAAATAAATGTTTTAACAAGTAAGGAGTTAGACCCTTTTTTCTGTTTAATAACACTGCAGTCGTTGCTTTAAATTTGTCTTCGGCTCATCAGCTGCAACATTCCTACTTTCTTTGCATCACGTGACCACCGGCTACGGTGGCCGTTTAGTTCAGTTGCTCCGCTCCGGTGTGGGTACCATGACCATTCAGACAAATGAATATCAGAACGAACCAAAGCTCCGCCTGATTGGAAACGCACCGAGACCACCTCCAAAGATGGGTCCGAGAGCAGTTCTTGGTCCTGGACCAGGGTCTGCTTGGGTGTATTCAGAGGGAAAATTTGTTCCAGATTTTTTGGGGGAAACAAAATCTGGTTCACTTTAAGCGAACTAAATGTGTCCAGTCTGAATACCCCCTAAGGCAGTGTTTTTAAACCAGGGAGATGGTCAGGTGTGCCGTGGGAAATTGTCCTCAATAACTGATCTAAAAACGTTTACCATCTCCAGGATTTCAGCTTTGTGTTCATCCAAACAGGCCTGGATAAAACACTGAGTAGTTAGGAAAATGAAAGATAATAAAATACTTTTTTCTTTGTGTTTATTTGATTCTATTAAAGACATTTGGATAAGAATGACGGTACCGCAATTTAGCCGTAGCGTCACCTGTTTTCGGAAAAGTCCCGCTGTCTCCACCAATCATTCTTGGAGGCTCAATCACATGTCATCAGTCTGACCAATCAGAAGTGGTTAAAGTCTTCACTTCCTTGTTCTGATTCTGCTCATAAAGTCGCTCAGTTTGAACAAAAATACCAGCTAAAGCTCATATTTAGCGGTGTAGCTTTCCACAGAATCCGGTGTCAGACCGTGAAAAAAGTGAACAAAACAACGAAGCTCAGAGACGCGAGTCTCTCTGCGTTCGGCGGCTGCAAGCACTACATCTCCCATGATGCATTTGGTTAAAGTGACAGCGCCTCAGCGCACAATGAGTCGTCCTTGTTAAACGTCTTGAAACCACAACTAACACACATCAGTTCTTAAATCTTCTAACTTAACTTACATCTTTTAGAAAATAACAGCTGCAACTCCAGCTTTTTCTGCCACAATTGTCACAAAAATGCATGTGAGATTGCAGAGGGGCTGTAGATCAATACAGACTATGAGTTTCTCCTTTTTTAAAAAAATTTTGGATGCGATGGTGTGCCGCGGGATTTTTGTCAAGGTTAAATAGTGCCGTGGCTCAAAAAAGGTTGAAAAACACTGCCCTAAAGCATCCCAACGAGAACCTATGACCTAAGTTAACCCTTCAACTCCAGAACTTTAGCTCTATTGTTTAAATTCTTTCAGAACTCTTCAACTGTTTATGCAATTAACAATTCAGGATCAGCTGATTCATGTTGATTGCGGAAATGATCAAACAGTTACATTAGGCCAAAGGGCGTTTGTTATTTAGGTGTTGCCAACAACATCTCTGGGTTTAAAGGGTTCAAAAGAGTTAAACTGAGATGAACTGTGTTTAAAAACTAAGTTAAATGCCTGAGTTTAGTGCCAAACTTTAAATACTGTAGTCGGAGACCGTAGGTCCTGTTGGTTTTGAAAGAAACAAAAACTGCTGACTTCTGAAGAAGTAAAGTTATTCCCGCTATGAGAATCAAAGTGACAGGTCTGACTCCCAAATAATAGCAAACAATGCTGAAATGACAGTGATGAAGGTTTTTTTTTTTTTTTGACAAGCACGTCCAAACACAGGAGTATGCACTGGTCATTCAGGGAAAAGAACTGGAGACTCTTGGTTTTCACTCATTATGAAAAAGGATCAACAAAAGCTGTTCTGGAAAGTTGCTGGTTCAGCATGTTTGAATTTCCCCTCAGCAGAAAATCTCTGCATTAATCGTGTTTTATTTTATTTTATTTTATTTGAATTAGCCAGTGGGAGCAAAAGCAGGTATACAGATTTCCTGAAGTACCAAAGAAACAAAAAAAAATGAAAAATGTAAAATACATTTGTTTTGACAGTATTGTACTGGAGGTAAAAAGAATGAGCATTTGCAAGGAAGGTGGGACCTAGGACCATCTGTCCCCTACCTCTTCCCTGGTGGGGGGTACGGGCCCCTTTGCAACGGCGGCCGTGTCCCCGGGGTGCCGGCTTCCTGGGCCCGGCGGTGCTCTCTCCGCGCGGTGGGGGGGTTCACATTACATCTGAGCCGGGGGTGTTCGTGTCCCTGGGGGGTGGGTTCTGGTCCCTGCTCCTGAGCGCTGGGCCCCGCCAAATTTCCAACTGTGGCCGAGCCTGGTCGGGCCATATTTACAACACCCCTTGTGGGCCCTCTTTTTTCCCCGGGGTTCCCCCTCCTGGGCGGGTGCGGCGGGCCCCTGCCTTGCTCCTCCCTGGACCAACCGTGGGCTGGGCGGATGGCTGCCTGGAGTGCGGAGCGGGTCTCCCTTGGGGGGTCCTGGCTCGTACCTGGGGTTGGGGCGGGGGGATGCCCGGAACTCCTGGGTGGTGGTGGGGTGCTCGTCTGGGGCTGTGGGCGTCCTTCTCCGGTGGGGCCCTGCGTTGGGCGCTCCCGGCGCGGCGGGGGGGCTGCTCTCCTGGTTGGGCTGGGGCGACGCTCTCTTTCCCCTCCGTGCCTCCCTGCTCTCTGGCTCTGGGGGCCTTGCGGCAGTCCTGCTGGCCCTGGCCTGGGTGGCGGGCTTGGTCGCCCGGGCGGCGGTTATTCCCTGCCGGTTCCCGTGTGGCGTTGGGAGGATTCCGGCTGCCGCTGCTGCTGCGGTGGGGGTCTTGGGGTGGGGATTGCTGGGCACTCTCCCTCCTTCTTTTCACGTTCCACCATCCATTTTAGAAGAACATAAACACTCACCTGAGCACAGGTGTTATCTCACCTTTGCACTAACAGTTTGCATGATTGAATGACTGAAAGATTTCACACTAGTTGGTTTTAAGGCATAAATATGCGTGTGAACACTATCTGTTTTGTGTACATGTCGACATGTGGACATTTTTGCAGCTAGCAGGTGTGTTTATAACATTTGAATGTGTGTGTGGACAGGCCCCGCCCTTTTTGTACTACATTTGAACCTTACCATAATGATTAACAACCAGTAAACTTGTTGCTTTATGCTGCTTCATGGTCTTATCCCCCTTCCCCTCCTATTATCACCCTCCTACCCCCCCCCCCCCCCTCTCTCTAACGTCCCTCTCTCTTCTTCCCCTCTTTCCTTTTCCGTCCGGTCCAACACCAAAGATTTTCAAACATGATTGAAATTAATAAAGTTTGGCCTCAATTACAAAAGGGGTTTATTCAGACATACCTTTGGTTTGTCTGTAGATTAATAACCCCTCTTGTTAAAGTAAAATATGTCCAACACAAGAGGCCCTTAGCTCTCATCTGTCTGCCCAGCTGTTGGACAGGACAAGTTAAAAAAAAAAAGAAAAAAGAATGAGCATTGATCAAAAGTCCTAAAGTTCAATTCAGAGGTTCAATACTCAAACTCAGGTGTCTGCCTGTGAGACTCAAGTCCAAGTCCCCATCTGTGGAGGAAGTTTTGCTAACTGATTCAGTACCACTAACTAACCAACACCATGGCTGAAAGAACTAAGGATTCATTCACCTCCCAGTCAGTTTTTGTCAGGCTAGTCAGTGAACAAAATCTTCTGCAGGAAGTGTGTTTGCAGACCAGATCCTCCACATGTCCTGAAAACATTTTGCAACATTCTACAGAATCCTGGTGAGGAAACAGCAGAAACAACCCTCCATATGCACACTTCTGCTCTAACACAGGTCTGGAATATTTTCCATGAGATGAAAAGGTATTTGTGACGGATGCAGAATCCTGAAATTGTGTTTAATAGACTCATACTTACGCCTCACAGACACCAAAACAGAATTGGAGTGATGGATATAAACCTCACTCTCCCATGATGCCATTCCCAGGTTTTAGACCTATCTTATTTTTTATGCTCAACAAATTTAAATCAAATGTCTAGTATTTGTCAAAATATACCTGCGTTTTTAATAAATTTAGCTCACACTTGAGCTGGATCAAATGCATCCAGGAAAGTATGTTCTGAATTCTTATTTAAACATGGATCTTTTGATGTGTTTCGTCTTTACTCATCTTCATACAGTTCTTTATCCACAGATAAAATCCTGTTCTTTACACATGATGTGAAAATAAAAAAAGGAGACCTTTCTCAATGGCAAAAACTAAATCTTAAGTGTGTGTGAAATTTGTTCTCCTCATTTGACCCATCCCCTGGGGGAGTAGTGAGCTGGAGATACAGACAGTTTAACCCCCAACCCAACCCTTTAACGCTCAATGTCAAGCAGGGAGGCATTGGTTCTTATCTTTACAGGGTGTTTGGTGTGACTTGGCTGAGGATTTAAATTCACAACTTCCAGTCTAAGGGCGGACACTCTTCCACAATACCACTGAGTTGACTTCAGTCAATGTCTATGAAATTCAGTTAAAAATATGAGCAAAACGTTGATTTAAAATCACAATTTTATTAATGAAACAGGTCTTGGAACAATGTTTTACACTCAATGTCGTAAGCTCTCAAAAGAGATAAACTCAACAAACATGTCTGCAGCCTCTGACTGACTTTTCCTTCATATAAAAATGAATAAAACCGGTAAGTTATAGGATGAATGACAAAAGACTTGATCTCTTATTAGGTACTTTTTGTCTGAATATAGTGTCAAAAAGCAAAGTATTATATACCAGATGTGATGAAGCTGAAGAAAGTCAAAGTAGAAAAGAAACTTGCAGCATCTCAAACATGAACACATTGTGGATCCAAAGTTAATAATTAGAAATATTGAAAACACTTTCATTGCTTCATAACTATTCTAAATTCTACATTAAAATCTTTTTATAAAACAAGTTCATTTGAAAGCAAAACTTCTGACAAACACAGTTGAAGATGTACAAAATGTTTCCTTCTGGAGTGTAGATGGAAACCATCCATGTCTTCACCAAACAGACAATCACGAGCAGGTCAATGTTTTAGGTCTGCAGATGCAGACATGGACTAACTCCAGATATAGCTGAAGTCTGTAGCACGAAACGTACAAGCTAAACTACATTTTGGAATTCCAAAAAAGGCTACATGCATCAAACAGAGTGCTATTTCAAACAACTACCCTTAGGTGGCACTGTTGTTTAATTTGTAGGTTTTTTTTGTTGCATGACTGTAAATGCTCAGCTTGTTTGACAGTAACAAAGTACAAAGTATTGCTTGATTATCTCCCGGCACCCCTTCTTACACATATATTAGTAGAAACATGTTTTTTTAATCACCTTCCTCTGGGCTGAACTATTTTTCGTAAACACAGAAAATGAAATTCATCCAGCTAAATTTTGCACAGATTTCTAATTAGTTATTATAAAATTCAAACACACTAGGGCCACAATGTTCAGAATTAACGCTTAAGTATTAACTCTAGTTAAATCAATGAAAAAAATGTCCTTTATCTAACTTCAGCTCCAGAAAGAGCAACAAACAAATGCACTCTGACAAAAAGGAGAACTGGTTTGTCAGCAATTGCTCTTGTTTCACATTTGTTCTAGTTGGTGCACTCTGTGGTAATGAGGTCATTCTGAGGAATGGAGACTCGGGTAGGAATGGAAACACTCCTCTTCTTGATATTCCAAAGAGACACATAGGAGAAAAATAAACATTAAAAAAAAAAGTCCAAATAGACTGGATAGGATGATAGGTGCTACCCTGGTAGTTTTCTCCTCAGTACCAGTACAAGTTCTTCTTGTCCACATGTCGGCCTGGCAACGAGAATAAAAAAAACATGTCAAACAGCCGTTGAAGACTTGATCAAACAATTTAAAGTTCTGTTTTGCTTTTGTGACTTTCAGGAGTTCTTTTCTTAAACATTAAAAAGTTTTGTAGTGTTGTGCACATGTGATGTACACATTTCTAAGTTTTTGGTCTTTAATGGGTTAACATGTGCAGCAGTTAAAGAAAATACTCAGACAGGCAAAGCAAATATGGATACATTCTTGATATTTTGCACATCTTCATGATGGCCTTGCTTAAAAAACAATAATTTTTACATACATGTAAACATGGGGCTTTACCAAAGGCAACCTCGACTTTAACATATCACTTTGGGTGGTGTAAAAACGTTGTGTGCAGCTGCAGGATTACCTTGTTCAAAGTTTGGAGAAGGATCCACAGACTCTCTGAACATAGGAGGAGCTGTCCACCTCGGTAATGTTTCTGGCTTGGAGCTGGAGGCCACGCTGGGCCCCATCTCCCCTCGATCACTGTGCAGCAGGTTGAGCAGGGATGTGGCATACTGCTGTCCAGTGAGACTCAGCCCCTCTGAGGACAGACACATGATGGTCGACAGCCCCGAAGCCTCTCCGGGTCTGGCATTGAAGGGCTGCCAGGAGCTGTGACTTCCCCCTGAGGGGCTCAGGGCCATGATGCATCCTGCCTTGGAGAAGGCCTGTGGCTCGGAGAAAGAAGGAGCAGTAACGTCCTGACAGGTGGTTAAATCTTCTGCAGAAGCGAAGTAAAAAGATTGAGTTAAAATCAGACACAGACTGTACGTTTTTTGGGTGCTACGGTGTCAGTGAATGTTTACCGCTTTTAACAGCTTTCAGGACTTTCCTTGGCCTTCCTGCTGGCCCCTCAGTCCTGGAGGTTTTGCTAAGTGCTCGATCAAAATGAGCATCCACCATGCTGTTAGTGTCCCCCTGAAAGTAGGTCAGCACGACGCTGCGAGAGTTTCCTTCCACCTTCACAGCTATTGGACTGTCCGCTCGGTCCTCCATTGCTGTGAAAGTCAACAACGACAGAAGTTATGTAAAAATCTTCAAGAACGATGGAGCAATGGAGTGATGCATTGGTGAAAAGAATCTTTTTTCTTCTCTAAATGTTGTTCACATTTAAATGAAAATGTAAATTTAAAATATAAAAAATATTAACATGTGGAAACACTTTAAGTCTTATGCAACAACAAAGTAAAGCGAGAGAATTGCACTGAAATGTAAAAGTGTCAAATTTTAAATTAGTGTATTGACATTTAAAGTGAAAGCAGATGAAATGCACTAGTCTTACCTGGCCTGACAATTTACGGAAGACAGTACAAACTTGCATCGACTGATGGATCAAAGGAAGAAAATAGTAGCGGCCAAAACAGTGGAATGAAAGTTGTTTGACTTTGGTCTAAGCATTGGAGTCATCCATTAGTGTCAAATGACCAACGTGAGGTGTTTCGCCTGCTCCCTCCGTCTTCTACTGAGAGAACTCTTCACTCTCGGAGGCTTCGGTGTCTCAGCTTGGGAGGGTGACAGAATGCACAGAATGTTATCTAGCAAGTTTCCCCAGAACCTGAAGGACAGCTCATAAAAACATTCCTTCCTCAAACTGTCAAAAAGCTCTTTTAACAGCAGCTCTGAGGGGATTCAGCCTAAATTTCGTGAGAGATGTTCACTGAATCAAATGTGCTAAAGGTCAAATAACCAATTTAAGACCAATGTTCAACAATTCAGAATCTTTTCCTAACATATGTATTGTTTAACTTACAATAGCAGTTGAATTGATTTTTTTGGATGTATGATGACTAATTGCAGGAACTTAAAAAGCTCAAAAATTTCTTTGAAGAAAATCAATCCATCCATCTTCTAACCCCGTTTTGTTCCCATATATGGTCACAGAGATGCTGGAGCTAACACAGCTACTGAGGGGTGAAAATGGGGTACACATGAACATTTCAGCAGTCCATCAGGCAACTAAACACGCACAATCACACCTGAGGGACAATTTTCGGAGTCTCCAGTTAACCTACAAACCACGTTTTTGGACTGAGGGAGGAAGCCCGAGTGCCCAGAGAAAGCCCACACATACATGGGGAGAACGTGCAAACTCCACACAGAAGGGACCCAGCAGGGATTTGAACCAAGCCCTTCTCACTGAGAGGTGACAATGCCAACCACTACACCATCCCCAAAAGGTACAACACTGAATTATGTCAAACCAGAGACTGGTGGAAAATAATTTATTAAACAAAACAAAAACTTCACAAAAAATCTTCACCCAATCAATACTGTCTTAAACATGGGGGATAAAAAAATTAATGAAATAAAAGAGATGTAAGAATCTGACATGACATAAATAAAATGCGGTCTTGAAAACACTGAATAATAATTATTGATTATTAATTATTATTAATGATTATTAATTTAACTCAGGTGTGATCTGCCAAAAAAAATACATAGCAGAAATTTCAAACACAAAATCTAAAAAATAGTTTTACCTAAAATAAAAATGTAATCAATAAATACAAATAAATAAAAGACATTTTCACGAGCAGAATTCTTATTTTTTGGAAATGAAAAAATAAAAATAAAATAAAAGACTATGTGAATTATTGTTGGTAGATATAATTTTCAACAAAAATTCCCAGCCTCTGATTTGAGTTCTTAGCATGTTAAATATTAACAACAGAAGAAAATATTTGTGTTATTGTATGTGTTTATAATTTATTTCAATTGCCCTGTTTCTCATAAAGACATTCATTTTTGATGCTCAAACAATACGAACCATCAGACATGCAGATCGATTTATGACAAAAGCTTTTTTGAAAGCACAACGTTTTATTGTGAAATAATATGTAAAAACGTAATACTGGAAATATACAATACCAATAAGAGCAGGTGTGAAAAGAAACATTCTGGTCATCCATTCATTTTCTAAGACTGCTCAGTTCTAGCTGGGGTCATACATGTTTGATAACGTGCCAATGTCGCTGCTTATTGGCTAAACACACCTGATCCAGGTAACCAGGAGCAGATGAGGCAGCATTTCTGAAATACCAGCACATGTTGGAGTCTGAGACCCATGGTTAGGTGAAGCCTCTCAGAGTTTGGCCAAAGAGAGGGTGAACTTCAGACATATCACCAGTCACCATTGTCATATTCATTAAGATCAACTTTGAGAACTATTTAATGAAATACATTCGGTAAAAACCCTGTGTAACCAATCCCTAAAACTAGGGATTGACAAATATGAACAGGAAGTGCAAGGCTTCAGTCTTGCAACTTAAAGAACTATTCTTCCTCTAGTTGCCATCTTAACATTTAAAGTTTAGGGAAATTGTAAAACGAAAAAAATCTGAGCCTTCATGGAGTAAAAACGAAAACATGTTCAGAGAAGCAAAATGACCAGAAGAGCCGTCCTGAGGCGCTCTCCTGCCCCCTGGAGGTGCTGCTGACCCTACTAAGGAGGCGTAAGAGACCTGAAGGAGGAGCTTTTGTCAGACTCAACCGAATCTGAGTTAGCCAGGTTCCTCTTTTTGTTGCAGCCACCCACTGAGCCGGATTGGCTCCAGTCTGTAGAGAAAAAAAAAGAAGTGATGCTTTCTTTAAACAAAACCACCCACAGACGTAAACTGAACTAAGCAAGCACAGACTTGTAGCGTACCTGAGTTATCACCGAGTCTGAAACGACCACAGCACAAGTACATTCGCCATTGTTTCCTCACGTTTTCCTTCATCAGACAGTGGAACACAAACACAAACAACCCTGCAGGAAAGCAGATTTCAGTAATAAATGCCTGTGAGGTTCTGAACGGAAAACTAAACTAAAATAATATTTTTAATAAGTAATACAGCATTTAAAAAACTAATATGATGTTTTCTCAGTCCGTTGCTGCTCATATTTACCTTGTAAGGAGTTGCAGATGATGTACATGTACATCATAACCACTCTAGCAGGCCCGATTGAAAAGAACCCCACTATCCAAGTCAGGCCTAACAGCACTGTGAGACTAGCAGCTGCTCTCAGGTCCTTCAGAGAACTGCGGCCCTTTGCTGAAATCTTATTGGCCTTCATTTGCTTTATCTGGATCAGAACAACAGTGAACACAAAGATGTTGCACAGCAGGATCAGAAGAATGTACGCTACCACCGTCACATAGAAGAAAATGTCATCCCGCAGCCAGCATCTGTTGAGGGCACACAGAAGGCAGAAGAGTGATGTTTGGCGACCATTAAGCTGTAACTTTGGCTATTAAACAAACTAATCATGACAATGCAAAAAAAGAACTTACGATTCAACAGATTGAAGCCCCACTGCTGCTTCATCAGACTCATAGCCGCCGTATGCATCTTTATTTATGGCCAGTAACAGCATGACTATCACTAAAGGAATACCTGTAACAACACAAAACATCTGTACACATCATTACAATACTGTTCAGAAGGCAGAATTCTTTCTCATGACAGCAAAGAAAAAGTTTTCTCAAAACTTTCTCATAACATTCAAGTTTTTCTCTTGTAAGAACCTTAAAGAACTTAAAAATTTGATTTACTTTTTCACATTGTGTTTTAAAAAAAAGCTACTTGGAAGGTGCTAAAGCAAAACAAAAAAACTCTATTGAGAACAAAATACTATACAATAGATCTCCAATATATCTTGATGCCAAATGCTTTTGGTGTTTTTTAGAGTATCTTTTAAAAATGTGTTGCTGAAAAAAATACAATTTGCGTAATAACTGTTCTCATTATTGATTCTGGTTTAACATGAACAGAAAATACCCCAAATATTTTAATTTTTCATGGAAAAAGTAGAAAATAATGTCAAATGTTAAAAAAATCATATCTCTTGTTTAGCCTTCTTTTAATATTCTTATGTATTACTTTTATTATTTTTATCTATTACTCTACAAGAGTTGCTGTGTTTTCAAAACACCTAAAACTGTACACAAAAAAGTGACTTCATTTAAATTACAGTGATCTTTTGCCTTCATGTCTTATAAAAACTTGCCTGCAGGTCTGAAAATGAATCAATGAATTGTATTAAATAAAGTGGGGAAAAACAAGTAAGAAAGTAATGAGAATCAAAACTTCTTGTTTTCAGCTGTTACTTATTGTTTTTTGTTGTTGTTTTTAGTCAGACCCTTCTCGCTCTAACTGGATTTTGGCTATTTTTTAAGTTGGAATTTGTAATATGTAACTGAGATGATGTGTTTTCCTCTAAAGGCAACCTTTTTTAAATAATTTAAAATTGCCATAAACTATTATATTCAGTTGATAATTAAACTCCAATCTGACCAACAAAGCAACAGCAAACATTTCTTTGTGAAGTAACAGACAAGTGTCGCTCTTACCCCACCCCACAGCGCAGAATTTGAGGATATAAAACGGCACGTAGGTGTTGAACACTTTGACTAGTGCAAAGTACATGTGCACGGCCTCTAAGCCCATCCAGGTGAAGGAGGCCAGCAGGAAATAGTGCAGGGCTGCAGCAGTGGTGATGCACAGGCCGTAGTTGGAGAAGGATGAGAGCCAAGAGTTCAGAAGGAAGAGCATGCTCAGCCCCAGCAGGGCAGCAGCAAGGTTCATGAGTATCTTGGATGGATAATCCTGACGTAACTTCCTGGTGTTCAAGAGAGACAGATGAATGCAGACAGACAGGCCACTTAAGTGTTTAATATTTAAAAGTAAAATATTTACAACTTTGTTACCAACTCAATAGTTCTATAAATTACGTTTTTTTGGAGATGTTATTTTACAGAACAGGAAGTAAGTGGTTGCTGTTTAAATTTCTCAAACAATTCGGTCCTAAATGACACTGTATCTTTTTTTTTTAATTAAAAAATAAGATTAGATATGAAGGATAGTATGTCATGGAAAATGAAAAAGGGCTGTGAAATGAGATAAAACTGTGAGGAACTGCTGGTCACTTACTCAAAAATAAGGTAGGTGAGTAGAGTGATGCCCAGAAAGATGGCTGATATGCCACAACCGATATATGAGATGATTGTCATAATCTCACTGTGATTTTTGCTGACAGGAGTTCTGGAGACATCCTGAAATACAACATGAAATCATCACTATTCAGTACCTTACCCATCCAGTAAACTTTAAGAGAAGCAGTTTTACACAATGACAATCAAATCATTTAATGGACAGTTTGATCCTGCTTTAAAACCTAAATCCCTCAGAAAACTCACCATCAGGATGGCAAAATGGGTGAGATGGTTGCAGAGGCAGCTGGTCTGATAGGAAGAAGTCTTCTGAGTTTCACAGCCGCTGCTGTTCCAGCCACCAAGTCCGTCTAAAGAGCACGTTTGACAGCCAAAGCAACAATAACACTCATTCACGCACAACACTCTGAATGAATTCTTTTTAATTAACAAACAAAACTGTAAGTCAAATCCATGCATTTGTGCATTGAGAAGATAATATTTTACCAACCGTTTTTGTAGAAATCCCAAAACACACATATGACTTTGTCCTCTGTCTACAAAAAAAAAAACAGAAAAATGTTCTGGACATTAGTGCAGAACCAAGCAGATGTTGCATTTGCTAAAACTATAAAAAAGACTGAGAGGAGCAACTTTTCTGTGTCCCCCAAGGAAAGAATTTTTCAAGTGATCAGTTTTGCAGTCAGGAGAATCAGGGATACATTCAAATGGGCAAAAACATTTCAAAAACAGTTTTTTTTTTTATCAACAGTTTACAACAGTTTAAGAAGATGCTGTGGTAACGGGGATTTTTCACCATGTTGTAACAGACACAGAGCAGGGGGGCAAAGTTATAGTAAATTTGTATGTGCTGTACACTTCTGTACAACCTTTCTATCAAACGTATGATTTTTACCAAATTTAAAAAACAAATACTTTTAGGAGCATTTACTTAAATGTTCTTGTTGCTGGCAACCTTACACTGAAGAACAGATGTAAAAATGACTAGGAATTCTGGGATTTAAAAAAAAAAACTGCAACTTTGGGCTTTAGGGAATATTTTGTTGTTGCTGACTCGTTTTATCTTCTGCACATTTATGCAAGCGTTGCCACAGCCGACTGAATAGTTGCTATAATAAATGTCCATGCTGATGAAGTCTGGGACAAAGGTAAAGTTTGGACTTTACTGGTAAAGTCAGTCCAGTGTCTGCCTTGAGCATTTGACTGATGGGAATGACATTCTTTTGCTGTACGGGGCTAACTTTACTCTGACAGTATGAGCTGCTTTTCTGATGATTTTTTTTACTGTTTCTGATAAACTGAAATAAAAAACTGAAAACAGTCAAACATGAACACATGTTTTTGACTTACTTGTCCACTGTGATGATTTTAATGAGGACTTGTGTATTTGTAAAGGCAAGTACCTCAATAGTTTAATTTCAGTGGTAATCTCTTTCACTTATTTTATTTTGTTATGATGAAAGTCCAACTGGTAAAAAAAAAGAGATGGGAGTAATTTACCAAACTCCTGCAATGTAAGAAGACATTCTGAAGTGTACTTTTAATATTTTGTTTTTAAAAAAGCAAAGGGCAAAAAAAAAATAAGAAAAGCAAATGGCTTAGTCATTTAAGTTCAATAGTATTTTGTGACAGAAATGATCTCTTGTATTGGAAAATTATTAACAAGGACACGATTAATAACATATGGCTGTGTAATTGCTCATTACAGTTACTGAATAGGACCCCTCATTGTCCTAGAAAGTATTTATTACTTATTTTTGTGTGCGCAGAAGATAAAAGCTTGGACTCGCAGAATAAATTGGTAGAAGCTGTTTTTATGAGTATTGGTTTATTATGTGCATGCTAATTATCTTTTATTGTTGTATTATCTTGTGTAAACAAGATTAAAACATCACTTTCTTTCACTTTATAGGGTCTGCTCATAGGTGACCGGAGCCACTACTTAACACAGAACAATCATTTATTTATTACATATAAAAAAAACAGCGACAGAATAGTTGTCACTGTAAGAAAAATAAAGCTACAATGGTCACCAGAACAACATAAAGATAAAGTAACAGGATTCAGATAAAAAGCAACCCTAAAAAGCAGACAGCTTTTTTTAATTGCTGTTCAACGTTGTTTGAAAAATTTAAGAAAAGAATAAAAACAGGCCTGGGTAAAACTAATGGTACTACTAATTTCATATTTCACTAAAAAACCTTTTGACAAAATCAAACTATTTATGTTTTAATAAGAATTAAATCAGGTCTTCTAAAAAGGCCACTTTAAATTAGTGTAAGGTTCTGTTAAATCCTAACCAGATTAAACAATCCATGACTGACTTTCCAACAGCAGGGAGCACATTTCTCTCAAGAATAATTTCAGTCTTGAGACTTCATGTACCTGCACAGATTCAAGACACCCTGCATCAGAGGCAGTAAAGCAGCCCCAGATCATGATAGAACCTCATCCATGTTTCAAAGTAGTTAGTTGACCTTCAGCAATTTTCGCATCTATGAACATAGAGAGGATGCTCCCTTTATGCAGCTGCATTGTGGCAAAAATCAGTCTCACTCTTTAACGATTTGCTTTAAACTGTGATGTCATAATTTACTTCCTCCCTGGAAGTCCAGTTTGGCTTGATTAGACAGACATCAAGAGCTTTGACTTGAAGCAAACCTCTGATGACATTGGAAAGTTCTACTAGACTCCTTGGCAAACTTTTTTTTATTTTATTTTTTTAAATCATCCATCAATTCAGCCTTTCAGTGTTTTTCATGGAGCCCCATCCAGCAAGGTTAGTGAGTCCTGTGGACTTAAACATCTCATTACCAGGTGCAACTGCAGTTTGGGATTTTACCTACAACTAGCTTGGAGCTTGTGCTGGACACAAGGGCCATGTCCATAAGAAGTGTATTTCCCAAGCTGTAACAGCTCCATTTGTGCCCCATGTCTTCTAACAAGTGAGTTCTGGTTTTGGTGGAGTCACACGACCAATTCATTTTGTGTATCAATCAGCTTAAAAATGGCACAAACTGTCAGCAGACCAAGCAACATTTGAGTAGAAGCTTTACAATGAAGCCTCTGGGGAATAAAAAGAACTCCACCTGTTTGACAAAACTTTTTCCTATTTTCTCTAGATTGGGTTGATCATGTAATGGGTTGACAAAAATACTTAAGGGTGTGAGGGCTTTTTGGTGCAATTTTGTTCTCTTCTTTACCTTTTTTTTTTTTTTTGTTTCTTGTATCTAGTTATACCAAAAAGTCTCACTGTACAGCATGTTTTACATTGTTATCTTACATTAAACCATCACTTCCTCCAGGATGCGACAATGACTACACCGCTGACACATACTTTAGAATTGCTCTGGGGAAGTCAGGCCTTAATTTTACTGCCTGCTATTTAGATTTTAGCCACAAGAGATCAGTCTAATATGCAATGTTGAGAGAAACGCCTTGGTAAAGCTTTTGGTGAGAAACTATTGACACACATAAAAGGCTTCATCACACCATCACTAGCTACAGTCACGGGAACATCAGGCTGCTTGGGGATGATTTTCAACACAATTGTCAAGTAATTTCCTGAGACAACTCTTTTCTCATTCTGGCGGCCATGTTCATTGTTTTTACAGTCACGTAACAGCAGTGATTACTCTCATTCTTTAAGTAGAGCAACTAACTGATTGAAGAAGGAAGATACCTGTGATATTAATTGGAGAACCCACTGTAGTTTAAAATGTCCAGGCCTGTTTCATCAGCTTGTTTTTAATTAGTTTGTTACACAACTTAATGTCACATGCCATTTTCCAAAATGGCAATGGAAAATGACAAATGGCGCACACGATTTCTTACCTTCTCCACTACCAATTAGTGCTGACCATTGTGTATCAACTCAAACAATTTTAGACAGGACCACATAAAAGGAAAACAATCACTTTTCTCACCTGTTTTGGTTCCTGGTGGTTGAAAGTCACCACCACAGGGTTTTCCAGGTTCATGACCGAGCTGTCATTGATGCTGGCAGACACTATGTAAGAATTTATAATCAAGCTGCCTGTTTGATTGATTAATTCAGGATCCTGAAAAAAGGAGGACAATAAATATTTGAGAATGGGAAGGAACAAAAATGAACAGCATGTTATTGCTTAATGAGCAATAGGTAAATGTAGACTATATATAGTTAGTATTTGTCAGTCACCGACTCTGCAAGTTGTCCCATTTAAAAAGATGAGTTTGATGTGTAATGACTTCAATTGTGAGAGACATAATGTAAAAAAAATAATACAGGCAATCACATTTTATTTATTTTTTTAGATTTTATTTGTATAACTGCCAAAAGATTTGGCTCCTACAATCAAACAATAATTCTGTCACCCTCACAGACCTGTTAATTCAACTGTAAGAACCTCTATCCTTCACTGGTTACCTTTATTATTGACACTATACTGGTTATCTGTATTAATGCACAAAGGTTTTAAATCCTAGTGTTCACTATAGACCCCCTGCTAAAGCCAGCACTTGTCCAGACCTGTTTAAATTCTATCAGAGACCATCTGGATGATCCAGAGGAGGATTGGGAGAATGTCATGTGATCAGATGAGACCAACACAACTCTTTACCCATTGTGAAGCATGGGGGTGTTTCGGGGTTGCTTTTCTCCAAAGGGGACAGGACATCTGTTCGGTACGAAAGTAAGGATGAGATGGGCTATGCATGGTGAGGTTTGGGGCAAAATCCTCCTTCCATCAGCGAGAGTATTGTGGATGAAATGTGGCTGGGTCTTTCAGCTAGATAAAGATCACAAACGCATCACCACGGACAACGAGGTAGTGGCAGCGCAAACAGCATTTCAAGGTTTTGAAGTGTTCGAGCCAGTCTCAATACCTCAATCAAATAAATAATCTGTGAGTGTAAATTCTGTGTTGTCCAGCAACAGTCCCAAAACATCACAGCTCTAGAGATCTGTATGGAAGAATGGATCAAAATAGCAGCGATTGTGTGCAAACCATGTGAAGACCCACAGAAAACGTTTGACCTCTTTCATTGACAACCAGGGTTACATTATAAAGTATTGAGATAAACTCTTGCTAGGGACCAAATATTTCTTTTCTGCACCATTATCCAAATAAGTTATTTAAAAATCAATCAATGTAACATCCTGGATTATTTTTCTTTCTTTTTCTGTCTCTCTCAGATTTTGCAACGGTATGGACCAACGTCTTAATTAGACTGACTCTGCTCAATGCAAAGAAAGTAGATTTTTCTTCTCACTAAGATCTATAGACAGGGACTATGATCATGCAGGATGTCCCAGAGAGAGATCTTCAGATAATCTTTAAATCAACTGATCAGACAAATTTGAAGAAAGCTAAACAATTTCTCTAAAGTTTAGACTTTCTTTAAATGCTCAAACGAAGTAGAGAAAATACCTGAAAGAGGTTCTTTGTTCCATAAAACTGGAACTGAACACGGGTTGTATTTTTCTCTCCAGGGGGGAAGAAGTTGTTGATTTCAGAGGGTAAAGAGATGGTTGCGTTTGCCTCAGGGAAGGGTTCACTCACAAAGCTCTGGTTGACAAACACCTGGGTAACAAAAGTAATTAAAAATGTGGAGCATGTGCTAAAGAAAATAATTCAATAGCTGCCAGTCTGAAATTATTGTAACATGATGTGTGCTGGAGGCTATGGTGTGTGCGGTTTCCCTCCTTTTTTCCAGTTACCCAATGACATTCATGCAGCTGAAACTGACCTGGGCAGTCAGCTGGAACTATTTCCTTAGCTGAATAAACATCACTTAAATTTAAGCGGCAGTCAAAGGTGTTTTCAAAGAGAACAGAACATTTCTCCTTACTACTTTTTGCATTTAACAGCATAGCATTCCAAACATCTCACCTCGGGGTTCATTGCGGATGTAAGAGATGCACCAAAGGTGAGGCCTCTGAATTCCTCTGGATCCACATTAACCACAGATAGTGCCAGAGAAGGGGCTGTTATGGTGGCAGATTCACCTTGAAAGAGCATCGTGTTCCCCATACTCTCTGTCAGCTCGAGGAAACTTTCACAGGATGGAGCAGAGTGAGATTAATCTTAACTCGAATGACAGCTGCAGTGTGATTCTTTGACAACTCATGTCATTTTCTCTTACTTGTTGCAAAACAAGCCAACATCAGATTCAGAGAGCAGGACATTGGCAACAATGTTGACAATTCTTGCTGCAATGGCAGGCTTGATGATGCCTACACGAACCACCTCAATGAGCTTCTCCACGACTGATCCCAACACCATGGAGGGGAGATAGGTAACATTGCCCAAGTGGGAAGTGACAAGATCGTGGATTATTTCCACCACATCAGCCACATTCTCTGGAGCAAACAAATGAAACCACAGTGAGTGACATGTGCAGAAGCTTGCAGCAATGAAAACCATGGGTACCATGGTACAATCGGTCTACTCACCAGGAGTGACCGTGATGTTTCCTATATCAGAAATGGTCACAAGCTGTTCACAGTTTGTCATGTCTGGATCCATCCAGCTGGTCGTGTCATTTTCAATGTGTAATTTACTGACAAGAGAATAAAAGCTAAAGTTAAACCTGCTCAGTTTCTCAGAATTCTCTGAAATTTTCAATAAAAGTTTCAAAACTGTGGTTGTAATATGATTTGATGCCCAAAATATTAAATTAATTAAAGATTATACACATGGAAAGATTTAGTTTGGAGCTGCTTGATTTCAGGATTCCAGATTGGAGGGTGAAGGTTGTTCAAGGTGTTAGAAGATTATGGATTTTCTTCTGTTTGAGTTGCCTCTGTGGAAACTTCTTTCACAAGAATGTGTGTTTCCAAAATAACGAAAGTTTAGAACAATATTTCACTTCCTATATTGTTTTTTTCAAATAAGTCCTTTCTTTTCGCTAGTGCGAACTGAAAAAAGCTTTAATGTATATTTGATTAAACACAATCTGGATGTAATTAACTGTTACATAAATTTAAATGTTCCATACATTTTGAGCAGCAAATTGAACTCTGAAATCAAAGCACAAAGACTCCTTTGAGATGAAGGTTTGATGCTTTAGGTCCACCAGTAAAGCTTTTATTGGGGATAATCAAACACAAGACAGTTGGCTGTGTCTCACCAGAGTCTGTAGGCTCTCTCTGATATTGGCTTGTAACATCCCATCTCCTGGATCTGCTGTGGGAACGTCTCCGGCCAGATGTACAGCCCATAGACGGTCGGTGTTGGTTCTTCCAAACAGTTTTCTGGCTCTGTAAGAGAAAGGAATGATGCGTCAGTCTTTTTCTTTCTATTTGGTTGAGTTCTGTTTCTTTCTATTTGGTTGAGTAGAGCGTACCTATGTGTTTGATTTGTATGATGCTTGTTTGAATGGTAGTGGAACCATTTTCGTACTTTGACGATAAGGCAGCATGAATGAAAAGCTGAGTGTCTTCCACACTGGTCATGCCATATTCCTGAATGTGGAAAGTGCAGAAGTATCTGTAGGTAATAAAAGTTGCACACACATCAGGTTGAGTTGCATCTTTACAGCATACATAAATTTCAGTAAAATTGGTTACTCACTCTTTTGGCTGTTCGTGGGAAATCTGAAAAAAGCACATGTGCAGATATGTTTTGCTGTTACAAATCAGTTCCTTCTCAATCTAATGATTTTTCAACTTGCCTTGCAGCTAGAGTCATACTCACCATTAATCCAGGGCTCCTGCTCCGGAGATGAAAAACACATTTATACACAACTGTTGAGTTATGTGACCAATAAAAACAAGATGGTAATTCCAAAATGAGAAAATAAACCCCAGGGCATTTACCTGAAGTTGTTCTCCTTTATGATGAAATTCAGCACAATTATGATCTTACTCCACTCCAGCTGCATTTTTACCTTCATCCCCAGAATAGAACATACTGTTGTAACATTTATGCAAGCTATTCTTTGCAGCACTGTGGTGCTGGTTTCTTACCCATGTCTCAATGAAGTCCTCAGGATGTGATGGGTTACCCGTCATATTTAAGGTCAAATTGACTCGAAAGAATTGGTCTGATTGAACTACAACACACACAAAAACAACAAAAAAGACAAAGAACACAGTTGATCTGCATCGCACGTTTTTTTTTTAAACTGCAAAAAGTCTAAATAGAAAATAAAAAAATATATAAAAACACAGCACTTTTTTTTACAACACACTATAAAAAATGAAATAACTACAAACAAAGGTCCGAGTTAGGGGGGAATATGACTATAAACTCAACAGAATACATGCAAATGTCTTAAAACCAAATATAAATGCTCACCTATATTTTTTGGACTTTAATACACAAAAAATACATTAATCTGTTCTGATATAATTCTATACAAAGACAAAATATATATGCGAAAATATATCGATTCAAAGTTTGAGGAAAATATGTCAAAATGTAAATTTTGCATATCAATTTTTTTTTTTTTAATAAAGAAAAAAAAAGAACTATTTTGTGCGAGGGTTTTTTGTTGTTGATTGTTGTCATGGCGGTTTCCAGAGAAATCTCTTTGGTGTTGTGTTTGTTCCATTCAAGCTGAACCAGGAAGAAAATACAATAAAAGTTGAAGACTCAATTTGCTTGACACACTCACCCAAACTGTTATTGTTGCGCAAGACGTCATTGGTAGTTGATGTGCTATTATTGGGCTGCAATGACACACTGCTTGTTTCTGTAAATGAAATAGCAACAATTAAGAGATAAGGTGTTACAAAAGGAAAAAAAGAAAAAACATGAATCCATTAAAAGTTTTTACTCCTTTAAAAAATAAATATTACCTGAAATTGTCTGATTTGGGTGAATAGTTGATGTAGGTTCTGTTTCCAGAGAAAATACATCTGAAAGAAGAATCTTTTGGCTTCATTACATTTCACCCACCAGGATAACAATCAGCTTATAAAACAAAAATAAAACAACTAAACTTTATGCGTCCAAATCTTATTATAAGTCAACATGTCCATTTCCAGAAAATTTGGGTGAATGTACTCACCCACAGAGAGCACAGTAATGCTGTAGGGGTCAACTCTAAGGTGGAATAGTTTGTTGGGGACCTTTGACCTTAGTAATGCAGTCATGTTTCTCTGCACCACTTCCACTCTGGCTGAAGGCTCCACCTTCACATAGACCTCACAACTGAAACTGATGCACAACCACACAACTTATAATTTACTCTGTAGTGTATTATTCCATTTAGCAGTAAATATACAGGTGTAATCTTACCACGTATGACAGGGGGAAAAGGAGAATTTCTCCAGAGACTGTAAAGAAAGAAGTTTTATGTTTAAACTTTTTATGAAAGTCGTGATTTTATCAATGGATTTAATCTGAAATGATGAGCTAAGTTGCTTTACAGGGTTACTTGTTCATTGCTCACTGCCAAAACTGTATCTTAAGAAAATAAAGAGGCACAAGAATTTCTTTCTAAAAATGAAAATTCTTGGCAGGTCAATTCTTCTATCCCACAAACAGATTTTTTTGTTTATTTTTAGAAAAGTGGGGCAAGAGACTTATTTCTAAGGAGCTTGTTTTGCGGTGCATAGGATAGTGTTTCTGTTGGAAATGGCATCATTTTAACTTTTTTCCTATGTCTTTGTTTAAAAACACGACCAATCCACTCTGAAGACAGTCAAACTTAAATAACTGAGATACCTGGGTTTGTGGATCATGCAAGTCAGTAGCATTAAAACCAAGGGGGCAGCTTTGCCTGGAAGGAAACACAGAGAAAGATTGGAAACAGATTTTAACAAACAACTGTTGATATTGTATGTAACAAGGGTTAGATCTGTACTGATTTATAACACTTTGCTCTTTGTTGAAAGAACAGCAGTGTATGTCAATTCTTTAAAAGCCACTTTTCTCAAATTCCCCCGCAAACCTAAAAAACGAGTGTTAGTAATAAATGTTACCACTTTTGATCGTACATTGAACATGATCTAAATCCGCACGCCCAAATTTGAGGTCTAACTGGAAAAAATTGGTGTGGAAAGAAAACCTTTTGAGTTTAAAAAATGCATGTGAAGTCAGAACTAGTATTAGCATTTTGAGAGCAAGTACAGAAACTAGTACTTGTACTCCAAATCTTATGTGTGCAAAATATATTAGTGCAATAATAACAGGATCTAACTGCATCTGATGACCATTAATTGTTAAGGAGCGTTCAAGAGTTTAAAAATATCCCATAAAACGCTGGGGTTTTGTTTTGCCACTTGAGAATGCCAGCGAGCGAGTTGTACTTGAATACTGCAAATGTTGAAAAACTTTTGCTAAATATTTTTTAAGGTATGTCTCTTGATTACATTTTTCTAACTCAGAAAGTACGAGAATTGTAAGAAAACTATGAGTTCACAGGTTTGAGGTTTGAAACCTAATGGTGGTGAATCAGAAACTGAGAATCTGGAAACGACGCAGCAACAAACTAAACTAAAAAATTGTTTAACTTGAATGTGATTATGATAACTTACACAAAATACCATTGAAAAAAATGTTCACACAAAGTTCTTAGGGATTGATTAAGGAGTTCAAATCACAACCAGACTTTAATCAATTAAAAAAAAAACAATTTTTGTGAAAGTAAAGTAATTCCATGAAAATTTAATTTAATTTAATACTTTAAATGTGTTACTTTTACTGTTAGAATAGTTTTTTTTTGCCTGTGATTGGTTCCTTACATACCTTGGGAGTGATACAAAAACATCCTGGATTGAAATGACTGAAGGAAAAATGCTTTTTAACTAAAAAAAAAAAAAATAATAAAAAAATAGTTAGAATCTTTAACAGAAAACTTCTTTTTGTTCTGCTCAGGCAGATCTTTTTACCCAATTTCTTGTAATTTCATCCAACGGCACTGAGCAGTTTCCACGGTTTGCGGCATCAAACATGGAGACCCACATTTTGATCTTGAAATGGGACCATACTAAAAAATATAAGCAGACATTTTGTCAGATGAGCATTTTCCCATACTTGTAATCTCTAAAAGGTGTGATCCAGTTGATGCTGAAATGGTTGACAAGTGTGTAAAGATGAGAACACATGGGGTATAAAAAAAAGGCAACATTGCAGGCCTCTTTGGACTTACAGCAGTGAAGGTCGTGGTCGGGCTCAGGAGGACAGGTGTTCTTCCACTGCCGCTGATCCCAGCTCACCACGTCTCCGTCTGTGCAGCCCAAGCCCCACAGCTCTGCTGCCCCCAACTCCCTGCTCCACATTCTGAACAGACCTATCTCACCCAACAGATTACTCCCACTTTCTGGTCTCACCTCGTTGTTGGCAGCAACATAATGAGACACCCCCAGAGTGAGAGTGCCATTACCAGCCAGCCAAAGGGGAAGATTGGGGTACAGGGGGGACTCAAGCTGGACCATTCCATTGATGTAGACCCTGAGCCGCCGAGCTCTGCTGGACCAGGTCAGACAGATGGAGTACCACTCATTCAGCTTCAGCCACTTAAGGAAGTGCCACTGCCGCCCAAACATCCACACTGTAATTTGTGGGCCTTTGCCCCCGAGTCCCAGCTCTATGTGAGCGTTTTTTGGAGCTTTGTAAACAAATGCTCGCCATTCTGTTGTATAATTGCGCTTTAAAGACACGCATATGGTCAGTTCCTTCAGGGCTGGGATAGCAACATGTGGTTGAAGTTGCCACAGACAGGGAGGGCCACCGAACTTCAACTTCTTGCCCCACAGGCTGGTGCTGCTGCCAAAACCAGCTGAACACAAGATAAAAAAAAAATGGAAGATTAAGGCTACATTTGAGCATTTAAGTGGACTTAAGGTTAAAAACAAGTAGAAAAAGTCCAAGTGTTTTTCTTGTAAAATCTAACCTGAACCCAGAGAATGCACTGGTAGGAAAATGCACAAACAAATGAGAAGAATAGAGAAGCTGCTGATGGAGCTCATGACCACAGAAGAAGACAATACAGTCTAAGTGGCAGACAGATCATCTGCTGGAAAAAGACAACAAGACTTTTGATTTAAAGTCCCTTTAAAAATAAATGACAACTCAATGGTTTTTCTAAAAGTATGTGAAGTAAAAGAAAAGCAGACTTACCAGAGGATTATTAAAATAAGTTTAAAGTTGAAGGTCAGAGAATGAGCAGTGGGCACCACCTCATGAAAAGCTCGTCGAACACTGAGACTGCAGCCAAACGTCACTTTATTACTCAATGAGAAGATCAACACACCCTCTCCTTGTGGTTTCTGCAGTTACTCATTAATCACCAGCAATAAACATAACAACCAAACACGACAATGTCCAAACTTGAGAAAGCACTTCTTGAAAAAAGACATTTCCAAAGATCCTGCACTGCAAGTGTACCAGAGAGTGTGAATTATGATTTAAACAATAATTAAATCACACTTTATTGTGTTAAAATGGCTCAAAAATGTTATCAACGTATTCTTTTGCTAATAGTTTTGAAAGCAAAAACAGTACCATCCACTGACCTCTTTAAAAGGACACACATTTTCTGAAAATATCCCTGGAAAGTTATAAATTAAACATAATTGCTATCAAACATTGAAAGACAAGCGCAGCCCTAAAGCTGGTTGTGTGGGTATGATGGGCCTGTGTTTGCATTACATTTCAATAAGTCACAGTAATGTGTTTTGCAATTAATGCTAGAGTGAAGTCTATGGACACTAATCAAATGAGGTATTTCGTGTGATGGACAAGAGTTAAGAGACGGAAAAGTCAACACGGTAGCCCTGTCAAGTTTAACAATCGGTGTACAGAATCTGAATTGTGTCTCCTTTTTATGACCTCAATATCCGGCCTGGCTGCTGTGAAGTAGTGACTTATTTCATTTTTCTTTTATTCGTTGTTGCCATAAAGAGCTCAAACAAATCTTATCTTTGTTATCATTAGTATCCAATAAATACATAATTACTAGAAGTGATAAAGTATAATTAGTTAAATCAATGTTTGGAAGGAGAGCTTTTATTTTACCTTCGCTTGTTTGTATTTCTGCCAGATTCTGCACATTTTAATATTTCCATCTTTAACCATAACAGAGTTTCTTGAAAATAAAAACAACTTTGATTTTGCTAGAATCTTCTCTCCTGTGATGGACGTTAGCCAGGTGGCAGTAGTTGTAGTAGTAAAATCAAAGAAGTCATCCGATCCTGAAAACACACACACAAGGTCTCTTTGTTGGATGCAGGTCTGCACACAAGGACCCCATTCATCCATCTCAGTTCCCTTTTCTTTTCTCGTCGGAGGTCAGGGCTAAAAAAAGAACAGTTTCCTCTCGGGGAACGCGAGAAGAAACAGCAGTGACGCTTGGTGCACAGGTGGGGGCTTGCTGTGATTGGTCGATCACTGATAGTTAAGTTGGGAACCCCTCCTTCGTCACAAGTGATGTCAAATGATGGGGATTCCCACCGATCCATGTCACTCTTACTCTCTGCTGCTGCTGAACTGAGGAGAAATCACAGTGAGGCAAACATCACAACCTGACGAAGATTTTTGTTTGTTTGCATTACTGTGGTTGAAATCCGAATGTGCACGATCGATTTGAGTTTTTACATCTGAACTACACGAACAGAGACCAATCAGAAGGCTGCTTGTTTTTGCCCAATGGAACCTGCTCTCTGTGCTGTCGTGCTGATGGTAGGTCTGACATTATTCTACTTTTTACAGGAACAACAGACCTTTGTAAATTACAATGAATTGTTAAGAGTACAAGCAAAAGCCCTTCTGAAATGTAAATTTTGGATCTGAGTGAGTCTTAGTTTTCAACCTGACCTAGAATTGAAAAAATGCAGATCTGTCTTGATCATCTAGAAAGATAGTCAAATGCAAAAAACGTAAACCTGCAGGGACCTTCTTAGCTTAAGGTGGACCATTGCTTTTAAAAAAAAAAGGGCGGGGTGTGTCAGTAGATTGACTTTTGTTTTAAATCTGTTTGAATTTATCTTCAGATGCACTGCTTAACCTAAAAAAACTTTGCATTGTGTTTAAAGAGTGTCCTTTATTTGTGTTTTTTTCCAGGTTTGTGTGCTTGCACACTCCAAGCCTATCTGTGACCAGACAGAGTTCTTACACCCTAATGGTACTTGTGTTGCCTGCTCTGTTTGTAAGCCTGGGGAACAGCTGTCAGGGGTAACAAACATCAATCACAATATCATGTCCCTTTTCCATTTGTTCCTCTAGTGACCTGTCGTGGTGCATCCTTTTCAGGATTGTGGCTTTGGAGACGGTGGAGAGCATGTCTGCATCCCCTGTGATGATGGGACGTTTAGTTCAGATACAGATGTGGCTCCTTGCAGGAGATGCACCCAGTGCAGTTTACTGAACCGCCACCTGAAGACTGCGTGCTCACCCACCAGAGATGGCCTCTGCGGGCAGTGTCTGCCAGGGTCAGCTCCACTCAGATCGCCAAGTTGCATTTCCACGCGTGTGTTGGATGCTCATGTACGGCTGTTTGTGGATGCAGGTACTATGAAGTGAGGAGCATGACTGGGGAAGCAGAGCTGCTCTGTCTGCCCTGTTTCAGCCGAGATGCAGTGCATGAAGACTGTTTGCTTTTCGCCGCCCAAGACTCCAAATCACGTATGACTCCCAGATTGACCCCACAGCTCAACATTAGCATGTTTAAATCATTTTATTTCATTATAATTTCCAGAGATGTTATTTAACATCAGATGTTGTTCACAGAGATTGCTACAGTGCTGCCTGAGGGAAACATGAGAGAATCTAAAGATAAAAGTGAGTAGCCATGGTTATATAACTATCAATATGTTTTCTTCTTTTATTTTGACTGACATTTTTTGTTTAAAGGAGCAAAGGAGGAAACATTTTCAGTGGTCCTGGCTGGGGCCGCCACAGTGCTCCTGATCATCATACTTGCTCTGCTGTTTTGGATTCTCCTTCTTTCTGCCGAGAGATTCAGTAGGTCACTCCTGCTTGTCTGTTTTTGTATGTAAATAAAAACTGACTTAAAAAACTTTTCCAATATTTAGAGCCAGTTCCTGAGCCTGAAGAGCTCCGAGGTGAGGCAAAGCCTCATTATAAACCACTGCAGACCTCCTCAGAGAAAGGAGCAACACAAACAGACGCCCCTGTTTCGGCTGAAGATCCAGCAAGGTGTGTTCTGTGAATGTCTCTTCAGGGAAGCGCTGCATCATTACCTCTGATCGTTGCCCTGATCAGCCCTTGTATAATCATTTACTGTACTCCCTCACTCCTCAGAGGCCTGAGCTCGGTGAACCATGAGAGTGAGCTGTATCCGACCTCCATCGTGATCAATGTTACCACCAACATTAAGCCCTGCAGTGAAAACAAAGACAACGTCTCACAGGAGCAACAGCAAGGCTTTACCACAGAGGAGGTACAGTGCCTTCATGATTCAATGATCAGTTTAGTCCACAGTTGCTAAAATAAAATTAATTCAATTTATAGCTCGTTTTTGACTTTTACCTCCCTGTCACACTGTAGCCTTTGCAATCTCTGAAACTGGTCGCAATTTTGTCCATCTTTTTTTCTTTTTTTTTTGCCAAAATAAATCATAAAGCTCTCTTAGAATTGAAGCTTAAAACCATAAGGATTAAATACTTTGAAAATGTTATGTGACTAGACTGTATCATTAAAAAAGTATGACACAAGTTTTTTTTTTAATAAAAAACTGGTTATCAAATGTAATCATTTCTACAAATCAGTAAGTTTTATTTTTACCAAAAGGACAGTAAACAGTAAATTTACTTCTTAAGTAAATTCCAAACATTTTGTTAATATTGAAATTGATCATAATTTTTATTGACTCTAAAAGGTTTGGAAATATGTTTAAACTGTACGGTAACTTAAATGGTGTTTTCACCATTTAAGTTACCACCATGTTTTCACCATGTTGTTTTGAAGACAATTTTTAATCCTACTTCAGTAAGCTAATGTTGAGTTTACATCACTCTTACTTGAGGCTAGATTTTGCAAAATCAAGTAACCTCAGGTGACTCGTATTTTTTTTTAAACTGTTTTCACAGGCAATCTCTTGAATTTTTATGTGCTTATTAAATTCAAATTTGTTGATGGGTAGATTTTTTTACTTGCTGAAATTCTTTTATTGTCAGATTTTATTTGAAAAAAATCCCCATCTTCACAATCTTCAAGATTGTTTCAGACTATTTACAATGTATTTTGCCCATATGATGTGAGGGTCAGTTTGATAGACACAAAGATCAATAAAACTTTAATTGATTCTACTACGCGGACATTGATTTATTACCATACCTCAAAATACAACAGATAATAATGAAAACAGACAAAACAGAAAACTTATAGCACTAAAATACAATAAATAATACAATGAAATGTCCAGAGTCTATGAGGCATTTTACAGTCTTATAGCTGATAATAGTTCTAATTAGTTTTGTTTTTTTGTCATTACCAGATGGAGCAAAAACTACAGACAATTTGGGAGCTTGCTCAAGGTAAGGATTTATTTTTGCTTCCAGTCCCACTCATAGGTTTACAGCTGCTATGTTAACAAACAGAAAAGCATGCAGTTTTTCACACGAGTGTTGGGCTCATTTTAAAACTTGTTTTGTACTTTTGTATTGGTGCAGGTCAGAGTATTGAGATGCTTGACTATGATTCGGTCCAGGACATTTCCCTGCTCCTGGATTCTGTGGACAGCATTTACATCTTAAAGAGGTTGGCCCTGTCACTAGGCATTCCCCCTCATGTCGCTGCGCTTTTCAGAGGCTTCCAGGACCTTTTCCAGTATCTGCGCACCTCTACCTACACACAGCTGCCGCAGCTGGCCCAGGCGGCCGCACTTCTGCCTAACTTTGAAATAGTTTCAAGGATCCACAAAGCTGTGGTGATTCAAAGGCCTCTTACACCTTAAAAATCACATCCCAGGACTTATATTATTTCAGACTTACTTGATAACTTTATGACTGGAAGGTTTCATTTATACTTTCTGCTGGAACAGAGACACTTTCAAGAAAGACCTTTTATAAAAATCTCACAACACTGCAAGCTGAGACAATGAATAGTTACATTGTTCCCAGCACTTCATAGACCACTGTTAAAAATAAAATTTTAATGTAAATATACTAACAGTTTATGACATGTTTATCATGGCAATAAAGTAAGAAAAGATGTGTCCTTCGAGCATTAAATAAAAGAACAACAAAGTCATCCAGCCTTGTTTCCTGTTTACCATGTAAAATGGATAAGTAGCCCTCTGGCAAGAACATGTGAGACGAACCAGGACAGATGATGCTGTGTTTGGTCAGAGGGAGAACCTAAAACTCTGAGAAGATTTCATTACCCTTTCATTGGGTGAAAAGTTAACCAGCAGACAGATTCTTCAGGATATTAAATCTGGTAAGACTTTCAATTATTTCACCTATTTATAATAATTCCTAAAGACCATTAAATGTATTATATTTTTGTCAACTCTGACACATTTCTGACTGTCACAGTAATGTTTTACCTAGAAAAAAGAAAAAAACAACAACAATTAAAAAACATCCTTAAAACAAAAATACAATTACACCAAAAACATTGAAATTAATTAGAAACGTTAGGACTTTGCTGTTGTTCTGGTTTAACTATAAAAAATAAACTTGCATTAAGAAGTGTATGGCACTAGGGGATGCTCTTGCGTTTGTTGCTCTGATGGATTTAAAGGGGATCGTCTATTGAAATAATATACTGTCCTAACTGTCACGTAACGAATAAGGAATATATTTCTAAATCGGGACGATTAAAAAGGCGTCACGCGAGCGTCTTAATAAAGTCTCTAAATAATGTAATGCATTTCATGTAGTCTAATCAAGTCACGGCATTTTTTTTTTCGTTGCAAGATAATGTTTCAAAAATAATTTTGAACGTTTTTCTCGAAGTAACACTAATAAAAAAAAGAAACTTCATTCACGGGATTTAAACAGAAATTACTTTTCGTTTCACATATTGACGTATTGAAGTATTGTCTGGGTTTTTGTTCTCCAAGTTATGCTCGCTGAAAACAGGTAAGAGTGAGACATCTTCTTGTTTGAACTGAATCTTCGATGTCCACGTCCGCGTGGTGTCCGAATCATACCGGCCGTGCTGAGTTGCGCGCGCAGCGAGAAGAAAAACTTCCCAGAAATGGCGGAGGGTGCAACGACACTGAAAGTCTTGAGAGCCCAGATGGGTAAGGCGAATATAAGTCTGGAGAAACTTTGTTTTAAATTAACTCTATGTGTCTGCGTGTGTATCAGCTGCTTTGGAATTGCTAGCCCGCGCATTTGAACGGGCTAAAACACTTCCGAGCTTAACTTGCTAGGGAGGTTAGCTTACTCTGTCTGTCCTGTCATGATCTGCAGCACTACGAACGGACATTTCTCCATTGAAAGTTGCACACTACGGAGAATTTGGCCAAACTCTTTACTGTCTCTTTGTTGCACAAAGCGGGCAAACTCAGTGACCATCTGCATTGTTCTTAAAGTACAGAACATTAAGCCATGATTAGCTTGTTGACATATCACGACGTCATTCTGCCGCGTTTTCGTTTCATTATTTGAATAGGTTTTATTTTAGTTTTAGAGTTTAAATTGATTATTGGTCTCGGCTATTGAACCAGAATAAAATCAACAATTTGCGATGTTTTGTTTAAAAATGATTTATCACTTTAGAAAGGTTTTTTTTAAAGCTGAGTTTTTAGCGTGACTCAACTTTGTTATATATGTAAATTAATATTGTACTCTACTTTAATTTTTCCAATGAGTCATAATAATCGATTAAAATAGTTTGTATTCTTCCTTGTTTGAAAATCATCTCGTTGTGTGCTCAAAGGTCTCCTCCTGCCAGTGTTCCTCTCCATACTGTTATGCCTATTTGTTGACATATGGCATGATGATCCCCTCCACTCTTTGACAACAATGACCGACCTGATTTTCACATAATAATGGGGCGTCAGTCTGTGATTCCTGGGCTCTGATTGGAGAATTATGTTTCATTACAGTTTATAGCATTTTCCTGAGTAATTATTCTTTATTTCCCTCTTATTCCTGTTTTTCTGAACCAGTGCTCTTCTGTCATTAACTGTAACATCATGTGACATCCACACCCTTTTTCTGGATCCTTTACCATGTTTCTGTCACTGCTGTTTATCCGTGCCTAAACAGGCCCCTTCCAGACATGCTTGCTTGCTGTTTTTGCATTTGTAGGCGTGAATGCCTGAGTTGTTATGGCTTTGACAGTAGCCGGTTGTCTCTTTTAGCATTTTAAGGTAAGGGAGGTTTCTGCATACCCTTTTTTGGTGTACGTGCTTTCCACTTACAGCAACAAATGTTCAATACTTAGTGCAGATCTTCCCGTTCCTTTTGTGTTTCCATTCATTTTTTTTTTGTCTGGAATTCATTTCCACCCATTTCTGTGGTTTTGATGAAATATCCACCAAGTCATGGATTGGAATTCTGGCCGTTAGGAATAAAATGATGTCCTGAGCAAAGTTTTTCTTTCATTGAAAAAAACATAGTTTTTTTTTTTTTCAAAGTTATTTTAGACGTGCTGTGATTGTAGAATTATAAAGTAATGCCAGGAATTTGGTTAGTGAGGGTGGTCATTTCCACAAGAATTTGAGGAACTTGAAACTTTCAATCAAGATCGTGCAAGTTGATGTCAGACTATCAAGATTTTACATTTCACCCTATTCTTCTACAAAAACAAACTTGTTTTCCCAGTCTCGAAGCTTTCTTGAACTATTTGCTGAAATTTCTTTTTGTATTGAAGATGCTCCATTCTATTTAGATTGTATACTTGATTTCTTACAGTAGCTATGTGCCCAAAACACCATCTTGAATAGTAAACCACAAATTTTTATAAAAAAAATAATAATGTTAAAAGTAATACTCCCACACAGTCAAACATAAATAAACCGCTGCAGTTCAAACTAGTATTGAATTGCTGTAAAGACATTTTAACAACAAAACCACTTGTATGTTTGCATTTATATTTGTCAGGTATTTAAAATTGGTGACATTTTTTATTGCATGTAGTCAAACACTCACATGCATTCAAACCTACACGCAGTATTCTCCTTATAAGTGTTGCTTCTTTTTTTTTTGAAAGATGTTTCTAGTTAGTGTTGACGTTTGATGTATTATGGTAGTTGAGATCTACAGAGAAAGGATCAGATGTGGGAATGACAGCTGTAATAGAGGACATGGTATTTTGCAAAGTTCTTCTTACAATCATAACACTCACATTGGATGACCATAAATAGTTGGCAGCCCACTCATATTTTTTTGTATATCTTCAGAGCAGAGAAAGCTGCAAAACCTGACAATGAAGTGGTTCTCTCCTCTACACTCAAATGCTTATATTACACTGTGTTCTTCCTCCTGACTGAACACACGAAACATGTGTGGTCTAGTAAATATACCAAATTAAGGAGAAATGATTTTCACTTTAGATTGTATCTAGATTTATCCATAAAGTTATCTGATTTCTCCTAAGAAAGGATCAAGGCTTGCTTTGCATTCTGTAGTGAAATACCAATCTCTAGTGTAACATATAAAACTGTTATTCAGAAAAAAAGAAATACGTATAAAAAAGCTAAAAGTATAGAATCTGTTCCATTTTTTTGTATGCACTAGCTATATGCTCCATCCTTAGGAGTCAATTCCCTACCACATTGGGATGCGTCATCATTGTCCCACTAGCACTGCAAATAGCCATGGCTTACCATTGCATAAACAGGCTTCAGTAATCCCATAAAAGATTTAGTGTTAAGTGTAGCTGTGTCAGTGACCTTACATATTAGTAGTGAGGACCATACAGGGCTGATTATCAGTGATATTGTTGAGAAAAAGTATTTCTGGAGTAAGTTTTGCATGTTTTTATTAGTCTTTAAAGGTTTCAATTGTATATTTTGTGTAGTTTTCTTAGTTTTCATTCAACATGCATCAATTTGATTGTTGCCACTGTATGAAACTGACCCCATGTCACTGTCGATTTAAAGTTAACTTTAAGGTTAAATTGAGGATTGCTGCAAATAAAAACTTGATTTTAAATCAATTCAAATTCAGTTCCTTTTCTTTTTTGATCTTTGATTCTTTTTTAATGTATTTACATTATGTTCTTCGTTTATAAAAACCAAGCAAAGAAATTGTGGATATTTTCCAATCTGCACTTTTTATTCATTGTCCTTCATTTTTTAATGATTTGTTTTCCTTTTTGTTGTCAAATTTCTTGTCTTTCGCCCCTTTAGCTACCTTTCTTGCTAGTGACTTGCTAGTTCTTGGATGCTTTGATGGTTAATCCAAAAAATTATTACACTTATTTGCATTTGATTGGATGTTTCCTGTTGCTAGCTTTAGAATTGCTGTATCTTGTTATTTTGCAAGCCTCAAAGTAAACAAAAAAATAACAAAAGCAAAGAAGGCAGTTGATCAAGCTTCTGTGTCATTTACATTCATGATGTTTAGTAGGGTAATGGTCTATCCAATTACAGTGCTCTATATTAAACGCACAGTCCACCCCGATCTTTAACAGGGCAGACACTTCCTGTGTTGGCCTTTCCTTGCTGCAGGGCAGAGTATAAAGTCTAAGTTGTGGGAGACTATATAAAAGAGAACTGCCTCCCTTCTTGCTGGGCTTCTCCCTGGTATTCTGCCTCATCAAAAAAAAAGACAGATTTAACTTATAAAATGGGTAAAAGCCTCTCATTTACAAAGCAGAATTTTTTTAATTCAGGCAGCAATGATTCTAGGCAGCTAATGTATCCAACAAGATACTAAAAGAAAGGATTCTGCCATCAGGCATTCTTTTTCTTTAGCGTTATGGAGATATTCAAAAGGGAGAACACTTAGATTTGACATGCAAGTTGCAAAATAGTTTTTCAGGAAGAATAAGAGCATTTTCATACATAGAAAATACAGACTTGACCAGATTCATTGAGAGACGCTAGAGAAGACTTCGTATAAATAGTTTGTCTTTTACTGAATAAAATCATTTGGCGGTGCTTAAAGTGCTTACGTTGTATTGGTTGCTTGAAATGACACATTAGATAAGCGTTAGATTAGCTTTTCATAATGACGGCTAATGAACATCTCTACAATGAAAGAAATTAATATTTTACTTGTGGTCTGGTTGAATAAAACAGAAGCTTTTAAAGTGTGTTCATGTTGTAGTGATTGACTGGGGCAAATAAGTTGCTTTGCAGACTGGCCTGTTTCCTGTTTGTGTTTTTTCTGCCTTGCTGAGCTTGGCAGCTGGGTCATTATTAGCACTACTGGTGGTTTTTAGCCTTGCCGTTGCAGTCCCTCATTTAGGCAATGAACTGGGTTTTACCCATACATAAATGTTGTTTACCAACAGCGTATTGCCATTGCGTTGAAATTCTTCTGCTTTTTGAGTTCTATTTGAAAACCTCTTTAATCCACTCGTACATGAGTCAGTGAAAGGACATCCAGTTTTTATTTTGGGCAGAAATATTTATTTATAAACTTGTGTTAAAACATCTGTTGATTTTGTTGTTTAGTTTCTGTTCTGGTTTGAAGACTAAGGCCTTTATTTGCTCGACAGCACAGGTGTTTTGTCACAGTTTTTCTTGCTGTCAAATGCAATGACATCATTGCATAAAACAGCAGTCTAAGGCATGCTAAAAATGTCTGCATTTGTTAAAGTGAACAGATGCTGCTTACTCACTCATTTTCTGTCAGCTTTTACTTCCTTCTAAAATGAAAGAAATCTTAGTATTTGCTATTTTGAGCTAGCCTTGTTGCATAAACCTATGATAACAACAGGTGTTTAACTACTAAACTTCACTGTTTTTATCCTTTGTTTTGTATTAATATTCCCCTGAGTTTGTTGGTGTTCATTAAAAGGCCTATACCATGTCGAATCAATTTCTTGAGCTTTTAAGTGTAGTATAATGTTCATTCCTCATGAAAAGAAACCCCAAAGTGGTATTTTTATCCTTTCACGCATTTCTGAGTATTTCTCTAAAAAACCCGCGCTCTGAGCAGCAGCCCCTCCCAATCCACAAAAACAAGCGGGTTCTCACATTGTGACATAGACCGGTGAGAACAGCCCCTTCCAGGAAGAGTCTGCACTGCCAGCACCACGCCCAGGCTAACACACACTATCTCCAAGGAACTAGTTGTGTTTGGAAAAAATACTTTCCTTTTAAATACACAATATGTTAGCCTGGGGTCTATCCATTTATGCAAAAGTTTGGATTTTGTTTGTTTTCGTGGGCAGAATGCAGACATGCCTCCGAGGCCGGCTCTAGGATGACACCAAGAAATGAGAGACAACCGGTGCCTCAGAGATCGAGTCGTCTTATTTCTGGGTTGGAAAAGAACTCAGGAAAATATCTAACTAAAATAACTCATATTTAATATTGCTCCATCTGATTGGTCAACAACGTGAAGGCGTCCATCTGATTGGTCAGATGCATAAATGGATTCGTTAAATACTTCAAGCTTCCAAAAGATTGTTTAGCACATTTAAGGTAACCATTGTAATGTTACGCCATCTTTTGCGAAATGCGTATTGCACAGGTTGACATCGTTTTTTGTTGTTGTTTTTTTTTTTTCATTCATCTTCTGCCGTTTTATCCCTTTTGGGGTCAAGGGGCTGGTGCTGCTGGAGTCTATCCCGGCCACTTGTGGACGAAGGCAGGGAACACCCTTGACAGTTTGCCAGTCTGTCGCAGGGCCACAATCACACACCCATTCATACTCACACTCACACCTATGATTTAGAATAACCAAATCACCTATGAAACATTTTTTTGGACGGTGGGAGGAAGCCTGAGACCCTGGAGAGAACCCACGCATGCACAGGGAGAACATGCAAACTCCACACAGAAAGGTCCCCCATTGGTGTTCTGTTTCAGGTCCCCCAGCCGGGACTTGAACCGGGGGCCTTCTTGCTGTGAGGCAAGAAGCGCTACCCACTGCGCCACCATGCAGCCAGCTTAATATCGTGATAACGATAAATATGCGATTTATTTTGCTGGCCTACGTAGTATAGTTGTTTGTTTTTCATACAGGTAGATGTGACATGTCATGTTTCACTTTGGGAATTCCTAAAGCGATAAGCAGGAATCCTCCATCCGTTTCCTTAACGGTACCTGTACAGATGGAACTGATACATCTTCACTTTGTTTTAGTGAGCTGCAGGAAACTGCTTAAATTGTATTTGCTGCTTGATATGACTCACTAGGGATTATGTCTTGTGTCGTTAACAATAGTGATCACAAAACCAAAGAATTTGTGTTTGTAAGAATGAGTCATGTCATTAATATTAGGAACAAAAACAATATCTTTCATTGTTATTATGTAAAAAATAAACGTTTTGGTAATATCTTTACTGTAAAAGAAATGTTATCCCCAAATAATTTGAAAACCCATTTAGAGTAAATTCTAGTTTGACATTTGTTGCTCGTTGAGCAGCAACAAGCTGTCAAGACCTGTTTTTGCTGTTCAGCTTCACTGCAGATGACAAAGGTTTGATGATTATCTGCTCCAAACTGAAACTTACTTACTTAAATCCAATGAAAGCTTTTAGGGTGTTTTTTTTTAAATGGAAATAACTACAATTGAAAATATCTTCTTTGAAGACCAACTTCTATAAAAATTGTTTTTGGTGTTTTTAACATTTTCTTGTAGCATTTTTGTCATGATGGAGGACAGGTATAAAATAATTTAGGATTAAAACGGCATTTCTGAGGATTTCTTTATTTAAATAGTGATGGATCAGGAGCAGATAAAAACCTGTAGTTTGAAAAAGCTCAGGTTTGTGAGGCAGCATGGGTGGGCCAAAGTCTCCCTGTTCTGCTTTTAATTCTAAATCATCCACTTGCAGACAAATATACCCATTAACGTCTGAGCTAGTATTTGGCTCAAAACTGTACGGCTGGATAGTTTGGATATTGCTAGCCATTCTTTTTGCTACACTAATGCTAAGGTGGGGTTGTGAGGGTCTGTAAGCTAGCGGGAGAGAGCCCAAGCAAAGAAATGCTGGGATACCAGTGGTCCCGCCCACAACCCAGAGGCAAATTTCAAATTTGCTCCTACTGAGCAGAAAATGTCTGTGACGCAGACACGTTGATTTTTGCTAAAACTGCACTATCACAATTAAAAGACCACTGGGAACTACCTTATTTTCCGGACTATAAGTCGCTGCGGAGTATAAGTCGCACCAGCCCAAAAATGCATTATAAGTAGAAAAGAACACAGATAAGTCGCACTGGACTATAAGTCGCATTTTGACAGGAAATTTATTTGACAAAATCTGACCAAGAACTAATAACTTTCACAACCTCATATGACACAATCATAGCAGAATTTTTATCTCATAATTTCACAGTAATTCTTTCTCAAACCCATTCATTTATTCCTTTCATGAAGCATCATTGGCCAACTAATACTCTGTTTTCATCCTGTATTTGTAGAAACAGTTGTCATTTTTATTGCATTTCTGAATCTATGAAATCATTGGAAAATAGAATATTGTGTTGTTAGCCTTCAAGATCTTACTGTAAAAAAAGTTTGCCGATTCTCTGAGTCACTTAACATACTCTTAACCCTTAACATACCTCATACATCAAATTTAGCCAGGAACATCATCTCTGTTCCTCACAAATGAACATAACAGGAGGGTTAACAATGTATTTATTTCTATTTATTTATTTATTTTTCATTATATAAGTCCCTGTGGAGTATAAGTCGCACCCCTTGCCAAACTATGAAAAAAAGGGCGACTTATAGTCCAGAAAATACGGTATTTTAAAATGGATAAAAATATAGTTGGAATGAGAATTTAAGGTGTACTTTCAATTGGATAAGCAAAAAAATTCTTGATAAGAAAATTATATATTGGTGTTTCTTTAAGGGTTTAGATTAGAATATTTTCATATTTTCATATTATTGTTATTGTATATTGGAAACATTTGAAAAAGGGGAATTACTCAAGATTTCACATTGACAAGTCTTAATGTGTATATGATTTTTTTGTTCCTTTAAAGTGTTAGTGTTGGAGTAATGAGACCTGAATGTTTGTAGTAGTCTTCAAAAATATAAAAGTTTGATTACATTAGTAGTGGCAAAATACATTAGCTTTGTGCCCAGTGTTTTTACCATTCCTGTTTGCTTGCGGATGCTCTTTAACTTATGTCAAGTAGCAGAGATAACTGGAAGACTGCATTAAGTAACAAGGCATTCCAGAAACCCTTTTTTTAAGGCTTTGATTCAGTGTCCCTTTATAAAGCTATTAGTGACACATTTCTACAATAAAATAAAATAAACTGAATTCAATTGCTTTACAAAAAAATGTACAAAATTTAGAGAAGCTCGGATGGAACTTCATGTGGATATGATAGACTATATTGCTTACAAATGAATAAAGCTTTTAATGTTTGCAGATTAAAAAACCCTTACCTTATGACCTAAAGTGCCTGGAGATTCATCCTTCCAGCCATCATAATGTTTTTTCATTAAAAAACAAAGAAGAAATCTCCTTTTATACAGGAATTTCTAGAAATTGCGTGATTTGCCTCCAGTAGATTCTTGGAAAATAGTTTTAAGGCACATCAAAAACTCACTTTCCCATTAATTTTTTTACAGTGAACTTCATTTTATGCTTTTATCAAATAAACACTTAATTAACATTTGTAGGATGGGTGCATTGATTCTGATTTGTTGCAATTGGGCAAAACCCCACAAAAATATATAGGCTTCGTCTTAGAGAAGGTTAGACAGTCATGGTAGAGTTTTTTTTTTTCAACTGAAGTTGATCTCTTTCATGTAAGAGCAGACGAAATGTACATTACCTAATAGTGCAGCGCACAAAAGACCTTTAGGAATTATTTAGAAGCATCACAGGACGCGTGATCCTTTTGCTCTTTGTCAGCAGTTCTCTAATACTGAGAAGTCAGCAACAAGTAACAGAAGAAGAAAGAGTTTAATCATGACTTTGCCATTTCCTATCTTTTTCTCTGAGCCACTACTTTATAACCATTATAGTGTTGGCAAAAGAACGGATCTGACAGTCAAGTTGTGGTGTTAGGGAAGAGGATTACTATAACTTCTGCCTTTCATTTAGAAATAGCTGAGTTGTTTGGAGGGATTATGTGCAAACAGATCAATGCAACAGACTGGATTTGGTATTTGTGGTTATAAAGTAGGCCTGCACAATATATTGCAAATTAATCGTTATTGCAACTTTAGGCATTTAACGAATCAAATAAATCCCTTTATGCATTTGACCAATCGGATGGACGCGTTCACGTTGTTGACCAATCAGGTGGAGGCCTAATATGTTAGCTGTTTGTCACCTATGTCGACGAGGGTCATATGATTTTTAAACTGTTGCAATGAAATGGGAGTTATGTTTTTGGTTATTTTGCTTTTTGTTTATATACCGCAAATTATATCGTTATCGCAATATTAATCACTAATATCGCATATTGCAAGTTTTCCTCATATCGTGCAGCCCTATTATAAAAATTTCTCCACTAATTAATACATTTTAAAGGCTATTAAAATGGTAGTTTACATGCGGTATTAGGTAATTTTGAACCCACTCTTTTTTTTTTTTTTTTTACTTTGTAGTTGGGGTGTAAACTATGTATTTTAATGATTCAATTAATATCCTATTTTGTGCTTGACAATACAATTCATAGTCTATATCGGTTCATTTCGAACGATCCGATTGACTGACCTAAAATTAATTCAGGACATCTTAAGCAAAACATTCAACCAGTGTGACTCAGATATAAATACCTGAGTACTGAACAGTACAGGTGAAGTTTACCAGATTCCTTGTATTTCTTGCAAGATAATCAAGTGTTAATTAAATATGTGTTCAAACAAACAAATAAAAAGAATGAATGTCGAATCCATTCATATTTTAGTTTCATAAAGTTCCGCCCACTGCTGTTTTTCCACATCAAAATAATCCAAAGGGAAATTATTAGAACATTCTGCCACACTGTATGGTCACATGTTTATGCCAAATTCAAAGTGTTACACACATTGGACTGGAATGATGGCTTAATCATTTTTTGCTGCCATTACATTGTGTCTCAGTGTCTCAATCCAAATGGTATTTTCAAAGATCGATTATAATCAATTCATTAAGGTTTATGTCGATTCAATTAACAACTTGCCTCAGACAAATCGATTTGGTTGAATGAATCAATTCATCTTTTAATTGACTGAACATTACATTGTTACTTTGAAGTGTTGTAATCAGTCGAAAATCGATAATCAAAATTAAATGAATTTTTACCTCATTGTGAGGATATGTAATTTCACAAATGAGAGTTCAACATTAATTCACTGTAGATCACTGCCTTTATGGAAAAAGTTCTTGAAATGGACATTGGAAAAAATCAAAAAAAAATCCAATTGTCTTGTACTGGAAATGGAATCAACCTTTGAAAAATCAAACAGGTTCTGAAGTTTGTTGCTTTTTTGGCCAGCTCAAACATCAGTGAACCTTGGTCCTTTCAAAAAGGGGAAAATAGGTTGGAGCAAGCTATCTAATTAGTACACATTAGTTTTTTTTTTAAGATTTAAAAAATTGATGCTCAAACTATTTAAATACTGTTTTTAAATCGAACATTTTTTTTTTATGTCTTTCCTTTCTGTTCTCTGGAGCAGATGGAAACAAACACACTTGTGAACCAAACCTTTGTCTAGTTACAGTACTTGATGGATTTGTCTCCACTTTAAACATGTTATTCAATCTGAAAGTTGTGTGGTCGCAGTTAATCCAACAAAGCAGTGCATGCATGGCTGTAACACAATGTCCTTCTGCTAGATGGTAGAATTTTTATGCTGGATCTTTTAAACTTCTTTACACAACGTGCAATGCACAAATATAGAAACCTTTTTTTTCTTCTCAGTAGAATGGAACAACCGGATTTGCCCTGTAATTGTTTGTCTAGCCGTTCATTCAGACTTGGTTACTATAGTTCTGACAGTTATGAACTACCGTTGTCTTTGTGTTATCCTGCAAACAGCCGCAGCTGCACAAGCACAGGCGGAGGAGCGGCGCAGCTCGACAGGGAACAGTCCGGGACCTACAGACGACACACCAGCAAAGCCCCAAGGGTGCAAGCCAGGTAAACGGCACCGCACCTCCTCACCGAAACAAACAAGGACACTTTGGCACGCTATGCTGGTGTCCATGACAGTCAATATTCAACGCAGTCCACTTCTGCCATATTAGAATAACATATTACCTTATTTCTACAAAACCTCACGAAAGTCACATCCAAATATCTCCCCCTTAAATCACTGTATTGCTACTCTACTTGTTTTACCTTTTAACTACATGCATACAATGTTTGTAGTCATTGACGGCTCCTCACTAAGAGTAGACGACCGACTGCGGGTGGCAAAAGAGAGGAGAGAGGAAGCAGAAAGACAACAGGGTAAGAATTAATCTGACTGATATGTGTTGATTTGAAAGAGATTTGTCATAGTTAGCCATGGTCATATTAGCTTTGTAGGCTCTTTTTATCTGACCATATCATTAGAAGACCAGAATACTAGTACATCAGTATGTTCCTCTGCACATGTGTTCATACTTTGTACATGTGGTCAGCTTTACGAGAATCTCAGATAATGGAGCGGGAGCGCAAGGCCAAACTGCAAGTTGAGCGCCAGCTGGAGGAGCGTCAGAAAAAGCTTGACGAGCAGCGAAGGAAGGAGGAGCAAAAGCGACTAGCTGTGGAGGAGAAGAGGAAGCAGAAGCAGGAAGAGGAAAAGGTAACTACAGCCTCGCTGAAGCAGAGTAATGACCTGCTTTTAGATAATTAGATGTATAGAGAAAAATGCCTGAATTAAGTGCTCTTAATAATGTCAACGACGAAAACATGTCTATTACTTGGATCACATGTTAGAACAATTCAGAATTGATCCCACCTGACTTTTTTGAGTGCAAAGTGCCCAGCTTGAGATGATTTTCTTTTCTCGGTCCCTGCATTTGCTGTGCTGCAGGAGCATTATGAGGCAGTGATGAGGCGAACCCTGGAGAGGAGCCAAAGAGTTGAACAGAGGCAGAAAAGATGGTCCTGGGGAGGACTGTCCCCAGACCAGGACAGCCGAGCAGGTAGAAATCCTTTGTGTAATTTGTGTTTGGTCTTTATCATGCACCCACCCCATAATCCTGCTTGATCTGAGTTGTATTTTGTACTTCCTGCAGTAGGTGTCAAATGGAGCCCCGTGGCTATCAGCCAGGTTTCATCTGCCAGTTTCAGTATCACAAGGAAGTGCTCCATCATGTGTGTCTTTTTGCACTCCTCCCTGAGAGCTGTATTTCCCCACAGGAGAATCTGATGCCAGTGTGTCATCTCCAGTAACTATAGTTGTCTCCTCTGCCTCTCCAGAGAAGCCAGCGAGGAGTGCACAAGGTTTTATTTGCTAATCATTTTACACATTCAGCAACACAGCTTGGGCTGGCACCTCAGATGACTTGTTGACCCACTATCCCTTTCACCTGCACTCCCCCTCCCAGCAACCCTCACCTGCATTCTAGCCGCCTGTTGCTCACTAACATGTTTGTTTGTGGATACAGCATTTGTTCTCAGAGCGCTTCCTGTTTGGTTGCTAGCTGCACTTATTCCCTGAATAGATTTGTATGAGTTGCATCACTGACGTACAAAATAAAGGTGCTCATGATGCTTACTTGTGCTAAAAACTGGCAAATTGTTGAAAAAGATAGGCTTGTGTTTGTCTTTAAACCTTAGTTACATACACTCGTACGGGTTTTTGGGTTGTCTGGGCCCATATAGGGTCGTAGAGAGGACTGGTCGCCTCTTAATCTTAAGGGGAGCACAGGTGTGTCTTACAGTGAGGCTAGCGCGACAACCTAAGGGACGTCATGAAAATGTAATGGCGATTGTTGTGGGGCAGTAATTGTATTGAGAAGTATTCTTAAGGATAATGTAAGTTACACGCAATTATGACATATGAATGATGCTGTGACACTATTTGTAAAGTGCACACACTGTCTCTGCAGTGACAGCTCGCAAATGCTGCATGCACGAGGTGCGCAGTTGATTTGTAAGTGCCTGTAGGATGCCCACACAAAATATACTTTGAATGTCAAATTTTCTGTATTCTAGCATTCAGGCTGCACGCACGGAGGGTGCACTTGTCAAGTGAACAGCACTAACTGGTTCCTTGCACAGTTCGCAAGATTTGGGTGGAATTGACAAAATGAAAAATCGGGACGACATGCCTGCACCTCCCCTACTTCATTCACCCTTACTTACCCTTACATGTTGTTTAACTGTTTTTGCTACGACCTGTTGCTTTGCAGCATGCCAACAGGAGAAAATGTGCATGAACATATTCGCTTCATGGGCTCACTAATAAGTCTATGACTTTGATATTTCCTGCAGACCATCTGTGTGCCATGGACAGGATTGCCCGTTATTTGCAAGCATAGAGCTTGTATTCACCTGTAGAGCAGTTGTGACTAAGGCCTAAGATACAAATGCAAGTGGAAACATTTTTGAGAGACTACTAGGTGGAAATGTGGAAACAAAATCTTAAATTTTATGTAATGCCCTTTTCACAGTCCCCTGCCATGTCATATCTTGATAAAAATGGAAGATATAAAGGCACCCAGAGATGGCAAACACAGCAATCCTATGTACTGAAGGGGTTAAACTCCTGTCCACGAGGGCGACCTCCTGCTTATTTTGCAGTTTCTTATTGGCGAACACACCTGAGCCAGGGATATAGCAGCAGGACACCAAGAAGCTTGAACCTCGAGCCTAGGCCTTTAGTCTGACACCAAGTCTGTCTGAGATTCTTTTGTGAACTAAACCTTTTCACTTCTCAAGCTATTTGCAGAATAGAACAGGAAACATACATGTGACAACCGATTCTGCTATGGAACCCCCCCCCCCCCCCCATGCATTTTGCGTGTTACATGATATAAAATCCTGTTGAAATGACACTGAACAAAGGATTTCTCCTGGGTCTGGCGTGTTCACATCAGAAAATTGCAGTTTCTTCGGAAGCTGTAATAATATAAGAGTAAACGCAGCTCATACGATCAGGCTAAAGCTAAAAAAGAAGCACTAGCTGAGATCCACTCTATCAACCTTGTGCTCCTTTGTTTGCACCCAAAGTTCCTCCTCTCTTGTTTAGCATCCAGTGTAAACCCCACTTCCCGTGTCTGTCTTCCCTCCATCCCAGCTGACAAACGCTTTCCGTCCGCCACAAACCTGAAACAGCCTGAGGCTACCATCAGCAAACGCTTATCCTCCTCTGCCACCCTCATCAAATCTTCTGACAGAAGTAAGTCCTCCTCACTTTCCCCTCCTTTTCCCGCCATCTCACCTCTCGTCTTTCCCTCCTACGTACCCTGCTTACTTAATGCCATGTCAGAACCGACATTGTGTACCAGAAACCTGCTTTATCATCCATCTGTGTTTTCTCTGAGGTAATTATGCTTGTACAGGAGAATGTCTGTAGTTGACTTAAGACAAAGTACATTTTCTGTTCTTATACCCAACAGCATATTCACACCAAGATGGTTTTTGTAATAATCAGCTTGGAATTTCCTTTTAAATTCTGAACCAGTTTTTCTTAATACTTCCAATACAGCAAATATAACACTTAAATATCAAATTGTTTCAATATTTTCACATTATAACCTTTTAACATTGCAGAAGTCGGTGGTGAGCTCTAACGTTTTTGACATACTGGAACTCTTCCACCGTTTATGCATCCAACATTAATCAGCTGATTCTGACGCGGAGAAAAGCAGATTTTCAAATCGGTTTTGTACCGATATGAAATGCCTTGCTAGCCTAAAGTGTTGCATAAGGATACAAAGCCTCTTTTCTCCACTTCAGAATCCACTGGAGTTGCGTTAACTAAGCAGTTGAAAAGTTACAGTAATCGAAAGAATGTAAACACTGAAGCTACAGCTCTGGTGTTAAAGGAATAAATCTTACTTTATATGATTTCTGTTCTAAAAAAAATGTACGTGGTTAAAATATCTCTACAGGTTGCATTGCCTGCCAGTGCTGTTTTGTAGTTTCATTTTAGCTTCAAACTTTTGACTTCTTTTCACCACTTTTATCAGAAAACACTCATCAAAGTCTGTGAAACCGTTGCACCATTTGAAACGTTAATTCTACTTGATCTTTGAGTGTTCCTTAATTGTCTCTCAGGTGCTAAACCAAGGAGCTCATCTTGTAACCGGTTGCCAAGCAATGGCAATGATGCTCAGGCCGCTAATGAAGATGGTAAAAAGCTTCAGTCACAGCAGACATGTGGACCAGGTGCTCTTTCCTCACCCCCATCATCATGTTTTATCAGAGCTTTTGATGCTGCATAATGCACCAGCAGATTGTGTTAAAACAGAGATAACAGATGTGTAGATGTCTTTACTTCTGTAGGAACTCTGGGAAAGTTGAGAAGGTTGTTGTTGTGTTTATGTATAAACCCTTAAACTGAAACATCAGCTGCTATCAGCCCCAACCTGATGACTCTCATGAGGCTGAATAGAGTGCGCATGACTTGTAGACTTTCTTTGTCGGGGTTTTCGTCGTTGACTCCCTCCAGAGTCTGCTCAGCTGTAACTCCGCTCTCATGTCCGTAGGCCGTTCTATGAAGAAGAGAAGTTCCTCCCTCTCGCGAGTAAGTGCCGGCAGAGCACACACCCCTGCCAAGCCCGATAAAGGGACAACGGATGATCAAGGTGGCTGGCATGTCAATCGGCATGCTTTGTGAAGTCTCTCTTTTTGATTAATGAGCATGCAGAGCGGCCGCTTTCTCCTTCTAAAGTCATTCATACTAACTGCTCCTTGTTTTCAACAGCTTTTTGGGAAATTTTCCATTTTAAAGTCAGTTCTTGATGATGCTCATGTTTTCAAAGGGTGTCTGCTTTCCATTTAAGCTCCCGCTTAACCTCAAACTGATGTTGTTCAGCTCTCGTTTATTGTAAACACTTCTTGTTTAACACATCCTTGAACCCTTCCTGCTTCTTAACCACCTAGGTCCTGCCCTCTGCCTCCTTCTCATTCACAGTTAAATGAGTTTGGTTCTTTTTTTGTCTTCTCCCTAACTGTACAGGATCCGTTTTGTTATGTGGTCTGTCAGCACTAACACAGTTTACTGTTCCATTGTGTCAAAGCATTGATTGTTTTTTTTTCCCCTAAGATGAGATCATAGCTGGATTTAGGATGCTCGTGCTTCAGTGTGGTGTATGTCTGTGTCATCCCTGCAGAGCAGCCGCAGAAATTATTATGCGTCTGTGTGTCGCAGTCCTGCAAAAATGCTGTTGTTTGTTCTGAAGTCATGTCAGGCTTTTTGTGCGACAGAAATGTTAAAAATGTTCCTGTTTTGTGTGTTCAGTGTGGTTAACCTAAACGGCACAGCGGATGAGGAATTAGCATTAGCAATTCCACTAAAGTTAATTAGTCTTTAATGATTCCACATTTAATCTTGATCATGAACTAAAGCTTGATTTAAGGTAAACAACAGGTCTTTAATAAATGCAGAGGACTAGCAACCATGGAGCTCATATTAGGGGCTGAGAGCTCCATTTTGACAAAAATAAAGTCTGTCAGGAGCAGATGTCCTGTCAGTAAGAGGCTATAAAGGAAGGCTACATCTGCAGTTTCTCCTTTAAGAGCCAGCATTTATGCGAGTGTGGCAGATTCTATCCGTCAACACTAAAGCCCCTCTTCTGCAATAATTTCTACTTTGTAGCCGTACTTGGGTTTAGAGCCTAAACGGGGACATTTCATTTCTACTAATTCACGAATTCAATGGCTCTTTGTGGTAGAAGGTTCATCATAGTGACTTGCTGCACTTTTAGCATTCTGTTTTTTTTTTCTCAAAGGGATAGAAGGATCTTTTCTTCTTTAGATCGGTGGTCCCCAAACCCCAGGCCGCAGACCAGTACTGGTCTGTGGGACGGTTGTACCGGGTCAAAGAGAAAAAACAAACGCAACATATGCTTTTTGTGTTTTATTAACAATCTGATTCTGAAGAAAATTTTATTTTGGAAAAGTTCTGGATTCAAACCACTTCATCCAATTTTACTTTTTTGATGCATGTCAACTGGCTCGATAACGTGTCATAAAAACATCCGCTACTTTCTTTAAGTGGCTGCGCAAACCGCTAACTTGAAACTCAACCAAAATATTTGGAAGTTTCTTTTGCAGAAAACTGTCAGTGAAATAGCAGAAAATGAAACAAACCGATAGAAAAAAACAAGAAAACTCGATTTAACAGAAAAAAACAAAAGTCTTTACTCCAAATATGAATTTATTGTTAATATAAGTTGCTCAAGCAGAGGATTTATTATTTTATTTAGAAATGAACAGGTTTAGTGGCCGTATTTTCTTTATTTTTTCTATCAATGTCACCCTTATAATCAGATGAGGCTGAAGTTAATGTTTGGTTTTTATTGTTTTTATTTTATTCACCAGTTTGACAATTACGAGTTGTAAAGGAAAATCTGTATCACATTTTAATGGTTCCTACATGAAATCTAGTGTACTAATTAAGTTGAAACAAGCTGCTGATATTTAACAGAGGACGAAGATAACTTTTCCCTGCGACTAGTTGGTTCGTTTGGTTGTGTGCAGGACCGGCAAATGGGAAAGCAGGGTTCATTTCCCAGGGGCAGAAGAGCTTCAGACTGCGTGGTCCTTGGGAAAGACCCTTTGCGCTATTGCCTAACTTTGTAGCCCCAAGAGGGCCCGAGTACGGGTCGCCCAGATAATCCGGCGTAAAAATCTCTGCCAAAGCACCTGGGTGGATCAGTGAAAGCTGTTTCGCTGTGGCGAAACATGAATATAAACTTTACCCTCAAAAGTTAAGGGAAGCTGGAAATTCAAAAATAAATAAGATCGAAAGCCCACATCAGTTTTATACAGGCCGATTCGAGAAAATATTTTCGGACATTAGATCGGTCCGTGGCCTGAAAACGGTAGGGGACCACTGCTTTAGATCCATTAAATTTGCCACCGTTAGTGGTGCAGAAGTTGGGGGTTTCTTTCACACTCACCTTATCATCTTTTGTAAAGCTGTTTTTTCTTCTCACACATATATTTATTGTTTCTATGAGAGTTTAAATGACTTTTTTTTCCCATCAGCACACCTCCATCTGCCTTATGGAACCACTGATTTGATCTTTTTTTTTTACTTTGAGCACAGTTTTAACTGATATTCTCTTTCTAAGCAGTGTCTTAGTACTGTTTCATGGTATTCCTTAGCTTTTTGCCATATTGAGTGCAAATGTTTCACTGAATACTAGCATTTAATGAGGAGACCATGTAAGACTACAGAGACATGACCTTTGGTCCTGAATGTTGATTCTCTCCTGTTAAATCACATGGTGTCCTTTTCTTTTGTCATCCTTCCCTACTCTTATCCACTCCTCTCGGTCTCTTTTTTTCTTCTTCTATTGTTATTTGGGGATGTTTTGGCCGTGTAGCTCGCAGACTGCAGGCCGGTACTGTGGATGGAGGGGTCCTTAGTCGCCTACTCACTCCCACCCAAGCCTCACTAGCTAGGAGCAAAAGCGCCGCTGTCCTGTCCGCTCAAGGAACAGATGCTCCAGGTAACCTCAGTGTAGGAGAGCCTAAAAGAGAGGAAGAATAACTATACCTCTGTCCTGCTACCCGAAAACATTATTATTAAAGAAAAAAAAAACTCAGGACAGACACCCACAGCAGTGCCCCATAGTTTATTTTTACTGCCAAGCTGCATACTATCATGCCATTAGAAGATGTTTTTTTTTACCCTTATGGGGGTAAATAATAGATATCTATCTGTAAATAGATGTATTTGGTAAATTGTACTCATCAGGCTTCGATATTTAAGTGCATTTTGCTGAGCCGTGCTGCAGGTATTTCTTTGTCTCTGAGCAACCTCACAGCCCATGCTGGGAGATTTACACTAAGCCGCTTAACCATCAGTTCATTTTACGTCGGAGCGAAATCGCCGTGCGGCTCGGTGTGTTCTGATAGTGAGACAAGAACAGCAGTGACTAATCAGTTTGAAATCTAGGCCCCATCTAATGTCTCGATGAAAATCAGACTTCTTGTCATATTTTAAAATTGTGTTCAGCATTAGATGCTAAGTTGTTATTTTATTTATATCATTAGTGAATGACAATGGCTTGATAGTAAATGTGAGCAGATTTTTTTTTAAAGGTTGATCAGATATTAGGAGGATTGACAGTTCATATATAATGTCTTTGTATTAAATTATCTATACATTCTGAGGTTGATTAAGTCAAGAGTTTCATATTTCTTTGCATTTCGAATGGCATATTCCATGAGTTGGTAAACCCGTTGATCCTACCTGGGCGGTTCCAGATCGCACGAGTTGGAAGGTGACTCATCAGTAAATCTGTCTCATGACTTGGCGCCTTCAGAGCTTGTCAGTCAGAAAGAGTTACAGACACGTTTTGAGCTCACTGAGGCAGGAAGTTGCTCACGCCTCAGGATTATCATGGCAGTCCCACCGTCTGACAAAGCAAGCCCGTGAACAAGGGTTTCCTTTGCATCGTCATAAGAACCCTACAACTTTGTCTGTTATCCTCCCCCATAACAAATTCAAATAGGAGTCTGTGTAACATGGAGTATGCCTATTGAGATGTAAAGATAGGAAGTAGGCCATTGTGTGTTTTATGGACTAACAGATTTGTGTGTGCAGAGTTGCTCTTGTTTAGGTTTAGGTGCTTTTGTTGTGTCCAGAAGCGTCTGCAGTTTTTTAGGGTGTGGGATTTTTTGTGAAACTGTTGCTTATTAAACCTGCTATAATTTGCAACCCAACCAAAGCTTTAGAAATCAAGCCAGCACACAATTCTGGAACTAACAAATTCCTTTTTTGTGTGTTCTTGTTCCCTCACAAAAAAACTGTCCTGCACTCCTTTCACTGTCATCTGCCCCCCCTCCCCTTTTTATTTGCTCCAACTCCCCCTTTTCCCTACCATCAATCCATTTCATTCACTTCCTTTGCCGCTGCTTTGCTGCCCAACTCGGTCGCTTGCCACTCTTGACGCTGGTTGTGCCCTCGACACCCCCCCTGGTCCTGTGATGACTGTGTCCTTTACCAGAGTGTCACCTGTGTCCTCGTTCAGCCTCCGCCAGTCCTCTGCCCGCGCCGCGCGGACCGGTACGCAGCCGCAGCATCGACCGGCAAAAAAAGAGCGGCATGACCACGTCTGTTTCGGCCGACGGAGCCCTCGACCCTTCTCTGGTGAGAACTGCATTTATATTACCGGATAAACAGGAATTTGTCCCATCCTACGTTTTCGAAATAGTTTGTTTTTTGCTAGTACTCGACTCGAAAATCTTCAGACATCACGTTTTATTATGTCCAAAAACTTGGCACCTTCCCATTCCCCTTCATACTTGTCGTAGTTTTCCTTGATATGTTAAGTGATTTATAAATTATGATCCATACATTGGAACACTGACTAAGTTTGGAAAGATGGATCACATGTTACACTGTTTTGAATTTAAACAAAGAGGTATGAACAGATTCTACATATTTTATTATCATGAAAATAATCCAGAAACCAGCATTTTCACTGTAGTTTTTAGTTAGTGTCTGCTCTCTCTCAGGATTTAATTTGTTTTATTGATGGCTCGATTTGCCAGTCAAAGCATTTCTGCAGGATGCTGATTAGAGGGAAATGTTCCCCCTCCTGTTTCTTATATAACATTCTTCCTACATTGACATAGTTCTGTCACATTGTTCCCCTTCAGTCTGACACTGTACTCTGGGTGGCTTTTAGTGCCTGGCTCCTCTTGTCATTTGGCTGTTTTAATCCTCCTCTGTGATTGTAAAGGGCTCCATTGTTAGTAAATGAGACAAAGGGATCCACTGTGGCATCATGGCTGTGCAGGTCAGGTCAAGCAAAACAAAACCCCACCCTGACACTAATATCTAAACATATTAGAAGCCCTTCATTTCTCTCTATCGTTTTCTCTATACACTTATGTATTATTGTGAAGCTGCATATGTCATTCACAATATCATTTTCAAGTTTCCTCAGAGTCAAAGAGCTGCACAGGCCAAAAGATTGTTGACCTTTGAGGATCTCATGATGTGCAAATTATTTTTGTTTATCTTCAAATCTAAAGATTTGTTCATAGTCCATATTATTTAGGAGATTTTTTTTTAAACAAAACAACAAAAAGTATAAATATAGTAATAATTAGATTACAAATAAAGGTGAAAGTCCCGGCTGGGGGACCTGGACCAGAACACCAATGGGGACCTTTCTGTGTGGAGTTTGCTTGTTCTCCCCATGCATGCGTGGGTTTTCTCCGGGGACTCCAGCTTCCTCCCACCGTCCAAAAAACATGCTTCCCTCTAAATTGTGAGAATGGGAGAGTGAGTGCATGTGTGTGTGATATATGTGACCCTTCGACAGACTGGTGGACCTGTCCAGGGTGTCCCCTGCCTTCGCCCGCCGGGATAGGCTCCGGCACTCCTGTGACCCCGAAAGGAATCAAACGGAATAGAAAATGAACGAATGAATGAAGCTGAAGGGTATAAACTTTAATTCTAAACTTGAACTTGAAGGAAATTCAAAAACATCCTAATATCTACTCAACTTTCGCCCTCATGACACCTGTGTTTGTATAAACTAGGACTGCTAAATCCAGTTTGGATTCATAAATTCACTATTTGCAAAAAAGCTACACTTACTTTTACATGTTCATTTTGTTTTTGTCTTGAGAGAAAGGATTCACAGAACTAATGATTTAAACCAAACAAATGTGAAATTTCTATTTTTAAAACCTTTGTATTTTTAGAATAAAATATGTATGACAAGTTTTTTTTTCTTCCAAAAATATTCAGTAGATTGTTTTAAGGGTAAGTGGATACCTGGGATTAAAAAATCATTAGAACATTTTTAAGCCAACATCCGTTTAAGTTAATTGCTTTGTTTTTAGCTTTTCTTTTTAACTCAGCCCTTTTTGCTAGATGACATGTTCCCCTCTTAATATTTACTGGTTGGGTACAAGTACTTTGAAGTTACTAGGCTTTCTGGTTTCCTAAATAGAATGGAAACTTGAAGGATGGCGTCTGTATGAGATTAAGGCAATTAAGGAAAAGTGTTTTTCAAAGTACATTTTTTCAAGAATTTGTCTTTGAAAGATAAAGGCTGATGACACTCAACTTTCCAAAAAAGAAGCTGCTGAATGATGATCCAGATGATGCATAGAAAGAGGAGGTGTGGAAACCCCAAAACCCCTTGTGCTTTAGAGCCTTTATTTGTCTGGCATGCCCACATTTTCAAGACTACAAATGGGGAAATGCTGCAGAAAATAGGTCACTATTAACAAACTGCAGCACCAATCAAATGTAGACACCATAAAAATGACTTTTTTTTTATAACAATACTTTCGGTCTGATTCATATCACACTTCCTTTTATTCATATATATCGCTCTGATTCGTCAACGTCTGACCATGAGATCCTTACAGGACACTAGTAATCAGGACAAAAATGTTTGGAAGCTGTTAGTGAAATTGATGATCTCCAACTCCATGTCAAACCAAATGTTTTACAGTGCACTGCATTGTGAATAGAGAATGATTTTTGGTAATCCATATGAAAACTACAGGTGTCTCTCTAGATCCCCACATTTTTTACTTGAGCTCATTTGCTTCTCAAATGAACAAAACCTCGGTGCTCTTCGTTCAGTGATTCAGTCCGTATCGTGCCGCATGCTTGTGACCTTGTTGGTGTTCGCTGCCATTACAAGGACATGAAATATTGATGAACTAAAACCTGAGCTGGATAATACCCTTGGATTCGTCTTTGAGGAATCGGTTCCTTGCAAAAGCCTGGAACAGTGCATGTAGGGTGTAATAAGTCATTTAAAAGGAAATGGATTTGAGAAAATATGTTTAAAGATTTTTGTGTTTCTGAAATGTTTTTCTCTACATGCTTCATCCTTTTTGTGTGTAACTACAGAAGGAGAAGTCCTCTGCGTCAGCAGGAGGCAAACGGCCTTCTTCTCCGTCTACAACCCTTGTGCGTAACCGTTCACCGTCTCCAGCCCCTAATCCAGCTCCAAAGAGGACCCCTTCCCCATCAACAGCTAAGTACGACTGCCAGCTTTAGTCAAGGATTGTTTATATTCCGGGTTTTATACTTTTCTGGCACACTGATGTTTTACCATTTCTTCTGGAAGGCAAAGTCCCAAGATGCGGCCGCCCTCACCAGGTGCAATGAAACAGCGTCCCCCGTCTCCTCAACCCACATCAGCAAAGCCCCCACCGATTCAGAAACCCCTACTCACACCAACTGGCCCCCCAACCTTAAGAAAAAGAGACCCCAAGCCCAAAGATCACCAAGGATCTCCAACTCCTGTTCAGGCTTTGGCTCCACAGTCCTCTGATGCCAGCAAGACCAAAGAGAAAGACGGTGATTCTAATATTGACATGAATCTGGATCAAACTGAGGCTGAAAGTAACATAAAACAACCTGCTGTGGCATCATTTAACAGTACAAATATTTACCAAACACCAGAATGTTTGCAACAGAGCCTGCAGATAAGCTTTGGCGTTCGGTCAGACGAGCTGAAATTAGATACAGGTAGTAGAATTTTTGTTCTTGTTTTGCTGATCAAGGATAACTTCCACAAAGGCAACAATTACTTCAATAATTTAAAATCCACTCAAATTAATCTGGGAACACTGGAATTAGTGTATATTTTTAAATGAACTTCTATACATAAAACTGGGGGAATTTCAGATCTGAAGCAAATTATAAATCAGGAGACCTTTTGGGATCATGGTGTAATAATGAAGCTTTAGTATCAGTTCTAAATGACCATCCATCAATAGTGTGTGTGTGAAAGATATCAGTGAGTGTGTGCTGCACACTGACGTGGCAGAAGATTTGCCTGCTCAAAGTCTCTGGAGCCTGAGGCAGATGAAATCCCATCTGGAGCCACATCCTGTTAGCGTAATCTAGTTCCTGAGGTCTGCCACCCTGTGGACAGAAACGTGCACTGCAAGGGCAAATGTTTGGGTGGAAAAACCCAGAGCTGGAATTTGCATACATTTGTATAGGTAGGCAGGTGCGTGCCTGTTTTCTGGATAGTTTGAACACTTCATCAAAAGATGCAGATGGTTTCCTTTGCAGTATTGCAAATATTGTTAATTTTGCTTGAAAGTTGAAAGGGAAATCAAATGATATCACAAATCTAGTCATGTATTCTTTAAATAAGTTAAGTAATTATGAGTTAAATACTCTGTTTCTGTCCACCCAGCACAACAATAAATTGATAAATACATGCCATGGTGATGTAAAAGGGAATTTTTTGGGTCTGTTTTTCTTTTTATCCCATAGAGTCAAAGGGCGGGACAGGCACCAACTCAGCTGCTGAGGCAGCTAAGATCCTGGCAGAGAACCGCAGACTGATGCGAGAGCAGAAGGAGCGAGAGGAGCAGCTGAGGATACAGAGAGAGGAGGAGGAGAAGTAAGATTATCACTGAAGCTCTTCACTCCAAAGAGCTTTCACTTACTGTCTTCATTAGATGAATTCATTACACAAATATGACATAGGTTCATACACCGTTTGGCACATCCCTGATTTGCAGAGATTTTTTCTTGCCTAAGAACCCACACTGGATGAAGTTCTTTGCGCACCCTGGGAATAATTCAACCCTCATTTTGCCCTGATCTAACGTTTACTCAGTACACTAATGGTCAAAGGCTTAGCGTAAAAAAGGATCTTACAGATCTGTTTTGTTCTGTGACGAACGCTAAACAAAAATATGTTTCAAATTTTCCTTTTTTTAATTGCAGTTATTGTATTATGTGCTTTAAATTATGTTAGAACTGCAACCATCTTGTAAGGTTGCGAGTAACGCCCTCTGCTGTTAGAGCTGCTATCTGATGCTTTCCAATCCAATTTCTAACCTAACAAGCTATCAGCATCATCTTTGAACTATAACTGAGCAGAAATAGTTTTGCAGAGACTCATCTCTCTGCTATAGTTTATATCATCTTTCTCATAAAAGCCTCTTTTGATAATAAATGTAATTGGTGATTTTAGGCTGAGAAAGGAGGAAGAGAAACGTCAGGAAGAAGAGGCTCGACTAAAGCGCCTGGAGGAGGAGAAGAAGCTTGCAGAGGAAAGAAAAATCAAGGAGGAGGAAGACGCTCGCCGGGCAGAGGAGGAGAAGGTCAGGCTGGCGGAAGAGGAAGCGCAAAAACAGGCAGAGCTCCAGAAGGAGCGAGAGGAGGCCGAGGCCAAAGCCCTGGAAGAAGCAGAAAGAGTCCGAGTGGAGAGAGAACGCATTATGCAGCGGAACCAACAAGAACGAATGGAGAGGAAAAAGGTGGAAGGGACCACAGAAATTCCTATTTCTTTAAACTTTTACTGTTCAAAACTGCTAAAGAAAAGTATTACTATGACCTCTCATTACTTAGAATGACGGGTAGTTTGCTGTTTTATGTGAAAATACATTGAAACTGAAACTGCTTTTCATCTTTTTCCCTGTCTTCAGAGAATTGAGGAAATAATGAAGAGAACTAGAAAAGGGGACCAAGGAGACCTAAAGGTAGAGTCTGCTTTGATCCTAAAAACCTCTTCAAACTAATGAACAGACAATCAACCCGCAGCTTAATTTGGTCTCCTTTGTAGAAGGATGATGATGATAAAAGTGGACAGGAGAATGAAGATGGAGAGGAAGATGAAGATGGAATGGAGCAGATAAACTGTGAAAGCCAAAGTAAGTGATCCCAGCTGGCTCTTCTGTAGAGCGTTTGGCTGTTTGATGGTGCAGAGAAACAAATCTGGAGTTCAGTTATGTTCTAAAAATGATCCATGATAGACTAAATATGCCACGTTTTCATCTTTGTTTTTTTACAGTAATTACAAATGTTTTAAGGCAGTAAAACTCCTCACTACACACTTTATACATGTGTTAACATCTTCACACCTTTTTCTCTTGTTTAAACTCTCAAAGTTCTGATCTTCATAGAAAAATGAGTCCAAAATTATTGAATGAAATGAAAGATTTGATCACGATCGAAGATTTATAAAGATTTGGGAAATTGGATGTATTGTGTACAGGTCAGAGCTCTGAGGAGATTGATAGACAATGGTCTACAGCCAATCAGTATACAAAACAGAATGTGTCGGAAAAAGAAAAAGACAAGATCATGCACATTTGTACCAAAACGAAATCTGCAATACAGCAAGACCATGATAGGTGAACTACATCATAGCGGGGGAACACTGTATTGGACTTTCTCCAAGGTTTTCTGAGTGTCATAAAAATACAGCTGAGCTGAAGTTGGTGTGATTCAAGCAGACGACATGGAGAAGGACGCCGACGGCGATGAACTGAACCCTGAGGAGCCTGTGATGAGCCAGCAGCTGTGCAGCATGAACGGAGAACCAGAGACGGAGGACAAGGAGAACAACAACGGCACAGAAGAGACGCAGGCCGTGAGGTACGAGGACCACAGCACTGTTGAACTGAAAAGCATTTGAGTAAGAGGTAAGGATCTGATGGCTGAATGTCTTTTACAATTGAACAGCCGTTGTTTTTTTCTTTTACCGCTCCAGTCCAGTTCCTAAGGACCGCCTCATTGAGGGCTCGGAGTTCTTGAACGACTCCACCAAAGCCGGCTTGGTCTCCAGCCTCAACGGGAAATCTAACCAGTGGAGCTTTGAGGAGCTCATCGATGTTCATTCCAAGCCTCGGCCCCTGATGGAGGCAGAGGACTGTAAGCAGGACTTAATCAACTGCGATGGAAGCTCAGATGGGACAAAAGTGGCCTTTGAAGACAAGGCGTCCCCCCTGAACACGCTGCATTCCTCTCATCAACCCATAGAAGCCACGTCAGGTGAAGTTTCCCCTCTGCTTTAGGTGCTTTAGACCTTCATGATGGACTCTAACTCCTTCCTGTTGTTTTTCTGCAGATATTTGACACTGCGCTCATCAGAAACCTCTGGAAGTTGCACTCCTAAAGTTTTTTTCCTAGTCGAGTTCCTTTAAAAAATCTACTGTGTGCTCCAAACATCTTCCTCTCCTTCCCATGGGAGTAGCACATGATGAATTGGAAATACCACCCCAAGTGCTTCATATCCCTCCTGCACAATGAGGAAACGCATTTACCAACTTTATATTTAAACAAATATCTGCTTCAGGGAAAAATGCATGTTTCTCCAGCTTTCTGGCTCCAGGTCTCTGTCAGTGTTTTGTTTAATACTTGGGAGGATTTTTGTCAGTTATTTGTTATTTTAATTTATTCATTTTTGTCCTCCTTTTTTTCCTCTTGCGTGTCGTTTCCAGAACACGTGCACATTGGGCCGTGTGGTTTGTGAATCCTTGGAGCTCCGATGTTCTGGTCTAATGTCAAACGTTTCGCATGCGGTTTAATCAAATGTACTTGACTGGCTGCTCGTTTTCGCAGCATCATGGCCTTAACCCAACCCCCTTCTGGTTTGTCAGTGCGTAGAAAACAAATTGGGTCTGTTCCGTCTCTCCTGTCATGTGCTTTTGCCCGGTTCCGAGTCATGCTTTAGTTCACGCGGTATTTTTCCTCCCTCAAATTGTGCTTTTTTTTTGTTTTGTTTTTTTTTTTACTTCCTGTCGTATCATCTTTGCTTAGCTCCTAAAAGGTTTTATAAACACAAAGGTGACATTTTTTGGTTAATTTTTTGGTTTATTGCAAGACTTCTTCAAATTCAGCTGTGTGTTTGTTGTTAGGGTTTAACGTTCAGTCTTTATCCTTTTCTTTTGACATTTGTACATATTATTAATGTTTACTAACATCATCGAAGTCACACAACAGTCTTTGGCAAGTGATATCCTCCCAACAGTTGTGGTGCTCATACCTGTAACATCCAGGTCCAATGAGTGGAAAGCTGCTGGGCATCCTCACATTTAATTTGACTGCTTTGTAAAAAAGATGTTCCTCTCTCCCACTAACCCGCCCTTACTAGCTGCTACTTGACAAATGCATTTCATCTATTTTAGAACATAGACGTTATCTGTTTGTTTGTATAGTAAAACACATTTCTACTTTTATTTAAGTGGTATTATATTGTGTATATAATCAGTATTAGGCAGAAAAAGCCATAGGTAGGATGGAGTGACTCAGGTTGTGGATGATTGCAGTTTCTGTTACTGAGTTTTTCCCTTCTTAGCGTGTCCAGTGAGGTGACCGGTTTGTCAGGTTGGGTTTATGCAGCCAGGAAGTCGATACGCAACAGTCACCTCCCACGGCAAAAGCCCTGTGAGTGGGAATCCTGAACAAATGTCCTCATATGGGGGGTGTGGGGCGAGCAGCCCCCCACTGTCTTTGTGTGACCTTTCGCTCTGCGTGAAGCTGCTGAGGTCGATGGTGATGCGTCTGGAAAAGCTCTGGTTGTGTCTCCTAGCTTGTTTCATGTCAGCAACCAGGATGTGGGGATGAATGTTACAGGTGGAATGTCTGCTCAGGTTTCATCTGTTCTACTGTAGGACAAGGAGGTCACTTGGATTAAAAGACACTTGGTGTTTTTTATTCTTCCTTGAGTTTTGTTTTTTATAAACTATAAATTGTTCAAATTTCTTTTGTTGAAAAGCACAAGCGTGAGTTTTCTGGGACCTTGACTTTTGCCTTGTTCTCTGTTGGCTAAATACCTAAAACTCTTGTACATGAAGACTCTGGGCCTTCATCATCTTAGCTTTGACTGAGCCCATAGAATGTAACAGTCTCCACATACCAGCCTGCATTCTTAATCAAAGGTTTCTGAGCTTTTAAGCTTTTATCATCCATACGTTATTCCTCCTGGAAACACACGGCTGCGCTGTCACTGATTGTTACCAAGGAGCAGCTAATGTAAAGACTTTAGCAGAGTTCTAATATTTCATGCAGAAGGTCGTTCATCTGTGGCTGAGACTTCATGTTCTCTGTCGTAACCCTACACTTGCACGTTCTCATGTTCCTCCTCGTTTTTTCTTTCTGCTCATGAGTTCCTGTTAGCAGGTTTCTGTAGCTGCTGCTTAAACACACTTTAGGTCCTGCTGCGTTTTTTGGGGACTAAATTCAGCTGACGACTCTTTTTAGTCACAACAGGATAGAACAGTGCCTTAGACAAAGGTTTAGTAATGTGTCGTCTATAAAGCATGCCCTTACCTCGACCTTGACAATCAGTCTGCTCCAGCAGGAACTCTGTGAATATGAATATTCCTTTGAAAGATTTGGTGATAACCCCATGTCACAATGACAATTGTACAGTAAATATATCTGAAGAGATGATCCAGACTGTTAAACAATAAAGTGTTGAAAATGAAGATGCTTTTATGTCCATTACTCTGAAGAATTCTGTGTTTTTGTCAAACGAGTGATTTATTTTTCAGCATCAATGTTAAAGCAGTTCAGACATTCAAAGATGAAACCGATTACTCATAAAAGATCTTATGAAAAAGCAGCAGCCGGCTTTGAAGAACAAAAGAAGTAACAACGAGAAAGAAATTATGAATGCACTGAAGCTCAGACCACAAAACTGCACAGCACAGAAAAGATTTAACTGCTCTGATTCCTAAAAAGATCATCCTGCTCTACTGTCAAAGGGGAAAGCTACTGCATCGGTGGACTTTACCAGTGGAGAAGTTTGACCAAAACTATTCTAATTTAGCTTTTTCTCTTTCCTTTATTGATCTGCAAAAAGGGTCACTTTGGTTGTAACTCCACCGTGAACACCCATGCTCGCTCGTGGAGTTCACAGCTTCTTGGCGCAGTCGGAGCAGTAGATGTGGTCTTGGTTGAAGACGAAGCGCTTGTTGGCCAGCGGCAGGGAGCACTTCTTCTCCTCATGCCAGGAGTACTGAAGCCTGCTTTGAAGTCATAGGGGTGTGGACCTTCAACAACTTTCTGATTGATGAGTGGTTGCCATAGAAACGGCAACTCAGACCTACTTGGACCAATCATTGCTTACTGACATTGTCTGGCTCCAATATGGCACTGTCTGGATTGCGATAAAACGGCGTCTAACATCTGATTCATTAGGAACAAATGTGGACATTTTTCTGAACTTTTTAACTAAATGAATGTAACATCTGTAACAAAAACTGTATGTTGGAGGAAAAAAAGCAAGCATTTCACATCACAAAGAAGAGCCACGCCCCGGAGAACCAGGTGTTCTGGAGGTTTGGTCCCACTGATGCGATGCAGTTGAGATCCGTTCTTGTTGGTTTCTTGTAAATTGGGCAGGAATAGAGCTGGGGATCCTATACAACTACAACACAAAAACAAAATAAAATGGTGTGTGGTACATATGGGGAAATGGCGTTAGGACATTGAGCTTTTGAAATAAAATCTCTTTGGTAGTAGAACTCTTCATAGTTCACAAAATATTAGCATCATACGGATGCCACCCAGCTTTAATACGGCATCAGTTTGCATGAGGGTAAATCTGTTACAAATCTGGCAACGAACTTAAGTTCGAAGAGCTAATTTAATTCCTGCTTCCTTGAAAAGGCATAAAAGCAGTTAATGTTGAGTCAGCCTGCTCTAAAATAAGGATGACATTTACAGAGACGACTTTTTATGCCTTTTCTTTCAAACTCATTCAGATAGATTCCCTTAGAGCTGAAAGTTTACACCAGAAAAAAATCATCTTTGGCATTGTTTATTCAAAAATGGCAGATGCAAGGATGAGTTTTTAAGTAAAACACTTGTTCATGTATTTCTTAAGACAGCATGCATGATTCTCGTGGTCCACATGGAAATGTCTGAATGTTTGTCTTAAACACCTGTCCATCATCAAAGCCTTTCGGACATGGCTGCTGTGCATTCTCATTTATGAAATATAACATTTTTAAATCTTGGGAGCTAAAGGTGTACATTCATAAAAAGCTAAAGAACCATATTTTTTTCCAATATATTGTGGATGTGAGGATTTTTGTTAATCTCTTAATGCTGGAATGTATTTCCATCTATATAAAAATCCCCTTATGTATTTGATTTATTTATTTATTTTTTTTAACTTGTCGAACAGCTGAGCAAACAGATGAGAGCTGAAAGCCTCTTGTGTTGGACATATTTTACTGTTACAGCAGGGGTTATGAATCATTTGAAACACTAGCTGTATATTTGAATAAACCCCTTTTGTAATTTCTGCTAAACTTTATTCATCTTACTTATATTTGTAACAATTTTGTGTTGGACCGGACGGAAAAAGAAAGGAGGGATGTGAGGGGGGGTAGGAGCGTGATTATAGAAAGTAGCTTAAATGGATGTTTATAATCGTTACGGTCAGGTTTACAAGTTATACAGATCTAAAAGGGGCGTGGCCTGTCCAAAACACACTCAAATGTTGTAAACTTACCTGTTGGCTCTAAAAATGTTCACATACAAACATGTCAACATGTACACAAAACAACAAATTTTCACACACGCATACTTATGCCTTCAGACCAACCCATGTGAAACTTTTCAGTCACGCAAACTATTTGTGCAAAGGTGAGATGCCACCTGTGCTCAAGCGAGTGTTTATGCTCTTCTGAGGTGGATGATGGCATGTAAAAGGAAGGAGGGAGAGTGTCCAGTCATCCCAACACAAGACCCCCATCGCAGCAGCAACGGCAGCAAGGAACCCCACCAACACCCGCACGGTAGCAGATAGAGAACAACAGCCCGGCGGGCAATGGCAGCTGCCACCCAGGCCAGGGCCAGCAGGGCAGTGTCAGAGAGCAGGGAGGCATGGGGGACAGAGTATTTGCTTTTAAGTAGATGCCACATGAAGGTAATTTTTGGAGTCAAAATGGTTTGTTGCATATTTGCATCAATAGATGTCAAGGGGTTACCAAGCTCACCAAGCTTCTTCCATCTGTAGGTGGCCGACATGCGTTAGTAAACAGAAGAAAAAGTTAAAGCAAATGAAGAAAAAAGCGCCTCTCTGCTAGTCCAGTGTGAACACCATGGGCTGTATTAACACTCAAGGACATGCGTTTAGCATAATATTTTGCCTGTGCTTGTCCCTCACAGCAATTGGTCATCCTTGATGAGCTTTGTTCTGTTGGAAATGTCCTTCTTTTTTCCATTTAGAAAAAGTTTCCGTCTCCACAGCCGTTTTAATTCCACCTCACAATTGGCGATTCTATCAAAAAACTGTTGGAGTAATCTGTACTAAATTGGCCTAAACCAATTGTGAACTGTTTTCTCTTTGGGTTTCACATTTTAGGCCAGGCTTGAAGTTATCTTGCTGATTTTGTTTGGTGTTGGTCGGTAATGAATTTTGAGAACAATTTCAATTTCCCAATTTAATCTCCTATCAAGGTGTAAGCAGGATAATTGCCTACAGTTATGAACTAAAGGAAAGTGTGCTGTTATGTAAATGGCTGATAACATAAATCATGCATGGAAAAATCATGCTTTGAAGCTACACAAAGAACACTCAATTATCTTTTTAGGTTTTTGAAATTCACATGTCAATATTGTCCCTTTTAGGAGTTTTGTATCTTCAGTACATGATTATATAGTTCAGTATTAAAAAGTATGTGTCTTCAGTTAGAAATGAAATGTAAATGACAAAAGGAAAAATTCAAACGGGAGCATCAGATAAGGCTATTTTTTGAAGAAAACGAGTCAAAGAAAGTTACTAAAGCTGTTAAGAAATCTGATTTATAAACATGGTGATATGGTTCATGGTCACAACTTTTTTCACATGATGCAACTAACAACAGAAATAAGTCAGAATCCTTTATTGTCATTGTACATGGTGATACAATGAAATTGAAGCAGCCTTGGAGTGACAAAGATAAAAAAAAAATAGAAACACTGTACTCACATCTCTAACAAAAAATCTACAGTATGTACAGAAACAGTTAAATATTAAACGTGTGGACAATGAATGGAATGAGTCGAGTTGCTATGAGCGCAGCATATAAATATTGTGTGTTATTGCACAGAAGTCAGTTATTGCACATATGTGTGGTCAGTGATTTAGCATTTGTAAAAAGTCAGAGTGGGGTGTAGTTGGTGGAAGTGTGTGTATTCCGTATGGTGATTGCCTGTGGAAAAAAAGCTGTTCCTTAGTCTGTTCGTCCTGGTTCTGATGGACCTGTACCTCCTTCCAGTGGGCAGCAGATCAGACAGAGGGAAAGCAGGATGGGTGGAGTCAGTGGTGATGCTAGTCATCCTGCTGAGGCAGCGTGACTGGTGGATGTCCTTCAGAGGGGAGAGGGCAGGCCCTGATCCTCTGCGCTGTCTTTACCACCCTATGGAGGCTCTGCCGTTCTGCTTCTGTGCAGTGGGTAGAAAGACAGAAAACTGAAACTGAAAACAGAGCACGCATGGGTACAAGTGGAGGACTGCCTATCCATATTACCTCCCATATTTCCTGCATCTCTGCAGTCTGTACATCCAAAGTAGCAGCAACAGAGAAAACAGCTAATATCAATATTTACTCAGGACAACAGAATTCAGGCTGTATAAAGTGAAACTGGGGAATAAAGGCAGTTATAGGAGAGCCAGTTATTTTATATTCAGCTGCACTAACATACGTAGAATTCAGTGTTGTGAAAATACATTGCAATATGATGCAGCTGGAACACAATACCTTTTGCCCATAAAAATATTTATGCTAATAATTTCAGGTTTTTACTTTTCGTATATCAGATTGTTAGTAAACCAAGTTTGAATCACTGTTATTATCCAATTTTTTAAATAAATTAAAACCCTAAAGAAAATATCACATAACATATTTACACAATTACACAGGGGAAAGTTATCGAATCATTGCACTATGGCTCAGATATATCACACAGGTTGGAGAAAATTTTGAGTAAATGGTTGTAATAATAATAACTATTGTCAATGCATTTACTAGAAGCAATTCATGTTGGTTGTCATTTAGTTTATTTAACATTTGTTGTCTGAAATTGTCATCTTATTCTCCTTGGACAAGTTTCATAGTTTTGCTATTCAGCTAAATATCCTTAAAACATTTAAATGGATTTTGATGTTCAAAATATCTTGTTATTAAATCCTTTTTTTTTAATATCAAGTATTTGTTGTCCAACATTTGCTCAGTGTGAGACAAAAAAGCAATTGACCAACAGTTTGCTGCCAGCTGCTCTAAAACTCATGAATCTGTATGAGGTTAAAGCAGGAAAGGGGATTTAAAAACCCTTCTTACCAAGTCTATCTGTTGGATCCAGCCTTTCATGCATGCCTCTGACTTCTTAACCTCTGTGTTGTTGTTGGCTGCAGCCGTGTGGTCTGCTGGGGTTTTTGCGGCCTGCATGTCAAACATGTCTCACTTTTGCAAAGTGACTTGGAGAAATACCATGACAGTGAATTAAACAACATTTTTTTGAAGAAAAAAAAAAGAATTTATCTATGACACAATTTTAAAAATTACTATTGAGAATCTGAGTAATTTATCTCTGAAGCTGTCATGAAAAAAGTTCTTCCATTTTTTAGACATGAAAACTGATCAATTATGTTCCCCCTTAAGTGAGGCTATAGATGTTGCTTTTGGGGCTTCTGATAATGTAAGGTCCCTGTGCATTTTGTGTAGAACACACATTGAAAGAAAGTTTTAGGATTTTTTTTTAATGTTCTGCTTCAGCTTCAAAAGCTCTTTTTCTTGTGCACTTTTCACACACTGGAATTTGAACAATTGTCATTATTAGGTATTTGCAGAGCTTGATGACATCATGTGTTTTTGAACATGATAGAACAAAAAAACATGGGCTCCTTAAGACCATGATCCAGATGATTTCTTACCTTTTCTCTTATGCACTCCTCTGCTCCAACAAGAACAGAGGCAAAGATTTCAAATAAAGATATATATTTCCTCCTTTACAGCCTGGGCCTCTGGGCTGTCTAGTTCTCGACTCCATGGTTGGTCTTTTTCAGGGAAGGGATGAAGACATCAGACAACAACTGCTCCATTCTCTAAACCCTTGTGCTATCTTAGATGACTCCACCCTTACATTGACGTGTTCTCCCTACCATGACAAAGGTGGATAAAGGTGGAAAGATTTCATGTAATCCATGGACACCAGTGAAGATCACAAATCATTGAAGAAAAAAGGTAAAGAGCACTGTCTAGTGGGTCTAGATGACCCAAGTCCCAATGTCAGAGTGCCTATGATAGCACAGGGGTTAAACAGACCTACTTCTGTTGTGTCCAGCATATTGAAACTGATATCCTATAGAAAGAAGGGATAATTTAAAGTCATGTCTCTGTACATGACAGTTACTTCACGGAAGCAAGATTTACAAATTTAACAGAGTAAAGCTGAGTTATTTCTCAGAGCTACTTCTACTTCCAAGAGTCTTTGAAAAAACTGGTGAGTCTGCGTGGTCTGAACTTGTAAGTGCAAGTTCATGTCTGTGAACGTGTGGGTGGATGTAATAAACAATGTAAGCATTGCTACCATGGATAGCAAAATTACATCTGTACTATGGTAATAGTACATAATGATGCAATACTGGTTACAAACATGATGCCAAGGTTCATTTGTTTCTTTTTGATGTTATCAGTAGTCTTAAACCTTTTGAACACACCTGTTGAAGACGAGGAGTAATGCAACTTTTGACCACACGGTGGCAGCAAAGTGTCATTGATGACACCACGAACCTGTTGCATTTAATTACAAGAGTCCGTGCAAGTAAAACATTAAACTTTATCTGACGTTTTCAGGTGATGAAAATGTGAGATTGTTGTTTAGACCAAACAAATCTAAATATAAGTGTTATCTACAGACTACAACAACAAAACATTTTACACCCTTAATTGCACTTAATGAATTGGCCAAGAGATGCCAAGAGATGCCAAGCAACAACTGATGCAACCTCCTGGAAATGTGGTGTTTAGTTTGTTCGGAAGAATGTTGAGTAAAGCCAGTAAAAGATAATCTAAACCTAACAAAGTAAAGTGTCTTTGAAAATGATAAGTGAGAACTAAAGTTGATCATTTAATTTAGAGACTATAACATAATGACAGGCTGGTTGGACCTTCAGAGAGTCAGTGCATAGTCCTCTGTTTGTTGTTACACACTTTAATCAAGTCTGTGGACAGAAGCAAAAAGATCTGCAGATTGTTTCTCCAAAAAAAAGTTACAATCCTTACTATAGTGTATTTATAATCCAAAATAAACCATCTAAAGCACATGCAGACACACCTGCCTGAGTCTTGAATGTGATTTCTCGGGATATGAAAAAAGGCAAACCTTTTAAATACTGAGAGAAAGAAACTTTACTCTCAGATTTTTATTAGCCTTTTTTAGCCTGTTTATTTTTCTACATTTTATATTTATAGTATTTCTAAGTGCGGTGTGGGCAGCTGCATAAGTTTTCTGGGCTGTGGTGTACAGTAGCTGGCTTTACTGGGCATTCCTCCGGTGACTCTACCCCTGGTTGTCTCATCCATAGCTCTGAATTTAAACTGACAGCTTTGTGGAGGAGTCGGGAGACTTCCCCAGCCATCTGTCTTGGAGCAGCCTCTCCCCTCCTCCCCTCCACACATCTCTCATTCCCACACTGGGTCTTTGTCAGTAGTTCCTGTCCCTGGAAAAGGCGTGGCGTGCGCAGAGGCTGGGGCAACCGTGGGTGCTTTCAGAGGCACCTGCAGATGGGACAAAGGGCCAAGGGTGCTGGGGCTAAAGACAGATTGATGCTTTGTGCGTCGATGTTGGAGAGACCCAGAGAGGGAGAGTTGGGGGGGGGGGGGGGGGGTGTTAGTTAGCTGAGAAGTTTTTTAGGGAGAGGATTTTGGGGGGACAGGGGAGAGTTGGAGGATGAAGAAGGGGTGAGGGGATCTGTCACTCCAGTCTGTGTGAGTCCAAGCTTTGGAGGACCAGAGGAGATTGACAGCTTTTGTGGACTGCATCTCTGCACAATAGTGGCGCTTTAATGGGCGGTAAAACTCGAGCAGAGCTTTTGGGAGGCTTCAGAGGAGTGGTGGTGCTCAGTTGTGGTTGGTGGAGGTGTGGGGATGCTAGGAGATGGGGGGCCAAAGGCTTTACTGCTTGGCTTGATGGGGACCAATTCATTGGGTATTCAGTCCGAGGCTCGTTATTCACTGAATGCATCCAGTGGAGGAATGCAGTAGCATCAATTAGAATGTGTTAGCAGATAGCAAAAGCAGGGAAGAAAAAGCTTTCTCTCCCTTTTGCTCGCAGGACAACACGGTCCCACTATAGGAGGTGTCAGAGCCACAAAGCCTTTTTGTGGGTCTCTCTCCATCACATTACCAGTGCAATATGTAAGGTGGGGACTCTTTTGATTTAAATTAAGTGGAAAAAACACTAAATCCTATTTTTATTCAGCAGGGATAATGGTGTTATACTCTATAAAGGTCTTTAACTACTTATCTGTGGCTTAAAATCTTCCCCAGCTCCCTTTCACTCCACCTCAGTGTCTTATTCTCATTGCAGGCATTATATTTATTCAATGGTGGAGGGTCAAAGACAAACTGTTAAACAAAGTTGCTTGTAGCTTTAACTGCCGCATCACTTCTAATTGTGTATCAGTGGGTCAGTGGTTTGTTGTGTTGTCCCGCAGTAAGAAAGGACGAGCGGATATGAATTTAAACAGTATCTTGTAAGTATTGTTTGGAGTGGGCTCAGGCCACCACTTAAGAAGCAAAGGGTCTTTTAGGGAAGTTTTTTTTCTTTAACTTTTAAGACAGTGATATAAAAGAAGAGGATGGAGAGGGAGGTTGATGGTGATCACATGTCGGGGCTGGCAGACCATTCTGTTCCCTGAATGTAGAGAGGCCGGCCGCACATGCCGTTTGAACTAATCAGACTACACTTCATTGAATGGCTTTTCAGCGACCGTATTCTGTTTTTGAAAACAATAAAAGTGGCACCAAATTCAACCCCAACCACCCGCTTCTGTCACTCAAGCCTTCCTGCTTGATTTCAAACTCAACATACTTGTGAGAAATTTGGAAAATAGACATCTCTGGAAATGAAAAATGTTTTTTCAACTTGAACAAACTGATTTTTAAGTTTTCTCATCCGTGCGCTCCGCATCCGTTTTATTTGTAATTTCCTTGCTTTTAACACAAGATGATACAGATGTGTTCAGAATTGGAATTGTGATGTTTTTTTTTTTCTCTCCTCCTCAGGTTTAATGAGATCTAACTGGCAGGAACCTCTTGTAGAAAGGTGTGGATTTCAATGTGAGCAATTACGGTTTATTTGAAGCCAAATGAGCCAAATTTACATCCTCTGAAAAGAGAACCAGAGTTAAACTGTATGAAAAGTGCCGTAAATTGGGGCAAACATCGCAACGTGCAGAAATGCATCTCCGCTGTAATTGTGTAATTGTAGAAGAGCACTAAATGCACATCCCAATTAAACTCGCTTCTTCTGCAAGGCAAAGAATTGGCAGGTTATTATGTAGGAAAGTATCAGCACATTTAAATAGCTGCCTTCTTCATGGGTGGGGATGGAGGCTGGGATCATTTGCAGCAAAATGGAATATCTGATCAAAAATGGACAGATGTCTTCATACATGCTGAGCGGCAGTGAATTGGATTGGAAGAGGCAAGATAGATGGATGGCCTCCTCTAAGAGATAGAGCTTCCTGCCCTGAGTACCGAGGGGGCACAAGAAGTAGAGGGTGAGAGAGGGGGAAGGTTAGGCTCTCAATGGGGGGAGACATTTCCCTGAAACATCAGTTGATGGGTTTCTCCCACAAAGGGTGGAGTGACGCAGACTGCACTGCTGCACAACAGCCTGGTCTCTGTCTGGATTAGGCCCTGCTGCACACAAAAGAGAGCTCAAGTAAACGGTTCATGAATGTTGATTAATTGGTGCCATTTTTTGCAGTGTGCCATGGAGATTTAGAGAGTATAAGAAGCTGGAAAGACTGCAATCTGGGACCAAAAATGCACCCTCAAATGAGAACCACAGATCATGAAGGGAGACAATTTGGATTCATAAGCTTCTTGAGGATTTGTAAATCTGTCTAAATTCAATAGGATTGACAACTTTAAAAAGGCTAAATCAAGCAGGCATGCAGAGACTATCTTGGGTCTCAGCATGTCCTGTGCAGCTGGCACGGTGAGCTGCTCAGGTGGCAGAAGGAGCAAGGAGATTCCCACGATGGGATTTAGGGGTACAGGTGTCCTCAGAGAATGAGGGTGGCCTGGGGTAAGGAGGGGCGAAGCACTGGCCCATGGCCCACCTCAATGGAAGGATCCCAGGGGCCAGCTGAATAGCCCGGGTTCCACTTGATGGAGAGAGAAAGGAGCGTTTCAGCCGCTACCCAGCAGGAAACATCTGGTTGTGGGAGACCTCTTTCAGGACTCAGTGTTTGTCTGAAGGCTGTCACAGCAGATGAGTACTCAGCAAACAGCGTGAACAAGGATTTGAACCAGAAAACCAACAGAGCCTTGACAATATTGTGATTGGGCCTTGTCTCTTTAGAGGGGACTGAAAGCCGAATTGAGAGCAGTAACAAGTGCACATTCAGCGCTGGACAGGGGTTTCTTTGGGTTGTGTTTTATGGTTTTGAGGCCTGTATGCGCTGGTTAAAGCAAAATCATGTTAATCTCTCTTTTCAGTCATTTAGAGACAGAATGGAAGCAAACCTGTGGCACTTTAATAGTCAAACTAAGGTCTTACAAAGTCATTCTTCAGTCAAACTTGAATGAGACTTCTGTAATCTCTTAACCCCAAAATAAAAGCATCCTTTAAAAATGTAAATACAAGCACTGAAGATATCTCTGACTTTTCTCAGACATGTTGCTTCCTTCTAGTCACGAATGTTTGCAGGCATTTAGAGCTCCAGCGTTTCTACTGAAGCAATTAAAGTGTCTGTGTCAGGCTGAGTGAATATACGGACTGAGTGAGGATTTGTTATATTGGTTTGGGTCATTTATGCTGAGAGAAAAATCCTTCAGGCTAACATCCCCTCCTAAGGTGATCCAAGGGAGCATCAAATCTAATTTCCAATTTAAGGACCCACAGTAGTTGTCACCATTTTGGTCAGAAGGAAAGTTTAGAACGACAAAACCAAAAACGACAAAGTTTTATAAACTGACCAACCTCCTTCATAGAGTTACTAGATATGCTTGAGTAGAAAGTAGGTGCCTGCAACATGATAACATTTGATAATCAGGGCAGTCTCCGACTGCAGAATATGCTCAAAGGGAAGGGTGCTTGATGCCCTAGAAAAGTGAAATCTCAGCAGTTAATCTGCAATGTCAGTTCTGGATGTGCCTAAATAAACAGCCTTTTGGTGTACAATACATGTAAATATGAGCAAAAAATAGATATCTTGTGTTTTTCAACCAGTTCTGCATGTTTTTCTGTACTGATGTGAAAATGTTCCACTTACTTTTCTTCAGATTTTTGATGAACTGAAGGATAGTCAAAGGAGGAATGAATGACATTTTCCAACGATGAACCAATCTTTGATTTTTTTTAAAACAAGTATATGCAATAATCTCATAAAAGGAGCTGCGCCACTAAATCCGTCATAAGTTCAAATTTCCTTTGTAAATCAAAATATGCTTTTCCTCACAAGAGCATACTAACTCACCGCATGGTCTTGTCAAGTGCAAATTTGATCTTTGATTAAAGTATTTCGATCTGGAAATCTAATAAATTGTTGACATGCTATTACATTTCTCATAAAGTCTTAATCATCACTTTAGATCTTGTTTTTAAATAACAAACTGTCTTGTTGGCCACAAACAAAATTTTGGTCTGGTTTTACTGCAATAAGGGCAAAAACTAAAGTCAACTTTACAGCATAAAAGTCAATTTTTTGCTTTCATTTCAGCAGAAATCCTTAATACTGGCTGTTTGGACCATAATCTGAGTTTTTACCTGCAGTGAAGCAACATGTCAGGGTTGGTCAGTTCAGTTTTCAACACTTAGCCTTCACAGCAGAACCATTTTTCATTCAAAAAGGCTTGACTAAGTTTTTGGTAGGTTGATAAAAAGTGAGTGATATCTAATTTAAAACTTTGAAATCAATGAAGACTGAGTTTGCATTTCAGTTTTAAAGGTCTTATACTTTTATACTGCTACAGCATCTGCCAGTTTCTTAACCCGCTCCATTTCCCTGCACTTCTAAAAAAGTAGAAAAGGTTAAGCTTCCAAAAACAGTTAGAACTCATGGAACACTTAATACATTGACGAGTAAGCATGTTTTCTTTCATGTATTTCTTTTTAACAGATGTGGACATGTCTGACCATTTTCTCATGGAAACAAGGAACACTGAAGGAGGAATTGGTGAAATCCGATTACACACAAAACAAACCAATTATTTGCCCCACTTTTGTTTTCTCCTCTGACTTTGTATACATTTATCGACCTATTTATTCGTTTGATGCTGAGTGAGAGGGCCATACAAAGAGCAATGTTGTCTTTTATGGACGTTGGGCAAACTCTCTCAAGGGAGAGGGTTGTGATGGAATGGGCCGGGAAGGACTCTGACTTCTCCATTGAGAGCCGAGGGGCACGCTGGATTAGCTTGATTTGCCTGTGAATGGGAGCTTTCCATTATTCTTGTTAGGGAGCTGTCACATCGAATTGAGAAAGTGAAAACCTCCCTTTATCAACCTTTTCCAAGTGAAACTGAACAGGCAATCAATAACTGAATCCAGAGCAGAGGGAAAGTCAAGCAAAATGATATTTGGCTTTTATGCAATGGGGGAATTGTCAAATTACTTTTGTGAAATAAAGAATATGTGATGCAATGTTGAGTGTTAAAAAGGGAAGTCAGGTGGAAAAAATGATAGCTGCACAAAGTAACGTCTCAGAGCAGCATTTTCTTCATTTAATCGAATGTAATGCATTTTTAATTATTAAAAAAGCAGTAGGTACAATTTAAAAAAGGGGGCAAAAATGTTGTAATATCAACAAAAACTTTCAGCACAACACCATAACCTTCTCTGGCCTCTTGAACTAAAATTGAGCATTTTTAAGGAGTTTTAATACAATAAAAAATAAACATAGAGAGCTTTTACATTTAACATGACACTAAATCTTTACACTATTTTTTCTAAATCACAACCAGAAACCGATGAAATCAAGAGAGGCTCACATTTTATTCTATGAATGACACCATATTGTTTTGAAGTTTCATTATATTGACCTTATTGTGCCATTGTGCTTGCTCTGACACCATGATAATACCTGAATACAGAGGGAATTATGCCCTGTATAAATAGACCCCATAGTTGGAGATCGCCTCAATTATCCCTCTACACATTGACAACATGAACAGAATAAAAACTAAAGCTTTAGTCCAAGCTGGTCTCAAGGCACTCTTCAAACATTGCTATTGGCTATTGTTCACGGGGCAGAGGAACATCGTGAGCATCAATAGCAATAGAGAAAAGAATTAGATTCATCTGATACATTAACCTTTTTCTCATTCAAAACAATGAATTTATTAAATAGAATAGAAATGAAGGAAATGCATCTGCACTATTTTATCCATCAAAACCGCAAAATAAAAGTTTGCAAACATTGAATCTGATAGGTATTTTCTGTTTTTTCTCTCATGCACAGCCTGAAATAATTCTTCAATTTTTCTTTTCCCACATTAAAGTGCTCTTGGTAATTCAAGGGGCTTTCTGCACGCCAGAGCCATTAATCTACACATTTTCTCTCATATTGCTGCTGCCCGTTTTACGCTAGATGAAGAAAATGAATCGGATCATTTGGCTTCATCAATCAAAGTGGTAACTGATGTCCTAATGGTTATACAGTTAATTGAGCACCTTGATTATTGCCAGCCATTGTTTAAAGAAATACATTTCACATTCAAAACGTCTTCAGCATTTTGGCAGTTTTAATAAAAAAAATAATCTACTGCATTGTTGTAGTTTTTTATAGATAAAAAATAATAAATAAACAAAATGCAGTAATTAAATAATATTTTTTCCTGATTTGGAAAAAGTGTGTGTGTGAGGTTATAATTTATTTCATTGTCATCCATCCATCCTCAGTGCACAGTGAGTTGATAACAGCTCTATGACAAATGGCTCACAGCCATAATGAGTGCCTGCTAAATCCAGGTTCACAATCCTCCATGGAACACCACTCCCCCATTTATTCCACCTCAGTCTTTTCACTGCATATATATTTTCTCTTTCACTTTTTCACTTAGCATATCCTCCTTTTTTTGTACAACCAGTTGGAACTTTATGAGGACTAAGGATGCAGCTTTTTGCAACAAGCGTGCTCTAAAAGGTTTAGTATCAAAAAGGAAAATCCGGAATAAGGAGGGATCATCCAAAAAAATAAATGGCCTTTTGAAGATGAGAAAATGGTGTCTGTTGATGATGTTTCCGAAAGGAAGAGGAAAACTCTAATAATCTCAATTGCCAATTGTTGAACAAGTAGAGAGGTTTTAACTTGAAGTAAGTTTGGTCCATTTTGCAAATTGTTTCATTTTTTTCCCTTTGATGCATAATCCAGAAACTGTAAAAAAAAAAAGGAAACATAGAGCGGAAATGCAATAATCTTAATTTTATATCTTTCTTTATTTCTTTATTTTTTTTGTCTTGGTGAATTCCTGAGAACGCTTTAAACTACATTCCTTCAAGCAGATAAAACCTTAAAGAGAGAATCTGCCACATTCCTGCTCTTGGTGCTTGTCACACAATACGAGCCACCAAGGAAGAAAAAAAAAACCTTTTTCTGCCCCAGAGTGCAGCTGCGAGGCAATTATCATCAAGCAGCCCTGCATCTGTGTACCAACAATCTCACAGCTGTCACCATTGATACTGTATATACAGAAGAGAGCAGGCTGACCCCAGTGCCCTAGCATGAACTGCTTCCACTAGAGCAGTGTTTCCCAACCCTGGTCCTCAGGGAACACTGCCCTGCATTTTCTCAATCCTACCCTCCTAAAACACACCTTCCTTTGATGTCAGGCTTCTGCAGAGTCTGATGATGAGCTGAATCAGGTGTGCATATGCACAGCAACATGGGAAACATGCAGGACAGTGTTCCCCAATGGTTATGGTAAATGGCGTATACTTAAATAGCACTTTTCTACCTATAAGGCCCGAAGCGCTTTACAGTCAGAGACCCATTCACCCAGTCACACATACATTCACACACTGGTGGTGCCTCCACTGCAGAACACTCACGCCAACCTCCCACCAGAGGCAAGGTGGGGTTCAGTGTCTTGCATACATGGGTGTGCAAGGCAGGAATCGAATCTGCAATATTACGATCATGGGTCGACTGTCCTACCGCTGCACCACGGCCACCCACGAGGACCAGGGTTGGGAAACACTGCACTAGAGACCTAAAAATTAATTGTTCCACAAAACGAATGACGCTTCTATAAAGTAATTGACACATTAACATAACAGCTGTTAAAGTAAAAATGCCTATGGAACAAGGTCGGATAAAAGCACGGGTACAGCATAAATGCTGTGACTGAAAAAATAAAAAAATAAATAAAAACAATCTACAAAAAAATATAAATAAAGACCACAAAAAATGTAAGGATAGATGAACAGACATAAAAAGAAAAAAAAGTTAAATGCAGCCTCAACAGGGCTCAAACCAAACTAACTTGATTGTGCCTGTCCCAAGCCCGGTAAATGTAGAATTCTATTGTTCATCTATCCATATAGCCAAAGCTATATGGATAGATGAACAGATGATGACTGCATGGTTTTCTACGTATTTTAGGGGCTAGGAGGGGTGTGACACCCCAAACTCTCAGAACACACACAGACCTACACCAGGGGCTGGCTTTATCCCGGCCTGCTGTTGGATGCTTTTTGAAAAAGTATTCAGTGTAAGATAGGCTTTTATAAAAAAGGGAAGAATGCATGTGAAAAGGATAATTTAAAATTTATTTTACAGCTCGAGCATTCAAAACACTTCTCTCCTTCAAACTCAGTGCTCAGAAAACTGTTCTAAAGGCTCAATATTGAAGCTTAATATTTTATCAGATACAAATTAATGAAAACTCATCATGAATCTTTGGAATTTAAAGTTAAAACAATCTCAAAAAAAAAAACTGTGAACACATGGTGGTAGGGGTTAGACAGTGTAATATGTCACTCTCCAGCTCTACAAGCATATTAAACACCATTTAATCGTTGCTGTGCCATTCCTTGTTTGTCACCAGGGTGGGCACATGAGCATCTGAGACGAATGAATGGGTGAGCAAGAATGCAAAGGCCAGAGAGGGTTTTTATTTGTGAGGGAAGGGTGGCTGAAGGGAGCATGGGATAGAGAGGAGATGGAGGATGACTTCTTGACACAGAAGGGGACAGGATCAGGGGCCGGAACATAGAGGTGGAGGTGATGGCAGTGAGGGGACAGGGGCTGTCGGAGCTGTCGGCTCTGAAGGGGCTGCTGGAAGGCTCCGCGGGAGCCCAGCCTGGCTCCCAGGATCCCCTGTCACCACGGCGAGGGCCAGGAATGCAGCAACACACAATGAGCTCCTGGGGCTTAGAGGGCACTCCGATTTGATAACCACATTAAAGTCCTAGCAACATCTGTTGGGGTGAAGGAGAAAGGACTACCGGCGAGCTTTAACCCCCGAAACTGGGATCATTAACCCTCACCCCTGTGAGAGAAGGGGGACAACAGGCCCCTATTTGTCAGCAGCACTGCAGTGGGCTACGGGGGCTAATATTTTACCAGAAACAGCGTGAGAAGAGAAGCAGCTCCAGGCACCACAGAAAGAGTTTCTTTACGCTTTTAATTTAAATTAACAGCACAGTACAGTTTGTCTCTGGCTCATACATCTCACTTAATAACCTTGGCGGAAAACAAAACAAAAAAATACTTCCTGTTTCAGGATTTTATGCAGCAACACTTTTCTCAAAAACAAGGATTTTTTTTTTTTTGTATTAGTTCCAGCTGGTTGACTACATAGCATCTCAACGAATATCATTCAAAAGCCCACTAGCATTCAGTGGGAACCAAAAATGTGCAGGTTCTTTGTTTCTCACTGATTTATAACTAGGATAGAAAAATAACAGGTGTCCAAATCACAAAGACATCTTGGGGATGCGATGGTGCTTCACGGGTCAGCTCCAAGCCTCATCTGCCTCCACAGGTTTCCAAGCGAAGGCCACCTCTATGTAATGAATGATTAAGAAAACAAAAGACCCAAAGGGGGTGAGAGCGTAGGAGAGGAGATGGAAGCTGTTGAGGGCCTAATGTAACCAGACCAGATGCGGCAAGCAGAGCTGAAGTTTTTGCCCTTGCGCTTTGTAGAAGACATCATCCTAAATGTATTCCCTAGAGATGAGGGTCTGCAGGAGGTGCCCCCGCTGTACAGGGCACTCAAGTACCTCCACACAAGTAATCCCATTCACAGCAGCTCATTACATGGACAATTAAGTGCTGGGGTGGAGGAGCTGGATGAAGTGGAAGGGGTGATGGCGAAGACGTGTGCATGTTTGCATCTGTGGAAGCGCATGGGTGGGAGGGTTACAAGCTCAGCATTTGGTCTTAAGGATCTAGCGTCAGCCAGAGTCACCCACTCTAGCCAGCCCCTCCCCTCTTCTTTCCTTCACCTGGGCTGAATCTCCGTGGACACCTGCCTCTCCTACTGAAGATCCATGCCTTCATTTCCATTTCTGGAGTCATATCAGAGGCTGCCAAGCACAAAACAAGCCTGTTTCCTTGGAGGCCCACAGAGCCAGATAGAATGACATGGCTAAGTGCTTTGGCAGAGCAGGGCAGCTGCAGAGCCTGAAGATGGGATTTGATCGGGGGTTCTGAAGTGGGGGGCTTGGATGGAGAGGATCTGATGTTTGGATTGGCCACAAAGGCAGCCGTGTGCTACCTCTGCAGCTCGTTGGTACTAATGAGACCTTCTGCAGAGAAGGAGGTGGAGAGGATTGGGCATGAGGAGGAGGAGAAACAGCAACGTGCTGTGCACCTTTCTCACGCAACACTTTCATCTCCTCTTCTGATATAAACTGCTAAAAAAAAAAACGCAACCGTGTCTGATCACAGAAGAACCTAAAAAGGCAGTTAACAATACAGACACTATGAACTTTATTGAGCTAAACTGCTAAAAACTTGACCAACAGCAAAGATGCACAGACATTCACTTGGTCATGAAAATTCATACATATTCAGGATCACTTTTATGTGGAGTTGGTGGCTTTAAAAGTAGGGGACTGTACTGATGGTTTTACAAATGTTGTGACTGCTTTAAAAGGAGGTAATAAAGTAATGGAACGGAGAGGTCACCAACTTCCTCAACAAGTGACAACAAACACTCACATGTGATGCAGGGCATCCTTGAGCCTTCCATATTTGGCCCTGGCCCTCTGTGCAGCCAGCATGTGTGTGTCTTTCAGTGCCGTGTTTAAGGCTGAGCTTGTTAACATGTTCTAGCTCACTGACTCCTCTCAGCACTCGGGCCAGCAACACAGAGCTGGCCAGGTGAGGAACAGGAAGAAAGGAAAAACAAACAACGTGACACCTTAGCCGTGTCACAGCTGCCTGCCTCTGTTACACACTTACAAAACGCCTGCTTGATTCAGCTGGACAATGCAAGCAGCCAGAAATGTAGGACTGAGTTGTTTTGCATTCTGATTTTTGAAGATGTTGATCAATTTCAGCAAATATTTTACTGAAGAATTTTAAAAAAATGTAACTGTAAGAACACCGTTCTCTTTCTAGAAATATTTTAAAAAGGGCAGGTCAACTGTGAGGCAAAAATGTTACCTGTTTGTACGTTGGAGGTGGGGCCTGAAATCGAGGGGGTAAAGTATTGCACATGGTGTCGTTTTGCGGGCCTCTGCACTCACCTGGAACAGAGCACTTCCCCTCCCAAAGTCTTATCAGTTCCCGGAGGAAATACCTGCTGCAGGTAAACACGACCCTTCGACCCCTCTGCCATCCACTCGGCCCGGCTCTGGGCGGCCCACGTCCCAGGCCTGTCGACCGTCTCGTTCTAAAGCCATGGATTAGCCTTACCGCAGACCCTAAATCCCATTTCAGAGTCTGAATTTCCATGCAGACCTGCTACTCTGACAAGCCGTAGAATCCCCCACCCCTGCTCACTCACTCTGACCATCATGGATGTTGTTCTTCATGCCTGGATAAGAAAAAACCTCATCCCCTCCACTTCAACCCTTCCTCCATCCCATCATCCTTCTGTCTCAAATTTAATCTTATCTAAATATCCCCAGGTGTAACCAAATATCCCTCTTATCAACTAAGGTGTCTCCAGCTCTGTTTTGCATTGTCAGGGTGATTTATTCAGGAGAGAAGCAAATCAAACATCATATGTCAAAAGGACGGCTGTTTGTGAAGGAAGCCAGCTTCATTAGAGTTTGAGAAATATGAACTTTCAAAGTGAACACATTAAGAGGATGACTGTCATTAAAATGGCCTACTCTTAATGATTCGCTGTGTCATTAATTGCACTCAGTATCTATAACCCTTTTTCTAATAAATGTGTGGGTGGTGATTGATTGTTTATTACTTCCTTAATAGTTCTGAAAGAAGTTTTTCTTTGAGACTTGACAAAGCTGCTCATAATGACCTGCCCTCCTAATGGATGACACATAAATATAATCCCAGGCAGATTGCTCTCATGTTTATTTAACGCAAAATTAGTTTTTTCCCCCCAAAAAAGTGGATTCCTGATCATTTTATCACATGATGGTCCAAGAAGTATTTTTTTTTTTAACTACAGGCAGCAAACATCTCCTACCCTCCACCTTGTCACCTGAGCCACACAGGTAAGTGCTTCACTTTATTTGATGGATGCGGTTTCTCTAAGTGACAGTGATGTATGCAGAACCAGAGGCCCCACTCCTCCCCCTAGTGGAGTCCTGACTGGTGATTTTGCACTGATAACTCCCCCGGTCTGCTGGAGAGAAGGAAAGTGGAAAAGAGGAGACATCCTCAGAAAAAAAAACAACTAACATTTTCTTTGATGAGCCATTAAAATATGACATCACCATTTTTTGCTATTTTTAAGTTTCGTTGCTTTTAGATAACGGAATTTGAAAAAGTATTTTGTATTCGTATAGTTAAATGTATGAAAAGTTACTTCCCTCCAGGTGTCACATAAATAGAAAAACATATATTTTTTTAAAACTACAACCTAATTGACAAAAGTATTCAATTGTATTAATTAGTAAAAACTTCTTCCCTCGTCTTCATCACTAGCAGATAACCGTCATTACAGATCAGCAGTGACAATGGCTGGGCCAAAAGCCTGGATCACAGTTATGTTTTATCTCTCACCTCATCTGCAGCCTGTGGTGTCTCTTTCAGAGGATGTTGTTAAACTAAGTCAAACATTCAAACATCCTGTGGCATCGTCCTGCTGGAGCCCCCCCCCCCCCCCCCCCCCCCCCCCCCCCATCACACACTGACAAACACTTCCACCCTTTTTTATGGTAGCTCGCACTTGCCTTTGGACAGTTCAAAGCCCTGGGATGCTGTTTAGTTTCTGGTCCTTATCAGACATAACAAAATTAAATAGACATTTTAATAAAACCACAAGGGAAGTTCAAGTTTTAAACACAAAGCAAAAGCCTTACATGTGTAAAGAGGGTTATTCTTCACAGAAATCTTATGACAAAAACAAAAAACTAAATAAAAATAAAAAATTTATTCTGAAGGTCCACAGATTAAAGCACAAAAAATGTCTTTAGTCAACTTATTTACATGTCATTAATTGCCACAAAATTGCTCAGACCACTGGTCTCAAACACACACATTTATGCACACACACACACACACAGACGCACATCTGCATGGAAGGGAGGCCGCCCCGGTGCAGGCAGGTTAATATCAGGAGCACTTGACAACAATGGCGTGTTATGAGGTGCTGCAGTGGTAATAAGCTCTTTGTTGGGACTTTAAAGCGCAGCCCCACATCACATCATTACTCATCCTGGAAGGCCAGTGCCAGTCGGCATGGCAACCGGGACTTGCTTAAAGCCAAAAGCAAGACCAGAATCTCAATCTACAGAGCATGAATACACACACACATTTGAAGAATACTGTAGTGCCAGGGAAAAAGTTTACAAATGAGCACAGTGACCCTCGACCAAAACCTAGAAGATGAAGAAGTTTATCTGAAACCCTGCAAGGTAGGTTTGAATTTGATTTTAAGCAGAAAAACTTTGTTCTGATATGACATGTTTGTCGGAAATTGCAATTTTTAATGTCACAGGTCATCTTAGCTCTTAATGTAATCTTCGTACAAGTCTAGAAATCTCATTTTCTAACATTTCTTTGAATAAATTCCAGATAAATAGGAGTGAATGGACATCTCAGCCAAACAGGAAATTGATTGAGTCCACCCATGCTGAGTGTGTGAATGGAAAGATTAGGGGTGGACAGTGAAGTCAGTGGAGGTATGCAGTGGGGAGAGAGGTGTACCCCGCAGGTTGTAACGAGTGCTGGGTCAGTGTGGAGCGGTCAGCAGCTGCTGCCTGGCCTAGGTCCCACAGTTCCCAGGATGGGGGTGGGTGAGGAAGGGATTGACAGGCCAGTAATAAAATCAGGCGCCCCGGTTGGGCTGTGTACAGCCCATTGTTCCCTCGGCAAGGCCTACGGCTGCTGTTTACTTTCTCCCATATGCATTATTCAGCGGCACAGGAGCTCCCAGAGAAAGGGGCCCCATTCAGGGATCCTCTTGCCCCTGTTTTGTTTTGCTAATTTTCAATTAAAATAAACCATCTCATGCCAGTGCCATGGCTGAGTGGGGAAAGAGAGAGGGGTACTGTCTCTGCCATTTGGGACATCTGATGAGATTATACAGAATGTGTAAATGAGAATAAAGTATCATTTCTGCTGTCAGTGATATGTTCTTCTGTGGAAGGATTTAAGTGGCGACCGGCAGACATTTGCTGTTTCAGTTAAGAACATATCCATGGCTCTTGTTCATGTTGTTGTTTTTTAAGTGCGACCTATTTTTTTGTAAGAGAGGATTACAACATCAAAACATCTTTCCTCCTTGGATTTCCCTCTCTCTCTGAAGCATACCCGGAATTTCACCCACCAACTGGAGAATTCCCATATGGCAAGTGAAAGTGTAGGCTAATCACAAAGACAATAGTTTTTCAATAATGACTCCCAGAGGTCATTAAATGAAGGCAGTGAGGGCATCTCAAACCAATCAATAAATTCAGTGATGGCCCTTCCTTTTGTTGGTCTTTTCTCCCAGGAGGGGGCAGAGGCAGCACGATGAAGAGCGAAGACAGATGCAGTGACAGTGGGGTAGTGGCAAAGTTAAAGATTCACCACACATCTGTTGCTTGAAGAAGGCCAGCAGCTCATGGTCTGCCCCCGCTGCCTGCCTGATGCCATGTCTACCTGTGGCTTTGGTTTGTTCTGCTGTTACGCTCCTCCATATGCCTTCCCTTTCCGCTGTCGTCTGCTGGATATCCTAACATGTGCTCCTCTAATACCTTACATTCGCAATGGTTAATTTTCAAATATCTTGGCAGCTATGCCACTTTTTTCTGTTATAAAAAGTAGGAAAAGGGGCAGGCTTCCTAAGCCGTCGTTCAATTGTCAGATGTTGATAATTACATAGCTCAGAAGGCTCATGTTCGAGCTTGTTTTGGCCCCTATCAAAGAGCCACCTCCTTGCACAAATGTATTCCTGTCATATCAAACAGATAATTCCTCCTTCTGGAGGACAAACTAAAACCTTCTCTGGGTTAAATCATTTTGCCTCATTAGTGTCTGGTAATTGTGAATATGGAGTGCCTCTTGGTATGGCTGGACACACTCTGTTCTCCTGCTGGGTGCAGGTGAGCGTTGAATGCATCCTTCAGCACCTGCACTCTTTGTTCCCTTGTTGATGGTTTTACAGCATGAAGGGGATTCGTCCGTCTGCTTCTCATAAAGTCAGCAGCGCAGGGCCTTGTAAAAGCCATGCCGTTGCCATGGAATTGTCTGGTGCCCCCACAGTTTCGAAGGGTGACCCCACCAACCGTACACCAAGCGCTTGTCCAGGAAATCACCACCGATAGTGTGTATGTAGATGAAAGATTTCTTTGATTCATCATTTCAAACTAAATCTCAGTTTCATATGTAGAGTGTAGATTAAGTGCAATGCTTGAGTTTTGAATTTTTATGCTAGAATTATTTTGTATGGTGTTCAAACATGTGTCTCACAAACAGAACTTTATTGAACCTTGCACTGAAACAAAAATGAATAAATTATATTAAATCCTAAATTTGCAACACAACACACTCCGATTCAGGATTTAAAAAAAATAAATATATATTTTCATTTCGAATTGTGTCTGTTGTTAATTGACTTAACTTATGTAATATTTAACATGTATGTTTTTGCATATTATGGTTTGTGAGGTTTTAATTTCTTCATTGCAAGTATTTCTCCCCCCAAAAAACCTCAGTGCAAATAATCATGTTTTGTACATGTTTGAGGATCTTGTTTCGTTTTCTTAGTTTTTACTTGTCAGGTCACATTTTGAGTTGAGGTTAGGTACTCGTCTAGTTTCCTGGTCCTGGACTTCTCTCTTGTTACCACAAGTTTTCAGTTTTCAGTTATCATAACTGTTTTGGTTAATCACTCCTCCGTGTTTGGTTTTCCATTTTATTCTTGGCCAGATCCAAGTCCTCACATTCTGTTGAGTCATGTTTGGTAACCATGATTTGTTTTTGTTTATGTTTCTGTTAATTTATTAGAATATATTTTTTATATGAACATGTTCCTGTTGAATTCGGAACATGTTGAATTTTAGTCTCCATCACAACAATCACGTTTTCAGGCAGTTCTGTTTTTATTTTATTTTTTTACACATGCTTTCCTTTGAGTTTGTGCAAATCTTTATCTGCCTTAGCAAGAGAAATGTCTGCATTTTTTGAATTTACAAGGTTTTTTAAGGTTAGAGATGAGTTATTGGTTGGTTGTTCTATGGATTACTCTTTTGGCCCGTTTCTTTATCTTAAAGATCATAAATCACCCTGTCTTTGACAGCATGTCTTTCCTACATCTCCACACAGTGATATCATTAAACAATAAAGGAAAGCTTGATTTAAAATTTAAACTGGCAGAAAATATGCTTTTTTAGCTAAATATTAATCTGATGATGAAACTGATAAAAGAACAAAAAGATATTTCAGGTACTAATTTAATTTAACTTATATAATTTCCTGTAATTTATTCAATAAACAAAACGTTCTTTTAAATTGGGGGAAAAAAGGTAATGGCAATCAGCAAAAACAGAGTTTTGTCATTTTTTTGTGTAATAAAATATAAGTCAAGAAACTTAAATGAAGGTGTTTTAAATGAAAGACAGCAAGCTTTTTAATGTCAGAGTTAAAATGAAAACAACCCAGTCATCTTTAGTTTTCTGGATTTGTGCTAAGAAATAATTATCCGCTAAACTCACTGTTAGAGGCAGCGAGCTGAACTAGGGACATGTCTGCAAGGGCAACATCCTGGGAGGAAGAAATAAACACAGAAATAATGAAAATTCTCTACAGGATTTTGGACAACTTTTAGGTAAATAAATTAGTAAATAATTATTATGTTGTATAAGATTAATAAAAAATAAAATTAAAGTCCTAAAAAAAATTGTGTTTAGGCTGTTTTTAACATGTTCTTGTAAAAATTTTCTAATGATGGAGGACATATGCAAAGAAAATTACGATTTAACCCGCATTTCTTAGTATTTCTTTATTCAAATCCTGCTGAATCAGGAGCAGACGAAAATGTACAAACAACAATCGACAGGCCACAAGCTCCCTGCTCTGATGTATCCACTAGTAGAAAAATAGGTTCATGTACGTCTTTGTTTTCCTCGTCTGAGCTGACATCTGCTTCAAAAGTGTACGGCTAGATAGCTCTGATATTATTCACCATTTTTGTTGCACCTCTAATGTTAGGTTGGGGTTGTGAGGGACTGTAAGAAAGTGGGAGAGAGTGTAAATAAAGGGATGAAGGGCAGGTTTACATTGTTCCAGTAGTTCCACCAAAAACTCAGAGATGAATTTCTGATGAACTCCTGCCTGATGCAGAAACTATGTCCAAGAAAACGGCACAGGATTTTTATTTGTCTAAAAACGGCATCATCATATGGGAACGGATTTAAAATCAAAAAATGATTGGATCGGGACTTTGTTATGTGGCTCCTGACCTGACATTTGGATCAAGAGGATATATATATTAATCTATTTCTTGACAGTCAAATCAACCTGTTTTTATGACAGAGCTGGAATTACCAGTTGTCGTTGACCTTTCTGCTTACATTCTAGTTCAGGTGTGTTCAGTCAAACAGAATTACCAGGCCCAGCTGATCAACAGTGAGTAGGCTGGAACAGCCAGAAAAAAAGCATGTTCCTGGATCCCAACAGACTGAATTGGATCATTCTCCTTTCCTAAATTCCCAAGAAAGCTATGAATCTGATTGATCCAAATTTTCTTTAAATGGAAATTATGTTGATCTTGATGTCTGTTGTTTTTTTTAACAGTGTCTGTGGAAGGTGAAGCATTTTAAACACTTTTCCTGTATGGTGTCCTGAGGTATATAAATAGTCACGGCAGGTCAAAGTTGACAAGGTGCAAACACAAATCAGTGCAAATTACAGCTCGCCTCAAAGCTGAGGTGGTGTTTAAAAGGAGAAGCTTCAGAGCTTGACAGCACTTTTTCCACCTGCTCTGTCAATAAAATAAGCCTGTTTGGTTTATTTTCCTGAATCTTTGTTTGGAGGTTTTTCTCATTATGACCCACAGCCATACATACGTGTTTTTCATCTTAAAGTTCGAAATAGTGCTGGGTAGTCTGTTGACTGCATAAATTGGGTAATGTGATAAATTAATACCTTGTAGGAAAGGAGGAAAAACATACAGTTGTATAAGGAAATTACAATCCCCCCTTTTTTAATTTACTGGAATATTTTTTTTTAATTGTTCACACAACATTCCTGCAAACATTCTACACATGCAGGCTGTTGCTGCAGGTTTCCTGAAGATGCATTATGGAGGAATGTAGTCAGTAAACAGAAAATATTTGATCATGTTTTACACATGTACATTTAAAAGATGTTTTTTCCTCATTTCAAATAATAGCTCACACAGAGAACAGACTAAATTTCTCATTCATATTTTTGATGCTCTTGCACAGACATGTTATCACAGCAGGAACACCCACCATGCTCTTTAATGGGTTTGATTTTGTGTCTAAACATGTGCTCCTTCATGAAGAGCAACAAATTAAAGAAAGGAATTCCTTTTGCTTTTAATCCATTCTGTATCTCTTTAACAAATTTCTTTCATGTTTGACAATCATGAAGCGGTTTTAAAAAACTCTTTGATCTTCTCTTCCTGCACTCGTAAAGATACCTTTGACAACTTTAAAGTATGCATTTCACTTAATTTTTTTGCTAAACATAAGACTGTCATTTGGAGTTTTAACTGTCAGGGGAAACAGGAAACACCAGCATCGCTTTTACTTTCTTTTTTAAAGACTACAAGAGCTATGACAGACTGACAAATGAAGAAGGAAAAGCCAAGTAATACTTCAGAAGGTAAATAAGTCCTCATATTGAAGTTCTCATATCAGTTTGACTGACAAACACTGAAGATAAAGTAGTCAATAGCTGTTAGAGGTCAGTGATCACACAGAAATAAACCTTAAATGAGGTTAATTGAGACGATATTCCTTGATATGAAATCTCACTGATAAGCAAAGGTAAATTAAGTGACTGAAAGGAGGGTCACAAGCAGCTTGGCATCTAAGAGCCGTTCTTTGACTGGAAGCATCTTAAAAACCAATTATCAGACAAGAAATAGATTATTATTTTTCTTCTTGTGAGTGTGGAGGGGGGTTGCAAAGGTGGTTGCTAAAAGGAAAGGATGGTTTTCTAGATTGAGGTGAGAGGGCACAATAAAGACATAATCATCGACCCTCAACTTTTCCTATCCAACTTTCAGATTTTAATTTGCTGTCTGTGAAGTGGTACCTAATTTACTTTTGCCTCATCCCCTCAATGCACCATTGTTGCTGGCGCTCGGATTCAGAGCTTCCTCTCTTAGCTCACCTCGGCGTGAAATTGGTTTAATGAAGCTGAAAGGTATGGAGCTCTCACAACACTGTGGATTCCAGTGGCACAGCTTGATCCACCCCCCATCTACGCTCCTCTCAATTCCACCCCTACCCCAGCCCCCTGCGCACTCGTATTATGGTACAATTTATAACGCACCCCTCAAAAGATCCCTATCTCACACATGACATCAGGGCACATTAGCTTCGCTGTGAACGCCTCAGACCTGAGGCGAATGCTGAAGACAGTACGGCGCACATGAGGCACTTGTTGGTGCAAAAAAGTGAGAGAGATTGTTTCAAAGCAATCGCCAAAAATGAAATGAATATGAAGGCAAAAGAGGAAAAGTTATCTGCTGAGAATAATCAGAGAGTTACCCATCTTGTTTATCCCACCTCTGCCAGTCTCACTCTGTGAAAGCGGTTCTCGTATTACCTGCTCTCCTGGGTGTGGCCTCTGATGGGAATAAGAAGGAAGTCCTGTGGGATTTTAGTATTTGTGTGTTTTACATTAACACGATCCCTTAAAGTCCTATCGTTTACTTCGACTCGACCCCTTTACGCACAATCAAATGTAAATTCATCCGTAACTGAATATTCCAGCACATCCCACTTGTTGCTGGTTTGAGGCCTTGCTTCCATTTTACAGACAGAAAACTGCAGAGAGAGAAAAGGAAAGTAAATTAGTATTAAGAAATGAGTGTGCACAAACAGCAGGATATTCAAGTTTAACCCCATGCTTCAGTCTCATGTGCCAGAGGGGGGGCAAAGACGATGATCTGCTGCCTCAAGACTTTTTATAATGTTTTAAATGATTGTTAAGAGGGTGCCTAAAAATGGGAGCTAAGTCACGGCGACTAGCATTCTTTGGGGAAAAATTCGTAGTATTTTTATTCTGACTTTAGACAAAAATCGTAGTCTTAGAAATAAAATGTTCCCAACTAAAAGAAGAAAGATGAACCTGCTTTGTATTTCAGGTCGCTCAAGTATCAGACACTGATTCTAAATCTCAACAATAACGTGGTTGTGCAACACATGACAAAAAAAGGTCAAGAGAAAGTGAACAGAGGAAAATAAAACAGAAAAACAGGGTCTGAAGAGAACTTTTTATTGAGACTGGCATTATGCTGATCTTTGGCTGCATTGTGCATCAGACAGAACAGATGCGTTCGCTCTGACCAGCAGCAAGCACTGCTGTCGGTCTTTCAAAAGCCTTTGAGGTTGAGGCCACTGCTGTAAGCACAACTTCCCATTCACTGGGTGGGACCGTAAAACTCACTGGCTAATTATCATTCTGAGATGTGAGCATTTGTAAATAACTGAGCATCGTGTAGCCAAATTGGACAAAACGTTTTTTTTTAATAATTTCTTTTCACTTCCAGCAGTTTCATAGCCAACAAAACCAGTTTAATAACACCTCAGTGTTTATGCACAGTCACTTTGAGAGACAGAGGAAACGGCTGTATTCAGTCTCATCCCCAATGAAAAAGAGTCCAGTCAGTGGTGGATACGGATGGAAAGATTATAGCCAAGCAGAGTGACAGGAGCACTATCTTTTACATGTAATTACTCAATTATGCGTAAGCACTTTTGCAGGAGACACAATGGCATACTGTGGATCACAAAAACTGCTGAATGATCCACTCCAACATTACAAGAAGCTGCACTCACAAAGTGGATAGTCACGTGAATAAGGAGAAAGCCATTACACTCTTTTGATCCTGCAGTTTTGTTCCACAAAACAAAGATAAACTCTCCAACATTAAATCTTGGTTTATTTTCATAATTCAAGGAGGTGCGGTAATGCCTCCGCTTTATCTACTCAATAACAGAACAAATGTTTTAAGCCATTACTTTTCATGACAGACGGAGCACAGGTTTTTCCATCAACACGCCGGCTGGGCTGTTCTGCTTTTCACCACTAGTGGGAGCTAGAAAACAGCTGACAGTAGGCCGCAGAGATCCCCCTGCAGGTTCTGACTCAGGTCTTGTTTGAACAGTGTTGGGAGCCAACAGTGATTTTATAGGTTTGTTTAAAGACACAGGTTAAGACTTTAGACAGCCGGGTAGTTAAATAGATGAGTTTGGTGAGTGTTAGGTTACACTGATGTGGCTGAATGGATGAGTCCCTTCATTAGACTGTAAATATTTAGGCAGAATTGAATGAGAGCTGACGCTTGCCCTGCTGCTGGGACAAAGTTGACTCAGAGAGTCAGAGGAAACAGATTAGAGGTTTTATTTCTTATTTTAGATGTCCAAAAGATTAGTAGCTTCTTACCTGAAGCACGGGCAATGGTGAAGCACTGTATGGTACTCGGCACTTGTGGTGAGTGGTCATGCACCTGGGCTTGAGCCACAGCCCACAGTCTTTCTCTGTGGTGCTGCACTCACTGCAGCAGCCCTGCAGGCCTTCTGAATCGCTCCTGAGACAACCTGCTGTGAGGTAACGAGGAATTAGAGGGGAGGAAGGAGGCTTCCTGATGATTTACATGTTTTAACTGCTCATGCTGTCACCAGGGGGGAGCCACAGGCCTGTGGCTATCACCAACACCTACAACCACCCCATGACCAGCACAACAACACCTCAGAGTTGGTGGCGGACTGCTAAGATGGGGTTAAGTGGGCATGAAAGAAGGAAAATGCAGCTATAAATCAGTGCTGATGCGTAAACCTGTCATAACCTCTGAATCTTCTATTAAAAGGTCACACGTGACTGAAAACTATTTTTGCAGTTTACAAACATATCTCATTCAGACATGACTCTAATGCTCTGTCACTCCTTTGGTTTCTCTTTTCTGCAACAGATTTCTGCAGATAAGAGCCCAACAGTGAGACGTGTTTACCTAAAAGATGTCTCAGAGCAGAAGCTCTTCCTTTGGGTCAATTCAACAGAATGCAGGGTTTAGTGGACAGGTTGATTTCCCAACCCAAATTTCTAAGTTTTGACGTTTCCCTGTGTGTGGGAGTGCAACTAAGATCTGAGATCATCTGCTAAAAGAAAGCAGGGTTTAAAACCATTTCTCACTGATGCCAAATGATCGAATCCTTCTATTGATATTTCAACAAAAAGTAGCTAAAAAGAAAAAAGTTTTTATGTTGGTGCTGTAACTAACACCAAAGTTCAGTAGTTTGTGGATCCACCTTTAGTAGTAATAAACTGAAGTAGCCAGTAGTGGTGTGATTCTATCAGCCCCTTATCATTGTGAAGGAATTTAGGTTTTTTGCTTCAGTCCATTAAGATTTTGGGGCGTACTCTTATCAACGTCTTACATAAAGTCACGCCATTTGAATGAGATGAGGTCTGGACTTTGACTGAATCATGGTCTGAAAATCTTGATTTTTTTTTTTTGTTTTTGTTTTTTGAGAATTTGCTCATGTAATTAGCCTTTAATTGCAGTTTGACCAATAGGTTTTTTCACATTTATTTTATAATTTATTCCAGTAAATTATATGTAAATGTTTGCACGAGGATTTCATAAATTTCAGATTCTCTAAATGCAAAACAATCTCAAATAGTTGTTTTTCCACCATGCTTGAAATTATGTAAAATATGTTCTTTTTGACAAAGTGAACAGTTTCCTTCGTCAAATGGTTTGTGTTCCAGAAGATTTGGAAGGAGGTATAGATTTATTTATATTGCATCTTTCACAGACAAACATCACGTTTTTCACAGAGTGCAAGATCTAAAAATACTTGAAAACAGAAGCTGCAAATAAAATTTAAAAGCAATAAAAGCAAAACAACAATTATGGGAAAATGGTAAAAGTGATACCTCAATAAAATCAGAAAGACTAAAAGCCTGTTTAAGCGATTTCAGAGCTAAATTTTTAAAGAGTTTTGTTTTTAGATGTACCTTTGTAAAACTGAGTCATACATTTCTCTTTTTATGAGAGATCACATTTTTTCTTTTTTTAATTTTGACAAAAGTCTTTTTCCCTTGTTTTTTATTGTTTAAAATCAATCAAAGGTTTAATTTCTGTGGGATTTTTTGTTCTACTGATCTTTTTTTGGAGAGACGTGTGGATACATTTAAAGGGACGTCCTCCCCTAGAAACATCAGCAGATTTACTTAATGGTTTCCATTTGTGGACTAAATTGTTCATGAACATTTTTAAGGCTGACATGCAACAACACTTGCTCTTTTAACCTCATCACTGACACCTTTCTCTCTCTTAGTGTTGGATTGACACAATCCTAAATGCCTCTAGACACCAATTTCTTTTTTCTAAAGGGTTCTATTCAGGTAAAAATAAGGACATTTTTGGCCATATTTTGTTGGTCATCAATCCAATCTCTCTGACTAAAGCTTAGTTCCTCTGTGAGCCAGGTTTTTCTCAACATTTTGCACGCGACAGTGACTAGAAAATTGAGCCTCTGCAGGTATTTTACACCTACACATATTTCTCAACACTTTTGCTGTGACTCATCCTCCTCAAAGTTAGAGAGGGACGACTGTCTACCTCAGATGTCTCCATCTTAAATGTGGACTCGTCGCTGGTTCCATCTCGCAGGCACAGACAGTGATGCTCATCAGCTTCACGCTTCATTTAACCCAGGAACCATGTTGCTGTGAGTCATTAGGGCTAGCCACGGACCAGCCCTTTCCAAAATACGAAAAGGACTTAGGTAACAGATGTACGTACAATAGATGTGTTTGACGTTCAAGATTATTTGATGAGTGAATTGTTTTTGGTCTGGGGGGATTTGGTGCTCGAACAATACAATAGAAAAAGTGAAATCTCAGAAAAACAGTCAAGAAAATAACAATACCTGACAGCATGGGACATTAGGTCGCTGCTTTGCCTTTCACACTAAGACGGAATTAACTTCCCAACTAGTTTTAGTTGACTTTTAGCCACTCCTCATTCCACTTTGCTTCTCCCTTGAACAAGCTGGTAAATACTCTAAAATCAAGTTTCAATTGCTTTAGTTTTTCTTTCTTATTTGTTTCATGCTATATCTTGCCGGTCTTAGAATTACAGTTTTTTTTCTCCTGAGAGTTGAGCATAAATCTTAAAAGCCCATGTAAAGTATTGACATTTGAACAAAATTGCCATAAAATTAACGATAAAAATGACAAAGAGGAAACATGTCATGCGAGAGTGAATGTGTCATAGCTGATTTATAACGTTAGACCAAACAACTCACTGATGAGACAGTGAGATTAGAAATAGCTGGTCTGAATTGAGGAGAGAAAGTTAGCAAAAAAAAAAAAAAAAAGAGAAAAAAATTATTTCTGCATCATCTCTTCAGTTTTTAAGGTTACGGACGACATAATATAAGTGCTGCTGACGTCACAGTCGCCCACACGTGCCCATGCTCTGACTCATGCGTCACTCAAGTGCCAGCAGGATTAGGGACTCTGCACTGATTCACCAAACCATCCTGACTCCCCTGAGATGACAGTTCATCTAGGTGCAGGGCCCTCGAGCTTGTTTGACATTAAAAATTGCATATCTGCACGTTGATTGAAGTGCTCACTAGTTAAATAAGCACCTGCCTCTGAGTTATCCTTTGAAAGTGTGGGAACACAAAGTGTGAACACACACAAACAGGGAGCCATACCAAGTAACAGATCTGGTCACCTTTTTCTCCCACTTACAGAAGGGCCCCATGTTCAGTAGATGGGCTTACACCCTCAACAGGTATGTAGCGTGCAATTACTGCATTGGCTCAAAGCATGCAATTATCAGAAGGTGCTATAGCATTAAGTGTGGGGGAAGTGGTGAAAACAACTTTAAAGAGAGACTAGTAGCGTCAGGTGTCAAGATTTAATTTACCCGACTAATCTTTTTTCCCTCACAACTGAGCAGGCTTTCTCAGATAAGAAGGCAGACTTGCTGCATAACACGGGCTGCAGTGGGTGCGACTGTGTATGAGAGAATGTGTGTAGGTGTGTTTACCGTTTTAAAAATAGGGAATGCCTGACTGACAACTGACAAAAGTAATACATAGGTTTATGTTTGTGTTGGGGAAGACCGTGTGAATGAGCACAAAAATGCCATGAGTCTGCCATCTTCAGAGACAATTAGACTGCTACATTGAAGAGTGTGGATATTCTTCTGGCACATATATGTGTGTATGGAGGAATGAGGAAGGTTTCCTTACATTCTTGAAAGCACTAATGTCAGATGTGCGTGATTATCGCAGCTCCTGATTATGCGTGTGTATGCGGCCATGTCTGCAGGGTGAGGTGGAGGCCAAGGCTTTGGCAGCAGGTCTGGCACGTCTTTCAGGCCCAAACCTGCACAGGAGAGACTGGGAGTCAAGGCAGGCGGAGAGCAAAAAGGTGTAAGTAAGCCCGCCTTCATTGCCTCATGTTTACCCGACATCACTGAAAGCTCCTTGCACTCTCAAACCAAATTCTGGAAATTAATGTGGTGATTTATTACATTTAAATTTAGATTAATAAAAATTTAGGCCCCAACAGAGTCAGCTATTATGAGACTCAGCAAAAAAACACCTTGTTGTTTGCATCCAGCTGGGTGGTCACAGTTTCCAGTTGACACACTTTGGTGATGTTGTCTCCTATGTTTTGGTTTGATGCATATCTGGGCATTTCTTTGCTTTAGAGCTGCCATAAAGCATCCAGGGCATCCTTGTTTTTTTTTTTGTGTTTTGTTCAACATTTCAGTCAGGCGCATCGCCATTGATGAGCACATTGTTGATCAGTCACGCATTTTAGGAATGTTTTCTGTCTGCATGTGCCTGTGGTGCATGTGTTTGGATAGCTTGTCCTCCATCTTTCCATACGGTTCATTGTAATTTCCCCAAGTTCAATTTTTCATAACTCTGTCAATCATTATAGGTAGAAGAGATTTCTCACATCTTTCAGAAAAGTAAAAAGAGCAAAAACTGTGTTATTAGATTGACATTTAACAACAAGCACATAGAATATAATGCTCCCAAAAAGTCCTCTGTGATATGTGTTGGTTATGAAGCATTAAAGTAATGGGTTCTCATCAACTTTGTTCTTTATAAGCAGTGAAACTAAACAAAAATTGTAAGGGTTAATGGGCAATAATTATAATTCTAACTCTAAAAAACTAGAATCTCCAGAAAATCCTAAAGATTTTGTCGACAGTTTGAAAAAAAGAAAAAGAATTACATTTAGGAAAAAAATAAAAATTCTAATCGTTGTGTAAGAATTTTGATTTAAATCTTTGACTTATTTCTTTCAGAATTCTGAGATTAAAATCACAACTGTTGAAGAAGAAAAAAATTAAAAAACTGAGCTTTTATTTAATTTCTAAAATTACTGACACTATTCCTACCTTAACCTTTATTTTCAGAAATTAAATTGTGTTACCGATTTTTTGGAGCCAACTTTTTGTGTGGAATCCTGGTTGATTTGTAACAGAAACAAAAAAACTGAAAAAGATATTTGTAAAAAAGTAAGCCAATTAGGATGAAAATGCAGTTTCATGGGATATACTTGCACTGCAAATCATTAAACTTAAAATCAAATAAATCTACATTATCTTTAAATTATATAAACTCACATTCTCTTTGTAAATTATTTCTGCAGTCATAAAAATACAAAAACACAACCACCAGTCATGATCAAAGGTGACGGAAAAAAGGTGAGTTAAAAACATCCTGACATTTAAGCTTTTTATTGAATATACTTCCATCTGTCTTCATCAACAGCATGTGAATCATCAAGTTAATATGTTTTTACACTGATCAAAACAATAGCTCAATTTTCAAATTAAGCCCAAACTCCTTGCTTGGATATTGTCAGATGAAAGGATTTCCTAAATGATATCCACATAATACTCACATCTACACAGAAACCCTTTCAGTGTAGATGTCCCCTAAGGCTGAAGGTAAATCACTGTACCTTGTGTACAAAACATAAAAGTGGCATTTGAGTGTATCAACTCCATAACCTCAAAGGAAATCTCTATTCAATGGCCATAAAAGAAGGCCTTAGCGCACCATCGCTGTCGGGCTGGTTGTAGAAGGGAGAATGGATTAGGAAAGAAAACAGTGAGAAGAAAAGTGGGGAGTGTACAGGTGAAATCCCATGGCTATGAAGGTTTGCTCAGCTGTGCTGTATTCTTTTGTGCGCCCCTCCCTAGAACCAAAGGCTGGGATATCTTTCCATTTCACTCTTCTCCCTCCCTCTATATTTTTCTCCCCTTTTCATATTTGCACAGGTGAGAGGAGAGTAGCCCAGTAAGTGTGGGTGGGAGACCTGAAAGTCTGGTTTGCCTGGCTGGTAGAAGGAGTTCCCTTGCAAACTAGGCATGGATAGAGGTTTGATGGCAGGAGCTCAGGCAGCCTTTTGTCTAGTGAGGCAGACACCAAACACAGGCTAGAGTAAATGTTAGTGTGGCCTGAGTGAAGAACTAAAGCATGAGAGGCAGCTGCTAAAGCAACACACGAAAGTAATACATGTTGTTTTGGAAAGATGCTTAAGAACGTGCAAGGAACAAGTGGACAAAGGGAGGCAGGTGGAGCAGTGCAGGAGTCATCAGGGTGTGGAGGCTTTGCTGGCAGGGCCAAAAGTTCAGCTTCAGCCAAACAAGTAGGTAACTCAAGCCAGCATGTGCAAGAGTCTCACAGGTTCCTCTTTTTTTTCATTTTAACAAGCATAAGCTCAGGTTTCTGATGCATCCCAGGAAATGACCCCCCCATACCACCAGTACTGCAATGCACATCCCCTGTCCACCTGCCCCTTCAACCCTTTGCCTCACTCATTAAAGACAAACATACTATAGGCAAACACACATGAGAAAATGGATCAAACACTGGAGTGCATGCACAAAAAACTCCAACATTAAATCACAACCACAGCACTGGACACACACACACACACAGCCACTCCAGCTAAGTGGACAAACTTCGCGGATCAAAGTGAGGGCTGTCTCATCACACTGGAATTATGATGAGCCACTCAGAGCCTGTAAATACATACAGTCCAGGCAATAACATGAAAGCAACCAAAGCAACAAGTTGTAATTCACCATAATTACCAATATACCCCTGTCAGGAGAGTGTCACTCAGACACAAGAGGAAGGATCATCAGACATTTGTACACCTGAGGCTACCCTCCTCCCTGCTGCTCCTCCTCCTGTGAAATTCCACTAAAAGAGATTAGTCAGATTCACAACGTAGTCATCCACATGTTAGCCTTTGCTCCTGCTTAGTTAGGAATTTAAACTCTTAACACTGTATTTCCCACTTCTCTTGTGAGACATCTTAAACTGCATTCAGACTGTAATTCTATTTTCATATTAAATCAATCTAAATTTCTAATTGTTGCTAATCAGAAGAAATGAACTGAGCTTGTTTTCAAGCTTATATATAAAGGTTGACTCCGTAGACTGGGTTGTGCATTGATGTATTGAAAAGCAGAAGTGTCTGGATCAAGTATACAAACTGGAGGAACCAGAAAATTCAGAGGCTCCCGTTGTATTTCCTAAACCTGGAAATTTTAGAAACTTGCCTGCTTGGCATAACCAGTTCCTAATAAATGTGACTAAATAAATAAAAAATTACACAGGTAATTAATAACGGAAAAGCTAAAACCAAAGAATGGGATCTTTTCCTCAGCAGAATTTTGGATAACCTCAAGGATCCTCACGAAGTTACGTCCACTTTCAGATTACTTAGTAGGGTCCTGTATGAAATCAACACATGGAGCATTTGTTAGAATCCGTTTGGGAAAGGATTTCCATCATATCCATTGGACTTATAAAAAGTGCTTAGCTTTAGCTCCTCAGAAGAAAAAACTAGCAGTGGTTCTAATCTCAGTTGGGGGCCCTTTCCAGGAGCATTTCCATGCTTTAGCATGTGGGCTCTGGGGTTAGCTATGGTTTAAAAAAACAGTCCATGGAAATTATTTGGCAGTAATGGTGCGTGGCTACTTGTGTGGCTTCATTTACAAGTCTGAAATTTCTTTGTCTTTTGTTTATCAATGAAAATTTTCATATTCAAATACATATACAATACAAAAAGGACTATGAAACTCTGTGTTAAGAGAGCACACTAAACCTCTCTATTGTAGCAGTGCTATTTTTAAATATTTTGTGGTAATTAATTCTGACCAACTGTTAGTCCAGAATGAGCAAAAAAGCTGTTTTCTTCTAATTTCCCTGTCCAGCTGGTTGCTGATTAGCTGACTCAAGGTATTCCACATCCTGGCTGACTGAACACACCTGATTTAGGTACCGGTATCCAGCATCAAGCAGTCCAGGGAGAGCTGAAAAACTGAGTGGTGACTCTTGAGGACCAGTGTTTGGTCAGGTCTGCTTTAGGTCTCTTTCCTGAAGGTTCTAACCTCAGGATCCTTTAATCACTGTCCCTCCTCTGAACATGGCAAACCATTACAATCTGGCTGCCCTGCATTTGTCTCCAAAACATCTAAATTAACCGTTCATTCATGAACTCTAAGATGTCAAAAAAAAAAGAAAAGAAAAAGAACAACACACAAAAACAGGGTAAAGTGGTGCAATTGTTGGCACACTTGATTCACACCAACAAAGACCAGGTTCAAATACCAGCTGTTTTGCCCAACAATGGAGTGACAAACCATCCGGTGGCTAGGATAGGCTGCAGATACCTCATGGCCCCTACAGAGATGAAGTTGGTTTAGAAAATGGATGGATGGACATAAAAACAAAAATCTTCAAAAAGGATTTCAAATGTAATTTCACCTTGTAGCCAGAAGTCACCAAGCCTGTCTACATGCACACTTTATATCCAATTATTATCTGGAATTCTTCAATTATCAGATTGTTCAAGTGTTCATATAAACAGGATAATAACTGTCTCCAATGATTGATCTATTCAATAACGCCGGCTAACTCATAAAGTTCTTCCCTGAGAGGCATGCACATATCCATGTTTGTTGAATGCGTTTCATAGTTTTACTTCTGTGCATGTGTAAATGAAACAAGAAAACTGGAAGTTGTGTGAAATGTGAGACCCAAGGTTGTATTGTGTAACAAGGCAACTGCTACTTCCTCCTCATGTAGAACAAATGGAAAGATGCAGAAATGTGGTCTTGTTTTTGCAGACATATTCATTCCAGCATTAGCAAAGTTATTACCAAAGTCAGTACCATGCACCACAATGTTTACCAAGAACAGACCTGACAAAACGTCTAATGCTACATTCCAACCAGGCTTGGCAACGCGCATTGTATGCACCTTGATAGTTAAGCCAGGTTGAAAGCTGACCAGTTAGTGAGTGGGTTTGGTAGTGATGTATAGATGGCATCCCATTTAATCCACTCTTGTGCCAACCATTTGAGAATTTATCACGTTCAGAGAAAATGAAAATTGCAGTTTATGCCCAACTGAAATTCTACAACACCAAAATGTTCATACATATAGAGCTGTGAAAGAAAAACCCTAGCGCAAGATTTGCTAGATTTGCACCATTTTGACATTTTGCACCAAGCCTCTTCCAACTGTGAGTACATGCTCTAGTATCAGGTATCGACAGTCCAGTGTAAACACCATATGCTAAATGAGTTATCAAGAAGGCAGGTTTGGAGCATTTGTGAATGCGTGTCACATGTCAGGTGTGGACTTAACTTAAAAGATTCAGCACTTTGTACCTATGTTCTCCAGACTGAATCCCATAATGGACAACAACATTTTGACAAGGATTTTCTGATGGTTACCTCTTCCAAGACTTTTTAAAAATCCCTAAAGACTTCCAAAATTCCTGTAATGGACTCCTCAGTGATCTAGCCTGGATATCTGTGAGACTTGGTGCCTCCAGTATGACAGTTTTCACAAAAACCGAATGATCTGTGCAGGTATGCTTGAATTATTCATGTTCAACAATAGCATCTACAACCACATTCTGTCCTTCTCACAAATCCATATCAAAACATCACATTTGCTTTGCAAATGATCTACAAATAAACTTGTATTCTTTTCAGAAAATGCTGATCATTTTCATCACCCCCAGAACTGCATAGATATTGAGAGATAGGCTTCTATGGAAGGCCATAGCTCTGGTCTTCCCAGCTGCTCCTGACAAGGGTGATCATGTTAATGGTCCCCCACAGGGAGAACAAAAGACCCCGTGATTTAAGGCCACACAAACTGGAGAAGGTGGAAACCCCTGTGGGCACGTGTAGTCTCACCTTAACAGCTCATGAATATACTTGGCATTGTGATATGTAAACGTGTCTAAGAGGAGTGTTTAAAAGTGACCCAGATGCATTACTAGAAGGAATAAGAGATTGAAGTGAAACACAATCTTTGAAAGAGAATCAGGAGAGAGAAAAAGGCTGAGAACAAATTGTTCTTTACAATTTTCAGGGAAGGGTTAACTGAATGACTTTGAATCATTAAGACCGAGACTAAACTGTAAGTATCCAAGATTCCTAACTGAGGAGAAGGAGCCTGGAATATGTTAAAGGGTTTGCATAATGGCATTGGCTATAATTCTCAACAACAAAAAATGCTGAGGAAAGAAACTTGAAGTTTCACTTATGATATTCAGTGTTGAGAAGAAGAAACTCTTGACTTCACTGATAAAAATATTGGCTGTATGTGATGTTTGTTGATCAAAATGTTCTGAAATTTTGTTTAAAGTTGAGCATAAGAAGCCAGTGACAGCATCCTTAATTTAACAAAAGTTCCGGACTTATCTCGTTCTTGAAATTCGAACAGCTTTTTTAATCACATTTCACAAACCTGGAAAAAATGACTTCAAAAAATACTCTTTTAAAATGTCTGAACACTTAAGTCACACCACACAATGAAAATTGAATGCTGCACTTACAATGCGTCAACGGGATGAGGACGCAGTGAGCACATGAGTTCATGGTGATAGTGCAAGATTCGCTGTAAAGCATGTGTGGCTGGGGCTTATCGATATCTTCGCAGGCCACTACCAAGGGACTCCTGGTTAGTCTCTTTTCCTCCGCTTGGTTATATGCTTCAATTCAACGGGCCATCCTCCATAAAATAAAAAAGGTGGTTCTGCCAGAAAAAGTGGAAACAGTGCGAGGTGTAATGCTACCATTGACTTTGAATAGATAACAAGAACAGCTTAAAAGTTCACTTTTCTGAGAGTAAACTCACACAGATCTTCCTAAAATGTTTTCTACAAGTTCTCCTTTATTAGCTGACAGTAATAATTTACTTGTGGAAAGTCACATCCTTGTTTTTCTAGCTGTTTGTGCAATTGTAGCACATCAGTGAGCCACCATCTTGACCGATCCAATATGGTGTCCAACTTTGCATACGCTACAAGCAAGTGTACCGACTCTTGCCTATATAACTCATTGGTTTGCTCCTTTTTCTGCAGCCGTCTTCTCAGTAATATACATCTGCTTGTGCCATTCTCTGATACATTTAGGATCCACCCCTAAATGTTGTGCAGATTCCTAAGCAGAATGTTCTTTGGTGTGTGCCACTGCACAAAGTTTAAAAGCTAAACCGAATGAGTTTTTCTCAGCCATCACTACACTGGCTCACAATACAAATACCACAGACACTCGCCGTCTGCGCGAGTGTGCATGGGGTGGGGTGGGAATGGGGGGTCTAAAAGGAACTCAGCCACTATTAGAGACCGGCGTCTAAAGTAACGAGCAACTGTTAGACCCGGTGCTTCTTGGAGACTGGACATAATTGGAAGATGTATCATATTGAGCATTTAAAATGTAGGTGTTTTGCTAAGCAGTACTAGCTCCTTGGAGACAGTGGGTGTGGGTGTTTTTTTTTTTTTTTTTCAAATTTAATTTTCCAGTTTTTAGAATAAGGTTAAAATATTTTCAAATGTAATTATTAAGAACAGTTTCTTTTTCATGCGTCTTGTGGCAAAAACTTTTGAATTTTTAAACATGACTAAGATACTTACTCACTCTTCATTAAATGGGGTTTGAAGTGAGAGTAACACTTAAAAAATATATAAATACAAAAAAGTTTCAGCGTTGTGAAAAAACACAAGATCTCAATATGTGATACAACTACCAGTAATTTATTAGCAGTCTATAAATCTTGGCTTTTTCTTAGTTTTTAAGAAGTTTTGGGTGATTGTTTCGTTCGCTTTTAAGTTGCAATGTTTTTTCTCCATTTACCCATTGACTTTCCAGCAGAGTGTATACATGTCATCATACCACCAGTACTGTCCATCATTTAGCCTGTGACTCAAGTCCCTCCCCAACCTTTTCCAGTGCTTGTTCAGAACCGAGCTTGGCTTATCATTGAGTCTTTGTTTTCATATATAGGCAGCTTCTGGATCTGTGCTCTGGTGTAGACATCAACTAACAGACATCAAATATTTGCTGAGCTTGATAGAAGAACTATTGCACTTAGTTTATCATCCATGCTCAGGAGGGATACCAGGCCAAAGGAGGAAGATGTAAACAAACAATTTATGTGGAGTGACTGAATGAAAGGGCAAATTTTTAAACTGCAATCAGAAAAGATCAGAGTAAATCCCAATCTGATGCTCAGCCAGTGCTGAGATGCAACAGCAAATGCCAGGTCTTGAACAGATCATCTAGGACATGGGTGCAGCTAGCCAAACTGTAGACCTGGTAACAAACAAACTAAAGACATTTGTTCTTCAAGATTTTAAGTTTGATTTTTGCAATTGCATGGCACATTTTTTCACCTTCCTTACTGTAGAACTATTTTCAGTCTTTTCTCTGTCTTACCTTCGATAACTTTACCAATTTATACAGTGGTACTTTGCTGTTGCTTGAGACTAAAAAAACAACAAAAATATTTATTCTGTGACTCTGTGAATTGAGAGCAAAAATATAATACAATCTTAATGTTATCATGCAGCTGCAGCTCAGGCTGTTGGTAGCCTTCAGTACTTAGATTTTCGGGTATTTCTGTAAATATCAGATACTGACGCATGTCGTCATACTATACAAGGAGTAGAATTACTGATTTCTGCAGCTTAGTAAATATCAATTAGGCAGTAGTCAAATTGAATAAGCATTTCTGGTCTTTCAAGTGGGCAATTGCTTGAAATAGAGTTAAATTACCATAATTTTTCAACTTATTGAGACTACTTATTACCATTGGGGCAGTTCAACTGTGCTGAAGCTAGTCAGCCAATACGAAGTAAACAAAGTAATGTGGTTATGATCACATTAGTGCAATTGTGTGTAAAAGGCTCAACCAATCACGGCTTAACAGACGTTATGTTTATAAATTCCCAGCCAGTGTAAAAGACAGCTTGTTTTTATGTCATTGTCTGTTCCCAGCCTGTCACATTATTGGCTGCGTGTGGGTCTTAAAGTTCCACTGCGATCATCTTTTAAATTTGTTTTGAAAGCGTTCCTAGTTATTTATGCTGTTTTTAGACAATGATGCTGTTTTTAGACAAATCCTGTGACGCTTTCTAAGATATTGTTTCTGCAGGAGCAGCAGGAGTTCATTAGAAATTCACCTCTTAAATATGGGCGGGACTGTTGGCGTGGAGTAAGCCTGCGCTTTCATCCCATCAACCCTTTGTTTACACTCTCTTCTGCTAGCTTACAGCCCCTCACTAATATTACCGGTGCAAAAAAAATGGTGAGCAATTTTCAAGCTATTTAGCCCTAGAGTTCTGAGCCAGATGCCAGCTCGAACGAGGAAAACTAAAGCGTACATAGATCTATAATTTCTGCAAGTGGATCCATAGGAATAGAGCGGAGCAGTGAGCTTGTAGCTTACCCACTATATTTGTGACATCACAAAAGAGATCTTTATCAAACCTTTTTTTTTTATCTGCTTTTTTATCTGATTGAATAAAGAAATACTCAGAAATCCAATTTTGATTCAAATGTTTATAATAAAAGTCTTCTATCATCAGAAAAATGTCACAAGAGCTTGTTAAAAACACCAAAAACACAATCTATATTGGAATTGGCAAGAGGTGAATTTTTTAATAAATTCCTGCCGCTCTGACGAAAACCATGTCATTGAAAACGACACAGGATTTTTTTATTTTATTTATTTTAGCTAAAAATTGCAAAATCAAAACAAAAAAGCCCACTGGGAATGCTTTTTCAATAGATCAAAAGATGACTGGAGTGTAACTTTGAGCATTCTTTAATTTTGAAAACTGTTGCTTGGGTGCCCACTGCTTTGTGTTTAAACTTTCTCTGAGTAAAGCAAAGGGCTAACTTTTAGAAAAAGTCTTCTAAAAACACTGTCTACCAAAAAAATAAATTCTTCAGTGCTAGATTTAAATCTGTCTGTTTTTTACTCTCCTGCTGCATTCCTAAGCAGTTTTGTATGTTAACTGAAAAGTGAACTTTTTTTTTTTCTTCATTTTTGCAGCCTTTAGATGTTGTTCCAATCTATAAATGCAAATGTGGTTCAAAATGTGAGCCGAAATAATAATAAAAAATAAAACATTCATGCTAATTTGCCACCACTGACACAAGTCCAGTTAAAGCCAATCAGGAGACGAATCATCTATGGTGGAGTGGGCTTTGAGAAGCCTAGATCATGGCCCTGATTGCAGCGGGGTGAATTACAGCTCGAGAGCAATGATGGCTACCTGGACTGATGGAGAGGCTGGCTCAGACAGTACCTGGCATTCACATGCTCATCTGCATACAAGCATAACTTGCATGCAGCTGCGCAGAGATACAGCCACCAAAATGCTTTCTGTTTGCAACAAAGACACCGGGATCAACCCTTGTCAGGTTTACTGTGGGAGCCAAATCTGCCCCCCAGGCTTGCTTTTGACCCTGCTGCATTTAACAAACAGCACAAATACCAAAACAACTCAGCAAGCCGCTTCCTATGAACTCAACCCAGATAAAACGGGAAACTGCCTTTGCCCTGCAGCAGAGCATGTAAATACGGCGGGAAAGGCTGAGGTCTGCATGAATGAAGCCAGGAGGGAGTTCAGATGTTAAGTGTGCATGGGGGAGTTGGAGACAGAGCAGGGGGGCCTGCGTCAAGAGTTTTCTTTTACTTTTATCCTTTCATAGCACAACACTTTTGATCTGCTTTGTCGTGATTTTGGGAAAAAAAGGAAAGGCCACACAGATGAACTGCCCAGAAAGACATCAGATTGTGTCAGTCAAAATATCAGTTTGTTTAAATGACTCCTGATGGACAAACTTCAATTTGCATAAATAAAACAATGATTTTGGTTTGACGTTTTTGTTAGAAGCTGATTTTCATGAGATATTCAAAGGTTAACGTCATAAGAACCCTAGAAGAACCCTAGACTTTTATAGATTTGTTACAATTTTGATCATTTTTTTAAATGGAAGAAGTAGGTGAAAGTAAATAAATAAAAGACAGGTGAGTACACACAAGTGCCCCATGTTGTGCCCCCATGTTGTTTGTGTTTGTGCCGAGGCTTTCTTTGTGTGCCTACCTGGTTGTGATGCTCGAGGTGCTGGGAAGTCTGTGACTGACTGTATACATTGGAAACCATGACTACAGCTGGCAAATACACCCTGTTTCGGACCCTCAGGGGATGACTCATAACAACTTGCACAACACTTGATAGTTTAAAGACATAATTTTTTCTGGCTCTCTGCCTCATGGGAAGATTTGGCGTCTTGTGCGCACTGTACACCCTGGCACTTTAGGGGAGGGGGTCGTAGGGAGGTTAGAAGGTAAGGGGGGAGGTGGAAGACAATTTTTAGGGTGCCGAGAGCTTTTTAGAACTGAGTGGGTCTATTTAGCCCCCAGCAGATTGCCCCCTCTCTTCTTCCCACCTCCTCCTCCTCCTCCCCTTTTCCTCCCCCTGGCTTTGTGTGCCCTGAGCCCACTCCTCCCCCTTTTGTCACCCGGGCATTCCGCTTTGGTTAGCACACACAATGGCCGCTCAGTGCTCACCCTCCTGACACTGCATTCTGCCTGTGCATGGGGAGTGGGCACGGGAGGGGGGAGGGAAATGGGTCCAAAGGGGAGGAGGGTTAAGGGATGACAGCAACTCCCCCCATGTGACCAAAATGCCATCAAGTATCTTCCACACACCCCTCCCAGATTTACACTCCTCCTTGTTTTTCAAACAGCATCCTCTCATGTTGTCCGTCCGTCCATCCACAGAGATGGGCAGTAAAACTGGAGGCAGCCAGCTTGGTTGGCAGAGAGACAACAAAAGCTGGAGCTCCCTAACCAAACAAGTGAACAGGTGTCTCCTGCAGCTGACTGCTGATACGGAGCTCTGCCTGCAGCGGCTTTGCCCTCAGTTTGCTTCATGTGTGTTCCCTTCATCCTCAGTGCTGCTGGGCACACATCCTAAACGGAATTTTAAGACCAGGCTGTTAAACTTTTTTTTTTTGGCTTGAAAAATAATCCCCAACAACATACGAGAGGAACGGGACAAGTCACAAGTCTGGACTTTCCTGCACTGACGTGTGTATTAAAAAGACCCACTCTGATAAAAATTGTGTTCTTGTGGTATTTTTCTCATGATGGAGGACATATATTAAAAGCTTAAGCTTATAATTCCATTTATGTGTAATTCTTTATTCAAGTCATTGTGAATCAGAAGCAAACGTAGGAAAAAGCTTGTGGTTGTGACGTAGAAGCCACAATCAGTGGGCCACAAGTTCCCTAAACAGATGGATGTCGGGTAGCACAGACAGGCTTACTCCGTGCTAACAGTGCTGCCCACAACTCAGAGATAAATTTCTAAGAAATTCCGACCGCTCTGTAGAAACTATGTCCAAGAAAATGACACACGATTTTTTTAATTTAGCTAAAAATGGAATAATAACATTTGAAGACCACTGCGAATGCTTTATAGCTCAAAAGATGATCAGAGTGGGTCTTTAAAACATGTAGAGGTTTGCCTGCTGATATGATGTCTCCTTTGGGTTTGACATGTTGTGGGGGGGGGGGGGGGGTGTTATTTAGTTGAAACCCTCAACCTGTGCTCTCTACAATTGCAAACGTGATGAAGAAAATGCTCAAGCACAAAGGTCTCATGCTGAGAGTAATGTTGTAGAGAGTGTAACTGATGTGAAGTTACACTTTATGTGAGAAGCAACAAGTGAAGCGCAAGATGACTGTATGTGTGTGTGTTTAAGTGTGTGTGGCAGAAGCTTAGAAGCTGGTGGGGGGTTAGTTTGGGTTTCAAAGACCCTGCTTGTTCGCCCATATTTCACACCACGGTGACATCTTAAAGCCTAGACAGGCCTGGTTGCTTCGCTCTCTTTCACTTTCAGAGAAAAAAGGGGGGATTGGGATGTGAGGGGGGGTAGTTAAATATATGCAAATGGTTCCCCAGAGGGGATACGAATTTTATAGGTTTGGAATTTAGTTCAGCCAACCTGAATAATCAAATGAGGGAACAAAAAAAACCAAGTTCCTTCTCCTTTAGCTTCAGCTCCCTCAGTGCCCACCACCTCGGGCCTCATCTCTGCTCCCCCCAGCCAGGTCTTCAAATTTGAGGAGCTAAGCACGACCTAACTCTTGTTAGGATCTCTTTGCAGAGGAAAGGGGAGAAAAATTACTGGAGGGGGTGAGGAGGAGAAGGGGCAGACGAGGCGAGAAGAGGGGCTACTGCACCTGATCAGGCAGAACTGCCGCCTCCTGATTACGACACCATTTTCTCAGCGGGCTTCCCAGCCTCATCCTGCTTCTGTGAATATGGAGCACAGGGCCAGCCAATCCCCACAGAGCTCCTTCTCATCTAATGGCAGAATTAAGACCGTTTAGAGTGATTTCCTCTGCCTTCATGGTCGCTTTCTGAAAGAGCTGAATCTTTTTCCCTCTGCACCGATTTACAATGTGGGGGGTCTGGCATGCAACTGGTGAGAGAAAAGTTCTACATGACTGAACATAACATTACAACAGGTGGGGAACAGAACAGAAACTGCAGAACATGGCTGAGGACTGTTTTGTCTTGAGCTTGGGAATGAACTTTTTACTCTTTTTGTCCAATCTGGAAAAGAATTCTGCCAAACTGGACTTCAATTTATGCATTTTCTTTTTTTAAACTCATTTACTCTTTTGATTTGGACCTCCGTGTCCAATTTATAGTATTTCTACTATTTTAATTTTTTCTTCCTCAATTCTATCCTCACTTCAGAACATCTGAAATCTATCATCTGTACATAAATTCGACCTAAAACACCATTTAAAATTGTATCTTCTTAAGGTTCTAGAAGATGAAGGTGATATTTAATCTCCAAATTGAAGCTGGTTCTCATTATCACACAGTCATTGCAAATAAGGCATCCAAAAATACATTTTGTTTTCAGCTTGTTCTTAAGAAATAATCTAACAGCAACTAAGCATTCAAATGAGGGGGATACAGACTTGACTTAACTGAAAATTGAGCAAACATTAACTACTTTAAATGTTTGTAACCACTTTACATTGAATCTTTGAACTAAACTAATACGTTGAGTTGAATTGAACTAAAAGTGAAATCAACCCAACTGATTTAAGTAAAATAGAATTTAAGCAAGCTGAACTCACATGACATTTTATGAGCTGATTTGAAGAACACTCAACAAACCGGATTTGAATGAAACTGAATGAAATTGAAGTGTTTTCAACAATCAGTGAAGAATCTGATGTATTGGTTTGTGTGTTACGGTGGTGAAAGTTAAAGCAGCCAGTTAGAGTGCAAAGTGGTAAAAAAAATTGTTTTATTTATCTTATGTACATAAGAAATGTTTATATATATATATAATATTTCTCTGTCCTTTTTTTCATATTCCCCAGCAGTAGTCAGTGTTTTACTTTGAAAGTACTAAACAGAGATGGAAATTATGTATACTCTTGTGGGGTAAAGATTATAATTTTGGGAAAAAAATCAGGAGAAACAATGTTTAGTAAAAACTGATCAGAATTCTGTTTCAAAGGTTGCAATAACAATGAACAATATCAGCTCATCAAACAGTATAGATTTTAAGTTGTCATGTACCAAAAACAATTTGTTCATTTTACACATATACGTTTTTAAGTGACCAAGGATCATGAGTCATTATTATCAGGCTGATTCAAAGTGACGTTAACCCAAACAAAGTGAAGTCTGGACTCAAATCTGCTTAAACTCGCACTTTCTGTGTCAGATTGCATTACGTCAAGCCCATCCCGCCGTGATATGGCATGGCACAGTATTAATTTACCACAGTTTGAACCTGCTGCTCTTTTGTTTCGCAGACTGTCTAATGATCCCCCAGTTCTCTCCAAAGTCCAGTAGACAAATCCGTCAGCTTTATTGCACAGGCTTAAGGGCTGCAGGTGCACAGGCCACAAAGGGGAGGACAGGGGTGGGTGGGGTGTGAGGGGGTGGGATGAGAAAGAGAATGGTCAGTCGGAAGATAAGAGGGGAAAGGAGCAAAGCCCCCTACTTTGGTTTAACCTCTACACCCGCCCATCCTTTCCCTGACTCCCCCCCCTCTATCCATCCTGTCTTCAGCCTGCAACACCTCTGTTGTGCTCTGCTGCCCTACCACACGTGAGTCGGCCGCAAACTGCGAGCAGCGCTGCCTGGTGCTGCCATCCTTGTGTGCGGTAGGGGGCAGAGGGCCGGTGTGACAGACTGGCGGGAGCAGTCCTTTTTTCTTGAGCAAGCTGAGGAGCTGCAATCACTTTGCACTACAGCTGTGCCTACCAGAGCCTGCCATAGAGTGAACTGCAGAGGCTCCTGACTTCCGCATGAGGCCTTCTGTCTGCTCCAAAGACAGATGATAAGTCATTAGTGTCAAAGCCCTAAAAGTTTCACAACTTGGATTAATTTAACGGAAATATTTCAAAGATAAAGCACATTTTGTCACATTATGGACCTTTTCCCATTGTTTCACCCAAATGTTTGCCTGCGCTCACTTTCAAATGAAAAGATTGTCAAAGGTTTTTATTGGCACATTTAGTTTTAAGATCAATAATACACACATTTGGGGAACAGTAACCCTTAGAATCGTATGCTCTTATCAACCAAAATCCATGTAAAGAAATTACAACAAATCAAAGATCTCTCTCACACAACCAGATGCAACTACTAATACTAAAAACTATTCTTTCAATGGGAGAAAGTAAAATTTGAAAGTTTTCCCAGCACTGGATGTTCTGACAGGTTCACTTAAAATTCACGGCAAATACCACTGCCTTTATTTACGTAGAATTTGTAGAACTGTTACAATGGTTCATTTGCAAGAGCTGCTGGGAGAAAGTCATTTACGCTCAAACCGGGGATGTGTTCAAGAACCAGCTGAATATGGGTTCTTGAACACGCTTTTAGCACTGCACTGTTACCCAATACTGCCGATGCTAGTGCATGTACTGTTGGAAGAGGCTTGGTGTGAAATGTCATAGCAGTGCAAATCTTGCAAATCTTGCTCCAGACTTTTTCTTTCACAGCCCTATTCCAACATATGAAAGACTTGGTGTCACACAATTCTGGCCGAGCACAAACCCCAGTTATTTATTCTCCTTCATGATCACTCTTTAAATAATTGCTACTTCTGTGTCTTGAAAAGGACGCTACCCCTAGATCACAACCAAATCATGGTTCCTGATTGGTCAAAGTTAAACTGGATAAACTTACCGTGGATGAATGGCGGTGTGTTTTGAACATAGAGCCCGAAAACTGACTTAAAAACTTCCGTAGATTGTGAGAATTTTAAGTGCAGAAGCCCGAAACACACAAAAAGGCGCGTTAAGATATTAAATTGGAAGTGGTTGCTTGTGCGCGCATTTCTGAGCCTTGTAAGAATGTAGCATAACACTTACCATTAAAGGAATATGGTGGTGACTTGAAAGAGGTTTTACATCTATTATGATCTTTTAACAAATCAACTCTGACTCAAGAAGTCAGGTCATTTTGCCTCCCACTATGTTTGCTGCAAAACAAGCACCAACTGTTAAGCACGGCGGAGGATGGGTCATAATTGTAAAGCAGCTGCTGGAACTTAATCTATTTTTCCCTAGAAGATCAAAATTGCTACATGGTTTCCTAGTTTTATTCCAAATGTTTTGTTTCTTCTGGTGTTTTTTTGTGTGTGTTTTGTTTTGTGACATTGAGTTGAAATTGTTCCAGTTCCATCGTTAAAGAAACAAAAGTTCATGGGACTCAGGGTGCTGAATGTTGTGGATTTTGACCAACTATGGAACAAACTGCTTTGTGACAAAAATAGAAAAAATTACTTTGTGACAATAAAAATATCAATTAGAGCTTTTTGCACATCAGTGCGTGTCCCCAGGTTCCGCTTCACCTTTTTGTAAGAAGCACTAGACCATGTGTCAAACTCAAGCCAAATGTGGCCCTCCATGTCATTTTATGTGGCCCGCAAGAGCATAAAAGTTTTTAATTTCTTAAAAAAAAGGTGTGTATTTATTCATATCTAGGGGGAAACAAACTAGAAATATCAGATTGGGAAAATATATATAAGGACTTAAACACTGTCCATATAACCTAACCTGACAGAATCAAATGTAAAAGGATTTATGCTAAAGTAACAAGCAAACATATGTTTTCTATGCAACTGGAATTGTCACTTTAAAAAGTCATAATAAATAAATAATTATTTAACATTAAAGAGTAGTTACATTTATTTTTCATTACATTTAGTTACATGTCTAAGTTATACCTGGCCCTTTCAGAACAACCACTATGCTGATGTGGCCCTCGGTGAAAATGAGTTTAACACCCCCCCAGCACTAGACGATGTTGCATCCCACCTCCATTCCACCCTGATCTTGCTTATGAATACATGTATGTTCTCTCATCACTGTGTAATTCTAAATCCTCAGAGCTGGGAACACACCCTAAAGGCCCGTACACACCGGGACGAATATTCGCCAGGCGTTATTCGCCAGCGTTTTTCGCCACGTTTTTTGTGTTCACACCCAGGCGATTTTCGCTGACGATGAGTGGAGTGAACATGCAATTTCCTTCCCTGACATTAGATGGCGCTTAATGTAAAACAGAAATACTCCTGTACACAAGGTGGCGCTGCGCAACTTTACGCTTCTTAAAGTCGCTTTTCACTCAGAAGAAGAGAGCAAGTATTTACACGCTTGTCAGAATCAAACAAAGAAAACATGAATATTTCAAGCACCAGTAGCTCCAACTGGTGATTGGTTCGGGGATGTTTTAGAATGTCCGTCATTATTGCTTCGCGGCTGTGTAGACGCTACTTGGCGTCTATCTTCTTCGCTGTTATGTGTGCTCAGCAAGGCAGTTTTGTGTTTGAGCGCCCCCAAGTTGTGTTTTACTGTAACTTTAGAAGCTCCAGACACGTGAGCAAAAGCGCCGTTCTCATTGGTCGAGTAGATTTCGACGCGACGCGTCGAAAAAAAAAACGAACCCGAGGCATTTTTTTTTTTTGACGCTTTAACGCCTGGCGTTTTTTCGCGTCGGTGTGCACACTCTCGTTGGTGCCCTTTGTTTAGTCACGAGGCGTTAAACGTCGGCGAAAATCGCCGGCGAAATTCGTCCCGGTGTGAACAGGCCTTAAGGGACAGGAACAACAGGCCACTCCAGAGAATGAGGACATTCGAGACACACTGGCACCATGCTGACAGCATGACTTTTTAATGTCTCTAAACTTCATCCCTAAACCTCGTTCACCAACAGCCACTGTTTACACCTTTCACAGGTCAAGAGTAAAAGCAGAAAATGGACTTTCTTAATTCTGAGTGGCTAAAGTTCTCTAGAGAGCCAGAGAGGAAGGTGTCTTATGTGAAAGGAACCTCATACTGAATTAAGATCGAAATTTACATGACAACTTAGGAAAAATGCTTTTTTATTACTCATTCATCCTCTAAATCACTTTGCTCCCCCGCTCCTTTCCTCTGCCTGAGCTATTAAATCACCATCTTGACCCTACGACCTGGAGCCGCAACCATAAAGAGCCCCCTGTGGGTCAGAGGCCTGATTGTAACATTTGAATATGAAATAGACTTGGTTGGGCCTGGAAACAGCCCCATGCACTAAGACACCGGCTGACCCCCAGGAGAGAGGCCTGCCTCAACAGCCCCAGTCCTGAAGGCTCCCCGCTCCTCTCAGCAAGGATTTACTTGGACTTGAGAGGGAGGGTGAGAGCGAGGGCAGGGGGTGCTGAAGTTGGAGGTGGTGGAGAAGGGTGAGACAGGGTAGGGGTTGATAGAGTGAGAGAGAGGAGAAAGAAGGAGGGCAGACATTTGAATAAGACAAGAAGCGAGTGGTGTTTGCATGACAAAGAAGCCCGCCATCTCCCGTGATTGGTGTCACAGTGCGGCACTAAAGCCATGCAGCCCCCCACCACAACCACCACCGCCAAAGTAGGGTAATATGTTGAGTGCAGGCGTGTTTATGCATCCAAGGTGTGATATTGGGTTGAGGGACGATACTGTAAGTCCCAAAGTTTTGAGAACTTTACTGCATTTTAATCATTGATATATGCATTTTTGTCTATTTTCAACTCACTGAAACTTTAGATAAATAAACAACCAACTATGACTTTTTATTGCAGGAAAAAGACAGATTTCCCACTACAATTATTAACTTTAATATTTCACATTTAAATAGTCAAACATACAGAAACACAACAACAGAAATATAAATTAAATTGTTTCAAGAAGTGGTGACTAAGGATACAATGATTCACTTTCCTCACAATTTGGTTCAATCTTTGATTTTTAGGAGACAATTTTGTTTTCGGTTTAATAAATAATTAAATCTTAAATTAAATTAAAAATTAAATCACACTATCTGTCACACACCTAGGTGTGTGAAATATGTTCTCCGCATTTGACCCAAACCCCTGGGAGAGCGGTGAGCTGCAGACACAGCCGCGCTCTGGAACCATTTGGTGGAATTATCCTACTCCAATCCAACCCTTTAATGCTGAGTGTCAAGCAGGGAGGCATTGGGTCCCATTTCTTTCTTTGGTATGGGTTTGAACCCACAACCTTCCAGTCACAGACACTCTAATAATTATATTATATCCTATATTATATTATAATTATAATAATGATTATATTTTTTGTATAAAAAAACAGTGAGAAAAAAATAATTTAAAAAACAGTTTAAGAAATTGTTTTGAATTTCTCATTTAGCAAGTAACAATAAAGACAAATTATTTTGTTGACTTATACCAGGACTGGAGTAAACTGATAAAACTGTTTACTGTTTACAAACAGTAAACTGATAAGACTTATACCAGGACTGGAGTAAACTGATAAAACAATACTTATTAAATTCCTCTTAAATTTAGCTAAATTGTTTGACAGTTTCAGTGTACACATACCGGTATGCAGTGTTGATGCAATTGTTCACTTTCCCCACATTTTGGTTTAATCGTGTAACATATAGTTTATTTCTAAACCAAGAATTGTGCATCCCTAATTACCAGGTTAAACTCAAACTCAAATTCATAGTTACAGTGAGCAAATATCCACTGTGGGGAAATACTTAAAAAGCACTGGACTCATTTTTGTATGGAATAAGGTGTGTGTTTGTATTCCTTGCGACAGTGGCCCTGAGGCGCAAATCACACCAATAAGTCACTCAGCGCAAAAACAGATTAAAGATTGAAACAATTAAAAAAGCAACAAATAAAAAAAAACATTACACTGTTGAAATTTTTGAAACCAAAACCCAATTTCAAACAAACGAAACAAAGTAAAAAAAATTAGAATGTTTCGGAAAACAAAAATAATTTCCAGAAATCAAAATAAAATGTTAAAAAGCGAAACTGAATAAGAGCATATCCAATATCGCTTTATACCATTAACTCTTGGTTTAAATGATGGACAGACATCATCATCCAATCAGCGATGTCCCATAGTACATACTTTATCCAGTTTCAGTAAAAAAAAGGGAAAAAAAACTTTTTAAAACAAAAGTAATTTCCAGAAATAGACAAAAACAAAAATAGAAACCCCAAAAGAGGTTTATACAATGATGTTGGAGTTATTTGAACTGGTCCAAAAAGAGATACATTTCCTGCCTCAAATGTTTGTGTCACTTCTCTTTTATTACATGCTGTACTGTATGGCTCTTGTTGCGTGCTGCAGCCTGTTCTCTTCCTGCGCTTGTGAGTCTGATAATTATTGCAAATAGGTGTGAAGGTGTGAAGTTCAGTACCTACCAGGCTGTCACCAGAGCCTTTAACCACTGCAGGAGCACAGGCCTTTCTACTGCAACCCCCTTCTTCTTAAGCTTTGATAGGAACAATGACAGAACAAAAACAAGAGAGATGAGAGAGGATCATATGAGTAGGCAAATCCAGGGACTATGAAGAGGATTTCACAGCTCAATAAGTTTGGACAATTTGTTTACAATCCCCATTACCGCAGCTCCCCTGGGAGTAGGTGTATGCATAAACACCAGTGCATTTTCTCCGAGATTAGGTTGGAAGCAGCCGACTCAGGAGGAGATGCCAAAGTAAAGTGCAAGTAAAAGTGCCAAAGAGAAAATAAAGAGTGTGATGGAGGAAAAATGAAGGGAGCATGAGTGAGAATTGTTGAGGTCACGAGGCTTTACCACACACACACACACAGAGTAACCCCCCCACTCCAACACAAAGCCTCAACAGGCTCATCTGGGCATCCCTGCTGCCCCTCGGGGACACACCTCCAAGAGAGATGGCCCGACTAACTCTCCATGGCAACTAATCAATAAGTGACAGAGTCAGTCAGGACTGACCCGTAGTCTCCCACCTCCCCCCAGATTCCCAGGGTTATACTCCCATAAACCGCACACACACAAAGACCCAAGGAAGTGCCCTCAATCTGGATGAGAAACAAATTATTTTCTCTAACTTCAAGTCTACTGGATGCGCTGTAAAACAAACAGAAAGTTTGTTTCTTGGACCATCTGTGAGTTTGAGAAGGAGTCCCTGGATCTCTGCAGCATCTGCTGATTGTAGAGATGGGGTACTGTCACCACATGACCATTGGGAATGTCAATCTGTGTTCCTTCTCACTGTCCTCAGCAAACACCAATCAATATCCGTGGCCTAGATGAGAGGCCTAATCTTCCCCCTCGTCACCCCCTCAAGTCCTCAACCCTCTAGCTTTGCATTGTCTTGCCCATACTCACTTCATCCTCCTTAGACATATTCTATACATCAGCTCCCAAACACTTGGCTCTATTTTTCCAGACCTCGGGGACGGGTCACAAGTAAGGTCAGAGCTCTATAATTTGTCAAATTGTGAGCAACTCAACATGCTCCAGTGTTCATAAAAACAGGATGTAGGACACAGAAATGGACCATCTGTGGCACAAACAATTTACCCTAGAGTGAGTCACATGTTGTCTCAGCTTCTGTACCGTTTCTGTACATTTGTCCTTACAAGTCAGTCAGGAAGAAACCTCCTAATCCTATTTCATTCTCACTTGTTTGCTACAAATGTCTGTGCATGGTTTTACGTGTTTTCCTCTGACCGCAATTACAAGTGAAAACAAGTTCAGGTAAAGCTCAGCCGCGCTTAACTGAACATAATGTCAAAGGATCCCAGTACACACAGCAGAGAAAAAAGAGGAGATTCCTCTCAGTTCAGCTGTTCGTGTGATTTGTATTTGTTTTGTTTGGGACAAAAGCGACGGTAATCCTGCTTCATATTTGACAAGTCTCATATTCACACACACCTGCTGGGACAAAGTAAACACACCTTCAGAGTCAAACACCTTAATGGATGACCCTAGCATTAGCACCTAAGCCAGGATAAACCTTAAAGCAGGCATGCTGACATGATATGGAACAGAAACATGCCCATTCTCGATGTGATTGATGAGAAGAAGCCACATCACAGGTAACTTGTGTACAGTCTATTCAGTCTGTACATAGGTCGAACAACATAACAGCCAAGATGCTTCCAGGTTTCTCCTCCCTCTAATGGCAGATACTTGAAACCGATTTTTGCTTCAATCCTTTGACAACATTTAAAAAAATATTTAAATTTCACTTTAGCCTATGTTCATACACAACAATGTTAAATAAAATTCAAATATGAGGACAACAGTTTATGGTTATGTGCACCAGTGTGTAATTTCCTTGCTAAACACATGCTTTCAAATTATCAGCTGAGTTTTTACTGGTTGATTTCAAGTTACATATTTTGGGAAAATGAATTTAACAAGAAGACCACAGAACATGCTCCTCCCAAAAGAGATTCCAACCACTTCTTTCCTAATATCTTAAAATATACAAGTAAAGAAACAAATTAAATATTTGTTTAAAATATGTTTTGGACTTTGTAGTTTAATTTCATGTTCATACATTAACATAAGGTGAACATTTCTTTATGTTTTCCAAATAAAATAAAATAAAAACCACAACATATTTACAATTTGGGACAAACCTTTTTGGAACCTCATTGTGCCAAACACCTGCATGCATGACTTATATCTTCTTACAACCTCATTTAAGGCTTTTTAATCTACAGATTACAGCTTCTTATATTGAGAAGTTAAGGTGGTCTGTAACTATTGCATTTTTGTCATTTTTTACCATTTTATTTACTTTTAGTAGGTATATTTGGAAAACAATTAAATGTATATTAAATATGTATATTACATTTTATATTATATACATATATTATCTATATATATGATACAGTTGCTTAAATATATATCTCTAATTACCATCCTTCAATGACAGATCAAATAACCGTGTAAGTAAGTTCATTGTGTGTCTATGTGTCCATTCAGTTAAAATAAAAGTTTCTGATGAAGATGATAAGCAAGTTTACTGCCGAAGAAAATGTGCTTTATGCCATTTTGGGTTATTTATGCACAAATGCAATGCAATGAGCCCAACTAACAGATCTGTACTATGCACACACACATTATGACACTATTACCCACATTGTCACTGCAAGGAAATTTGTAGTAAAGAGATATACGTTTGTATGAAATGCTTGAAACCTATTTGTAATACTTCAAAAACAGAATATTTTCTAATTTTTGTGTGCATTTTCTTAGGATTGTTGCTTAAGACAAATGTGTGTGGTAGATTCTAAAGAACAGTAAAACTAGATAAGTTGGAAGTCAAATATAAAATGAGGATAGTGGGACAGATTAGGAGGACTGTAAGGTATGGCTGGTTAACTTGATTGGCATAAGATGAATGAAAACAACTTGTGTCAAAATTGCTACAAATATTTGTCAACTTTTTCTATATTTTTTTCAAGTATATATTTAAAAGTACTAATCAAAACAGCTGATAAAGAATCAAGTGTTGGAAAAAGTAACACACTGGAGTACCTAACATTCTAAACATTTCATATATTTTCAAATAAATAATATATTTTTTTCCATGTAAACGTTTTCACTTACTTCTGGTTCAAGGTTTCATGTTAGAAAGTGTGGAGTAGTTCAGTTAAAAAATGCTTTTACGAATCATATAAACAGCGGCCACTTTATTTTAGTGTGATTTGTTATAATTTACCAAAAAAGATGCAATATATTTCAAACTCAGTGATTTAGCAACCTGGATTAGGAAGAGACTGGTTTTAATTAGTCATACAATGTATTTTGAATTACTTTAATAACCAGAATATGGGCATTCTTAGATCTATGGTCAGATTAACTAGGAAGTATTTGAAATCCAGTTTTTAAGAGAAAGAAACAATCCTAACTGTAGCCTTTGGCAATCACAACCAGCTGATCATTTCTGATGCTCGTTCAATACATTGTGTACAACTCTACTAACATTGAATCTCAGTGGAAATATTAAAAAACATATATATATATTAACTTTGATAATTTTCTTTGTAATTAAATAATTGTCAACTTTCTGATATCAGTTATCAGATAAAAATTTGGCTTCTCGCAGTAGAGCAAAGCGGCCCAAGTAACATGACAGAACAAACATCAAGTTTTGTGCTTTTTTTTAGTAGAGACTGAGTATGTTTAATCTTTTAAATATTCATGGACTGAATCTCCAGAAATATTGTTACATTTGATCAAGTTTCCTTTGGAACAGCACACAATCTGCAAAGTAAACTGAAACTTCTGCAGAGCAGCAGGAGTTCATTAGAAATTCACCTCTGTGTTGGTTGAAGTAATCCTGCGTCCTTTTCCCATTATCACTTTGTTTATGTGCTATCCCACTAGCTTACAGCCCCTCACAACCCCAACATAACATTACCAGTGCAACAAAAAGCCGTACAGTTTTGAACTAGATAACAGTCCAGGCGAGGAAAACAAAGATGTACATGGATCTAGTCATCTACAAGTGGATCCATCAGAATGGAGTGGAGCAGTGAGCTGGGATGCTTGTGGCTTGCCGATTGTAGTTGCTATGTAACAACCACAACCTTTTTCAAATGGCATTTTTGATTCACCACCATTTGAATGAGAATATTCACTTTCTAAATCTCCTCCATCACGAGAAAATGCCACAAGAACATGTTAAAAACGCCAAAAAAAGAAAAACATTTTCATTGGAGTGGGTATAAGGATCATCTGCATCTTCAATCTACCTGGTATGAAAGTTAGTCTGGACTCTGTGAGTCTGTGACCTTATAAGAGAAGCTGGTTGTCAGTATTAGTCAGAGGATATACCGGAGTTGCCAGTTTTCAGAAGACAGTGTACGTTTGGGCTGTGCCTTCACAGACCAGCAGCTATTTCAGCTGCAGGACATTTTCAGACAGTAGTTTCTCCTAAAGGGAAGAGTGTGAAAGCAAAACAGACCAAGTGAAGGCATGTTCAAGGCAAGCAGTCTCTCTGAAAACCATGAATGCATCTCTGAAGAATTTATTCCACTTCTTTTTATGTGGTCTGTGGATAAAATTTTACATGAACGGATCAAAACAGCTGAAAAACAATTAGGAACTTTAGGCAGCAACAAACTGGAGAGCTTTATATCCTGGTCCTTAAATGTTGCAATGAAGAGTTTTACAACCTCTATGATTCATTTATGAGCAAAAAAAGCAAAGGCCAAATTTATGCTGGTTTTGTAATTGAAGATAAAACTTGCTTTTTACTGTTTTATCCTAAATTTGAGGAAATATAAAAATTGTGAAAGATATTATCAAAAATAATGAAAATGTAAAAAAATATGAAAAGTCTAGCTGACTTAAAAAATAAAATAAAAACATGTTTCCATCGTTCTGCTTTTGTGGCAGGCCTTCAAGCTGAAATCAAAAACATTTTCTCAGAAATATTTAATTTAGATTGTTACAACCATAAAACTTTCTTCTTGAAAAGCTGTTAGTATCATAAACATTAGTATGAACTGTTCGTTTTCATGACTGCTCCATCTCACCTTGAAGCTTTTCAAATGTTAATCTTCATTTGTATTTTATAACTATTGTTTATTTTTATTGAGTTCTGCACTTTTTAACATCGTCATTTTTTACGTTTTTCCAGACCAGTTCAAACTGAAACATCAGGCACTGGTTGTTTAAGACTTTGTTTTATGTCTTTTATCTTCAAATGTTTTGAAATTGAAATTGAAATTTATGGCGTCAGAGATATTCATTTTAACTGGCACATGCATTCTAAATCCTTTATCAATTATAAATCTTTAAATCGTCATAAATCTTTTTTCCCATAATGCTCAGTTATTTACAGTAAATTCCTGCATGCTCACATGATTTTTCCTATTTCTGCTTTTCCCATTGCGTTGCATTATACAGTATGGCATCGTACAACATAAAAGTAACAGAATGTTATTAATTTATTTATTTTTTATTAACTATATACTGTACCTCAACTTGTGTATTCTTGACACTGTGTATTTTTAATGTAGTGGGTCTGTTTTCTCCTTTTTACTGATTGGACCATGAGTCTGGAATAAAGTATATCTATGTATCTATCTATCTATTATTCGATTTTTACCCAGTTTGCACTGCGGTTCACAATACAGTAAACAGTGGAGTACTGTTAATATTGGAAATGTCACTGTAATTTGGGTTTACAGTGCCTTTCTCAAACAAATATTCACCCTTATTAGATTTGTTTCAAGTGTATTGTGTTAATTCACATTTATATTTGTTTTTTATCTATCTTGGCATCTTATATAAATGAGATTTAAATCTTTTGAGTTTCTTGTCTTGTTTATTTATTTTGTTTCTCTGCTTGTTGTTTTCTTATTCATTCCAGCTTGTAGTTTTATTTCTGAACATAGAAAATGCTTGTTAAAATATTCTGACAATAAAATTAGAATGACAGGGATTTTACAAGATGCCCGCAGCTGTGACTTGGATTGAACTGAGATGGGCGCCTGAATGTCTGTTACACCTTAACTTAACCTCTTCACTTTGTGTTGGCACAAACTCAACTAGCTTTCTGTTGGGCGGATGCCGTCTCTTGAGCAGCGGCATGGTTATTTTTGAAGTATTTCCCACTCAGCATTCCTTGTGGTTGTGTATGACACAATAATCACACCATAGTTGTCATCATTTAAACGTTAATATCACGCAACAAAACCAGTTAGTGCTCCTTGGAGTTCAGGCCCAGCCTTGAGTTTTTTTATCTTTTATTTGGGGATTCACCTTTGAGTCAGAGAGGTTTAGATACGATCAGATGTGACTATCGGTGAGGAGGGCTGTCAGGGAATGAGTGAAGGACGGATTGGAGAGGGGTGCAGAGGAGAGGGATGACTCTTGATGGGTCAGCCCAAAAGCCCTGACCCCAAGAGGATTTGATGCAATTTTCCCACGCAGGGAGTCGACCTGAGAAGAGCTCGTTAACAACATCTGCCCCAGTTCAGGGAGATTAACCCCCAACCCCAGCCCCCGCACCTCTCCACACACCACTCTGCTGTCAATCTCTTAAACCTCACACAGGTCTTTGCACACCGGACAGGCCTGCTGGACAGCACCCCCCCCACCCCCACCCCCTTCGGGCTGAGGATCCCAGCCAAAGCAAATCAATACAGTCTGAATGTGCCGTTCACTCCTTACACCTGAACTACCCTGACGTCCGGTCAGAGGAGCTTCCAGATTTGAGTCTGAGATTATATCAGGCAAGAATATGCACAAGGTGTGCCCCCGCTGTAAGCTGCCGAGCCGGTCCAGCAGGAAAGGTGGTGACGTCAGCAACGTCAGTCTCCCAACATGAACCGTGTCACCATTTTCCACTGACGTAAAAGAGTCCTCCAGCACCCCATCCACAGCCATTAGCACCTTCTTTCCTGTTAACTCCCACAAGATGTGTGGGTCTGGCAGGGCATGTTCTGACATAACATGAGCACAGAGACTGAGAACAAGACTGATTGATACATGGCCCATGGCGGTGCTGCTGTAAGGTCAGAGCCATTAATGTGCCGCACACACAGATCATCAGACAAACAGCAGCAGAATCCACTGGGAATCAGCTGAATCCGTGTTCTACAGCTCTATAATTAGGTTAGTTTTTTGGAGAGGGGGTTAAGCAAACAGGGCCTGTGAGGTCATAGGCAGATGGAAGCGCAGGATCTGTCTCCACTTGCTGAGTGGGCACAGAGTCCACATGACAGGGAGAGGCCCTCTGGGCACTCAGCAGGGGGAGAGCAAAAGATGGGGGCTGGTGGTTTGGAGCCAAACCCAGACGATCGAGCTGCCCGAATATTCAAACATGAATGCAAATGCTGCAGTTTCACACCTTTTCCTAAACAGGCTGTAGGCTTAGACATAAAGGGAGATACATTTGACTAAACTAACATGTCTAAGCTTTTAGCTGTTTAGAGAAAACTTTGTGGCCGACAATAATCTCAGAACTGGGTGCCTCCTCCTGGTGACACAGTAAACAAATTCTCAGTGGTAACTGTGATCACTACTGTCGAAACACAGAAAACGCTTCCACCACCACTAAAAGAAAAGCTGCTTATTACAAAAAAATGAGTAGGAAAGTGAGGTTAGTGGCGGGAGGCTGCTGGCACGCTAGGCTGACTTAAACCCTGTCAGTGAACACAGGGAGGTCTGGATAATCTTTCCCTCCACAAAGGTGTGTGGGACTAATCCAGACTGCTGTGCTGAGCTGTGGATCCAGTCCTGCAGGGAGTGTGGGAAGGCAGGGCAGCCATTACTGTGGGTCTCCTGGTTTAAGTTTCTGAAACTGCCCCCCAAAAGCTCCTTAAGGTTTTTTCAGAGCACTTTTGGTGCGGAGATGCAGCAATCTTCAGTTTGTCGAGAGGAAATATTTTAAGACAGATTTTAATTTGTAATGTCAGTTGAATTCAGAGATTACTTTGCGGGTTAGATAAGGATTTTAAATGAAAAAATAACTTCATTTAGTTACAAACTAGACTTAAAATCATCCCTGAATTTCTACAGCATTACCAAAATGAAAAAAACTCTCACATGTACATTTTGGACTGCTTTCTTTTATTGTAACCACTTAAAGCTTTATATAAAAAATTACCCAGAATTAATCAGTAACAATAGGAATTGGTGAGGTTATTAATTTCTTACATTGGTAAATTGGAAATTCTCAAGAGATCCAAGTAGGATTTGAGTGATATCCCATTCACAAAAATGACGGGTCCTGCTTTTCCACTTTTAACTTTAGGACACTGAAAAGGGTTTGTGAACGGATTTATTCTGAAAAAAGAAACAATAATTTGAAGAGTGAAGAAGGAAAAAGAATCAAAATCCAAAAAGGTGAGGACTCAGACCCTTATTTTGGAATTGCCCTTAAATGCAGTAAATTAATACTTGTACTTTTTTAGTGCGCTTCACCTGATTAGTTGCAAGACTTATTTTTCCCCATCAAATAATTGTATCAGTTTTGTAAAGAATATAAAGGATGTCTAGAATAAAATTGACTGAAAAAGAACCACCTTGTGTCTCATGCCATGCCTTGAGAAAATTTAGACACATTTTTTGGCTTTTTTCACACAAAACACAAGTCACAAATTTACGTTTCGTAAAAATTTATTCAGAATAGAGGATGGTCTTAAAATGTGTAGAAACGTCCGTTTAAATAAACCTTTTTTTGAGTAAATGTTTGAAGGAGACACCGTCCAAAAAAAAACAGTCACGGAACAATTTACAAAATAAAAAAGGAAAACAGATTTCTTTTTCTTGACAAAAGCATCAGGGTCCACAAGCTAAAAGGAAATAAAAACAAACAAACAAAAACATATAATGCTATAAATAAAGCTTGCGTTTGCGCCCGCACAGTCTTTACATTTCATTCTAGCTCGTGGGAAGAAAAACAAAGAAAAATCTACAAAATGTGGACACAGTGAAGACGACTGACATTCTACATGACATGTAAACATTTATGAAGAACTGGCCATCCAGCTTTTCTGAAGTACACCAGCCCCTTCACGAGGCCACATGCCTTTTCATTGACAGAAAATGTGGCATAAAATATAGAATTCCAATTCTTCTAGTTCGGTTGATTGCTTCTATTGTGCTAAAAAATGCCTCTCAGCGTTTCGGTTCTGGCCTAGGTTCCGATCCATTTTCAGTTCATTTCAAAATGGACTAGAACAGAACTGCTTTTTATTTGTTTAGCAACCAAAAAAAAGAAAAACAAGTTCAAGTATCCAAGTACCTTTGAGCAAAAGTCTGTTTTTTCTTCTCAGATGTGAGTGAGAGGTAGCGTCCCGTTGACGCCGGTCCCTGCGCTCTGATAGTGCGGATGGACGCTGTGTAACCGGCTGCTCTGCAGGGAGGAGTGCTCCGCGCTGTCCCCGCCGGGAGGCAGGTACATGCTTATCATATCCCTCAGGTCCCCCAAGCACGCCCTTTGGGAGTGGGACGTGATGGCCGGCGGCGGCGAGCTTGGCTCCGTCTTGCACACGGAGCCCATGGAGCTCAGGCCCATGGCGCTGCCGGTCTGCTGCGTATACGCCGGGGACATGCTGTAGGTGGAAGCTGCGTTCATGTAGGTCTGCGCCGAGGACATCATAGGGTACTGCAGACCTGCCATCTCGTATCGATGCATCTGCTGGATCTGGGGGCTGTTCATGCTGGGATGCTGAGGGTAGGCCAGCTGGTCCTGCATGAGGGAGTACGCGCTGTTCGTCCAGCCGTTCATGTGCGCGTAACCATCCATCCGCTGCCCCACAGACACAGAGTTGTTGACCGCGTTGGCTCCCGGCGCCAGCAGTCCTCCTGGCAGGGAATACTTGTCTTTCTTGAGCAGGGTTTTGGTCTTCCTGCGTGGACGGTATTTGTAATCCGGGTGTTCTTTCATGTGCATCGCCCGCAGACGCTTGGCCTCGTCGATGAACGGCCTCTTCTCTGCGTCGGTGAGAAGTTTCCAGTCAGCACCAAGCCGCTTGCTGATTTCAGAGTTGTGCATTTTGGGGTTTTCTTGTGCCATCTTCCTCCGTTGCCCGCGGGACCACACCATGAAAGCGTTCATTGGTCGCTTGACTCGCTCCTGGTCGTTGGCGCTGTTGTTCTTCGCGCCCGCCGCCGAACCCGAGTTAGACTGCGGGAGCGGGGTCTTGATCTCGGTTTCCATCATGTTATACATTCAGGCAACTTTAAATGATCACTGCCAAGCACATAAAAAAGTTCACAAAACGACACCAAGAGTCAAAAGAGGTGGTGGTGACCTACTGATCAGTCTCCTGTGAGAAGCGCAAAAAGTTGTGCCTGAACGCGCCCGCAGGTGTTCGTGCTTTCCCTCCGCTCTCACAGCTGCTCTGCTCCTGGGCTCTGAAATACAAGTCTGTAAACTTGTTCGCCAAGCTCATGTGTTAATAGGCCTAGAGGCCAGATCATGTGATGCTGCTTGAGAGTCTCACAATGAAGAGCGAGCAACCAATCCACGCGCAGCTCCAACATCCAACCGCAGCGCACGGAGCTGTTTGGGTAAAAGAAGGAGGGAAGGGAGAAGCGAAGTTTGAAAACTAAAGCGCAGACCAGCAATCTCTGCAAATATGATGCATTAATGAGCTGATTGTGGAAAAAAATAGAAAATTGTGTCGTCGGTCATAGATAAAACTTTGGCTGCGCGTAATTTCTTCTTTAAACATTTTTTCTTTCCTTAAGTGGAAGCACGTTAATACTTTGCTTTTCACAAACAAAAATAATAATACCAGGGTCTAAAACTATAAATAACTGAGTTAAAATATTCGGTGCGTAATATTCTTATTTCCGGCGTCACTTTCGCTCAAACCATTAAAAATTACAGAAAAGTTATGTACAATCATTTTAAACTTACGTTTTTACATTCCCACGAAAGTCTTTTTTTCCTAAAAACAATTTTAATTACTCTAAACTATCTTTCATTGTTGGAATAACATTTCCAAACTTTTTTTTACCACGTTTAACACCAAGAAGCCAAGATGTGTTGATGTGTTTAAAACTTACCAAATCCTCATTTGCTAACTTAAGCCGACTTCAAAAAGCAAGACTAGTAAAAAAGAGAGAGAGATCACTGTTCTGTAATTCAAAACTGCAAATGAGTCCTTGAAGAAAAGGTGAAATTCTAAAGGCGCATTGTTAGGAGAAGTGCAGGGAAAAAGAGTGCTTAAACCCAAATCAAATCCATGTTTGCCGAAATGTGTCTTCACGGTTTTGAACCCTCTGGAGGTGTAACTTTAATACATCAACGACCTCTTGTGGAGGGACACTCACGAGCAAAAGTTCAGGCCGGAACTGAGCGTCACCTAATCCAGTCGGGCTCCTGTTTGCCAACTCGGTTTTAGTGTTATTGGCTGTCAAAATGATTAGCATGGATGGAGATCCCCACCCCACCGCGCTCACATTCTCCTTATTTGCATGTGTCGCCTAACAAATGACTCTCGCTGAAACCGTCCAGAACACGGACAAATTTCACACCTGCTAATGGCACAGGGAGGATCGGCCATCGAAAGCGACCGTTGACGCCTCGGGATGCGCGCGGATCGCTCTGGCATGCGCACGGGACTGCGCGGCCCTCCGAAGCTGCATTTGTGGGAGAAACGCAGATTCCGCAGGGCCTCTGCAGGCGCACCAGAGGGCCCCCAGACCCATCATTTATGAAGCAAAATACACTTGAAAACACAGATTTGAAGCTTTTTTTAAAAACAAAAAATTAAATAAGTTACTCGTCGCTTAAATAAAAATTTCTAAAAGATAAATTCATTTTTAACAGTTTAATGCTTTGGGCCGAAACAATTGCAGGGTTAAAAAATATCTCAATCCGTCCATGACTTTAGAAATACCTCAAATAAAAGACCCTTTTTAAAGAAAAATATTAGATATTTTGCCAACTCTAAGATAAAATGTGATACATTCTCTTACAGAGGAAAAAAAAGCTATAAGCTGCAGTGAACCTGCTCAAATGAGACATTATTGCGCGCATTTCATTTACCCGGTCAATGGGGCGTGACTAACAGAGTAGGAGCAATAAAAGTTACGTCCAATTAGTAATCATGTAATTCTCAGGGAACAGTTATTTGTTTATCAGGTCACATATCAATGCTGATCCGCATGTAATCTCCTTATGGAAATTGACCGACAGCAGAGAGAGGGCGAGTAGAAAGCACCAGGAGTAACGTGGAGTTTCATAATGAGGGCCTCTGTGCAGCTAATTTCCTAATTAAGGAATGGAGGACCACCACCACGGATTCAACGAGCCCCACAGCCCCGAGGGGGCTCCCAGGGCGCACGGCCGCAGCATCCACGCTGAATGTTGGGAAAATATCCCTGATCTCAAGTGGGAGCGTAAATGTGACCTAAAAATAAAAAACAAAATCTGAAATGACTGCAGGGTGCACATGGAGAGAATTTCAATCACTCAAAATTAAAGTGAGCCAACCTTGCAGGATTTATGCAACACAAGCTTTTCCATAATTTAAAGATTTATTTTGCACTTTTCCAATTAATTGTATTTATTTAGAATGGAAAAAAACTTAGATCAGTATTAGTCTTTAGGGCTATTTTAAAATTAAAGAAAGTCAAGAATAATTTAGGAAAACTGCATTTGAGCTGTAAATTACATCAACGTTCTTAAAAAAAGCACCTTACTTTATTAATTAATATGACATAAATCTAAGTTTGTCACTCCAGTTTTATACGCTTGTCCAGCTTGTGTGTCATCTGTTTTGTTGCATTTTTCATTGTTCCAGTCTGTTTTAACTTGTATTTTCTCATTCTATTTCAGGCCAGATATTTTTATCATTGAAAGCTGCGCTCCAACCACGGAACATCATTTAGATGCATTCAGTTCAATACCCCTGAACCCTCAGAATGAGTAACTTTTTTTGTTTCTGCCCAGAAAGGCTTTCGCGAAACAGTAATTAACAAGGAATGGCTTTTTTAATTAAAGCCACAATGGGGACTGTCTCATTAAGATTTGCATCATCTCTTCCCCCCTCACTGCACTCCTTTTTTTTTTTTGGACAACGAATGCAAATGAAGATGCAATTTACGCACGCTCTGTTGTTCCCATTGTGTGGCGTGAATGGTTGCGTCCTCCCAGTTCAGCGCAGGTAAAATAATATTCACGGGTCATTTAGAGCAAGAAATGTGTTGCTATTATCACCTCCTCATTGCACCAGGCGAGTATTCCCAATGATCGAGGATCATGGAGGAGTTAGAGGTGGCGTTTATGAAATTAGTGGATTTTTACCTGTTAAGCTGCTTAACGCAGGTGGTTTAACTTGATGTCATCAGTTTAAATCAATGTACGTCATCTGCAAAGTTTTACCTGTTGGCGCTGGATTGGAAAATGCAGCAACAGGTTGTTGTTTTAATTCTGCTTATAGACACAAACTATCTAATAAAATGCAGTTTTCCAAATTAAGGTTTCACATAAGAGTGACAGAATAAGTTGCCCATTGTTTTATTTATGTATTGTTTGTTTGTATGAACTTACCAGACGTCTGGCTGATCATCTCTGCTTTTGGTGCGATCCGTGGCGGAGATGAACCGGACTCAGACCTTCAACAGAAACAGAACAGACTCAGACGACAGACTGAGACGCGCGTGAGCGTATGGCGCGCTCTTTGACGCGCAGCATCAGGCTGATTTGTATTTTTATTCTCATGTTTTTGCACTCAAGCGGCCAAGTCGTTTAGGAATGCGGCCGCTTCAATTTCTTGTAAAACAAGGATGCTTCACAGCAACCCCCCACCACACCCCACACCACCACCCTCGCCGCTTAAGCAGGCGAAGCATGTCCTTCCTCATTATGTTATCGTATACGCACAAGGCCAATCCTGCTGACGCAGACCCGGTGTAATCTCTTTAACCCGCCACTGTGAGCAGAGCAGCCGCGACCACCCAACTCTGCTCCACCTCAGTCTGCACGCGGAACAGGGCTTCAACTCGACACCTTTGGCTCACAGCTGCTTATCATTTCAGACATGTTTGATCACACACGAGCTTAACAAGAGCACTCTGCGTAATCACGTGCAGCGGCGTGTAAACTGATCCTTCAATTTCCACAAATGACACAAACCTTTTTCTCTAAATGGCAAAGAGGGACGTCATTAAAAAAGAGGGGAAAAAAGAACTATAGCCTCCTGATGTATTTTTCTGAGATTACAGGAATCCACACATTTGGGATATGATGCGTTAAATGAAAAAAGAGAATTGTAAATCCACATAAAGATAAATTCAATTTAAATTAAATTATGCTGAAAATTTGGGGGGGAAATATTTCCTCTGCTTCCAGGCCATAAAGTCATTGCGCAACATGATTTATATGTTTGGTCAGGAACAAAGTCTCCGCTTGATCCTCTTCAGCCCACACTTGATCCTGTAATCTGCGCGCTTTTCATCCATCACCAACAGACAGACACAAGTTACTTCTCATTTTTCCTTTTTTTAACTACTCAAAGACGCACTTTAAATGATGCAAAATGCGGAGTACTGGCGGCTAAAGTCCGTTTGGAAACCAAATGAAAGTCATAATCCTCCACTGCATGTGGATGGCACTATCAAGCCATAATCATTTTAAGCACTGATACAAGCCCACGAGCTAATTACAGAGCTCATTATTTTCCATGTATTCCTTGAATCGTTGCCATGTTCGGTTTCTCTACAAACAATGGAAACTTTCTGCGTTTTTGTTTGGACGAAAGTGCTGAGTCGCCACGGTTTGCTCTCTGCCGTGCCCAAATGAGCGGCCTTCTTTTGTTTTAGTCATAATTAAGATCCCACTAATCTAGCCTCTTAAAAAAAAAGGAAACAGCCCTTTTTGTCAGGCCTCCATTAGTTTAAGATAATATTGTGAGGATGCACAATTAATTTGCAGCCTAACTGTAATTAATTAGATACACCCAATTTTGTAATATGATTAATGGCGCCAACTTATCTGTTTTCTCTCCCAAAATGAATATGTAACAGCGATACAACGCTCAGCCTTAATTGCAAAAATAAAAAATGGAGGCTTTTAGGAAGAAAACAGCAGGTTAGGGTAATTATGAAAGGTAATTTATGAAATCTTAAATTAGAAACAAATAAAGTTTAAAATGATACATAAATCATCAGTGCCATAATGTGCAATCTGACTGGGATTTGGGGGAAAATGACAAATCCTTGTTGCATGCCAAGCACTTGATTAAGCAGATAATGGTCATAAATTTAGTTCCAGTCAAGGTCTCATTAAAACAGGCATAATTTAATTAAGAGTTAGCCATCGCCCTCTAAATATATTAATTACCTTGAGCATGCTGAGATAAGTGTGGTGATTACTGCGTATTTGATTAAAGGTAAGTCTCGAAAGAGAAGAGCAAACTAAGGTGGGAAGCCTGCTGCACTGACAGGATGAAGGATGCTCTGGCCTGAGATGAATTTGGTCACCTTGCTTTGGGTTGAGCTCCAAGAGGTGAGCCAGAGGACAACCAAGCTGGTGAGAAGGCACGGGTGCTCCAGGTGTGTTTGGAAGAATTTTAACGCAAAATTTTTTGTGTGAATTGTATTTTGTTTCCTTTATAAAATGCATTTGGGGAAAAAGTAATCAAAATTTGTCTTTTTGTATTATTTTTCCTCTTACTGACCCAAAATAAGTCATGGTCAGTTATACGCTTGGTGGCTTCCATGAAATAAAGGCTTTTAAAAGAAAACAAAAATATTTCCAGGTCACTAAAAAATATCTTCTTTTATCCGTTTGAACTTTTCACGACCGTTAGTGTGTTGTGGCATCTATTTGCACATGGACACAAACACACACACGCTGGAGTGTGCTGAGGAGGTGCAGCGGTGACGGCTCATTGCCCCACAGACTGATATGTCAATGAAACATACAACATGTTGCCGCTGCATTGGAGAGATTTCCAGGCTCACTCCTCTCCTGGCTGACAGCAGGACAAAGCCCCTAAGCTACTATTATCTGCAAGCAAGCTTTCAGTGCTGCTTTTATCCGTTCTTTCACACATAAAAACACAGATATGGAGCTCTGCATAAAGCCACTGGTGCATCCGAAGTGGAAAAACCACCAGAGGTGATGCTCAATTGGTCGGTTTTCTCTTAAAAATAATAAATTGTAGGGAATTCTAGAATTGTAATGATGCAAGTGTAACCCTTGACAACTTTAGTGGCAATTATGTATGAAGATCAACAGGTGAAGAAATAAGCTTTTTGTTTTCTTTTTGCAAAATGAGGTAAACTCCTTACAAATCTGGTTTGTGTGCAAAGACCCTAACTCGGAGAACACAAAGCCTTCTACACCACCTTCTCGACAGCCCCCTCCCTCTTCCCTCCACTCTTTCTACAAACCTCCTCCCACTGTGGCCAGAAAATTGAAGACACTCACCAAGTTCTCCTACGTTGCAAACCTGCTCGTGTCTCTCTGTCCTCGAGTTGAGCTTCAACAGCTGACAGACCCAGAGGCAGGACCGTGGCCGAAAAACCAGCCATTCACACAGAACGTTACCTCCACCATCGCTGCTCCCAGTGTGGCGGAGGACCTTGAAGCGTGAGAGAGCCGGGCAGTTACTGGTGTGGCAATGCAAACTGCAGCCCAGCTCTCCCTGCTCTGGGACCCATCTCATTCAGCTGAGAATGCTTCATACAAAAGTTGACAATGCACCAGTGAAAGCCATTGTTGATATTCAACATTTTTTAAATAGCTGAACAGAATAGACAACAAGGCAGGCTGCAAAACTTGGCAAGGAAATACTGACCTGGAGCTTCACATTTGAAAGGGTTTTGCAGGATGAGAGCAAAGAAGGCTGTTGTGTTTAAAAGAGGGAGAGTTGGTGTGAAAGAGTCCAAAAAAACAAACATCCCTGGAGAGACTTTCTGTGCAGCTGGAAGAGGACAATCACTCTGAATAGTCACAGGCATATACGTGTTACCAAGAACAATGAAATTAGCGTAACCGGATCTGATTTGAAGCAGGATATTGTATTTCTCACACTTGAGCCAAAAGAGAAGTTAAGTCAAGCTGATAAACTGATTAAAAACATGCCAGTGTCAATCTAAAACGATTAATATTCATGTCCTCACATCACAACTGAAGGCCCAACTTCAGCTGTGATGTGAGTCTTCATCCATCTGTTTCTGTTGCACAGGATGACACGTCATTGAAAACAGTGTTCTGTTTCCGTCATTGTGCCGCTGACAAGTTTGCAGATGGGTATGGATGTTTGAGGGGCCTTCAGACCATCCATGTGTCACAGCATCACAGCACTGCTCATGCTTCAGAAGATATCAATGCTTCCAATATAGATGTGTGTGTGCATATTTGCTGGTAGCCTTGGGCAGATCCCAGTGTTGTGTTTCATGCATCCTTGTGGTGGAAGTAAGAGGAAGGGAGGAGTAAAGCCGGATTCGTGTGAATTTCAGCCGACTCACTTGATCACTGCAGCTCCATAAAGTCAAACTTAAAAATAAACAAAAAGAATTTGGATTCTTTCCCTAGTTTAAATTAAGACTGATCTGAAATCTGAATGCAGATCGGGATCCAGATTTTGGATTTATTCATTTAGTCTTACGGGCAAAAAATATGTGAAAGAAGAGGAGGAAATTACCATTTATTTTATTATAACTCTCTTTTTACATGGATGTAAAGGTTTCAGTGCAATAATACAGATTAGTTCTATTTAAACTGCACTTTAATACAATTTGTCTTTTCACGATATAAGATTTAGAGAAAATTAGCAAAAGAAAGTGGGAAAAATTCTATTTTTATCAATTCCAAAAAATGTCCACTGCATCGACATGTGATAAAATATGTGTATTGACTTAATCAATGAATATGTTTATATACAATCCAACCAGATCAATCTGTCTGAGGAAAGTTGTCAATCAAATCAACTCAGAACATTATAAAATTCTTTCAAAATGAAATAAATCAATTATAACTGAAATTGGAAAATACCATTTGAATTGAGGCGTGGTAGATTTATATTACTATAACACAACTATCACAGCGGACAACACACATGTGATGGCAGAAAAAAATGATCAGTCCATCATTCCAGTCCAATGTGTGGAAACACTTTGAATTTAAAGACATGTGACCATACAGTGTGCTAGAATGATCTGTTTGTATTATTTTGATGTGTAAAAAGAACAGTGGGCTGAACTTTAGGACACTAACATATAAATGAATTTGCCATTCATTCTTGTTTATTTGTTTTTTCACATGTATACTTTACACTTAATTATCTTGTAAGAAATAAGGGGAATATGGAAAACTTCACCTGCACTGTTCAGTACTCAGGTGTTTATCTCTGAGTCACACTGGTTGGATTTTGGCTAAATTGGTCATCAGATCGTTCAAAATGAACCAAAATCAAAAGTGAATTGTATTGTCAACCACAAATTATGATATGAGTAGAATTTATGTGACGAATCACTATACTCCAAGTATTTTGCAATAATATAATACTTCTACTCTCAGTTTCTATTAAAGGAACCATGGATTTTAAAGTGCTTCAATGTTGAAAAATAGTTGCTCAAAAGTATAGCTACACTGTAAAGACTGTGATGAAAACATTATCTTTCATTGTCTATTAGTCATTTATTAAACGCTGATTCAAACTCAAAGAAAGTCAAAAAGTTTCTGTTTTCAAAGAGTTTCCAGTTAGTGACCGCTTGTATCTATCCAGCAATTTTAACTTGCCTTTTTATTTTTCCAAAGTGTTTTAAAGAAAAAGAAGATCTTTAAAACAAAAACAATCACAAGTCTGACTTAATTCCCGGAAAGGACAGAAAACGACATCACTGGGCACAAGGGTGAACCAAGAAATTATTTCTGCAACCTAATCTCCTTCCTGGCGTCATCCAGGCCTGAAACCGGAGCGGCCCTTTCCCTCTCTCAAGTGCTGATCTGTATTTTTCATGGATAACTGTGTAAAAAGAGAAACAGGGCCGCTCTACTTAACTAAACTCATCTTTATACAGCACTTTCAATCAACAGCAGACGACACAAGGTGCTGAACACGAAAAGTAAAGAAAACAAACACCAAAACATGTTTTAGTCCTTTGACTCAGACAGAATTAGTATCAGAGTTTTTTTTGCACTAATCTGGCCACACCTCGGCTCTGAGGCAGAAGCCGGTGCTGGCGTAATATCACAGGTGTGTCAGACACAGACAGGCAGAGATTCTGGGGACCTGTGGCGTCTGTACTGGAAACCCACATGAGCACCACCCATCACACACTATTAGCTGCCATCAAAGCTCTAATTTTGCCCTAGCATTACACCCCACTCCCTGAAACCCCCTCCCTCCCCTGCTGGTATGGATGGTGCAGCCTGGTGGGAAAACGACATTCAATCCGCTGTCCGCCCCATTCAGGCCAAATTGGCAAATGACAGCTCTCCACCTCTCAGATTGCTGAAAGTGAAAGGTACCGAGCCTGATTCTCCAAGAGCTGCTGGGGAGGGCAGAGAGGGGAGGAAGGGTGAGAAACAGAGGAAAAGAGAGAAAAAGCAGGGCGAGGAGCAGACCAAGGTGGGTTAACAGCCTCCCTTGTCCTCCTCAGTGGTGATGGTGCTGGACAGAGAACACAGAGAAAAGACAGAGATGAATGGCTACTCAACAGATCAAAGGAACTTCACCACGACCAATGGGGAAAGTTGACCCGAGTCCACTGAATCGGCCACTTTACCACCCCGAGCCGCTCTGAGCGGCGGAAAACAGCATTTGGCCCTATGCAGGTCAACCGCAGCGAGAGGACAGAGTTTAACCTGGAGGATGAGGAGGGGTCCATGCTGACACAGAACCACACGTTTGATGTGTGGCCTCAGCCAGAAAACAACACAGAGCCACATGGAAGCAGAGCCCATGTCCAGAAAAATAACATCTTGTAGCAGCATTTTACTGTGACTCAAAAACACATATGACATATTATGTTAAGATGCTAACTGGCTGGCCAACTGAATGGCGCTCTTACTGCTAATTAAGTGCTAATGGCGGTTCCCCCTGCAGAGAATACTAATTAATGTCCCATTCTTCTGCAGCCTGAGCGCACACTCCAGCGCGGCCTAATGAGGGGAGGCAGGTACGCGTTCTCCCAGGCTGGGTTAATAAGCACAACACAGTGGGTCTGAGTAGAGAGGGCCATACCGGGGGGCCACTTCCTGTTCCCTAATCTTAACCGACCCCCCTCAGAACGCTCACAATGAGTCGTGGAGGTAATGAAAGCACAGGTCCTAGAAAAAAAGCCAGCATGTGTGTGTGTGTCTGTGTGTGGGTGGTTGGGTAGCTCCTTAAAAGTTGTACTCTAAAACTTCATTCTTCAGGGGTGAGTTTGGTAAAACTGAGCGGCTGTTTTCCTACTGGCTGAGTTTTCTCCGCTGCCAGAAAGTGCTGATGTCAATAAGAAAGCAACTTCTGTTTTATTAAGTTTGCAACCGACTGGGGAAGGATGTGCCGCTGCAAAATTACATTACCTGGATGCAGGGAATCAGATTCAAAGTGTCAAAGAATGAGCGGGTGTGCGAGTATGTGAGTGCGTGCGTGAGTGCAAACACCGACTGAGGGTGGTATTGGAATTACCTGAGTGAGATAATGGGGGTGCATTAGATTAACTTTCATTCCCTAAATGCAACACATTTAGGCAATCTTGTCCCCCAAAAACATGTCAGTGTCTGAATGGCCTCCCTCTCGCTATCAGGGGCCTCTGGTCCCCCACGCTGATGCAGCTGGCAAGGCGCTACCGTTGACTGTCAAAACGCAGCGCCAGATCTAGTTATAAAATAATTGAATTTTCATATCAGAGGGGACCAGAGTCCCAGCAGACAATAGGACTGCTGAGTCCTCTCTGATATTGGCTCAGGCCCTTTGCCATGCGCATGAAATCAGTATGTTAATGTTCCGGGGTTTTCTTTTTTTAAGGGCACTTGTGCTCTCGCAATGTACTACCGATGCGGTTTCAAAAAAAAAAAAAAAAATTGCAACTATTGATAAGTAGGCAGCCAGCAAACCCCTCAACCCCTCCTCTCTCCCAACAGGCCCACCCCAGCCCGCCAAGGCTGTAGACATTCTCGCAGCCCTATCCTCCCCCATTATTAAAATTGTAATTTATTTTTCTAAATCAGAATGACAGCTTGCTTTCTTTTCTCCGCAGCAGGCAGTGAATCACCGAGCTTTAATTAGTTTCGTAACTTCTCTGACCCTGCGAGCGCGCCTCTCTGCCGGAGAAAATGGAAGCGGCAACAAAAGCTCCTCTCAGCCCCGGTCGCCTCCGCTTCACTCAAATTTATCAAACTACAGATTTTGTGTGATCTTTCTTAACATTTCACCTCCAATCTTTCTTGCACTTCCTCAAAACACTTCCATTTAAAAACAGCACTGCACTTCCAAGTCTCCTGACCCACCTCTTCAAGAAACTCACGGGATAACCAAACAAGCTAGTTCCAACTCTTTCTCCCCGTGTTTCAGCTGCTTTTCTGTGTGGCTGCTTGAGTTGATTCAACAAAGTCGCAGCAGGTCAAAGCAGCCAGAGGTCAAACTATTATCAGTAGTCTGCCCATATCCAGGCCGCGGCCTTAGCTGCACAGCGACAGGCCGCACAGGGTTCAGAACACTCAATCGGATCACTTCATTGATCTTTGACCTGCTGATATCAGGGTCGAGCTGCAGTCTTAGGGCCGTCAGAGTCAATCATGCAGCAATCAAAGTTGTTATCCATGGCAATACAGGAGCGGCGGATTGACATGAAAGCACGAAAACTCTATACAGATTGTGGCTACAAGGCCAATGAAGAGGACGAGTAAAGTTGGACGAAGACTGAAGATGTTTCTGCTTTGTTCCCTCTGAGTTCAGAAAAGCCGCTTCCAGGCAGAAGGATCCCTGTTTGCTTTGCATGTGCCTGACTTATTAAAGTACCGTAGCTAATATGTTGTAATCCCCGTTATCGCACTCACCTTCTCACTGGCACACCTCTGTTTTGGGCTGTGCCACGGTGTGAACCAGGCCTGCGCCGCCACGGCTGGTCTTTTGCCGACTGATAATTGAATGAGCGATTATCCGTCCCATTAATAGACAATGATACAGAAGGTACTGCCATATGTACAGAATATTAATGAGTGGCTGCAGGGGCCTAGATAAGGGCAGAGCCATGCAGTTGCTGTAATAGGGGTTAAAACAATTTGCCCCCGACCACCCTATCCTTCCTCGCACGCATTTAAACACTGCTCCTGTGCTTCCCTCCTTTCTAATCCACATTCTCTCACTAACTAAGCAGGCTGCCACAGAAAAACCAGAACCCCTCCCTGGTCTGGACTTTACTCAGTGCTTACCTCACTGACACCAAGGACAACCGCTTCCTGTGTTAGCAGCCGAGCTGGGTCAGCAGGCTGTAAAGTCTCACACAAACTGAGAGCAGTTGTTTGAAATATGATGTAAACTCTGCTTTTATTTGAGGCGCATGTCTGATGATTTAAATCAAAACGTTTGAGTCCGACATAGTCTTCAAGTTACATAGGAGCTCACTCAACATAATATTTTCATTAATAAGGTTAAACTGCAGAAGAAATTAAAGTGGCTTCAAAAGTATAAACAAACCCACTTTAATATGTGAACAATTGAACAATATATAGCTTCAAAAAACGTGACACGAGATTGGTCTACACTGGAGACACTGGAAAAAGTCAGAAAACATATGGAAAAAAATCTGACTATTCAAATTTTGGTTTGATTTCGACTAAAATACTTTAAATGAAACAAAATCCAATATATGATTTTGGCAAAAAACAAATAAAACTATTAAAAAAAACAACACCAATAATTCAGTAAATGAAAATAAGTATTTCAAACGATATCTGTATATGCAATCAATGAATTATATAAAATTAATCTGGAAAGAACATGTGAGGCAGAAATTTAAAAAATGTCAAAATAAAAGTGGAAGAGTCAAGAAAAAAACATGAAATGTGCTGAGTGGTATACAATAATGAATGTGCTTTCTTGATGAGGTTACATGTAAGGATATAATTTTAAAAAAATCTGTTACACGAAAAAGACAAACAAAAAAACAGCTCAGGACTAAAATGAAATTTAACACGTTTGATTCTGAAAACGACACAATTTTCCAGAAGCATTAAATAATTCTATAAGTTTAAAAAAGTGTAAGGAGGAAGAATGCAGAAAAATGAGCAAAAATAACAGAAATGACTTCGTAAAGAGAAAGTTAAATAAAATAACTAAACCAGAATTTTCAAAAGAAAAATAAACCAACACAAACAAGGAACTCATAAAAAAGTCCATCAGGAGATTTTTAAACAAGAGACAACAGCAGAAACGGCAGTAGTGTAACCCCTACATAATATTGTCATTTTAAAACTTCTCTTAAATGCAAAGTCTGTAACCTGTCGTGTTTGTTTTCTCTGCGTTTCCTCTAAAAAAGTTTAGCATTTTTTTGATGGAAATGCTCTTTCATTAACCTTAGCCCGCTATCCTATGCATTTAGAACTCATTTAGTCTTAGCTTTTGTTGAGCCAAGATGTGCAAAAATTCACATGTAAGAGTTAAAGTGAGACCAGGTTTGCCTTATTTTAGGATCTAATAAAAACCTAAACATGTATCATTGTGTTTTTACTTTTAACTCTCCTTTTTCTAAAAAAAAAGAATTTTACTGACACTCCCCTATGGGTGCCACAATTCTAAGTTTTAAACCAAACCATATGTTGAACCGAATTGTGGGCAAAGTGAATTGTTGCATCTCTCCTTCATATGTTTGCATATGTGTACAAATAAGGTGTCAAACATTTGTTGTAATATGTTGAGGGAAGGATTTATTATGTATTGTTTTATTATATTACACACTCTGCAAAAACAGGCCTCCTTAGAAATAAGTAAAATAATTCTTGGAATTTAAAAATGTGTCTTTAAGTAAGCAAATAAATCTGCCTATGGGGTAAGAAAAATGATCCTAGCAAAAATACTTATTGTATAATTCTAGTCACTAAGACACGTTGTCTTAAACTAAGATTATTTTGGTATTGAAAACCTTTCTTGATATTTGTCTTTCAAGACAGAAAATAACAATACTTGAAATTTTTTAATTGTTACTTGCTTATAAGCACATTACATTTTTTGCTGTATTTTTGTAATACCCAAACATATCACAACAAACCTTTGACCCAAAAATTGAGATTTGAGCTGAATTGTGTGCAAAGTAAATCATTTTCATGTTTTTGTTAGATTGAAGAATATTCCAACTTGTTTTGCCGTTTTCAAGCTGTATCTCAATGTTTTAGGCTAAGACATCTTTCATCTGTTTTCTAGCTTTATCTGTTCTCAACTTTTTGCTGTCAACTTCCTGCTTTTCACCTTTGTTTAGTCGGACCAGAGCTGCAACAGTAATTGAATCCCTCAAAGACCTAACCAGCCTCACCTCCAACAATTTTCACTGAAAGAGAGTCAGGCAGACAAAATCGTCAGGGTTCTGTACTATGGGTCGCCATGCCAATCAATATCTAACATCTATCAGCATTGGGAAGCAATATTTCCCCTTTTACCTTGCAATAATTGCGCTTAGCACTGTGAAGTACCTTATCATAGGTCTGGCAGCAAAAGAAAAGCCGGTTACCATGGCAACCATGAAAGCCATTGGTTTCCTTTTCAGGCGAATAATGAACTTCTCTCCTCTGTGTGTCACTCTTTCACCCCACTCTCAGCCTCTTCCATTAAAGTGAACGCCACGTGCCCTTGAAATCTCTCGTCTCTGTCTTATATTTTGACAAACAACAGACAAGCCGAAGAAAATGAACGATTGAGGCATCTCCTTAGGGTACGGCAGAGTTAGAAAAAATTTAGAACAAATTTTTTTTTTTTTATTAAAGTTTATTTAAAACATGGTGTGTGGTATACAGTGTGTGGTAAATTAGCCCTGAAATCATTTGCATAACATTTTTTTTCAATTACAATTGTGTAAAAAAAAAAACTGAAACCAATTCTTATACACTGTTTTTCTTTTTCTTTCCTTTTGCTAAAGTCTTTTTAAATCCAAAACTATAACAGAAACTGTTTTGGTGAACTGCAGCTGAATAGATTTTTCAGAGTTTAATGAAGTTTTTTTTTTCTTTTCTATAGGAACATGAAGAGAGAGGGCAGGAGCTTGAATTGCGCCCACTGTCCACTGTGTCCTTGAGCAGAACATCCTCCCTCCTGGAGCACGTCAAGTGTTTTTTTTTCATTCAGTAATGTCTGCACGGTCAATGGGGGGCAGAAACATGGCAATTCAAGACATGCTTAGGTTTAAGCAAACACCCATGAAAAAGGCAGTAATTTTAACATTTTATTAGAGGTTAAAAAACAAATTTCTAAGCTCATAAAGAGTTTTTGCTGAGTTATTTATCAAGATGTGACAATCATGAAGAAATATCGGCTTAATAGTATGTCATATGTATGCTCTAAGCATCTGCTTATTATTATTTGGGGGGGGGGGGTCAGTTTGCACTTCTTGTGAGCTTTGATATCTTTTTTATTATTATTTCTTTATTCCTTATATCATCTAAAGATAAACATTGAAGCAATAAAATAAATTCTGCTTCTGTGTTGCTTTTTCTCTCATAAAATAAAAACTAAAATCCACGTCTTTTTCTATGGTCTTGCTAGTGGTAATAATTTTGTTGTGCAAATCAAAAGCAAAAATGTTAGATAAAGTCCATCAGTTTTATTATAATAAAAGAAAGAAAATTAATCTTTAAATTGTAAATGTTATTTTATCCTAAATTCATTTTTACAGTATGTGTCCCCATCACAGTCCAAGAGAAGAATTTGTGGCATTAAGGCCATATTTAGATCTTCATTCTGAACAGATAACAAATAATAGCGGGGATCTGAATGGGTGTGAAACAGTGCTAGACCAGAACGGGACTGAAATGCAGCCCACTATATGATTAGTTTGTACTTTACAGAGGACATAAGGAAAGCTGTGAACATGACAAATGTGTTTCAAAATGACATGATCTTTTTGCTAATAAATCTATTTCTGTGTATTTTTATCACATATTATTTTTCTAGTAAACTATTAGTTACTAATTTATCAAAGGTTCTTCTCATCTGTGCAGGTCAGAGGTCAGGACCACAACATCTTCAGGAGAAAAAAATGCAACCAGGAGTTTACAGCACAAAACACAAATAGTCTTATCGTTTTGGTTTATTTATTAACAAAGTATAATATTTAAAAAATAACACAAAAGAAAAAGCTGTACTGTTCCACTGCGGATATGAGTCTTTAAAACCATGAGTAACCACGTGGGGGAGCTATTGAGCTAACCTTACAGAATCCCTGAGTGTAAACCTGCCTTTAACAGAACGGCAGAAAGATGTCCCTCACTTGTTTTTGGATCAACAGTCTAAAATATCTGTCAAAATTTAAACAAGAAATTTGGAAAACACATCAAAAGATGTCAAAAACTGCAACGCAAGCTCCCAGATGTCAGTGAAGGAAATACTTAACCAGAGACGGTAATGTTTTGGCTGCAGCACAGACATGTTTTGGGTTGGAGTGAACTTATGTGGGGAGTTTTTTAGACTAAAGGGGTATTCTAAAACGAGGTCTTCTCTTCAAAAAAATTGTTTTTATTCAAAAGATATTCTTTGCTCCAAATGTCTAAACCTTTGTTTCAAGCTGCATGCATGAACTCTATAAAGAGTGCTATCATAGGTTTAGACTATCTTTTTGAAGTTCCAAACATGACCGGTGTTTTGTCTCTTTCAGTAGCTGAATGACTTTTTTTGTTTGACTAAAACAACAGTTTTTTTATGGGTTGCTCTGCAGCAAAAAACATTCAAACTTCATCAGACCTGTTGTGATCAAATTGAAACTGGAATGGTTTGTAATTGGAGTTCATCAGCATAGAGACACACTTTAAGTTGGAAATAAAATTCAATGAAACCTGACTAAACCTTTCTGAGGCCAACGCCTGTTCCTATGGAGGTAAACATGGATCGCTCCCACAGGAGATGAGGGGAAAAGGACAACCCACTCTCCTGCTGCCGCTTTGAAAGCGGAGAAGCTACACAGTCGTCCTGCAGCTTTACTTCATGGTTGGAAAGAAATGGCTGTGAAGGATGAGGAACAAAAACAGCTGGGCTGGGATTTGGAGCTGCAGTTTCTGGGTAACACGAAAACACTGCTGATAAAACAGGAAGGATTGCCTCACTGCTGTCTGCTCTCTGAGAAAGCACTTGGGCCACGCTCTGCCACATGTCCACAGCTGGAGATCTGTGACAGTAGTCACACGCAGTATCTGTTTTTTTAATTAAAATCTGTTTCCACCACCGGTAACAATATGGTCTCTTCTCTAAAAGACTTAAACTTCACTTTCTTTTTAATAGACATGTTTCTTACTGCGACAGACTGGCGACCTGTCCAGGGTCTCCCCTGCCTTCACACATCAGTGGCCGGGATAGGCTCCGGCAGCCCCGTGACCCCGAAAGGGACAAACAGAAGAAAATGAATGAATGAATGAATGAATGTTTTCTTACATGTGACTGGTGTCTGCGTTGGGACACCAGTCACGTAAAAAAGGAACAAAGTCTTTTGTAAAAGAAAACCTCTAAAACCTCATGTCTCACATGACCTAAAAACAGAAACCTCAAGCCTGTTGAGAAACAGCACACAGAACCCTGCTGTCCAGATACAGCTCTATTTCTCTACCTCAGAGCTGGTTTTAAGGTCTGAGTTCTTATAAATCAAACTCATATTGCTGTTGTTGCTGGGCTGTGGCTGCGGCTCGGGATTTTGACTATTCGTCACCTGTCGCCTTTGCGTCAGGGCAAACTTGAATTTGGAGCGGTAGTGATCCCCGGCTAAGAAATACAGGATGGGATCGATGCAGCTGTTCATGCTCGCCAGCGGTCGAGTGATCTTGTAGGCAAAGTTGACTATGTTAAGGAATTCGCAGTTGAGGTCCAGCACGCGGGCGGTGTAGTAGATAGTCCGCGTGATGTGGAAGGGGACGAAGCTCACGGCAAACACCACCAGGACCACAATGATGAGCTTGATAGACTTCTGCCGTGAGCTATTGCCCTGCTGACTGGCAGATAACCCTCGTCTGGGGCGGCACAGAGTCCGCGCCATCAGGCAGTAGCACACCATGATGACCAGGAACGGGACGCCAAACAGCAGGACCATGACGACAGAGCTGTAGTCCACGTACTCCTCAAAGGCCCCCTGACTTGTTGTGTCATGGCACAAAGTGTCATTGTCCCTCTTGGAGATGGTGACAAAGATGATGTTGGGGATGAGGCTCACGGTCACCACCGCCCACACTGACGCGCACACTATGTGGGCATGGCGAGACTTCACCAAAGTCAGGGCCTTGATGGGGTGGCAGATGCCGAGGTAACGATGCACGCTGATGCAGGTGAGCAAGAGGATGCTGCAGTACAGGTTGGCATAAAAAAGGAAGCGGACAATCTTGCAGACAGCCACGCCAAACGGCCAGTGGTTGCGGTGGGCGTAGTAGTAGATCAGAGTAGGCAGGGAAAGGACGTACAAAAAGTCTGACAGGGACAGGTGGAACATGAAGACCATGCTCGGGTTCCACGGACGCATCTTGAGGAACATCCACAAAGCGGTCGCATTGAGAAGAAAGCCCACCACGAACACCAGGCTGTAGGACACAGGAAGCAAGATGTACTTGAACTCCTCATCAAAGCGGCAGCTGTAGTTTAAGGTTTCCAATTGCTTTCCTGACGAGTTGAGAGCGCTGACATTGGTGTTGATTGCATCCATGCCACTGGGGTTATTGCAGCCGGAAAAGCATGAAACCTACAAGGGCAAATAAGATATGAAAGCCTGTGCCAAACTAATCTGTTTACGCCGGTAAAAAATACATCAAACAAGGTTATTCAATTATTTGATTTATCTGTCATTTGGGGTAAAACATCAATCGTGAAAATTTAGTGCATGCTCTTTTATTGGACGTTTTTACTTTTCTGATGGAGGATTAACATTCAAAACACCACTGTAGTTTTTTGAGTTTGATAATATCCTGCTCACACATGCCCGATAGGCAGCATCTGTTGAACTAAAAACAATATAAGTCTTTCTAAATTAGTGGGGCCTTCGAAATGTTATTACTTACTCATGTCAGGAGCACTGATGCAACCTGAAACCTGGCAATTAGTTTAATTAATAATAAACAGATTTCTTCTAAAGCTCATCAGAATTGGTATTTCCAAACAAAGTGTAAGTCTTGAATACTTTAAAACCATCTGCTTTTGTCACGTGTTTCTTTGTGTTCACAAAAATGTTACATTATATAGCCTAACGAATAATTTACAAATGAAATGTTTTTTAACTCAATAATATCACTAAATGTATATTTTATTTGGCAACAGAAATGCAAAAGTGGACTAGTATGAGGGTGGAATAGTTTTTATAATTAAATTTCACAGTTTTTCTTCATATTTATACATTGCGTTGTTTCCTTTTCTGAGTATGTAACTAAATTACACTTTCTGGATTTTTGTTGTGCGTGTAACATGTCACAATGACAATAAAAGAGTATTTTTTCTCTTTTTCATTTTGCTGATTCTATGTATGACACAATTAAATATCTATAGTATCTTCATTAACACCACAGCTGAAATTTTAGAAGGAAAATCGATCTTATTTTTGGCCCCCTATAACAAAGAAAAGTGTCTAACTTCTCTAAAGTGGCAAATATTTTTGACTTGCTTCACTTCAGTTTGAAAACATTGTCCTTGTTTTCTCCAATAGTTTTCACCCAAACTTCAGATATGCAATTATTAAACACATTTGCCTTAGCATTTTGTTTCATCCCACAACTAATGTAAGCATTTGCTGCTTCATTTGCGTCCCTAAAATGTAGATACATCTTGGATGATAAACAGTTATTACTTGTTTGCAAGTAACTGTATTTCATTTTTAGTCTCAGCAAATATTTGATTCCTAAGTTTTAAAGTATTTTTGTCATGAGAACAGAACAGCAGTTCCCTGCAGTACTCACCTTCCAGAGTGCTGATTACTTCTTCCACAAGTGGTTTCACTATTTTAACACGACGCGTAAAACTTCCTTCTTTAACTCGAACGTTCTTTTTGCTGCTCTTTGAGCTCAAACGTCTGGCTTTAAAGTCAACCTTGTCAGAGTTTGGTTGAAGGAGGTGGAGTTGACTCAAACAGGAGCGCCTCTCTGCGCCTTCAGAAGCGAACCCGCGGTGCGCAGCAGAGCAGGGAAAGAGGGAGGCTGAGAAAGGGGAGACATTCCGCCGCCTTAATTACTCCCACAAACTCACCTCCCCGTCACGGCCAGCTTTACTGGATCACATGCACAACACAGAGGTCAGGGACGTCAAAAAGAAAAAAGTTGTGCTCCAAAAGACCCGCCTTGATCCCTCCAATTGGACTCAATACAAGTCCAAAAGTGACTCGCAGTGCGCGTCAAAAGTAACGCCCCTTTTTGTGAGGCCTCTGTCTTTACGCAGCACTAGCCATAAAACAGATTAACAGCATGGCAGCTCACGCACACGGCTGCGCGTCTGCTGTTGTTTGCACTCATAAAACACTTTAACACAATTCTCGGTTTATTTATGTTGGGATATGGTTTTTGGCTACTTATTGGAGCAAAAGGCTTTGTTGTTGTTGTTACAGTACCGGTAGATTTTTTTTAACCCAATTTGTAGTTTTTTCACGATTTTTTTTCCTTTTCTGAGTTAAAATAATCCAGCAAAAAGTTAGTTCCATAACCTTGAGGTGGCTCAAATATAAGTCAACTTGAGTTATTTTTTACTATGAATTTTTTTAGTGTGTGCTGTTAACTTGCTGTTTTGCTGACGAGTGAGTGGTGATTTGAGTCGACTTTAACAGACATCAATATTCCTGAGGGAAATAGAGATGGTGAACAAGTGATAGAGAATTGGTGTTAAGGACAGAGGGACTGACGGTGGTGGAAATGGCTGTGGGGGGGACACATTTTTTCACAAAAGAGAGGAAAGCTGGCTGTGGAGTTTCTAAATGGTTTGCTTAACAAGATCTTGGAGATTTAGAATATCTCCAATGAGGAGATGGAAGAGAACAAGAGAGATGTTGTGGAAACTACAGAGGAGAAAAACTGAAGAGTCACACAGCAAAGTTAATAGAAAGATGGGAAGAAGCTGTAGGCTGAGATCAGAAGTGAGCATTTGTGAACATGTTTATGCCAAAGAAGGATAACTACAGATAAATATTTGCTCTGAAGATATTTCTGGTCAAGAACAAAGAATGTCTGAAGACGCTGCTTTGTGTCTTCATGGTTTTAGATAGTCTTTGACAGGATACAAGAAGAACTCTGGTTGGCTTGAGTAAGTCAGGAATGGCAGAGAAGTATGTTGGAGCTGTTTGTGACATGTATGAGAGCTGGAAGACAAAGGTGAGATGTGCTGTAGGTGTAACAGAGGAGTTCAATGTGGAGGTGGGACTGCACCAAGGATCAGTTTTGAATTTCTTCTTGATTCTATGGTGATGGATAGACTGACAGATGAGGTTATAGAAATCTCTATAGACCGTGATGTTTGCAGATGATGTTGTGATCTGTAGAGAGAGCAGGGAGCAGCAGAAGAGGTTTCCTCTGGAAAGGAGAGGATTGACGATCAAAGAGGACATGACGGTGGTTTTGTGGATGAAAGGATGCAGAAGATAGGTTTAGATGGAGTCAGGTAATCAGCTGTAGTAACCCTACAGGGAGCAGCCAGGCAAAGAGAAAACATCAGATTAAAGATTTCTGCTCATCTGACTGTTTGTATGAAACAATCCAGGTCTGCATTGTTTCTATTTGCATTTCTGATTTTTACTTTATTTACATCATAATCATTTCACTGGTGTTCTGTGTGGCAGCAATTTTATTGTAAATGAAAACGCGTTTCTTTTCTGCAAATGATAATATAAAATTGGTGTCTTGAATCTTTTTAATTGCTGTAAAATTATAAAAATAAAGAATCAAAGCAGGAGTCCAGAGAGGTTAGGTTTTTCTCAAAGCCATTTGTATCCTCATCAGCACAGAACATAAAAGTGTCCTTGTGAAAGCTCGGAACGCAAAGGCACATGAACTCCTTGCATGGAAGTTCCATTTCCTGCTAGTTAGTGGAACAACGTTTGCAAATGGGTGAAGGAAAAAAAGCAAATTATCAAGTCACCAAGGTTAAAAGGAGACACAAGTGCACATCCTTCAAAGCCTTTCAGATGCAGACCGGTCTTTGTCCGTGGGCCACTCACAATCCTGATGCCCAAACTAAATAAATCTATTCACATAGAAACATACATAATCACATTGCAGATGCATGCACATTAATGTAGCTGCTGCTTCTGTGATTAAGGTCAAAGGGTCATTTATCTTAAAGAATAGTTTTCACTTGTTTCTCATTCATAAAATTTACTTTGAGTTCCTTTTTAGACTTTATTAAGAGTTTTGATATTATCACTCGGTTTAGCAGCAGTCTAAAAATCCTATTAGGCACCAAAGGACTTGTACTTTCACTGGCTCATTACACTAAAATAAGGATTGAGATAAGAGTTTTCTACTAAAATTACCAATAAATGTAAGCACCTAGTTAATAAAGTCGGAAAACCTGATTTTCATGCATTTTTAATGGGAAAATGTCACAAAATATTAGAAAAGAAATAACAAATAAGAAGCAATTAATTTCTTGTATTGAAACTTGTTTTGCAATGGATTATTTTCATAGATAATATAAAAAGAATTTGAAATGTGCATTTACATTTTTCTATGAGATAAAAAAAAATGAGGATTTGAAAATGTAAGGAAAATGTCATCTGGGATGCAACGTTAGCTTCCAAAATGCTGAATGAATCAACAACATTTCCAAAAGTGTTTCCCAGGACATGCCACATTCCAAACCATGGTTCTTATCATCTTCAACACATGAGATACTATGTTGAGTTCAAGATAAAAAGGCCCCAACTACAGACCATTACCTCACATACTCTCACCACTGACTATATTATTTCATATATCTGCTGAATTTTTGCTAATCGACCAGTAAAATCCAGAATTTTCCAGAAAATTCTTCTTATTCACATTGTGGACTTATTTTGGTTTCCGCACTTATAAAGTATGTGATTATGTACCGTAATTCATTCCCTTTGCTTCATTTTAGCTCTATGCTTCACAGAGCATTCACACTAATCTTATCAGCAGGTGAGTTGTGGATCATAGTTCAATTATCACTTGCTAGCATCACTGGATCCTAAATATTTTTTACAAACAACAGATATACAGGTTTAGTTCAAGTTAGTCTGTATTGTGGCATCAGCTGCCTGCAGCAGCAACAACCAAGTTCTCCAAGCACATGCCAGGAAAGATCTAAACAAGAGCAATTTATGATCCTCACATGCCTACATCCAGGGTTTCTTCATGTCTCTCCAGTACTTGACCTCATTTGGAGAATTGGAAGCTCTCCTGTGCCCATCCCGACTGGCTCCTTTTCTCTTGTACATAAGAACTTTATCAAAATGTTCTTTACTTCTAAGCATCTGGAAATTGTATTTTTTTCTTCTCCTCTGCCTGATGCTTGGGTCACTTTCTATCCTTGGTTTGCATGTGCTGGACAGTCTTTGTACGTGTAGACTTTGGGGTGAAGCAAACATCAGACTTTGCTTGCTTAGTTCATGTAGTTTGGATCATTTTCACACATCATTGCTAATAGAATAGAAATCACAATTTAGTTTTAAAATTGTTATTTATTAGAGGCTCTTCTTCTCCCCATTGTTTTGGTTCTGTTTAACAAAGTTTCCAGACTCTGTGTGGTTTTTGTTCATGTTTTGTAACCAAACTTGTCAGCAGTTCAAACAGTTTGTTTTAAAATGCATAAAATCCTCTATGTATGCCACTCAAAGTCGACTCTTTAGTTACTTATTAAAAAACTATGATTCAGTTTATTGTCTGACAGCTTTGCCCATCCTCACTTTTATTTCTTTATGGGTAGAGTTTATAATTTCATATACTGTCATGTGAATCTTCTTTATCGCCCAATATAATAGTTATTGTGTCAGAGTGAATTTTTGGAGAATCTATCAAAATACAACAGCAACACAACGTTGTGTTAACAGAAAGAAGTGCCATAAATAAAATAAAAATGTTATTTCAGCCCACTAACTATTTTTGGTTATTGCTTAACTAGTTGTTTTTTTATTTAACCAGCAAAACTATTAAAGATTTACCCAAACTTTGGGACATGTGGTGAATCAAGAGCAGATGAAAAAATGCAGTTTTAGAAGCTTGTAGTTGTAGAGCTCCCTGCTCCACTCCATTCTGATGAATCCACTTGTAGATGAATAGGTCTATGCACATCTTTGTTTTCTTCATCAGAGCTGGCATCCGGCTCAAAACTGTACTGGTTTGCACCAGTAATGTTAGATGAGGGGCTGTAAGCTAGCAGGAGAGTACCGGTATGGCTCACTCTATACCAATGGTCCTGCCCACAACTCAGAGGTGAATTTCTAATGAACTACTGCCATTGTGCAGAAACTATGCCCTAGAAAACGACACAGGTTTTCATTTTAACTATTTGGCTAAAAACAACATAATCATGATTAAAAGACCACTGGTAACACTTTAGATCAAAAGATGATCCGAGTGGGTCTTTAAAAACCTTTCAGAGGGCTATACTTCAAAATGCACGTCTGTTTTAGAAAAGTAAGGCATACTTTAAATATTTCCCTAAGTCGTGTAAAAGCAGATACACTTATAGAAACACACTGAGGATCTTTGCAGAATTACATACGTTTACATGTTATACATCATGCTCTGAAGGTGAACCTCCAGTGGTCGGTTGGACCATAAAAGAGCTTTGGTGGAGTCACGGTTGCTCCTCTTTCTGTTGTTTTGTTTCTGTCATCGAAGCCTGGCAATAAGATCAACTATTAGTATATCTTTTACCTTTTCAACTAAAGGCTTTGAATGATTAATCATTTCCTATGATCTGAAACCAACACTGCACCGTGAAAATACTTCCTACAGCTGTGTCACAGATGCTTCTCTCACAAAACTCTTTAGCTTGAAGTTTAAACTCAACATAACCCCATAAAACCAGTTTTGTGAGCCTTCCTCAAATCACTGCAGCAAAATCTAAATACCAATTTTCCTCAATTACCAGAGTAAAATCCTGTTTTTTTTCCTGTTTGTTTTTTTTGGTTTGTGTCCGACTATAGTTGTTCTGAACCTCAGAAGCTGATGTCATTGCTGTGAGAGAAGCAATGACTTTGTGGTCAATGACACAAACCTGCAGCCGGCAGACAAGTGCCTTGCCTTAATGAGTAACTACTGAATGCTCTGAGCACAAACCGCCTGGAGGTTTGGCAGTCAGCTTCTGATTAAGTTGGAAGTAGTTTTAACATTTCTCAGCAGAAGTCTGTGTTCACAGCTGAGCAAAAACAAAATTGACATGTAAGGACTTGAGTTGCAGTTCTTTAAACTGTGGGAAATAAACAAATCTGCCAATTAGGTTGTGTTTATTAGTTTGTATTAATTTACTTTAATTTAATTTACTTGCTTTTTAATTGAATGGTCATCTGATTCAGTTGTGACTTTGGAAAAGCTTGACTTGACCACGTCAGCTCCTTCCAGTCTCTGAACACCTTTTGGTGCTAAAAGAAACTGTACTTATGCCTTAATTTTCCTTTTATTTTCTCTTAAAAAACACTTTTACAGTTTCATGATGGTCTGTCCATCTTTGTTGCCTTTTTTTTGTTGCCATTTTTGAACCAACACTGCACTTTAAGCTGCACAGTTCTGTCCAACTAAAACTCACAAGAGTTTGGCACCACCGTGTCTGCTTTAATGTAGACAGAAAAAAGTTTTACATCACCAAGAAAAGCTGTAACACCTGTTGGAACCACTTTTAAGACTTAATAAACCTTGATTGCACATAACAGCTTTAAACTGTTTATCTAGTTTATGCTGCCTTGTTATGTAACGGTGAAGTGTACACCATCTTTAGGTGTTAGACTACCTTACCTTTTGGTTTTAAATTAAACGTCTTACAGTTTACAAGTGACTTTTGTACTCTTTTCAGCTTTTCATTGAACTTGGCCACCTTAAACTGGAAGAACAACTTGTATAGGCATCATCAGCAGTGTAAGTTCCTGATATGCCTGACACTTTTGGAAATAGACGATGCATGACGAGACATAAACTACTGGTTTTTATGTGGAAATACTACAACTTACTGGAAGTCAGTTTTGTTTTTTGCCATGCTGTGGCTGGATATGGTGTCATTGGGCCCAAACTACTTTTAAAAGGCCAAAAAAGAACAAACAAATCCAGCAGTTATTAAAATGCATTGATAAAGTCATGCAGAGAGGAGGATTTGATGGTTATCTGTCAATCAAAAGACCAGAAAACTTCAATTTGAGTCTTAATATGTTTAAAACCTAACCACGCTTACATTTGTCACTGATATCAAATCTAACCACAGAGCTTCTAAACACTGGTTTGAGAGTTCAACCTACAACATGATTATTTCCAGCAGAAAATACGTGGTTGTGTAGTAACAGGTCAGCACTTGCAGCAAACAGATCGTGACACATAAAAACATTTGAGTGAACAAAGTTCCCTGTTAAAATGAAACCTCACTGCAATCCAGTCTGTAAAGAACCTGTTTCGACACTCTCCGCCTTGAGCACATATGTGCATTGCTGTATGCTGAAACGAAATTCCTACTGTCAACTGACAAATGTAAGCACATCTGCTGGCTGCTTTCGCAGCTGCTGCTTCTGCACATCATTAGCAACATCAAATGTAGATGTTCTTCTTAACAAGACTCCTGAAATCTGCATGTGTGGATTTTGATTTTGGAAAACTTTCAGGCCAAATTGTGATAAGAAGACTATGACACATATTTGTGTTGTTTTTTGAAGCCAAAAGATTGTTTTCTTTGGGATGCATAAATGAAACAAGGTAGTAAAGGAATGCTTTAACACCTTCATGCTGGATCTACAATAACAGAGCTGCAAAATCACCCAGACTCATAATCTGTTGCAACGATGTTACACCATCATCCAAATTAAATGAATTTTAAAGGTGTTGGGGGAAAAATTTGTGGTCCCTATTTTTGCAGCAACCACCTAGTTTATATTTTTTTTTTAAAATACTAGAAATTGAACAGAGGTCAAGCCAGGGTTGGTGCCCTAAAATATGAATGTCAGACCTGGACTCTGCCATTTGTCTGCAGCGTAACACTTCTGATTGCCTGGAGACTGTCAAGTGTTGCTCTGACTGCCTTAAAAGCATCGCATAAAACACAGACAGCAAACAGATCTACTGCTTAAGTAAATGATTGGAAGTATGACTCAGTAATAATCTGCCATGTTGAAGATCTTTACACAACATTTTTCTTGCTTGCATTTCAGATAAAATGCAAGCAAACCTGCTTGGAAGTTTCATTAAAGGGTTTCTAAAAGATAAAGTTCAGCAGGAGCAATGAAGAAGAAACAAACATCAAAAAGGAAAGTCATTAGACTGAAGTGCTAAGTCATTGTAATTAAAGTCTACTTGGAGACCATACCAATGGTCTCTAAATATTTACAGTATTCATTTTTTATGCATAAGTAAACAGACATAAAGGTTTTCCATTCTTTTCCTAGCCATCATAATATGTGCAATGTGCAGTTTATGTATCTTCATTGTTTTCTCTGGTACATCTGCTGTCACGAGTTATGAAAGTTCTTCCAGTTTTTGTTCTTATCACAAATGCCACAATCTCTTTGTCAGTTCCAATTCCTGGGCAGATTCTCGAGGATCCGGCGTCGGTGCGATGGATTTGTTACTCCAGCAGCACAGAGATCTTCTTCCGTGATGCCGCTGTGGAAGATAAATACAAAGCTCAATGTCATAACGAATGCCAGGACTCATGCATCAACATTCAGACTGACTGTAGCTTCAACGTGAAGAAATTAATGCCAGACAATTTTTTTTATGAATGCACATACTAGTGTCTGCATCCACACACTGACATGAGGTATAGAAACCTTTCAAAGTGAGCTCAGATTCCCGCGAGCACACAGCAACCCGTTTGCCTGCCGTACACATTCCTCCTGTTTAATTAGCTATGAAAATATGTGCACCCCACATGTTCCCAGAATTGTGCACCTCATGAAAACCAATAAACTCAACTCCATGGAACAAAATAAAATAGCAGAAATAAGAGAAAATAATAAAGCAGTTGTTGTTAATGATTTGATAGACAGTTGAAAGCTAATATAAAAACAATACAAACCCAAAATAAGAGATTTGGAAAAAATCAAAGTGCTAACACAAAAACAGGAAGAGGCTAAAATAAAATATGTTATATATAATAAAAACAAAAACAAACAGAAAACATGGAGAGAGAATAAAGAGTCTAAATTCTGTGTAACATAAGCAATTTCCTGCCAGGGACAATAAAGCATATCTATCTATCTATCTATCTATCTATCTATCTATCTGATACTATTTCCTAATCCTTTAATGAGACCACGTTGTGAGACGACCACAAGAGGCATCAAACCTTTTTTTTATCAGCTAACTGTTACACAAATGCAAATTCACAGGAGCAGCTAGTTTAGCTTTGCTAAAGTGCAGCAATGCTAATAATGTACAAACTCAGACTGACTGAAATCTAGAAGAAATGCACAAAGACATTCATTTTAAAGCATTTCACCTGAAGTAGTCCAAATCATCCCAACCGTTGACACTAAGTCCATAGGTGTACGTCTGAAGACCCAGACTACACAGAAGCTCCCTCACAGTTTCTGGAGCACCTCTGAGCACCGACACCTGTAACCATATAAAAACACATTTCTGTACTGAAGGCAATACCAACTTTGATGCTTACAAGGAATAAAGTCATACCTCTTTCTCCCAGCTGTAGCCTTGGTCTCCATGCTTGAAAGGGCCATTTCTGTAATTGGTTCTGTGGCTGGGAAAGGATGGACTTCTCTGCTCTGCTGGAAAGAAGCTCACTTCACTGAGAGACTTTGCGATTTGCAAAGCGGTGAGCGAGTTGTCCCCTGTTGGTCCAGAGGGTCCATGGGGTTGCTGAGCAGTTGCTGGCCAGGCAGAAGAAAAGTGACACTTCTGTAAGTGAGTCGGGATGTAGGGGAGAGCAGGCGGTGACTTGATTGCTTCGATGACATTGTTTTGTGTTGGATGAAGCTGGTGTTGATCCAGTCTATTTTTCTGCCTGATGATTGCGGAGTGGTTCATGTATGTACTACTAGGGCTTTCAGGTTTTGTGCAGTCCGGAGGAATCTGAACTTTGCCTTGAAATTTCTCTCTGGGTTGCGAGGTCTGCTCCTGGGACTGCGAGTGGGGGGTGTTTGAGGGTGGAGGTACTGGAGACGGGTTTTGAGCTGGAAATAGCTGATAGGAAGAACTGGTTTGGGATGCAGGAAAGTCACTGGTAAGAGAGCACTGGGGCAGCACGGCTGGAATTTCAATTTCTGTAAAGTCGGATCTGCGATGGAGTCTCCGGTCAAAGCCCTGACGCTCAGACACTTTTGGGAGCTGGAGGGCTTCAGAGCCAGACCAGATCACCTGAGGGTCTTTTCTTGAGGAGAGGGTTTCCTCCGCCCTGCGTGGCACTGACACCCCTTCAAAGAGGTAATACGCCGGGTTGGTGAAGCTGCTAGACGAAACTTTAGGAGTAACACCTGAGGACCTGCAGTGATATAAAAGCTGTGAAATCTGACAGTTGATCTACATATTAAAACTGCAGAATATTTTTTAAAAATACTTAAATATGGTATTTTTCCATCTTTCCAATCTTAATTCTAAAAACACAAGTGTGTCCTGATGTGTTCTGATGAGAAAAAGGGTAACGTTCTCAGTGTTCCTGCAGTTTTAGCTGCAAAAAAAACCCAGTCATCTTGATAGTCATCTTGGTCAGATGAATCAAATAAAACGTTTCAATCTGCAAACCGACCAGTAAAATGACAAAAAAGGACAATTTATTTTGTACCTCCTGATACAGAAAAGACATTTAAGCAGAATTTAAATCTAAAAATAACAAAAAAGAAGTGAAAGTTTAATGCAGCTTCTGCTATTTTTGAAAAAAAAAAAAAAAAGACCAGCAAGATATTACAAAACTGGGGTTACATATTAAAAAACAAAATGTAACTAAACATTGATGATGTGGGGATTTTCCTAAAAACCATTGAATTCTTTTAAAGACCCACTCCAATGAAAATGAGTTTTTGGTGTTTTTTACATGCTCCTGTAGCATTTTTCTTACGATGAAAGACATATAAAGAAAATGAAGATAAAAATTGTGTTTCTGAGTATTTCTTTTTTCAAATTGCTGTGAATCGGGAGACAAAAAACTGTCATTGGAAAAGCTAGATGCAGTGATAGGTACTACCCTGCTCCGCTCCATTCTGATGCATCATCTTGTTGACCAAAGATGTGCGTACGTCTTTGTTTTCCTGGTCTGAGCTCCGACATTGCTCGCCATTCTGTAGCACCGCTAATGTTAGGTTGGGGGTGTGAGAGTCTGTAAGCTAGCAGGGAAGCATGTAAATAAAGGGATAATGGGAAGTGTGGGAAGGCTCACAACAGTCCCGCCCACAATTTTAAGAAGAAAAAAATTCATTTCTGCCGCTGTACATAAACTATGACCTAGAAAACCACACAGGTTTTTCTATTTTGGCTAGAACTGCATAATTATAATAAAAGGACCACTGGGAAAGATTTCACAAAAGATCAAAAGATGAAGAGGTATTGAAAACCTTGAATTTTATACTAAAGTTTTTGTTGCACAAAAATAAGGCTGACAAACTTTGCAGGTCCCTCACCGACTTCCTGTGATCCGAGTTGCTGCAGGGGACATGCGGCCCCTTCCCGGACCTTTGTCATCCCTCTCAAAACAGAACAATTCTGAAAAAGTCAAATAACAGCAATTTCGAAATGAGCAAGACTTCTTTAAACTGTGTGTGTGTCTTGTAAGCCAAAGAGTCTTCACAGTGTGTGTGTGTGTGTGTGGTGTCTGACCTGGTGGCATAATGGCCAACCGTCCTATTTGAGTGTCTCAGGATGCATCTGCTCAGGATCAGTCAAGCAGGAGCCAAAAGAGGAAGCAGTCGATAGATTTCAGCAAATATGAAACAAAGTCAGGGGGCATTGAGGAAGCAAACAGAGGAAGCAACGTAAGACTGACTGACAGGAGGAAGACTCCAGTCACCGTGAAAATGAAGACTTAGTTGGAAATGATAGGGCAAGCAACGCAAGAGGCATCGAAAAAAAAAGGAAAATAATGATTTTAAGTCAACCTACCGTAGATTTTTTGCCGTGTTGCTCTTCTGTCTTTGGGCACATGAACTCTGATCCGTCCTCTTATCGAGCCCATTTCCTCACCCCTGTGACTCAAAAACGTCTCAAATTTCTCTGATGCACCCGTCAGTGAATACAGAGCCACACAACACTCCCCTGTGCCAAAAAAAAAAATCAAATAAAAACCAGGTTGCTTTGAGAAGAAGGAAAAAAAGTGAAAGTTCATTAAATTTCCATTTAAGAATTTCAAAAGATAAGAAGCATGGACAACCATAAGACTCAAAGCCATCGCAGGATTTCACAGACAGCAGGAGGTGCTGGTCCTGAAGATGCTCCATGTCTGACGTAAGAGGAAGAAGCTGGGATGAAAAGCAAACACCATATTAACAAAAACAAGACATCAAACAGGACATCAGTTATTTTATGGCGAGTGACAAACCTTTGGCAGCTGTTTGAAGGACCAGCCCAGCTTGAGGAACCCAGGAACATAGCAGCTCTGGGAGTCATTTTCACTGGAGCAGCATATCTCTGAAAGCAAAGCAGGTTCAAGCACCTGAACTGTAATCCTGTTTCCAAACCCTTTTGACGCTCATGTCCATACCTTCAAGACAAGTAGAGTAAAACTCTATGAAGAACTTTGCCTTGCTTGCAGTCTTCACAATGGCCTCGATGCCTTCAAGCTCAATCCAGGCCCTCTCCAGGCTGGAATCTGTTCAAAAAAGCCAAATCCTGCTCAGTTTCACACAACAGGTGATAATCCTCCTGTTTGCGTCTGCGGATGAGCAATATTAACAAGACCTCTTTTGGAGTTGAACAGTGATGTCACCCCTACTTGGAATGTAGCAAAAACAGGGGAGTGATCGCTTGTAAAGATATCATCTGTGCAACCTGGGAAATGATAAAACATAAAATGTATTAGTTCCCTTTGTTGTTTCAAGCTAGGAATTATCATTTAGCCTAAGAAACATCAGATTGTGTGTGTGTCTGTGCTCTGAACTGCTGCATTCAGTCACATCCAAATGGTCAGTAAACAAAAATTACTGCTCAAAATCGGAAGTTCCGAAAATTTCCTGTCAAAGTGTTCTTTGCCTCAACCAGTCACTTCTGTAAGTTATCACTTTTCATAATTATTTTTCTAAGAAGTTCTCCAGAACTCACCATATGCAGTACAGACGACGTGTGTCTCCGGGTAGGACTTCCACAAAACCCTGTCACACCAAGATGGAACATTGACTCGCACCTAAAAAAATAGATTTGAGCATAACATCAACAATCCAGTTTTACATATTTCTCCTTCTTTGGGAAAGGATGAATTTCAAACAGATCATAAATTGTGTGTATAGTAAAGATGTTTTAAATTCCTTTTAAATCAGCTATTTCTGTTTTGAACAGGACTATTCATAACCTGCTATGTTAGAGGGTCACAGCAGCTGCTGTCAAAATCGCTCATCTCTGTAGATTCCTGAAAAAGGATTAAGTTAAAAAGCAATGATCCTAAGAAGTGAATACTTGGAGTAAGTTCAGCAGTCTGAGCTTGAGATAATTAACTGAGAAGTCAGCTGATGAACTCCTAACAATGACACCTAATATGTTTACAGTTTATTTGAGCTTCAGGTTACAAATCAGCCAATTTAGTCCGGCCGCTCTTATCTTGGCTCATCAAGCCAATGAATCGAAACGAGTTTTACTGCAAAGAATGGTGGAAATATATCCTCAATCAGTTTATTCAACAGGACAAATTCTTGCATCATAGATCAAGCCACTTAGCTGGTTTTATACTTGCACTTTGTCAGGCATGACTTAGGCAGCTTAACAAATATGTATACTGTATGTGATTCCTTTTAGTTGCACTGCAAAAACAGGCCATGGTCCAGCGGTAGAGTGGCTGACCTCAGATCAGAAGGTTGCAGGTTCAGTTCCCAATCTGTCTGTAATCATGTCAAAGTGTCCTTGAGCAAGACACTAACCCACCCCACATTGCTCCTGGTGGTTATAGATTGGGGCTGGTTTCAGCAGCGGAAACGCCATCAGTGTGTAAACTGTGACTGTAAAGCGCGTTAGCCCTTCTGAGAGAAAAATTCCTTCAGATTTGACAAAATTTTCTTTATATAAGCAAAAACAATCTGCCAATGGGGTAAGAGAAATGATCTTACCAAAAATTCTTATTTTAAGAAAAAAAAAATTTTTCACTAAGACATGTAAGATCATTTTGCTTTTAAACAAGCATTTTTGGTATGATTATTTTTCTTGTGAGACAGAAAACAAGACAAAATTTTTTGAAATGATGTTCTTTTTACTTTCCTAAGATTCTGTTTTTGCATATTTTGTTTTGTTGAGGTCACAGCCTGTCATGGAACCTGCCTGGCCACCTTTGGCTCTGACCATTTCGGGAGTAACTTGACTCTGAGTGACATGATCTGAGCTGGTTAAACCAGCAGGCGCTTTTTGACTCTTTCCAATGCCAGAGAGCCAAACTGTGGTTAAACCTTAAATGGTTGGTTTCTTTACTTCCACAATCTATCTGATCATGGCACTCTTGCAGAAAAAAAAACAGAGTAAAAAGTGTGGAAACTGACACAGAATGGAAGTTTAGGATCTACTTTAAAATGAAGATATCATCTTACAAACTCTGCCACAAGACTGGATAACCTTAAAATCCTCTCTATTAAAAATCTTGCAGCAGGGAAACTAGTTCTTTTATTTATTTATTTCAAAAATGTTTGGAAGCTGCTCAGACATAGAAGTATTTATAAAACTATTTTTTTGCCAGCTAGAATAGTTTAATACACCAAGGTGCTTTTGTGTAGAAGACTCACTCCAGATGTCTTGTATTTCTGCCATAGATAGCAGCCTCGAGAGCCTCTTTCATAGCGGTAAGTGGGTGGAAATGTAATCTTTTCTTCCTCTTGACCATGAAGAAGAACAAAATAGACAACAAGTTAGATTGGAAAATAGTAATTTGGATAAAAATTAAATTTAAAAAAGACTTTTTATTTGATATTTTTATTCTGTTAACTGAGCCTAACTGAAATTGAGAAAAGCCTTCCTCTTGTGTCTCTCTTGGGTCAGCTGGTCGGCACAAGCAAGCTCCTCAAATTCCCTCTTGGAAACATGTTTTAGGATGTCCTGGACATGGTGACAACCACACAGATAAAGCCCAGCTTCATATACAGAGACATTAAGGACACAAATATTAGAAGCATCTGACCTGTACATCCAAGTCCAGCCTGTAATTCAGGTCACCACACCAGAAGAGGTGGGTAAATTGCAGGCTGATGTCAAAGGCAGAAAGATGTTTGTCACCCAGAGAAAGTAGTCTAAGAATGTCCACATAGTTCTGGTTCCTCCTGTGCATTGAATACCGTAAACATGAGGACAAAAATGAAGCTGCTTTTTTAAAGAGATTAAAAACATGTGCAGCATGCACTTTTTATACAAATAAATGCACCTCAGAACTTTGTCACTTCCAGAGGTCAAGTGGCAGTTAACAAACCCAAAAGATGTACCACCAAAGAAGAAGGAGACCCCCACGGCTCCCTTGTTTCCTAAAACAACATATTTAAACAAAACAAAAAAAATCAAAGTAATGAAAGCTGTTTAGTTATTTAGTTAAATAACTGATAGTATTTTTCAATGCCTTTCACAATTCAAAAATCCTTACCCAGTGTGTTCCCCAGGCCAGTCTTCACACTGGCTGTGTTCACATGGCTGATGCGACTCTCATGCTCTGGCTTCACAAACACAGCCAGCCTCATGTTCCACAAGGACTGCACTGCCACCTGCAGGGCATTGTTTTACAATGCAGTACATTACAGTTCCCTACAAGTCAAAGTTCTTCTCTGCAGATTTGAGGATCTTTAATGAAATGTATGCACCCTAGCAATGATTTATTTTGTTTTCCATAAAGCCAAATGGACATAAAATATTTTCTTTCTTGAAAAGGGAAGCTTTGCCACGATTAACATACCCAGATAACTATGGTGTTGCAAAAATATGGAGGATCTTTTGAATGCAAAATAACACAGCATCACCATAAAACATGGGATGACAACAATATTGTAAAATTGTAAAAAGGACTGTGTGTTCTGTTCTGCAACAATGCATCTTCACACTTCCTCATCAGGAATCAACTTAGTTTGTCCTTTTTTGTCTGTGGGTTGAAAGTGGGCAAATCACTAATGGAAAATACAAGCAAAGTGCACCAAGATAAGCTCCTGTCAGGATTTGTAGAAAGTCTTTGTTTACATTAGTGTAATTTGTTTGTACTTGTGAATAATTTACATGACATAGTATGTATATAATTTCCTTTACGGCAGTTTAAAGTGCCACTCCAATAATCTTTTGTTCAATTTTAAAAAAATCCCTGTGGTCCTTCAATAATAATTATGCCTTTTTAAGCCAAAATCAAAAAACCTGTGTGGTTTTCTAGGACAAAGTTTCTGCAGAGCGGCTAGAACTTAGACAAAGAAAACAAAGATACATGGATCTATTTGTCTGCAAGTGGATGTATCAGAATGGAGCAGAGCAGGGCCTGCCACTGAATAAAGAAATACTCAAAAATGCAATTTTAAGTTTTCTTAAATTATACCACAGCTAGTGAATTGATTTCTTGATAAATATATAAAATGTTTACATTTAATTCATAATGTTAGTTTTGTGTTTTTATTTTAGCTGTAGATGGTGATGGTCCTGCATTTCTGAATTACTAAAAAAGTTTTTTTTTCAACGATAAACAAAAACCTTTCTAAAGATGCTTGCTTTGTGCTGCTATATCCCCAGAACTTCTTTATAGGTTTTGTGTAAAGCCTATAAATGTAAGAATTGTGTGTGTGTGTAGCTGTGTGCGGGGGGGGGGGGGGTCAGTCAAGAGACATAAAGACAAAAAAACTCATAATTAGGCTAAGTAAGAGAGCAGTACCTGTTTGTAGTGGATCTGGGTGCAGCTGTGGAGCGTTGCTTTAATGTGTTCCGTCCACTCTTTTTCCCCCTGAGGGTTTTCCTGCGTTCCCAGAGCGTAGATGTCATGAGGAAGCAGAGCGACAGACTCATCAGGAGTGTGTCCCAAACCACAGCAGGCCACCCATGACTGCAGGCTCCGAGGAGGGGAGGAACCACCTATAGGTGATCAAGACTTACGTTTAGTCATTTAAATAATTGTAATCTGGTTCATTTGCAAATGTTTTATCATCAGACAGAAAAAAAAAAAGTGTTTCTGAAAGAATTACCCATGTTCCAAGTGCCAACAAACACTGAGACCACATCGGGTTCAAGCCTCTGACACTGCCTGGACTTCATCAACAGCAGGAGCTGGCAGAAGGCGTCACATTTCTAAAACATATGAAAGTGTCTCATGTTTGCAAATATAACCCAGTCAAATTTTTTCCGTGATCAACTTCCTCATGCTGCTGTACCCGAGCACTCTCAAACGTCATCTCCCGCGGCGTGTGGTGGTAGCTGTCAACCACCAATCGTACTTTTGCTGGGGTGCTCTGAAGCTTGACAATCTGAAGAACTGATAGATAAAAAGTATGAATCTTGAGGTTATGATTATATTTTAACGTCAACAAGAAATCGTCACAGACTTTTCTGAGTAAATGTCGCTTACTTCTGGCATGTGAGACCTTTTCTATGCTGAATGAGCCAAGCTTCTTGTCAAAAAGAACCACTCCTGAACTCACATCCACTGAAACCGTTTGTCTGCCGTACCTCAGCATCTTCACCTGCACAAACAAGAAAGGCTACAGATGTTTCTCCTGGGGGAGTGTCAAATACTGTTACCGTTGTTTACCGTTCTGTTTTAGTGCATTGTTTTTTAATAAGATGTACTTTTACAAAAGATTATATAGGCTGGTAGCCTTTTTACCTGAAAGGAGTGGACGGGCAGTTGTTCAGCATGGTTCTTTACATGTGTTACATTACTAGGAAAGGGGGGGCTTGGCTGCACAGCCAGATTGTGATTGGTAACAGCCTCTTGTAAAGCTTTTAGTACCTTTAAAAGAACAAAATGTGCAACATTACACTCAAAAGGTGTAACAGATTTCCCCCATCTTTGTTTATGTCAAAAGTCTGCAACCTTTAACACTAAAAGGACCATTTAGTCCAGATTTTTACAGAAAAAAACCCAGCGAGAGCCCCAGTCCCATACCATCGTTTTACAAAGTACACTTTATTTATGTTTTGTGGTCATTAGGAAATTCGTTTATAAAATGTACCCTTTAAACGCATACAGTCTTTGAATAATACTACATTTAAATTAATTATTTTCTACAAATTTCAATTAAAAAAACTTTTGCTGTTGATAGCATCACATACAAGTTCCATTCAGAATTAAATGCACCCTGTGTCAAATAAGATCCTCCTGCTGCAGCAGATTTACTTGAATTGTAAGAAAGTCAAACGTGGTATTTTCTCTCATTAGGATTTTAGACTACCATAATCTTTTTTCTTATTTTACCACTAAAAAGATGACAACATTGATGTAAAGTCTAATTTATAAAAGCACACCTTTGCATCAGGTTACTGCAATTGTATTGTAAGAATTTTGCCTCTAAACAGGAATAAGACACCGTTTCTAAAAAATAATCCAATCTGATAAGAGATTAAACTTTTATCTGACTAACTTCAAATATATTATGTCAAATAACAAAACTCAACTAAAACTAATGAACTAAAATGAAAAAAAATTATTTACTTCAAAACAAGAGACCCATAATGGGACAAAAGAGCTGGATGTGGCTCTGGGGCCTCATGTTGCAGACATTTAATTTTGTATGTCTGATATTACTCCTGGCCCTGCGGCGGACCATCGCAACCTGTCCAGGGTGCCACCTTTGCCAAACAGGAGAAGGGATAGGCTCCAGCAAACCTGTGACCCCAAAGAGGATTTAGCAGGTTTGGAAAATGGATGGATGGATGAATATATCGTCAAAAATTTTCCTCTGCAACTCTTGAAACCCTTTCCAGAGTTCTCTTTAAAGAAAATGGTGTGCTAAAGGCTTGGATATATTGTAAATAAATTCCTTATTTCTTTACTTCACATGTCCCGTAATTAACATACCCTTTTCTCCAGTGAAGAAAGGAGGTTTGCCAAAGCTGAGATCTTACACAACAGGCTGTCAATTTCCATCTCAGGACCCTGGTTCACAGAACATGAACAAAACAGGCAAAAGGATTCAAAACTCTAATTCTCAACAGTACTGAGTTTCATTTGTGTGATGTCATACCTGTGCTTTGGTGAAAGTGATAGAGCAGCTGGGATGGTCAAAGACCTTCGCCAAGGTTTCCAGACTTGAGAGGGTTAGATCAATCTCACTGTGGAGCAAATTAATGTAAGAATGTGTTTTATTCTCACCACATCAATAGCTGTAAAAGCACACATATAAAGAATCTTCTCATGTCACAAACATTTAAGCAAGCTGCAGTGGAACAAACAGTAAACACAGAAGCCGGGGTGTTTTGTCAAGGAGCTCAACAATTTTTTTCTTCAATCATTACCCCATGAGTCTTTTATTGAATAAATTTAATTTTATTCTTTTGTCCTGATAGAATCACTGTGCTCCTAGAATCATTGATAAACTGCAAACTTTGATTTCAGAATCTGTTTTGTGAGTCATTTCTGCAAGTTTAGTGAGTTTAAGGCAATTTGGAGCACAGCTTTTTGTAGCTCCTTTGTTTTCTAAGTAACTTTGTGTCCCTTTTATGCTGCAGCTCACTTATGATGACCCTTCCTGCTGCAGCCCAAAAAAATTATGACATTTCAGAACTGAAAGATACAGAAAAGAAGATACGAAGAGCTTGAAATGCTTATAGTGCTTGCCTATAAAGATATTCTCAGGTGTCAAGCCAATTCCAAGAGTTCTGGGTCACTTCAAAAATACTACCTTCTTTAAAGTGCTATATTTAAAGATGAAGTTCCTGCCCCAAAACTCCCCTTTGTGGAAAAAAACCCAGGTCTGAGATAAAAAAGCAGCAAATAATAAAAATGCTAAAAGCAGTGCAAATACCAACTTTTACAAATGCAAATGAAGAGTAGAGTGGGGATAACCTGTTTAAACCCTGGCAGGCAGAACCCAGAGTCCGCTTGAGATGACATAAAGTTGTTGCTCCTTTATGGATGTTTTCAATGTCAAGTGGTAGCTCTCTCAAGAGGTAGTCACTGAGCAGGCCGATCACCTCGCCTGCAACACTGCAAACAAGAAAAAATGTAATCCCAATTAGTACATTTAGTACTTGAAAAAGCGGAAATATTCTCAAGCTCAAAATGTTATCTTCCCGAGACACTGTGTGCACAAGAAGACGTAATGTGTTTGCCTTTCTACAGCATGATACCTGACTTTTTAAAAAGTGGTCTCCAAACAGCAGCCTGGGCTTTAGGAGGTTAATGCAGCTTTGGTCTGAATTTACACTCACAAGAGAACAAGTTTGGTAGACCACATAGCTGATGACGGGCTCCATGGCAACAGTTAGTATTAATAGGACAGAAAAAAGTCAAACAGCAATCACACTTAGTGTTTCACAACTGCTGTGCTTGAATGACAACAGTTGCATTACGATTTTAAAATATGAGAATTATTAATTAAACAAAGGCTTGCAAATAAGTTTGCACAGTATAACGAAAAAAAAAACATTTTTTCTTCCATTTCTTTGACCTTAATTTGATATTTAAAACAATAAATGTAAAGATAAATTCTTTTTTTAAAACAAAATGTATTTGACATAACAGCTTTAAACATGAAAACCGGATTCTTTAGACTGTTTTGTTCTTTGCAGTTAAAAAAAGTGTGTCATATTAATATATTCAGGTATTGTCTGCAGGGCTGTGAAAAAAAGGGTTATCGTAAGTTTCGTGTTTGTCATATGTTAGAAGCAAGCTTGTGATGGGACATCTTTTTGTTCGCATCACATATTCATAAAAAGGTAGACAGTAGAGACACAAAAGGAACAGAAACTGATCTAGTTAGCCAGAAACAGATTATTCACTTCCTGATCAATTTTAAACTTTTTATCAGCATAATCTATGGTTTTCAACCGATACTGCTGTTACTCTCAGTACTAGATTGATTTTTTGATTTATATCTGTTTCCTTTACATCCCTGATATTTAGTAAAGGCAAAAGCTGAAAAACATTTATAACAAAACCCAAATACCTGGATGTGTTCAGCTCTTGCAGCCTCTCCAGGAACAGAGCACTGAGGGCTGGTTTTGCTGGCAGTCCTGTCAGAGAAACATTGCTGACAGAAGCTGGAGCCAGAGGCAGTTTCTCATCATCTGTGCATAAAAAGAAAGAGGAAAAGGCAAAGCTTTTAAAAAGTTCCTTTTTCACATGATGAAGTGTAAACTTAATGCAATGCTTTCAACAAAGACCATCATTTATTAGTTTGTGTCAACCATCACTGCCAACCCACCGGAGCTCTCGTCTCCTTGATCTGTATCACGGTGAACAGGGTGGAGGAGGGGAGAGACCAGGCCCTTATGAGGGTGCTGGTAGCCCAACACCAAGTCCTCCAGGGTCCGGAAGCAGTTCACCTGCACCCCCTGTGTTGTCTGTGAGAGATACGACATGTTCGCCTTTTGAGTAAATGCACAGGTCTAATGTCAGTTGGTTGAATCACTTTTACGTTTTTCTAAAACTCAGAAAAACATACAGCGCTTTACAAAGCAACAAAGTCAGAGCAACTAGGCTCTAGTCAAGGCTGTTACTGTCAATAAAACACATTTCTTTTGACTTTTAGTGACAGAAAACCCCAATTCAAACTAATATTGAGTCTGGCTATTACTTTAGGAAAATATGTGACAGAAAACAATGCTTGTTGCATGCTTGACGTACCACCCCACCCCCCTCAAAATGGTGCTTGGCAGAGCGAAACTTATTTGAATGATGGAAAAAGACACGCACAGATGATGCGTTGTGATAAAAAGCATACCAGAGGGATTCCAAAAGTTGATCCCCAGAGGAGAGGAAACATCTTTGACAGCTACCATGTAGATGCTATCAAAGCTTCACTCACAGGTTTTCTGAGGTCTGAGAAGATGCTTCAAACATGTTTTTCTTCCAAAACCATTTTAAACTCACAAATTAAAATATGAACTCAGCCCAAAACTCAATGCATCTAAATTTATGTGTTATTCTGTGACATTTTGACATTTTTTGTTTTGTTTTTTTTCTTTGCAGTGAGAAGAGGCTCTGTTTGGTTAGATCGTTTTTTTAAATAAAACTACAAAAGGGAAACTGTGTGGTTTACCCTCTGTGTTTGTGAGGGTTTTTACTAGTTCTACGAAGTAGGTCATGTGCTGACTAAACCCCATTTGAGCAATCTCTGGCACAAATGCAATACATCCAACAGACATTATTTCTAATATGAACACCCACATCCTCATGCATAGCAAAGACGCACACCCTTCACTCCATGTGTGGGTTGAGCAGGAATCTCTGAGACATAAAAACAATTTTTCCACTGTGCAGCTGAGCTCAAGCTGAAAGCATGCAGCCACATGGCAAAAATGCCATTCAAACAACAAAGTAACTACAACTGAGACTTGTACAGAGAAGAAAAACAAAACAAGCCTATGTTCACAGAACAGTCAAATACTTCATCTTTAGATTCCCTTTTGATTGCCTGGGTGGTCTGCCAAGGTCAGGACTTGCTCAGATTCATTCAGTTCACTCATGTTTTTCTCAGGCTTTTCAGGCAGAGAATAAATCTGGCAGAAAACACTCACCTGAACGGCCAGGAGACCATCCGCATCGGGAAGAATACGGTAGGTGTGAACGTGACACTGGAACCTTTGGGAACCAAAAATATCTGTTATGGTCTACGTCCGTGATGGGAAAGACAGCAAAGGTTTCCTAAATTAATGAGCAAAGGTTTGTAAAATTAGAAAAATTCAGGGTTCTGAAGAAAATTATGAGGGAAATAAAAAACACCTGTTTTTTTAAAGATATTTGTGTTACTTATTAGTGGTTTTAGTTGTTTCATTAAGGTCATAAGACACTTGGATCACCACCTCCATCCCTGTCAGATATAGAGACACTGTAGCTCCTGTTCAGCACATGATGATGAAGCACTGCAAGCACAACACTTAAGACATTTAAAAAAAAAGCAAAAAGAGAATGATGCACTGAGAAAAGAATGAAAGGAAAGAGGCAGCACAGGGAAGGAGCCAGGCTCAGCCTTCAGGAATGTATCTGGCTTGGGCCGACGAGCCATCAGCTTAGTGCGGTTGCTGGATCTGCTGCCCGAATTCAGGGGCCCCGGGGAAAAATGAGGGGCAAACGGGGAAACAGAGTCATAAATGAAAGTCTGATGGGATTTTAGTAATGAAACTGACTTTTCTTGACAAAGCTGCAGGGGGAAAAAATAAACTTCTTCACAAATGGTGTTACAGGTGACACAAATGTCACTTGAGCCTGAAAATCAAGTTACAGTTTAAGGACATCCTCTTAAATTGAATTGAACTCTTTCTCTTTTAAATGGCAGAATCTGTGTGTGAGCGTGTGTGTGTGTGTGTGTTACTTACAACAGGCATAATGCATAGGCTCCTGGCACAGACTCGCTGTCCCTTACTAGAAAGCTGCCATCCCGCCCTGCCCGGGCCAATAGCTCCTCTGCATGCACACGGCTGATGTCACGATGATACCATGGTGCCAAAGCCATGCTCAATGATGCATCGAGGTGTCTTTATAAGAATAATCCACATCAGGTGATGGTCTTCACGCAGCACGTCCAAATTTGCCAAGTCAGGTTTGCTGATGAGTTTTCTCTGAAGTCACTGAAGCCACTCAACTAATTAGCATCAAAGTGCATTGATCCTCTTGAGATAATAATTTACCCATGATCCTTTTTGCCAGTGTCTCAGAGAACGCTTCTTGGGTCACTGCTTTGCTTTTAGCCATCCGTTCTATGTCACTGAAAGAGGAAAACAACATCCATCGAATTCTTGGGTTGATCCAGTCCAGCACTCCCTGAAGTCCTCAGCAGAAGCTCCAGTCCACCATTTGGATGAAACCTTGTGTAAAGACGTTCATTTCCCCTCCTAGCTAGCAAGCTGTGGCGCATTAGTGCATGTGTGGCACAAATGACCACACACCACAAACAACAATGCAACTTAAAAGAGAAAGATGTTCAGGAAAACACAGCAGAAGTAGCTACGGTGAGCCACTGGCACCACCTCCACCTCAACCCCACATGCAAGCATGAGAGAAAGAGAAATCGAGGATGGCAAAACAGATAGAGTGAGTCGCACACACACAGGACCCTTTCACGCACACCGCAAAGGCAGAAACACTCCAGATGGAACTCAGTCAGCACTAAACCAGACAGGCATGCAACAGAAACCAGACTAATTCAAATGATTCCCCAGCTCTCTTGCCATATAAGGGAAAAGGAACACCCTCCAGTGGGTTTAGCTGATGACAGCAGATGTCTTTGTTTCTTCCAAGTCCAGATTCCATCTACAGCATGTCTAGATGGACGTGAGCTCCAGGAGTTTTAACTTTCTCTCAGCGTGTCCTGTCAGAGGACGTGCACTGCAGTGGTCTCCAGCGGTTCTTTGCTGTGCTGTCAGAGCAGAGGGAGGGATTGAAGAGGCAGAGGACAACTCGTCAGAGTGCGGGGCAGACAGAGGAAGTGACTCCACATTCCAGATGGCGGACATAGCCAGAAGGATTCTTGTGAGGGGCTCAACTACACCACCAGTGTGTGAAACAGCACACTACTTCCTTTTTCTCGCTCTTTTCCTGCCTTACTTTCTCCTGCCTCTGCTGCTTTCCTGCCTCCTTCCTAAACCAACAAGCAGCGCTCTCTGCTTTTCACTCACACAACATGTTCTGCCTTCCCTCATTTTTTCAATATTTTCATCTTTGAACTCTTGTTGGCAGATTTACCACAAATATTTCTCAATCACGCCCCTCTGCTCTTGATCACTCCTTCCTTCTCAGCAGACCGCAGTCTCCATATGGTTATGATCACGTCAGACGTTCTTATTTTTGGTGTCTTAGCACATTGCCCACTACTCAGCCCTCATCAGCTCCTCCCACTCCATTAGCTGGAGCATTAAACTTTGTGGGAAGCTGTTTGGTCCCACATTTAATGTTTTGCCGCTGACAACTCAGCACAATCATGCTCAACACCAACCACAACTCCCATAAAACAAATAGACACAATTTGATGATGCATCGTCTTCATTATCCATCCTGAAACACTTTTGCTGCTTGTTGCTATCATATCTAACTGAAAACTAAAACAGAGGTTAAACCTACAACACTTACTTTTTTTAATTTAGCTATATTAAATTGTTAAGTAGAAAAAACTAAAGTGAGATTGATGGAAACCCAGTCATTTATTTGACCATCTGTGGAGGAATCAACAGGATTTACTAAAATTATTAAATGGTTTTAAATTGATTTTCCTTTGGGGAGAATTAGGTTTAGAAATACAGACATTGCTCCCAAGTCAATTTCAACTAAAAGTCATCATCAATGACTTTAAAATTTGTTTACTTCAAGTCAAAAGCACCTTAAAAAAACCATTAACTGTCACTGGAAAGTTTCAGTTTGCAACAAAGTTATTAAAGACCCTCTCCAAAAAACATTGCGGTGTTGGTGTTTTAACATGCTCTCATAGCATTTTTCTCATGATGGAGAATATATATATATATATATATATATATATATATTTATAAATTCATATTAAAATAGCATTTCTGAGTATTTCTTTATGTAAATCGTTGTGAATTAGGAGTGTTGTGTTATTTATATTGAGGGAAACAAATAAGCCGTATGCTTGTTAGGGCGCTTTATTCGAACATTCCTTGGACAGTCTTCAACATGTGTCTCTCAGTCTAGCCACGCTTCCCGCTGCCCTGACACATCCGTGACGTCATATCATCGCGACCCTGTAGTTCTTTAACGGATTTCTATTTAAACAATGGCATAACACCACAAGGAGCAGACACAAAGCATGAAAAATCTTGTCGTTGGAGTGCATCAATACAAATGAGTTTAGAAACAATATAATGAAAAAACATGAAGACATTTGATAAATTATGTGACATCTGCTGGAATTCTGTTTTTAAATAGATGTTTTAAACAATGTAACAATAGTAGCAAAAATACATTAGAGTATCTATTAGAGTCATAGGTTGTGACATACATTTTCTAATTTTAAATAAAAATAACTTTTCAGTTTCATATAATTGTGATTTTAAATGTGTTACTGATAATTGTGAAGGTTTAAATAAACAAATCCTTTCAAAATACTAGAAACACAAAATGTCATTGATCGAACCTTATGGACATTTATTTGTATCCTAACATTTCTTTTCAGTTGTTGAGAAAGACCTAATGAAATATTGTCTAATGTCTAAATTTTATGTCAAAATATTTATTTTTCGAATGTCAGAGCATGATGCAATGCAATGCATCAAACCCGCTTATTGTTTATTTTCCACAAAGCAAGCCACATTAAGTAAGCTTAATTGTCAGAGGAATGACAGCACTATCATATTTTCCAGTCAAATACTTTATAGAGGAAGAACTTTATCAAATGAATTTCCATATTTGATTGAGGTTTTCTGAGCATTCCTTTGTTTTAAAGGCAGCATTTCAGTCAGAGTGAGATCCGGAGCATGTGTGAGTCATTCCAGATGTAACCTGTCATTTTCTTTAAGGACAGAAAAATGCATTGTCGTGGAAACCTGTCCAAACAAGCAACACAGTCATAAACTTTGACATGTGAAATGCTATCTGAGGCCAGTGGAAACCTGGAATACACAGCGTTATTTTGTTACTGTAAGAAGTATTGTGTGGTTTGACCTTGATAGCTTGGAAGGAAGAAAACATCCATTGATGGAATACTCTGTTCATTCAGTATGGTTAGGGGGAAAGCTTATGATTAAGGCACATATTGCTGCCCTAAGTTTGTCCTGGCACTGCCCGCACAAACTTGTACGATGAGTACTAGTCATGATGGGTGTATCATTGTCTGCTTCTGTTCTCAACCTGAAGTGAACATCACCTTGGAAAAGAGTAGACTGAACTCATCAGACCACATGACCATAAAGCCCTTGTTTCCTGAATAACATCACTGAGAGGCTGTTTTTTTAAAACACATTTCCTTAAGCCCTCTTTGTATTTTGTACCAGTGTGAAAATAATTCTTATGTTGCTAAACAATGTAGCTTTTGAGTTCTGCTGCTGTTTTTTTACACAGTAGCCGCGGTCATATGGACAAAAGTAATCGGAATAAACACCTGATCAGAATAAAAATGTGTCAGACTCATTCGGATCAAATTTTTTTTGTTTGTAAGCAGGGGAGGGTGCTTTGTTACAGTGTGTGCTCTGGAGGAGGCTTTGGACTGCAGTCCCTCCGCCTGCCCAGTGTGAGCGAGCTGCAGGACTCAGGAGAACCGTGTTTTCCAGTAGAACTGGGTCTCAGAGCAGCTTTTGGACAGTGTGTGTCAGAGCTGGCGGAGGCGGCTCTTCAATGCAGAAATGCCGCGCAGTCCTTAGAAACAATCATGTGGATTTGTGTTACCAGTCTTGTTCAGACAAAATAAAGGCTGATGTTATTCCCTCAATAATATTCTAGTGAGCTGTTAACATTCAGGGACATGGCTGGTGCCATCTGCTCTGCTAAGAAGATCTGCAACCTCCCTTCACAACATCAGCCGCACATCTGCAGCGTCTGGAGACATACAACCAAGATCACACCGGACCCCTCCCACTCTACAGGTCCCTGTCAGCCTCTCACTTCTAGCAGGAGGATCTGTTCACCAGGATCAAACCAGATCGCTGCCTCGGTTTGTTACCAGACCCCCCCCCCCCCCCCCCAACACACTCATTTACACACAAACAAAAAAATCTCCCTATTTGAGCTGCACTGCCTTCTTTTTAATCTGTGCACAGTTATTTTGACTTTTATTATATTTAGATTATTATTATTTGTTGTTTAAAATTCTATGTAGTTTCATTATTTGCATCAAACACCAAAGCAAATTTTATAAGGCACCCTTTGTCATTCACAGCAATAGAAACCTCCTGATTCTAAATCTAATTCCTGGTAAATAACCAGCTGCATTGAGTTTAAACACTGATAAACAACCAAACAACGGTTCTTCTTTCTTTAGTCAAATCAAGGTGATGACATTTTCTGTCTGTATTAAATAAGATGCAGTGAACTGTACTGCTGATCACAGAAGTGTTGGCAAGCTGACTCCATGCCAACAGTCCCGCCCACAACTCACAGGTGAATTTCTCATGAACTCCTGCTGCTCTGCGGAAACTATGTCCTAGAAAACCACACTGGTTTTATTGATTTTGGCTAAAAACAACATAATCATAATTAAAAGAGCACTGGGAACGCTTTTACAATAGATCAAAAGATGATCGGAGTGGGGACTTTGGCAATTTGCAGAATTGCAGACTACCAAATACTTTTTTGCCCCCCTGTGTATATATTTTTTTTTCAATTGTTTATAAAAAATATTGCTCAAGCAGAAGTATCAAGTAGTCATCTAAATATTTAAACAAGAAAGCATAAAGAGATAAATAGTTCAAACAAAAAAAGTTCTCTTGTTTTGTCAGATTGCTTGACTGATGTCATCAAAAGGAAGCAAGACTGACAGCTCTTCCGTTCATAAAAGAAAATTTGTTTTCTGTTTCGCTTGCTTTGTATATTTTTTCTTTGCTTTCTTTTTCTATTTTTTTTACTCTTTAAGAAATGTAGATTAAACTATGTGTAAAATGAATAAACAAATAAAAGAGCTGTTTCAGACTTAATCATCAACATACTGCCTTTGTCTTATTGATTTTAATGGCTAACTGTAAAAAATATGTTAAAAAATGTAAATATGTATATATATATATGTATATATATATATATATACATATATATATATGTATAAATATAGTAAAAATTAAATTGCAAAGTTGAAATAAGTAACAAAACGTAGCCCTTCTTGTCGACGTTCCTGAAGAACTAATTAAAAAACTTCAGTTATTTACAGTACATGGATCACCTAAACCTGTCCTGTCCAATTTACTTTAAGTTAATACATTTTTTAAACTGATAATCTCACCTGTAGTTCACAGAAAAAAGGGAAAAACTTATGTTAACAATCATTTATATATTTATAGTTTGTTAAAAGTTGTTAAACATTTTTGGTTTAACATTGAAAGTCAATTTCAAAGCTGCTTTCTTCACAATTAAAGCGTACTGAACTGCATTGTTTCAAAGAGGTGATCTCATCATTTTCTAATTCCCTAGGACCAGCTATGTGTGTGCTAGATACTATACTGACTGTCTATTTAAAGTACTTACCTAAAAGGGGACCAGCTTAACTGTAAGGGGCTTACGTGACTGTATGTTGCCCCGCACAGCCGCAACTGCTTAAATAAAAGACATAACAGTCTGTTTAAGATGGCAGAATCATGAAATACAATTATGTAAGTCTCTTATCCTGGCAGATAATGACAAGCTGTTTACAAAACAATGAAAGACTTAAATTTTAAATGATATAACTCAGTAATCCTCAGAGGTCTAAGGTTAAATGCTAATCTGGGGGGAATCTCTGGAGTTTGGCAGAAACTCGTAAAAACATAATGATCTTGTAGCTGAAAAGTAAATGAGTCTTGTCATTGTTTTTTACCTGTTCTTTTAAATGGGTTAACAGGTAAGTTGGATTACTGGCTGTTTTCACTTGTCTAGAAGTCTGATGTTGTATAACAAAACATCCCTGTTGTTTTATTTATTATTTTATATTTTAATCAAGCAAAACTGTTAAGTGTTTTGTTGTGTCTTTTTCTCATTTTTTCTTATTTTTTTACAGGAATCCATGAATTTATTCTATGATTTCTACCTTTTGATGCTTTGTTCTGATGAAAAAACAAAGTCAGACTGAAACACAAACCCTCAAGTTTTTCAGATTGTTAGTTTCAAATGATACTTCCTCCGTTCATAATGACCTGTGTAAACATGGAAAAATAAAATAGTGCGATTGGAACAACATGTCGATTTTGGAAAAAAAACTGGTCACAAATGGACAAAGGTTAATCAAAATCCTTGTCACACGCCAAAGCTTCTTCAGAGTAATTAATTAGAGCCTGAGCTTTTCTGCTTTACAGCTGCTCTGTTTATGGAACATGATCATGTAAAATGATCATGTTCCATAAACAACAAATTCTTGAAACTGATTTACTCAGAAAGTTTTCCAGAATACCATTAAAGTTCACTATAAATGCCTTGGCAAAATTTAAAATGAATTGAAAGGTTAAGGAAGGAGGAAGACATGCAAACTATGTTGAATTCAACATGTGGTGAGATGCATCTGTGTTAAAGGGAAAAACAATATTGAATGAATTAAATGATCACAGACAAGAAAAATGCCTAAGAAATTCTGGCAGAAAAGCTGAGGAGTTATCAAAGTCACATCACTCTCACAGATGAAAATGTCAAGTACATGTTTAAATAAAAGGGAGTTTTGACATGTCTAAAGCTTTTCAACAGCAAATTTAGCTCAAATGTGTAAGTTGGATATATAAAGAGCTAAAGATATTAAACAAGCTTAAATTGGGACTAAAAAGGAAAAACACATTTAAACAGCATTTACATTTAACCATTTGATTAGCTCAATGGCCTAGTAGAGGAGTGTCCACCCTTAAACTGGAAGGTTGTGGGTTCAAATCCAGGCAGTCATACCAAAGGCCAAAAATTGGATCTCATTGCTTCCCTGCTTGAGACTCAGCATCCAGGGGTGGGATTGGGGGGTTAAACCACCAAATAGATCCCAAGTGCAGCTGTGTCTACATCTCACCACTCCTCCAGGGAGAGTGAACAGGTCTCCCACACCTACAGTAGGTACATAGCAGCTAACGGGACATTAAACAAATAAAGACGAACTCAAAGTTTTAAAAATTACCAGGTTTTCTTTTTGTTTATACACAAAGTAAATAAATGTATCTGCACCCATCCATCTACTAAACCCTGTTATTCCTGTTCAGGATCACGGGGATGCTGGAGCTCCTGTTGAGGGAAGGTGGGGTGTATACTCTGGAAGGTTCGCCAGTCCAACGCATGGCCACACAGAGACAAATAACCACACGTATTCACATTCCCACAGCAGATTGATCAGAATCACCAGCTGATCAATGACACATGTTTTAGGTTTGTGGGACGAAGCCAGAGTAGCATGAATAGTCAACCATCTCAAAATGTACCATTCAACATTCCTAAATAACAGTTGACTGACCACATTGAAAAAGTTTTACTAACTTGGTCTCAAAATAATATTTGAATTGGTCTAAGCCTGCATTTGCACAGTCTGGCACTTTTCCAACCACCATGTCCAGAGGAACACGATCCAATCTGAAGTGCACCCCGAGGACAGGCTTTACACAGAGCATTAATGTCTATTGATCCGGAGAGCGTAAACCTTCAGAGATTACGCCTCTCACTGTTGATCTGGTGTAGTAATTCACACCAGTGCTGTCTCATCCGGGAAGCTTTAAGGAGCTCTCAGAGTCTGCCCTGTGTCTGTGACACATGAAGTGAGAACAAAACAAACCTACACCTGTCTTATTAATTGTCCTAGACCCAAAAAGGTGTGACAATCCATACAAAATCATCCAATTAATCAAACAATTACTCTGAGCTAAGCAAATGCGAGGATCCCCTGTCAGTAACCCCCACTTCTGACCCCGGCTGGATTTACCAGCAGCTCTGTGCTTCTTCAGAGCCTTGAGCTTCTGTGGGCCACAGCAGATAACTGCAGATCCTCTGACAGACCTTAAGACTGTGTTACTCAGACGTGTCCTCAAATAGAGTACAGCTTTACAGAACTATTTTCTCATGTGGAAGCTTTAAATTATTTCCAACATTGCCAGAGAACAGACGGTATTTCACTTCAGGTTTTCTGCATGAGAGCCTCTGTTGGAAGGAACGTCCAGAGAGCTAATTTCAGAGTTTGATCACTCCTTGACTCCTTATACCTTCACTTACTGTCTCTCTTCACCATCTTTGTCTGGTAAAAGAATCATGTTTTTCAATTTAACAACTAAGGGCTTAAATAAAGCATTCCATCCTAATCAGAACAGATTGGCTGGATGATTTTGCTGCAAAGTAAATCTTGTAAATCCTTGTTGGTAGCACAACAGCAAGTCAGCAGGTCACTCAGATTTCTGTAAATCGTCCATGAGTCCAGATTGAATCAGGCTTGGGAAAAGAGCCATCTGTCGTAATGGCTACCAGGAGGGAAATCCAACTAATGCCACTCTATTTCAGCCTAAACTACAAGCAAAGACGTCTCTAAAGTCGATCTGCTAGAAAATCTTTTGATCTGACCTAATAGTATTGGTAATATTTTTGTACCTTAAAGTGAAATTAAGTGAAAACATGCAGGAGAGTTTAGTGTATCCATACTCCAGTCTCAAAAAATCATTAAGTCAGTCAGTGTATAAACCTTTACAAGAAACGTTTTTTACAAACCCACATGTATTGCTATTGAATTGTGCAACAAACACATATTTGCTCATCATTCTCTGTTCTTGCACGATGGACACAGCATGAAAACTAACGTTTGCAAGCACAGAGCATCATTTACAGAGTGCAGCATATTTGTGGCTTCATTGTCAAAATGAGATCTTGGAAATTGTTATGGTTTGATTGAATTTGGCATAAATCTGTTTCTTTGTTTGTTTGTTTGTGGACAGACTTTGAACAAATTCCAAGAAACAGTCAAACTTCACATTAGTACATTTACGTAAGTGATAGCTGCAGCCCCAACTGATATAAAGCACTTTTGAGCAGAGCGCAGCTGGCATCATCAAATTGCTAATTTAACTTTATGAGCATATTTAGAAAAACAGAAATTCCTTTTCGTAAAATTACACACTTAATTTTCCTGCGGTACGTAACATGTTTTGCCTCTGTGTTCATTTAAATCTCAGGTCTTAGTGCTGCTGGTGACGATGAGGCTATTCTTTTCAAGACAGACAATACACAGCTCTATTTTGGAACGTGCTGCGGACAAAAACAGTACAGTTATAATGAATTAATCAGATTTTCTCTTGAACTGCTGTCCTGGAGGAAGGGCTACAAGGTTGGCGGGGGGTGCTTCGTTGTATAAAAGAGAGGTGGGAGGCAGTGATTGGCATTCTTTCTCTCCATCAGCAGTGACAGGTTAGAGGAAGCAGCAGAGTACACTCACTGGCAGAACCAAAGGCGAAGCGGTAAGTCAGCTGATCCTCCTTCTAATGCTAATATGTCAGTCTTAGATGAGAAACAACTACGATTAGGAATGTGAATTCGGCTACTTCAAATAAGTTTTTTGGTTTGTTTTTCATCTACAGTCTGGGAAAAGAACTGCTGTCAACATGGCAAAGTGAGTAAAAATTGTTTTGTTGTAACAATTTCGTCAGGAGCAATCCTGTGAAAAGCTTTGGATTAAGTGTAGAGATTAAAATTGTTTATAATTTTACCTAAAGAAATAGTCACTTCGTATTCAAAATATCTCAGTTTAAATTCAATCATAATAGTAATGACTGTTTTTGAACATTTATTTTAGAGTTATCTGTTTAATGCAAACAAAGAGCTACCAATGCCATGAAAGAAGTGCTTACTTCATCACAATAAACAAAAGTTGCCTCTCAAATCAGAAATCTATGACACCTGTGCAAACTTTTGGTGTTTTAACGCTTTTCGAAATCTTTTATCTGGGCTGCAGATAAATCCTTATTAAGCTGGATTTAGAGGATTTAAACTTGGAAGAAAGATTTACAAGACAACTGGGAAGGCTTAATAGGGATTATTTGGCAAACACCTGAAAGAGGTAACCCCAGTGAGGATTACAAATTTGTTTTTATGCACAGAACAAAAGGACTCATTGAATAACACTTGTATCCTGTGTTTGCATACTAATACAACCCTTGACATATTCCATGGTAATTAATTGCTATTTATTCTGAGTCTGCGGGAAAATGTCATTGCTTTGATGTTTTGGTAGGAAATAACAAATTATTGTCCACAGTTTTTCTGGTAAAAGACTAAACTCAGTTATATACTAAAAGGAATATTAATCTTATCCTCATACTCAATTGAGACACTTGAGAAATCTGAATTTACGTGGGAGGAGTGTGGATAAACTGTAAAATATAAATTTTTCTACCTCCTGAAAACTTACAGTTAAACATGGCTTTCTTGTTTCTTTCTTTTTCAGAGTATTTAAGAAGACCAGCGGGAATGGAACAGTAAGTGGCCTCCATAATGTAGTCATTACAGGGTAGCCCTTTGGCACAGGGCGGAGTGTGATTTGTATGTTGCTCTTCCAACTCCCAGAAATAACTCCAGTCATTTTGTAACCTGGGTGGAGGAATAACTGCTCTCCCTCTTCCGTTTTCCTCAGATTGCCCTGTATTTGGGAAAAAGAGACTTTGTTGACTGTGTGGATTCTGTGGAAGTAGTCGGTGCGTGGTCCCTTTTAAAAAAAACTGTATTTCAATGGACAACATTTTAATTTTAACATTACTGCTTCTGACTGAAATGACGCTCTGAACTGTTGCTCTGTTCATAGATGGAGTGGTTAAAGTGGATCCTGCTGGTCTTAATGGCAAAAAAGGTACTTTTGTTTTTACAAAAATGTGTCTGAAAACCCTTGGTTTCATCAACACGCAAACTAAAATGCAGATGTGTCTTTTTCATTACAGTGTTTGTCTATCTTGCCTGTGCCTTCCGCTATGGAAGCGACGACTTGGACGTCATTGGACTCTCCTTCAGGAGAGACATATGGATAAAGCGAGTTCAGGTGTATCCAGTACCTGCTGCAAAAGCACCTTCAACTCCCTTGCAGGAATCTCTTCTAAAAAAGGTTGGGGATCAAGGATGTCCCTTTACCTTTCAGGTAATCTACCTGTTAGAGACCGGTTCAGTTTTTTTGTCCAGTAGTAACATAACCAAGTATGCGCAAACCACTTATCTTTTTTGGTTTCAGATGCCCCTCAATCTCCCATGCTCAGTCTCCTTACAGCCTGGGTCAGGGGATTCTGGCAAGGTGCAAAAACAGCTTGTTTTATTTTTGATTATTCTCTTATTTCCTCTAACTCTATTAAACAAACGAGTAGGATGTTCTAACTTGTCTCTATCATTTTTCATTTGTAGGCTTGTGGTGTGGACTTTGAGGTTAAAGCATATATTGCCGATGAAGCTGACAATCCAGATGAAGTCATTGAAAAAAAGTACACTCAGAGCCAAAATTGAAGGGTAACAGAGTAAACAATGGGCTTTAATTTATTTCTTACACTTCCCGGTTTCAGGAATACCTGCCGTCTGATCATTCGTAAAATACAGTTTGCACCAGCTAACAACAAGGCTGGACCCAAGGCAGAGATCTCAAAGCAGTTCATGATGACTGACAAGCCAGTCAATGTTGAGATCTCTCTTGAAAAGGAGGTGTGATGGAGTCTATGGTTGCTTGAACACGATTAAAAAAAATTCATTTCCACCAATTATTATCAAGATGAATAACTTCTTTGTTTTTTTTAGATTTACTACCACGGTGATCCAATATCAGTTAATGTAAAAATCAACAATGAAACCACCAAAACTGTAAAGAAGATCAAAGTCTCTGGTGAGAAACACAATGTTAAGATTGACGTTGACTCACATAAGGCATAGGAATGTTGGAACTAAACTTTTTGTTCTGTTTTTTAGTCGAGCAGCTAACAAGTGTTGTCTTGTACTCATCTGACACTTATTCCAAGGAGGTCTGCGCTCAGGAGTTTGGGTGAGACTACAGTATTTTCCATTTGCAATGATCCACAAAGCAAATGATCTGCCAAGATGAATAGTTTTTTTTTGTTTGTTTTAAATATTCTTCAACTCTAATCTCTTCGAGTGTTGCAAAAATGATCAACAGTAACACACTTAATAGATTGTATCTTGTGGGAATGAACAAGAGCGTAAACAAACTCTTAACTGCTATGACATGAAATGCAAACTTTATTTGTTTTCTAATGATTCCCCTTACAATACACAGAGAGACTGTAGGCGCCAACTCAACATTTGAGAAGTCCTTCCAAGTAGTGCCCCTGCTGGCCGACAACAAAGACAAGAGAGGTCTGGCTGTAGACGGACGGCTGAAAGATGAGGATACCAACTTGGCATCCACAACTCTGTAAGGCTATCTACTTTCTCTGCTCCCAAAAGAGCTTACAGTGAGACCAGGAAAGGCTTTCATCCTCTTTATGAGTGGCACTAATGCAGCTATACAGTGTGTCATCCACTTACTGTGTCTTAAACCAAATCCTACAGCGCTGAAGGAAAACTATTCCTGTCTCCTCATAGGGGTCAAGGCGAAAGAGAGTTGCAAGGAATTCTGGTTTCTTATAAAGTCAAAGTTACTGTTACAGTGTCTGGAGGAGGGTGAGTTTTTTGCCACATGGCATATTTTAACTGATGATACATTAAAACTCTGCAGCACATTTGACAGTTGTAATCATTGCATTTTTGATCTTTCCTCTCCAAAGAATGCTGGGTGGTCTCACAGGAAGGTAAACAGTTACCCTTTATTTCTTGCAATATTTTATCTTTGTTTAGAACATTTCCTTCAACTGTCATTTTGTTTTGTTTTTACAATTGTATTTTTTCTTTTCACAATTTTAGTGATGTTGTTGTGGAGGTTCCTGTAACCCTGATGTCCCCAAAACCTGCAGGTAAGCTGTTTTATTCAAATGTCCCAAAAAATGTTGTTTTTGTCATTTATGTTTATTTTATTTTTATTTTTACTAAATTGATTGTACAATAATTATCTGCTTTTGACTCTTTAATGCCACTCGTGTATGATGAACAGAAGTGTAAGTATATAATCATTTTTGCACAAATAAAGTTGTCACCCATGCTTTGGTCTCAGTGACATGCTGTAGCCATTTCTGTCTGTGTTTCCCTGTTTTGTGGACAAGACAGTTGGATTATAAGCTTTTATTTTCACCAAATAAAGTCATATTCACCATATTTTAAGATGGTTACTCTTCAGAAGATGATAAAACATTTTAAAACAAGAAAAAATAAAGTCCAAAAAAAGCATCATTTGAAATATACATTTTAAGCTTTTTTTACACTTCTCACAAACATTAAAAAATGCATTCCATATGTTGCAAAGAAAATGTGTTTTTCATTTTACAGGACAGATGTCAACATGGAGCCTGCAGAGGGCTGAAAAGGAAACACTGAGGAACTCAACAACAAAAAACACAAAGTTCCGTACAGTCACTGCTGTCTTTACATTTTTCCAAAAATGTTCATTTTAATATGTAAAATAAAGGCCTGTGAGTATTAAATTATACTGTCAATCTCATTATTAAATGACAACGAATAAATGTACAGCACATTTTCTAAAAGAAATAACTGTAAGCATATAAGGTAGTTAATTTTTTTGTTAGGTTACGCTTGCAGAGTTTAACTTACTCTCCATTTATGTTTGTGTCATAAGACAAAAAGAGGGATATTGATCGAACTTACTGTTGTGGAACAAACATTCTCTAAGTTTTGACTGTCTTTTATTACAATGAAATAAAAATTCTGCCCAAAAACAAGCCTATATGTCCTCATTTGTTGTGTTTTCAACCAACATTTTAGGCTTTAAATGGATTCAATAATTATGGAAAATTAAGGAAAGATATTGTTTATACAACACAAAACAGCATTTGGAAATCAATGTTTCTATTTCAGGTCAATAACTCACTGTTGTTTCCTTTTATCATACTTGAGATCAAACATTGAACTAAATAACAATTGCAGATTTTATTTAAATACACCAAAATTAGTAGATTAGAAAAATACAGGTGTAACGAATAATCAACAATTGATGAATCGATTTATATTTCCACAATCCAACCAGATCAATCTGTCTTAGGCAAGTTGTTAATTGAATCAACCTAAATATATATATTAAAAATTAAATAAATTGATTATATTAATATTGGAAAATACAATTTTGATTGAGACACAGCAGGTCCATTTTTTAATATGTAAAAACAACCACAGATGCGATGACAGCAAATCATCATTCCAGTCCATTGTGTGGAAACACTTTCAATTCAGCAAAGACAAGTGACCAAACAGTGTGCTGGAATCATGTTCTGTTTGTATTGTTTGATGTGGATAAACAACAGTGGGCTGAACTTTAGAAAGCTAAAATGTGAATGGATTTGTCATTAATTCTTGTTTACTTGTTTGTCTGTTCACTTATTTAATTTCACTTTATTATCTTGAAGAAGTACAAGGAATGAGGAAAACTTCACCTGCCCTGTTCATTACCAGGTATTTATGTCTGAGTCACACTGGTTGAATTTAATGGCTAAAGATGTCCTGGATCGATTTTGGGTCATCGGATGGTTTAGAATGAACTGATGTCAATTATAGTCAGCAGCCACAAATTATGATAATAATTGAATCGTTGTAGAATTTTTCCACTCCTTAAAAAATTGAATTTTCAAAATATTTGTTAATTCATTGTATTTCTAAGTTTTTTTTCCTATATCTAATTCTTTTTTTTTTTTTTTTTTTTTTTTTTAACTTGTCCTGTCCAACAGCTAGGCAGGTAGATGAGAGCTGAGGGCCTCTTGTGTTGAACATATTTTACTTTAACAAGAGGGGTTATTAATCTTCAGACAAACCAAAGGTATGACAGAACAAACCCCTTTTGTAATTGAGGCCAAACTTTTATTCATTTCAACCATGATTGAAAATCTTTGGTGTTGGACCGGACGGAAAAGGAAAGAAGGGAAGAAGAGGGAGGGATGTCAGAGGGGGGGGGGATGATAGTGAGAGGGGGGGGTAAGACCATGAAGCAGCATAAAGCAGACAGGTTTACTGGTTGTTTATCATTACGGTACGGTTCAAATGTAGTACAAAAAGGGCGGGGCCTGTTCACACACACTCAAATATTATCAACACACCTGCTAGCTGCAAAAAAATGTTCACATGTCAACATGTACACAAAACAGATAGTGTTCACGAACGCATATCTATGCCTTTAAACCAACTAGTGTGAAATCTTTCATTCATTCAATCATGCAAACTATAAGTGCAAAGTGAGCTAACACCTGTGCTCAGGTGAGTGTTTATGTTCTTCTAAAATGGATGGTGGAATGTGAAAAGAAGGAGGAGGAGCGCCCAGCCACCCCCACACCCAGACCCCCGCCACAGCAGCAGCGGCAGCCGGAATTCCCCCAACGCCACACGGGAACAGGTAGGGAGCGACCGCCCCCCGGGCGACCAAGACCACCACCCAGGCCAGGGCCAGCAGGACCGCCGCGAGGCCCCCAGAGCCAGAGAGCAGGGAGGCGCCGCCCCAGCCCAGCCAGGAAAGCAGCCCCCCCGCCGCGCCGGAAGAGCCCAACGCAGGGCCCCACCGGAGAAGGACGCCCACAGCCCCAGACGAGCACCCCACCACCACCCAGGAGTTCCGGGCATCCCCCCGCCCCAACCCCAGGTACGAGCCAGGACCCCCCAAGGGAGACCCGCTCCGCACTCCAGGCAGCCACCCACCCGGCCCACGGTTGGTCCAGGGAGGAGCAAGGCAGGGGCCCGCCGCCCCCGCCCAGGAGGGGGGAACCCCGGGGAAAAAAGGGTGGCCCACAAGGGGTGTTATAAATATGGCCCGACCAGGCTCGGCCATGTTGGAAGTTTGGCGGGGCCCAGCGCTCAGGGGCAAGGACCAGGACCCACCCCCCAGGGACACGAACACCCCCGGCTCAGGTGTAATATGAACCCCCCCACCGTGCGGAGAGAGCACCGCCGGGCCCAGGGAGCCGGCACCCAAGGGACACGGCCACCATCGCCAAGGGGCCCGCACCCCCCACCAGGGAAGGGGTAGGGGACAGATGGACCCAGGTCCCACCTTCCTTGCAAAATGTGTGTGCGTGTATGTGTGTATGAGAGGGTGTGTGTGTGCATGTGTGTGTGTTTATGTTGGAATGTATATATTGAAGGGGGAGGGGTGTGTGTACTAAGGAGGGTGCAGTTAAAATTGGCGAGTAGGGCACTAGGGGGACATCTCCTGATTACTCACAGTGATGTCCCCTCACCCTCCCCACCAAGGGGCCCTAAATGTCTAAGATGCGGTTAAAATTGGTGGGTAGGGTGCCAGGAGGACATCTGCTGCTTGCTTGCAGTCATGTCCAAGCACCCCCCCTACCAAGGACCCTTCATGTCTAAGGTGCAAATAAAACCGAAAGAGGGGGGGCCCACTCCATACGGCAACCATAGGAGGGGGGCCACTGCCAAGTAGCCCCCCCCCCAAGGCGCATCGCAGGCTAGACCCCCCACCCCCTCACCCTAATATGAGGTTATATGAGGAAGGGGGTAAGTTGGGGACAGCTGGTAGACTGTCCCCAACTTACTGTCGACTGTCGACTGTCCTATATCTAATTATATATATATATATATATATATATATATATATATATATATATATATATATATATATATATATATATATATATATATATATATATATATATATATGACTATGCAAAAAAAGATGTCGTGCAAGTTCTAAATGTGTGGGAACAGTAAGAACATGGTGTGGAGTGTCAATATTTGGTTTGTTGTAAGTGCAATATTTGTTAATAAAGTTTTTTTTTTTTAATGTATCCAAGCTTCAAGAAAAAGGAAGGAAACATTAGATCTGTGTGTTAGTTTCAATATATATGCATAAAATGTATAAACCCCCTGGCTTGTTCCTTCGTTGTTGTTCACTGTTCAACATTGTTTTGTATTGATTTTTTTACATTCAATAAAGTTTGAAAAAAAAAAAAGAAACAGGAAGGAAGCTGAACTGTTTTACAAAATAAAAGCATTTTTCTTAAGCTGGTGGTCTTTGCAGTTCGTCAGCTAGCTCTCTGGTGGCGCTATGTCATCACATTCTACCTAAGATAACAAAAGCGCTGGTTAATGCTACAGATAGCTGCTCCGTTTGGTTCTCTACAGTCTAGACTCCACATCGTTATTAGCTTAGTCCGCTAGTTTAGCTGTATCTTTTTTTGACAAAATGTCAACTACGACCGGCGGCGGAGAGTTTGGCAACCCTCTACGGAAGTTTAAACTCGTATTTCTGGGTGAACAGAGTGGTAAGATGTTTATGATGTTCTACAAAGAAATGTTAATCTTGTCCCGGTGTCCGAAGGAAATGTTAAGGAAAGGTCGACTTGCTAATTGATTGATAATCGGGGTAGCTATGGTAGGCAGGTTTACGGTTCCGGTTATGAAATAAAATAATGAATTAAGGACGACTTTAAAAAATAGGTCTGGGAATAATTTGGTTTAAAGCCCTATCTGCCTTGTTTTGCAGTAGCGATGATGTCATGAGGGAGCTGTCGTGAGCTAGCGGTAACTTGCTGCTAAGCTAGTCAAATACATTCCGTCGTTTCACAATAAATGCAAATAAAATCATAAATTGCCTCGCTGCGGAATTTGCTTTACAGTTATCCTGGAATATGGCTTGTTGTCCAATTGAATCAATTACCACCATTGTCACTAGGTTCTAAGTATCTGCATCCGCAGCATCCATTAGCATTAGTTAGCTGAACTCGCTCTTTCTTACTAGTAAAGACACACATTTCAGGCTATGTGTGAATGTTAACTTGTTCTAATGTGTAATTTCTCGACTTAAATGTAATCATTTTTATGTAAATTCTTGCTTCCAACTGTGAAGTCTGAAGTTAGTCGTTTTAGCATCTAGCAACTTACTAGCTAGCTAGAGAGCCACGTCGGCCAGTGGATTCAGTCAGATTTTTATTTTTTATTTGTAGTCATTGTAACCGGAACTTTTAAGTGTAAATGTGTTTTGCCAACTTAATTTTTTGGTCTGGCTATTCAAGTGTTGGGTTCGGGACGAAATGTATAGAGTAGACCATTTTAAATTTCCAAAACCTGTGGCTCCGCCCTGACTGCCAGCTCAGCGTGTGGGTTCTTCATCAGTCTACTTCAGTGATGAGTCTTTACTCACATGTTAAGTGGCTCCGTCCTTAGATAACTTAATACTTAGTTGTATTAACAAATCAGAGCATTGCTGTTTATTGTTAAAATGTAGTTTAACGAATGTTTGTTTTGTCTGAACAGTGGGGAAGACCTCTTTGATTACCAGGTTCATGTATGACAGTTTTGACAACACTTATCAGGTAAAACATTATGTCAAATCTCAGTGTTCCTTTTCAGTGTGAACTTTCAGCATCATTTGTTTATGCATTGGCATTCCTATTCATTTTTCTTTACCCGCTGCTACCTGATAATGCAAAAAATAAGCCATTGTTTTGGGACTGTCATCCAATGTTTTTTTTTCTTTCTCTATATTCTAAAAATGTTTTTAGAATGCCACCAAGTCTTTCCCCTAACAGATGTAGAATTACAATTGTATTTGCATATGCGTCTTATATGAGAATTTTCTTGAATGTTGTTTGAGTTGAATATTCATTGCTTTTTGTCACACACAACAGGGTCTAATTAACCTAAAAAGAATCCCTAGGATTCCTAATATTAAACATTCACAAATCTCTCAGCCTGAATCAGATCAGGATTTTGTCCTGAATCAGGTGTTTGGAACTGAACATTAAAAAAATCTGATTATTTGTGTCATATACTAGCTGAATATTTCTAATGCTATATCAGAGTTTTTAAAGACAATATTTTGTTATTTTGTAGATGCATCTATTCTCATTTATAAAGCAGATTTTTCTGCTTTTTTATTTATTTATTTTTTGCATTCAACACCTTGGGCTGTATGTATTGTATAGTGTTTTCATTCCAACTTCTGTATTGCAGGCAACAATTGGCATCGACTTTTTGTCAAAAACCATGTACCTAGAAGATCGCACGGTAAGTCTGTTCTTTTCCTGGTGCTGTCATTAATCACTGTCATTTTTAAAGTGCTGAAAGAGCATGCATGTGCTTTGGATGTAATGAGCACCATTCATTTTCCTCTCACTATTTCACAGTGTTTTCTTTTATTTTTTACATTGATCTACATTCTGCCTTTTATTTTGATAAAGATGTGTTCATGTTTTTTAGCTCCCATCCTTATTTTTTATTTTTTCCTTTCACCCCACCCCCTGCTGGACGTTAAAATGCCCCCCTTCCCCTTGTTCCAACATTTGTATCTTGGCCGGCCAAAGATCCGGCTACAGCTTTGGGATACAGCTGGACAAGAGCGTTTCCGCAGCCTCATCCCAAGTTACATCCGAGATTCAGCCGCCGCTGTGGTGGTTTATGACATAGCCAGTAGGTATCATAGCCTTGCCTCAACTCCATGTCCTGGTTTAACATGTGGAAGGGCACAGATCAAAGCATTTACCTGCATCGCAAACCCTATTAGATGGCATGACTGTAATAGATGTGGTGGAAAAGTCTTTTCCAGCATCATCTAAATCTGCCTGTGCTTTATATAATGCTGACATAAGAGGCCGTTAGACCCAATACTATTTTCCCTTATGGGCTGGGATTCTTCATAACTGCCATACATCTTCCAATAGTTGCCCCGGGCTTTATTCCAAGTATGTGGTAGCCAGCCCGGCGTTTATTAGAGACGGGCGTCTATTTGAAACACAGAAGGTTGATGGCTAATGGGTTTATTTAGTGGTGAAATTTAGTCAAGACATTAGGACAACACCTCCAGATGAACATTTAAGGATTTAATTAAATAATATTCTATAATGTTTTCTGATTAGCATTGGCTGTGAACGTTTCTTATGTCTTTGCACCGTCATCTATCTCCATATCAAAATTCCTCTTGGCTTTCATGAGAAGAGGATTTCCTGAAAATAAACACACACCTTTCCCTCTTTGCTCAATAAGACGTTAAAACCAGTTCTTATTGTTCTCTTTGCACCTCCACCAGGAAATTGGTTAGCTTGTTTCTGCCTCCGTCTTCTCAGTATCATACATGTGCTTGCGCTCGGATACGTTTAGGATCCACCCCAAAATGTTGCGCAGATTCCTAACCAGAATGTTCTTTGGCTTATGATGCCACCGCACAAAATTTAGATCAAATGAGCTTTTCTTGGCCATCGCTACACTGGCTGACAATAACAGACTCCCGACGTCTGCACGACTGTGCACAGATATGGGGGGGGGGGGCTCTTAAAGGAGCCTGGCCTCTTTAGAGACCGGCGTCTAAAGTAACAAGCACCTGTTAAACCAGGCGTCTATCTGAGTTTAGTTCAATTAGAGACCAGCCACTATTGGAAGATATATGGTACCCAGATTTTATTCAGCTAGGGTTTTTTCACCTCTTGTGTGCATAAAACTCCCAATCTCTGCTTTATTTTTTTTCCCCCGCTTATTTTTCCACAAGAATCAATTTCCATCTTTGCTTGGTTTCTGAACCCTTTCTGCTCTGGTCTCCACTTTCACGTTTTTCCTTTTGCCTCCTTTCATGTGTTCCCTCTTTTTGTCTTTTTGCTCTTCTTCACTCCAACCCTCAGGTTCGACTCCAGCTTTGGGACACTGCTGGGCAGGAACGTTTTCGTAGCTTAATTCCAAGCTACATCCGTGACTCTACCATTGCTGTGGTTGTTTATGACATAACCAGTGAGTTGAGGCTGTCACCCAAATGTAGTGGTGTTTTCAAGAAAACTCTTATAAACAACTTGCTTCTTATCTCCTGCTATTAACTATCCTAATCTAAACATCAATTATTTCTTTCAAGCTTCTATTCTGAATTTCCTCTTCACTAACTTAGTTTGGGTTTCATGTCGGATGCTTTGTTTATTTATAATAGAACAATGTTAGTTTTTAATTGCAGCTTGTGCCTTTTTCAGTGCTGCAATGGCGAATATTTACATTAAATGTTTGCAACAATAATTTCTTTTTTTACAGATCTCAACTCCTTTCAGCAAACTTCAAAATGGATTGATGATGTCAGAACAGAGAGAGGAAGTGATGTCATAATCATGCTTGTCGGTAACAAAACAGACTTGGCGGATAAAAGGTACACGGGTGTACAATGACGTATACAATGACAGTGGGGGTTGTTTTAAATATTCTTACAGTTAGACTGTTGTATCATTTTTCTCCAAATGAGAAAAATGTTAGTGTATAGTTTTGCTGTATGTGAACTCCGCCAAAGCCTGGAATCCCATTGTTGTTACCCTCAGTACATCTTGCCCAATTTTGACCTTCATCATCTTTTATGTTTAAGTCATTTTATTGTACATTAAATGCATTTATTTTCGTATTAGTTGAACATGTTTCTGTTTACCAGTTTCCCTTTTTTTTTTTTTTTTTTTTTTTACTTTGTGCTTTTAATTTATTGTCATTTTGAATTGATTTAATATTATTATTATTCATTTGTTTTTGTTGTTGTATGTGTTTCCCCTCAAAACTGCATGCCAACCTGTCCACTTCCCCCTCCACTCCCCTTCCTGGCAACATGGCAGGCAAGTTTCTGTTGAGGCGGCAGAGAGGAAAGCTCGTGAACTCAATGTGATGTACATAGAAACCAGCGCCAAGGCTGGTTATAACGTCAAACAGGTTGGTGTGCGGCGACAAACGTCTAATTCTGACAAAACATGCAGTTTCTAGCATGGGTCATAGAAGCCTGTAAATGAGTGAACCTACTTGAGAGCTTTTGGATGTCATTTTTTTGACATCTAGATGAATGAGTGATCTGTCAGGTCAGTGTCTTGGTACCCCCATCCAACAAAACACAACAGCTTCTCTCCCTTCGTCTCCTTTTCTGTTTGAGTTATAAACTAACCTCTTTTTTTTCCACTTTTCAAGCAATACTCTGTGTTGAGCTCTGCTTGTTTCTCTCTCCCCTTCCCCCTTTGGCTTGATCTCTACAATATCTCTTTCCATATCTGTCTCTTCGTCCTTCCCCCCCTTCTGCTTTGACCGGAGCAGACAGATCACCACGGAGGAGGGCGAGCAGAGAGCTAAGGAACTGAATGTCATGTTCATTGAAACCAGCGCAAAGACTGGCTACAATGTCAAACAGGTAGCGATTCTGTTTTCTAAAGGTAGAGGCTCTAACCCATTTTCTCTTCATGTCATCTACTTTTCATGTACTTTTCTTTCTCCTCACTTGTCATAACTCATCTTTATGTTGATAAACTTGGATCTGAATGACCTCTGGTCGTTGTAATTTCACCTCCACAGACTTTGCTAGTAGGTAAAGTTTGACTTGAACTGTTCTTGTTGATGATCTGTTTAACTGTGGTAACTTTCTAAGGATTTTCGTAAAGATGATCTCAATGTGCAAGGTGCAATTTTTATTTAAAGTTATTTGGCATTAATACACTATGTGAGAAATGAATAGCTGGCGAACTGTTTACCCTAAAACACTTGGAGTCTGTTTGCTAAACAGTTCATTAAATCAGCCATGTCAGCACCAAAACAGTTTCCGTCCAGAGCCACTTTCACAATAAGGCTATCCTCATTTAAACCTTTGTGCCAGAAGAGTATATCGGGAAGCTTGACAACCAATTTAGTACCAAAGTAAACCAGCAATACTTGTTCTGGATAGAACCTCATTAAGGATGGTTGCTACCAAATATGGTCACAACCATGCAGAATGTTTGTCTAAAATAGTTTAGCATGAGGATCGTAGTGCTTCTCATTATCTTCTAACATCTAATGGGTGGTTTATCAAATCAAGGCCAGTTCCAGATCCTTTTTATAGAGCCAGAACCATCTACTGTATATGAGAACTGGACTGGGTGACCCCTCCTCCCCTCACATACCTGTTGGTTCCAAGAAGCCAAAATGGCATAGACTTCTATAGAGAAATAATCAGATGAACTCATTCTATTTGTCAGAATAACCATTCTTGCTCTGATACCTTTTTTCCCTCAATAATCCTATTTTTTCACATTTTTCTGTAGTGCAAGTTATTCAAGTTATAAATTGGCTAACCAGATGCCTTAGTAAAAGTTTGTGGTCTCACCTTGAATATTTGAAGCGTTTGGCTGATTCTCCAGAGTCCCTTTCGAATGGCAGGGGTGTGGACTTTCAACAAGCTCGCTGGTGATTGGTGAGAGCAGTTGCCATAGAAATCTCGACTACTATCACTACTTACTGATGATTTCTAGTTCCAACATGACAACCTCCATTTTGCAAAAAAAAAATGCAATTGAATTGACTTAATTTCATTGGAACTGGAAGCAAGTTAGGCTTGCACAATATACCGCAAATTTATCGTTATCGCGACATTAAGCTGTGCAATATGCATACCGCAAAAGACGGCGAAAATCGCAATAAATGGTTACCTTAAATCTGCTATAACAATCTCGTGGCAGCTTGAAATATTGAACAAATGAAATAAATCCCTTTATGCATTTAACCAATCAGAAGGACCCGTTTACGTTGTTGATCAATCAGATGAGCCCTTTTATGTTTGATGTTTGCCTCCTACGTCGACAAGGGTCATTTGGAGTATAATTTTTAAACTGTTGCAGTGAAATGGAGATGATGTTTTTGGTTGTTTTGCTGTTTGTTTATATACCGCAAATTATATTGTTATCGCAATATTAATCACCAATATCGCATATCGCGAGTTTTCCTCATATCGTGCAGCCCTAAAGCAAGTCATTTGCTGTTGGTGATGTCACACTCGCTCACTCCAGTTTTCATACACAATCAAAGGTCAGAACACTACTAAAACTCCAGTTAGTCACTGCTGCTTTAGGGTTTTGGTCTTTGAAGTGGTGCATCTTTAGGCTTTTTTATTTTGGTATAATACCATATTTAAAATGTTTGTTTTTTCTAAAACTATTTTTGTCTTTTTTACATATTCATAATAAATCTATATGATGAACAATTTCTTTTATAACCCATTTCAGTTGTATATTCCGAATACTTTAAAAAAAATGTTTGTAAATGGCGTATACTTGTAAAGCGCTTTTTCTACCTTACTTGAAGGCCCACAGTGCTTTACAGTCACAGTCCCATTCACCCATTCACCCATTCACATAATGATGGCGGCCCCGCTGCCGAACACTGGCGCCAACCTATAACCCCCAGGAACAATGTGGGGTTCAGTGTCTTTCCAAAGGACACCATTTTGTTTACATTTTGTTTATTTCCGTTTAAATGGATCTATGATGATCATTACGGACCAGGCTCATCTTTTTAGGTGAATCTGTGACTGTCAAATACCATGTATATGGTTTGGTATAGTACAGGTTTTATCTTTGTTTACATTTAACTCAAATTCTTCATGCGTGTATGTAGTCTTGGGTGTTTTGTTTATTGTATATTAGTCTTAAATATCTTTTGATATTGAAACCATGATGCCTCAATCATTAAGTTTTCATTCAGCCATGTTTGTTAGTGCTTTACTTCTAGTGTTTATTTTGAGTTTGTCTTGGTTCTGATTGGTTTGTTTTGAAAGTGTGGATGTGACTTGCAGACAGCTGTTTTGCATACCTGTCATAAGTCTCACTACCATGTTTTATACTGTTTAGCTCTTTTTGTTTTGTTGTTTTTTAACCAAAACTTTTCTGTTTCACATTTGTTGCACTCATGTTTTTTATTATTTATCTTTGTCATATCAAAAAGTTTCAGACCCATCAGAGAAATTTCCAACGTTTAATTGAGACTCAACATGAGTTGGGGTACATCAATAAGACAGACCTGCACTACTGTGTAACACTTCTAAAATCTGAGCTGTTTTCAAAGATTGGCTTCCATTTCTGGCCATGGTCATGTTTCATATTTCTCTACTGCCAACTATACCTGATCAGGGAAGTTGTTTACTACATAATATTTTGGCATCCTGTTAGATGTTGAAAGTGAATGGGACGGCTTTCTTCATACATGCAAATCTTGATTTGTGTATGCGGATATGAAATTTGGGTTGTGAAACAGCTTTTGTAGTGACAGTTCACTTTGGAGTGGTACTGCTTTAGCATGTCATAGTGACCTGTTGATCAGTTTTACTGTTGGAATTTATTTACTTATTTAATTTATTAGTTTATGTTCAAATCATTAAGAGAGAAAAATGGTTGGAGGTGTAATTATTGTTACTTTGGTAAATACATGAACAGAGTGGACTCTTGCTGCATCTGTGTAGCTGTTTTATGTATATGTATGTATTACCCTGTTACTTTAGTATTGTAATCAAACCCCCCCCCCCCCCCCGAGTCATCATGGTGCTTCACCTTGGTTCTTGAAGGACTTGGATAAACATTTAAACTCTAGTTCCTTTGTCTCATCAATGACAGGCTTTATTTAGTTTGATTGGCTGATGAAGCCCGCCTCCTGTGATCGCAGATCCCCGTACTGCAGGGAGCCCTTTGTGGTTGGCTTTTCTTTCAAAAACAGTTATCTATGGTTGTTACCGTTTTTGTTGCTGCTCGTTTAGCTAGGTTGTAACCCTCCTTCTCTGTCTCCCAGCTGTTCCGACGTGTTGCCGCCGCTTTGCCTGGGATGGACAGCGCACCGGAGAAGAGCAAAGAGGACAGTATCCTTGTCTTGTTCAATCCCTGTTGCATCAAGTTGTCATTAATAGAAAATTGTGTTAGGCACATTTATTTAGTTCCAATGCACAGGTAAACCATAAGATCTTTTGACGAAAGAAAATATGCATTTCAGAAATGACTACCTCAGATGAAAACCTTGATCCTATCCATATCCTTACAGGGAAACTTCTTTAAAAGAAAAAGCAGGTTTTCACACGATGCCACACTGATCAGTTACAGCAACTCTTAGTAATTCCAATATGATGCAAATAGAAATCAAATGTCGTATTGTTGTACCTCAGATTCTGCATCGTCGGCACTTGAACTTCCCTCTGCAATTGTAAGTTAAAACGGCAAGGGAAAAAAAGCTTCCTCTTGTTTGAAAGCACATTTGATCTTTTCAGGAAATGAGGACAGCACTCTGTTCAGATGACTGCATCCGATAGACCTGCTGAAAACACTGAAGTGAAAACTTGCAATTCTATGACAATGTTACTTAACCCATTGCCTCAGTGATCGACATCAAACTGGAGAGGCAGCCAGAGATGACTGTTACGGAGAGCAGCTGCTCATGCTAGTACACTCTGGTCCCTACCAGCCTGTCTCCCTCCCACAAACAGCTTTTCTCTTTGTAGCCACTCTCTTCACCCACCCTGATGGAGGAACATTCTTTTACTTTCTCCTTCTTCTCAATTCAGTGACTTTTCAAAGTAACTGTGTGGATGTGCATTACTGTACTCAACCTGATTCACACATTTAAGGTAAAGAATAAGTTAGACCAAGATGTTCAGGTTTTCATCCAGTTGCATGACTTTATATAGGATTGCAGACCAACATAGCTAACCGCTCTTGAGTTATTGCACAGTTCTGATCTTAGTGCTGTTACTCTTGTTGTTGTAGAGTTAAACTGCTTGGGGTTATGTACATGACTAAGATTTTTATTTTATTTTTTTGTTTTTTAAAAGAGAAGAATTTGCTTGCAGCGATCTTTGACGGCTTATTTCCTGTCTCACTTTGAGGAAATACAGACGGAGTGCGTTCATCACTTTAGAACTATCCTGTTGCCAATCTGCCGCCAAACACTCATCTTATATCAAAAAGGAGGAAATACTGGTTTATGAGGCAAACTTGACAAACCAAACGTCAGATCGCTTTGAAAGCAGTGCTGCAAAAGGATGCTTAACAAGGGAATTGATGTCCATTGTTTCCATTGAGAACCCCCCTCCAAATGTCATTTAAAAATATCAGTAACTACCAATAAACACAGCAAGTGTTTGTAGTTTTGTTAAAGCAGCTGTATGCATGCACCTGAGGAGTGATCGATTATTTGATCGCCTAAATGAACAAAGTTCAGAAACGCCTGGTGTTTCGGGTTTTCTAATCAGGCCTCACTTTGAAGGCTGACCGACTTAACCGCCATCTTCATTGTTGTTTTGTGTTGATTACACCACTTTGAAAAGCATGCTCACCATGCAGGATGTCTATGGATAAGAACACCGATGCCTTGCTTGTTTGTTCACCATGTTGTGCACTAAATCAAGCCACAATATTGTAAGATATCAAAGAAGCCCGCTGACTGGTTCCTGGCTTCACTAGTTGTTTATTAGAGCTGGTAGGTAGATGTCCTCAGATCCAGCTAATGCTTACTAACAACCTTGCTGTTAAAAATAAAAGAAAAGAAAAACAGTGCAGAGATGTTAGTGGAGTATTTTTCCTGTGCGGCTGTTGCCTGTGTCTGGCCTTTGGTTTCATGCATTTATTTATTTTGTAAATTGGACCGACATTGTTTGCTTGACCCCAAAGTACAAAGGCTGACACGCATGGTTATTTTTATTTATTGTTGCGTGTCCGCTGTGGCTCCACATGCCTGTTTTCTCCTGTGTAGTGGGCTTGGTTAACAGCAACGTTATCTTCACTGACACAAGTGTTAACACAAGTCAACAAACTAACCACACAACAACAAAAAGCCACCGGTCACCGGCTGATGCTTTTGTTTTGACTTTTTATGGCTTTTTAAAAGGATGATTTAAAGATTGAATTGCATTCCATTTTATCATGAGCAGCTCTTTACTTGTCACAGACTAAATACTCAGCTTTGTCCTATTCTGAATGGTGTCTGTCTATTGGAAATATGTCCACTCGTGTTTAGGAACGTTTGTGTGAATAATGTACTATTACTATCTTATGTATAAAAAGGAGAGTTAATGAAACACAAGTGTAGGCCTATCACATAAAGAAAATAAAGATATTTCACCAAAAGAACATGTGGTATGTTTTTGTTTTAATTTGGAAAAATTAGCTTTATTACTTAACACATTGTATGGGCGTGTGACACCGCTCTCATAGTGACGCACAATACCAAAGAACACTGATACTATTTATTAGCTAATGAATCACTGGTATGTAATGGTACAACTGAGAGGTGTGGGGACATGAATGTGACTGGATCGTGTCAAACTAGGGTAAAGATGGCATCAAAAGACACACCTTCACAGCCTGTAATGGAAAACACGCCTCCAAGTCAATAAATGAATCCTTAAAATAAAAGGAAAACCAAAGTTGAATGGTTTTTTTGTAGAGGAGGTACAAATGTTTGCTTGTTTTGCAAATTTAATACCTCAAACAACAATCACCCTTATAAATGATGTTTTTAAGCTCTGGGAATAAACCAAATGGCTTGTTCGACCTAGAATTACACAAAACCTACAACGAATTTCTCAAAAGTGATAAAAGTCCAGATATTTGAATTTTGTATTATTTTCATTCCCATAAAACGAAAGATCTCGCACAAGTTCCTATACCTGTGAAATTAAAGGGGACAGAGTGAACTTAATTTTGTTTTACGTTTCCCCAAATTTCAATAGTCATTTCGATGTTGAACAAGCATGGAGTTATCCAGTAAATACAATGATTTGTTACACAGTGCTGACTTAACTTATGTCAAACAGCAGTTGTTTTGATATTCATATGGGATTTCCAATTGCCTTGTCATTTATGACAGCCAGAAATGTAACTTGCTTCACTCTATCAATATCAATACCATCTTTTTCAAAGTTTGCACATTATGTTGAAGCAAGGAAGGCAGAAAAACGCTGTGATATTTATTTCAAAAATGCCACTTAAAGACTTTAAAAAGGTTACATTTAAAATATTTCAATGAGACTAGGCATAAGATCTAGTCTTATCGATATATTTTTTGAATGTCAGCATTATCTGCACTCTCTCTGTCATTCCAGGGGGCATTTATTGCCCCTTTAGGGCTGCAGATACGTCAACCCACTGAAACAAGCTGCTGTCAACGTAACGTTGGTTATTTTGTTCATGTTGTGCAAATTGTCAACTCTTAAAAAACAAAAATGTTACGTCATCTTTAGAGACTATTTATACCTTACTGATTCATTCATATAGTTCTTCCTTAATCCAGATTTAGTGATCTAACCGTCACTAACCATCACTTAGTGGCTAACTTCCGCATTTCCAAATCCAGTCTCACCGTTTACTTCTCAATCCGGATCATTCCAGATTCTGATTCCTACAGTTCCCACTCCAGAGGTGTGTTTTATTACGCAGGTCAGAGGTTGACCTGAAACTGTCTAGTTTCGCCGATGGGGGCGGGGCATCCCCTCGCCCCTCCCTCCGCACTCACCTGGTTTTAGGAAGTGTTGCCATGTAAGCAGCGGAGAGAAAGGTGTTGCTTTGAAGGGATGGATGGCTCAGGAATTTAGCAGAAGAATCCTGCTCGACCTGATCGGTGATCACTGCGCATATATTAGAGTGAGCGGAGCCGCAGCGCCGCACAAGCCTTAAAGCAGCCGCACGGAGGATCTCCCACCTACAGCCAGAACAGGCGGAAAGGACGGACGCTTCTGTTTTAGAGTCTCAACATGACCCGAGCAAGTATTTTACCCGACGACGAGGTCTTTGCTGACTTCAGAAGGCAGTGTTTATCAGCCGAGAACTGCTGGCAGAGCAAATACAACAAAAATGACATGCAGGTGTGGATCGAAAATCCACCTCCAAATAGTGCACCAAAGGTCCACAAAATCAGGGTGAGTCCTCGAGATATTGTGTAGTACTGGACGTCTGTGTGGACGTGTTTTGTTTAAACAGAAGTTAGTGTGTGTTTAGGTTAATAAGAAGTTAGTGTGTGTTTGGATGTGCTTTGGTTAGGAAGAAGTTAGTGTGTGTTTAGGTTAATAAGAAGTTGGTGTGTGTTTACTTTGGTTGGGTAGAAGTTAGTGTGTGTTTGGATGTGCTTTGGTTAGGTATGAGTTGGTGTGTGTTTAGGGTAATAAGAAGTTAGTGTGTGTTTGGATGTGCTTTGGTTGGGTAGAAGTTGGTGTGTGTCTGGAGTGCTTTGGTTGGGTAGAAGTTGGTGTGTGTCTGGAGTGCTTTGGTTGGGTAGAAGTTGGTGTGTGTTTGGATGTGCTTTGGTTGGGTAGAAGTTGGTGTGTGTTTGTATTTGCTTTGGTTGGGTAGAAGTTGGTGTGTGTCTGGAGTGCTTTGGTTGGGTAGAAGTTGGTGTGTGTTTGGATGTGCTTTGGTTGGGTAGAAGTTGGTGTGTGTCTGGAGTGCTTTGGTTGGGTAGAAGTTGGTGTGTGTTTGGATGTGCTTTGGTTGGGTAGAAGTTGGTGTGTGTCTGGATTTGCTTTGGTTGGGTAGAAGTTGGTGTGTGTTTGGATGTGCTTTGGTTAAACCAAAGTTTGTGTGTGTTTCAGTGTAAAATGACAATCAAAGACGTGTCTGCTGCAACCATGTATGATGTAATCCATGACGGCGAGTACAGGAAGACCTGGGATCCCAACATGTTGGACAGTTTCGACATTGCCAGGCTCTCTGACAATGCAGATGTGGGCTATTATTCATGTAAGCATCCTCGTTTGACAGCTCACTCATGTGGGGGCTGTCAGAGAACACACTTATTTTCTTAGACACATGTATAGATTTAACTGGACTTTGACCTTTAATTTTTTAAAGGATATTTATGCTGGTTCCTGTGAAAATCTTATGCTAAAATGTCCTTCCTCTGCAGGGAACTGTCCAAAGCCATTAAAAAACAGGGATGTTGTAACTCTGCGTTCCTGGCAGGTTAAGGATGACGAGTACATTATTATTAACTTCTCAGTCAAACATCCGGTGAGTAACCTCCAACAGACAAATCTTTTACACATCTGCTTTCAAGGCCGAAACAGGATTACATGAGTGTGTTATGCCTTTAAATTAAGCCTTTCATGGATGGTTATGGTTTTAATCTCTTGGGATTTTCATACAGAAATACCCCGCTCAAGGTAACCTGGTCAGGGCCGTGTCCATGTTGACCGGCTACTACATCAAGAACACTGGACCGAACAGCTGCACCTTTATCTACCTTTCACAAGCTGATCCCAAAGGTCAGAGCATTTCCAAAGCACGCTTTCTTTGTATTTTTCATTTTGGACATGTTTCTCAAAGTCTGTTCTGTCTTCAGGCTCTCTCCCAAAGTGGGTGGTCAACAAAGCGTCTCAGGTCCTTGCTCCACGGGTATGTGTCCTTTCCCTGCAGAAACGTGGCTGTAAGGTGTGGCGGGCTGGGTGTGTGTTCACCTGTAGAATTTAGAGCACACGCCACAGGTGTGAGCAAACAAAGCAACGCGTCTCACACAATAGTTTCCACGGAAATGTTAAACTGAAGCTGCTGACAGAGCAGAATCTCGGTTAGAGCCGATGCGGTTCTCCTGGTGGAACTTGTTTTTCAGGTTACACTTCATGAATTGATTGAAACTATTTAGACCAAAGTTTGTACTTTTTGTTAGCATTGTTCATTGAGTAACTTTAAGTCTTAAACTGAATAGGAAAAAAATAGGTTTGTTTAAGAAAAGGTTTGAAATCCATTCACATGTAGCCCCAAAATGACTGGAACCAGATTCTGTCATACTGACTTCATTACTGGGTCAGAGAGTATAGTTTCTTTTATCTGAGACGTCACAAATGTTAGTGAGCAGATTATTGATAGAGGGTGAAGGTGTGGAATAATCCTCATAGATTATAATCTGTTCCTTTTCAGGTCCTGAAGAGTGTGCATAAGGCAGGACAGAAGTATCCAGAGTGGAAGCAGCAGAACAAACCTAACCAGAAGCCCTGGCTGCACCCAGAGCAGAGCAGCCTGCCCACAATGAACCCTGCTGAGCTTTCAATACAGAGGGCCGACTCGCTGGAAAATGTGGATGAAACCTTCAAGAAGGACGCTCAAGAAAACGAGGACAGCAGCTAAATAAAGAGCAGGAAGGAAATGTGGCTAAAGTTTGGAGAACTGTATGTTGATCACTGAGCCACAACTTTGAAGATTTGGAGACCGACAGCTCTCTGGGATGTAGCCTTGAACCAAATCTGTGCTTATCCTTGAATAAACAACAGCACAGAGTGTTTACACGTCTCTCTGAAGACACAATCAAGCACCAATTAGTTAAGCATTCACCTCAGTCATTCTGAACTAAGTTATTTTACAGGGTTAGGGGGTGGAGTTTAAAGCACTACTATAATGGGTCCTCCATCAGGCCAGACGCAAGAAAGCACAGAAAAGTTCAGAAATAAATAGTTGTCCACTACAGAATGTTTTGAAGAATCTGTGGATAGAAATGAGATTATGTTTTGTCACGCATTTCTGACAATCACAGTGGACCTTTGTTAAAGGATAATGGAAGGTTTTAGTTTTACCTCTGTGCCTCCAATAGAAGGATGCTTAAAATAGGCATTTTATTTTGTTAACCTTGTTATTTAGTTAGTTGAGCTGTTAAAGCTACAGGAAATAATTCCAGAATAGATTGGGAAGGTTGATGTTTTTCCTCTAGTTTCTTTTCTCCATGAGTTGTCCTTTGGCTCAGATTATTTTCTTACACTGACTCAGAAGAAGCTGATGTTTGTTACTGTGTATGATGTGTGAAAACTTGAGCATTACTGTACCTTAATGATTGGTGTTCCCATCAAAGGTATTTTCTTATTTTTTTTATTTATTATTGAACCATGAAGAAGTCAGAACAGTTGTGGAATGGAGCCTCGCTAAGATTAGCATTTTTATGAGGATGTTGTACAGTTGACTTTTCTTTTTTATGAAATAAACCTGACAAGTTTAACTTGTTGTAGAAATCTGTCCTTCAATGTTTTCTTTAAGTAGTCTAACCGGAGCAAGTTCTGAAAAGTTACCCAGCCTGCTATCTGGGCCTGGTACAGGTTCTACAGGTTAACTCTTTATTAGGTGCACCTTGCTAGTACCGGGCTGGACCTTTTTTTATCTTTAAAACTGCCTTCATCCTTGGTATCATGGATCCAACAATATACTGGAAACATTCCTCAGAGAGTTTGGTCCATACTTACATGACAGCTTCACACAGTTGTTGCACATCCATGATGCCAATTTTCTGTTCCACCACATCCCAAACATGCTCTATTGGGTTGAGATCTGGTGACTGTAGAGGTCATTTGAGTCCAGTAAACTAATTTTCATGTTAAAGAAATTAGTCTGAGTTTATTCCAGCTTTATGACTTGGTGCATTATCCTGCTGGAAGAAGCCATCAGGAGATGGTACACTATGGTCATAAAAGGATGGACATGGTCTGTAACAATACTCAGGTAGGCTGTGGCGTACCATGCTCAATGGGTACTAAGGGGCCAAAAGCGTGCCAAGAAAATATCCCCCACACCATTACACCACCACCACCAGCCCGAACCGTTGACACAAGGCAGGATGGATCCATGCTTTCATGTTGTTGACGCCAAATTCTGACCCTACCATCTGAACTTTGCAGTAGAAATGGAGACTCATCAGACCAGACAGCATTTTTCAGTCTTTTATTGTCCAGTTTAGGTGAACCTGTGAATTGTAGCCTCAGTTTCCTGTTCTTAGCTGACTAGAGTGGTATCCGGTGTGGTCTTCTGCTGCTGTAGCCCATCTGCCGCAAGGTTGGACGTGTTGTGTGTTCAGAGATGTTCTTCTGGAGATCTCGGTTGTAACCAGTGTTTATTTTAGTTCACTTTGTCATTCTATCAGCTGGAACCAGTCTGACCATTCTCCTCTAGCATCAACAAGGTTTTTCCACCCACAGAACTGCTGCTCACTGGATACTTTCTCTTTTTTCAGACCATTCTCTGTAACTCTAAAGATGGTTGTGGGTGAAAATCCCAGTAGATCAACGGTTTCTGAAATACTCAGACCAGCCTGTCTGGCACCAACAACCATGCCACGGTCAAAGTTCTTTAAATCACATTTCTTCTCCATTCTGATGCTCAGTTTGAACCGCAGCAGATTGACTTGCATTGAGCTTCTGCCATGTGATTGGCTGATTACAAATTTGCGTTAATGAGCAGTTGGAAAGGTGTGCCTATAGCAGTGGCCATTGAGTGTAAAGTGTTTTTAATGTTTGAGACAAATGAGAAAATTTTATTAAAAAGTTGTTTTTCAACAGACTAATTTAAAGACTTACAATAGCTTAAAGTGTATAAATGCATCATGTACAAAAGTAACAAGTGAAAACCCGGAGCAGAAGCTCGTCAATGAATGTTCATTTTTATGCAGATTAACATGTCGAAGTGTAGAAGTCTGCAGATTTCACAAGTTTCTATTTTGTAGACGCCCAAACAGACTTAGATAAACTGTTCCTAAACAGAGTTGAACTTCACCAGAAAGTCACATCAACCTTTAAAATAGTTTGAAAATAATGAAGGTGCGGTGCTTCTAAAACCTGTCATGCAGGAAACAAGATTTATGTCTCATAATGAGTGATTTATTTATATCCACACTATTTAAATATTCATATAAAAACAGTCAACCGTCTCAGCATTTCCACAAATTTCCCAGAATTCTTACACAGATTTCTATTTACAGCATAGCTATGTACCTAATATAATTAAAATATTTGTTTTTTTCTGTACTAAAGGTGCACAATCTGAACATTTTTCACAAGTTCGCAACAGAAACATTAAATTAGGATGTGAGCAAAGGAAAGGCATCGATTATTAGTCCAGTTTGCTTTAAGCGTTATTACAGTGTTTAGCTATATTTCAGTTTCCTGACTTCTCCAGAACAGAATTTACAAACCTAACGTGTGGTTAGTCTGGTTTTTTAATGCGGAAACCAGTGGAGGGTTTAGGATGAGTCAGCTGGTGGTGCATCTGTCCTGTTGAAGTCCAGACAGAATGAAGGCCGGAGTCTGTGGGAGGATGAAGCTTCGTCTTCCTCTGCTGCCACCTAATGGACAGTTCTCTCCTTTTGCCGTTGATAATCTGAAGGAAGAAAGAAGCCTTTTATTGGACTAAAAGCTGTGCCAATACCTCTGCTACTCTCCAGCTAGTATGGGTTGAGGCTGTTCTAGTGTTTCTTGTAGTCCATACATGGAGAGTAGTCAGATCTTCATCTCAGCATGCACTGTGGGTGTGTGAGGACATGCTGGTACCTGATGACAGGCTTGGACATTTTCAGGAATATTTTCCTTTTTTTTTTGCACGTTGTGCATGAACTCCTGGCATGTATGTTTTGGGATGGTGCATAAAGCATGCTCTACAAACACAATAGTAGATGATAAAAGCCAGTGTGTGTGAGAAATTCAAACAGGAGATCTTGTATTCTTGGTTTGTTATCTGAACATTGCCACAGCAAACACTGCAGGTCTTCTGATACTTTCAAAGAGGACGTGAACCTTTGGTACCAAATCAGACAAACACACCTACTGTGTGGCTAAAAGGGAAACAGAAAGCCACCAGTGAGAACTCTTTATTCACTTTAGATGGCTAAGTGAACACAAACTTACTGTAAGGAAAGAAGCGAACCCTCATCAGGATTTCTCGAGCCGTCTTCAGTATCTCTACAGCCTGCAGAGGAAGACAGAAGCCTCATTTAAGCAACATAGCTCATCTTTGTGCACAAATGACACATTTGAAAATAAAAGCTTTTTATATGCAAGAGTCCTCACAATTATGACTGAAATAACCACACGGATAAAAAATGAGTTTTTGGCGTTTTTAACATGTCCTAATGGCATTTTTCTGATGATGAAAGAAATACATAAAGAAAATTAAGCTACATTTCTTTATTCAAGTCGTCATGAATCGGGAGCAGATGCAATAATGCTGTTTGAGAAAGATTTTTGTTTCAAAGAAAATATGCTGCACCGGACACAAAATTACTGCTCCGCTTGTCGATAAATAGATCCACGTACGTCTGTGTTTTCCTCCTCTGAGCTGACATCTGGCTCCAAACTGTACGGCTGGATTGTTCCAATATTGCTCGCCATTTTTGTTGCACCGCTAATGCTAAGTTGCGGAGCAGAGAGGCTGTAAGCTAGCAGTGGAGCCTGTAAACAGAGAGCTTCCAGCAACAGGGACAAGAAGGCCCACAACTCAGAGGTGAATTTCTAATGAACTCCTGCTGCTCTGCAGAAACTATGTCCTAGAAACATAATCCTAATTAAAAGTAGAAGTAGAAGGCATCAGATAAGCTGCACTTTTTTGTAAATTTAGAAAACACCCAAAATCCTTTACTATTTCAATGGTCCTAAAAATACTGTTACTGTTCACTAAAAAGAACAGTGTCTGTCCTAAAGTGATTTAATTTATTTAATCAACAGCCCAATAACATACTTTGCTGATTAACCTTTATAGAACTCATCTGACTGAGTTAGCCCAGCAGCAGATCACATTCCACCTTCTGTACATGTTTTTCTCAGGGCTGCCTAAGAAAAAAAGGGATGAATCAAATGAGGTAAATTGATCTTTGATGTAAGTGAATATATTTTTCACTGAAACAGATGTTTACTTTTTTCAGAAAAAGTTAGTTTTTAATTTAAGAATTCTTTGCTTTATACTGTATCTTTGTTCAGTCTCAATCAACAGTTAGGTTGAAACTTTTTGAAAGCCGAACAAAAATAATTTGAATGCAGCCAAACTGATTGGGCGGCGTTTCATAATACAGATGGACAACGCCCCAAAACATGCAGCCAAAGCAACTCAGGAGCTTCTTAAAGCAAAGAAGTGGAATATTCTTGAATGGTAATGTACAGACACAAAATAAGACAGAATGTGTCTCTGTCCGAATATTTATGGTCCTAACTGTAGATTAGTGTGTTTGTGTATATAGGTATATATGGTACTTTGAGATTTAAAAACTGTTTAATAAACATAGTATTATGAACTATTAATACATTATTATATTGTTTATGTACTGATGATAAAAAAAACTACACAGTAAGATTACAGAAAGATACTTTAGTATTAACAGATGAGGCGTTTTATTACAAAAACAGAAAGCAGCGACTATCGTATGTCATGCTCTCCTGTAAACCATGCAATGGGGGGAGCATGGCTTTTAAGGCTGCCACGGATGGGGGTGGGGGTGGGGGGTTACGGAGCAGGCAGCAGGAGGAGACTCACGGGGCGAAACACTCCAGTTGTCCGGAGTGGTCTTTTGCCGGGGACTTGACGTGCCGCGGGGCCAGTAGCCACTTTCTGATAACTGACAGAGTTTGCGCTCAGTGTATTTAAACACGCATGTGCAGTGACGTATGTATCAGAGGATGTTTGATTGGGCGTTCTGCATTTCAATCAAGTCACGTACTCTGTGAGAATTTTGATTCGCTGACGGATTTTTTAGCACTTTTTTTCACAAAACAAGTGGGGGGAAAAAAACTACAGAACCGTGATGGGGTGAAAAGTGAAGTCCAGCCGTCGTTTTAATCCCAGTTAGTGGTTCAACTCTTTCTCTGGAATTTGTTGGACCATACAAAACTCTAAAGTGATTGTACAAATATAACATGTTAACTTAAAGTGGTCCCTTGCTATAATGGGGTTAACCTTTCACCAAATTGTAAGCATTTTCTTTTAACAGGGCATTGTGTTCTGTGTCCTGATTGGTTCATTATCAATCAATCTTCTTACGCCATGTCTCCCATTCAGTATAGAATGCATCTGAGCTTGTCAAGCTGATGTTTAGCTTCATTTATGAAAACTGGACCTATTTCTACGAAGGTTTAAACTTTGAGAGAGTTTAAACAAGAGAGAAAAGTGTAAAAATGTTCATGTTTGACTGAGAAAGGTGCATAAAATGTGTAGTGACGGGTTTTACAGCTTTAATACATCAATAATACGGTAATTGTAAAAATGAAGAGGACTGCTTTGCAGATTTCACCTACATTAGAACGTTACTCCTGTGATTAAAGACTGGGACCCCTGTATATAATTCATTATCATACATAATAAAGTCTTGCCTTTGCACTCCAGATGGCGCCAAACTCACATGTGTTACAAAGGACTCATGTCTGTCCTTTTTATCCCCATATAAAGCAGGTGGTTAAAACTGTATATTATCATCTTAGAAATCTGGCTAGAGTCCGCCCACTACTCTCTCCTGCTAAAATGGAGATGCTAATGCATGCTTTCATCATGAGTAAATTTGATTACCGTAACGCCCTGCTTGCAGCTCTTCCAAAAACTAACATTAATAACCTTCAGTTTCTCCAGAACTCTGCTGCACGAGTTCTTACAAAGACCAGGAGGCGGGATCACATCATGGCAATTTTAAAATCCCTGCATTGGCTCCCCATATGCTTCAGGATTTATTTTAAGATACTTTTGAAAGTTTTTAAATGTCTTAACGATCTTGCGCCTCATTCCGATCATTCCAACTGTAAAAACAGAAACCTATGGAGAGGCTGCTTTTCAACACTATGGCCCCCGTTTATAGGACCTGAGAGCCGCAGAGAGAATTGATGCTTTTAAGAAAAGGCTCAAGACCCATCTTTTTAACCTGGCATTCAGATAATTTTTTACTACTTTTATTTACTTATTTAGTCATTGATTTATATGCATTTATTTATTTAGTTTTTTTTTTTTAGTTATTCGTTTATTGTTATTTATTTATCCATTTTATCTTGTTTTATGAACTCAAACTAGATTTTTAACACGTTATTTTAATTTACCTTATTTCAATGTTTTATTGAACTTGCATCACCACTTAGCACTTAGCTGTGGGGGAGCGGTCCCCGCCTCGGATGCTGCATTTCGCTGTCTATGTAGCTATTCACAGAGAGGGAGGTTCCAATTTTTAGCAAAGGATGGGGATGGTACAGAACATCTTTTCCAGAGGGTTCAACAAACATCAACAGAACTATTCTACTGCTGAACAGCAGACGTTGGCTGCAATGCTCACATTTCTGCACATTGAATTTTCTACCCACTTGTGTTCCTCTGGCATATACATCTCTCGTATATACAACCGCAACCAGCATCTCATGTGCTGGGCTCCACTGGTGCAGTACTGGCAGAACTGGTCATACCAAAGATTCAGAAACATGGTGGCTGATGCCCAGATACCAGTAACACTGCAAAGGGCTAAACTCGATTAGCCAAGGTGAGCATCTAAACAGAAAGAAACTTTGTTGATTGGCTCACAAAATAAAAACAAAACGATTTTTGGTTTTGTGGCTCAAGGAGGGGAATGCTACGGCCTCGGTATGTTCGGCACTCGTTGGGTGTTGTGTGTGTGTCCTTGCATGAGTCTACATGTCTGTATGAGTGATGTCTACAGGTGTCTCACCAGCAGACTGCAGCTACTCCCGATTCAGCGTCCAGCGTTTCATGTCTGTCCTTGTAAACTCATGTGCTTTTTGTGACAGTCTGACAGTCTCTGTTTTGTTTTGCCCTCCCCCTTTTTGTTTTTGGTGCAGGTCAGCTGTGGTTTCAACTGGAAAGTTCCACCCACTCAGCTGTGTCTCTCCGTTTTGGCTAGGATTTCTCCGCACTGTGGTCAGTGTTGTTTCGTCATGACGGTATTTACGTTTTTTTCCCACCTGGAATGGAGATTTTTGTTGTTAAAGTTGCTAAACCTTCCCTCAGTCTTGCCTGTTCTGTGCTGCATCTGGCTCAGTCTGATACGCTGTAACACTTTGTTGTGAGATTTGGCTGTAACTTTGTTTGGGGACTTTGTTTGATTGTATGGAGATACATTTTGTGTTAGACTTCTCATTCCCTTTTTCCATAGTTTAACTGCAGCGCCTGCCTCTTCAGTCGGCTGCAGGATAGTTTGTTGTGTCCACCTGGTTCACTTGGCTTTTATTTCTACAGTACCCTTCTTTTATTTTTAATTTACTTTTATTTGTCCCACGATGGGGAAATTGTTTTCCGCATTTGACCCTTCCCCTGGGGGGAACGGTGAGCTGCGGAATAGCCGCGCTCGGTTTTTAGACAACCTGCTCTCCCGCCTGAGCTAAACTGCCACCAATTTAGCACCTTACTGCACATTTACTGTTCTTTACACCCTAATTTTCCTTAAGTTACACATTCTTTGCTATAGACTAAACGGGAACAGATCATGGATGGAGGACTTTCGTACATTTGTGAACTTCTATCCAATCTCCTTTTATTTGACAAGTCCTTAGCAAACTGTTATAGATCACTTTTTGACCACCAGAAATAATCTGCTCTGATCAGGATTTAGAATGCTGTATGGCACTGAAAAAGAGCCAGAAATCTCTTTGTGTTTCACCCTGAACTTTGCTGCTGTTGAGGCGCGCCCTGCTGTATGTCTTGTATAGATGGTTCTTGCGTTTATTAGTGTCAATACAGGTTAATCTACTGCCTTTATTGTTTTAAAGATGAAAGTGTGACTGCGGGACCTGTTGCCGTCCGTTGCTTGGGGTTATGTAGGATTAGAAAACAATTGAATTGCTTCAAAATGCACTGTACTGAACATGTTCTACTTGTTTGGAGGGTGTCCTGAAATTACCTCTGTGCTATTGGTGATAGAAAAATAAAGTTAATGCGACTAAACAGACTCACCTTTGAGTGCTCTATGTCTTGGAAATCTACATCATTTACAGAAAGAACCTGGTCTCCCTCCTGTAGACCGGCTCTGTGGGCATCTGAATCCGGAACCACCTGTTGGTACATGACAAAGGCAGCACACGCCGATGTAGGTACTTGAAAAAAAAAGACTCCCCATTATGACAAAATGAATGGAATCAAACCTTTGATATAAAGATGCCTAACTGTGACGCTTTGCCCCCTCGGATGTTGAACCCCAACTGTGCTCCTGGAGGCTTCTTCAACACGATGGTTCGAGGCAGAAACTGGGTCAGCTCGTTGTTGTAATCAGGGTGATGAACTCGCTGGATTATTGAACCATTTCAAATGTGAGCTTTGATCAAGTTTAAACAAGTTTTGCCAAAGAAATACATGAAAAATAAGCGTTTTGTCTCTTTTCTTTTACTTTTATAACTTAATGATTGTGATAAATCTTTATTAGGAGTTTCTATTTATATTTCTGCTTTCTATTTATAAATCCAATTTCATAAATAGGATGTAAAGAAGTGTTCATAAAATGTCCTTTTCTTCCTGTCCATTTCTCTTTAAGTGGGCAAACCTACAAAATCATCAAAGGATCAAATACTTATTTCTGATACTGTATTAATTTATTTTTTTAATTTTATTTTCAGCACTTAACATTCTGTTTTTACAGTTGGAATGATTTAATGTCTAATTATCAAAGGTCCAGGATTTGGTGTTTTGAGCAGAGATCTGACACATAATTAATATGTTAAGATTTAAACAATCGTGTTCTTTAAGGAATCAACCACTCTTATATTTGCACGGTGCTCTTTTTCATCATTGACCACTAATTCAAAGTCAACTCCAAGATTAAGTATATTTTAGGAATGAACATGATCATAGAACAAACAATATAGTCAAGTGCCGCCCATTTTAAATGAGCGGTACTTGGTTCTGCTGAATGTGACCCACCTCATGAGGGGGGATCCATGCAGGTGGGTTCTCATAAGCAGGAAGAAACACGACTGGAAGCTGGTAGTCATCATAAGAAAGTTTCTGATCCATTACTGATGAAATACCCTTAATAGGAGGACATGATGATCATGGTTTAATAAAAGTTCATTCCACGACGCGCCTCTTGTTAACATGTAATTACGCGATAATAAAACATTCTGAAAACCTAAATCCAGAAAATGATGTGAAATAATAAGGACGGAAGAACAAATGATGGATAACAAATATAAATAGAATATTGTCCGACAATCGCAACAGTAAAAGTTTCATAGTGAAAACAACAAGGAGCCTAAAATATGCTAACACCGCTAGCTTTCTTTTACCAAACTATTCGAAATTCCACAACTGTGATTACCCGAGGTTCAATCTAGTATTTTATAACAATGCCAACTAGTTAATTAAAGACAAAAAGGCTAAATATTTACCTAAAAGCACACGCAAGGTCCAGAAATGAAGCATCAAAATGTAGCCGACTAGGAAAACTGAAAGCTATCGGTGAACTCTTCTTCTACGGATTTGTAATTTGTATTTAGCTCACTGCGCCATCTGCTGGCAAAAAAAACAACATTTAATTCTGATGAACAGTAGATGGTTTTGTTAGAAGTTCTTATTTTCTTTTTAATATACAGTCTATTATTGTTTGGCATAGTAAAACACATCATACACAACTTTAAATGGTCTGATTTATCAAAACGTTCATAAAAACAAGAAACGGTTGCAGATGTGTATCCTTTTGGAAAGACTTGAATAAAACAAGGGGGAGAACATTGATTGGATTTTCCATCCTTTCTAGATAATTCTTTAAAGCAACGTTGAATCTGTACAAAATATTTTTTTTACTGTATTTACTATTTTATTGGATTTTTTTAATGTTTTTTATTTTTCGTTTTTGCTGAAACAAGTATCACAACACAAACAGTTTCATAGCAGTTTTACAATTCTACCTCACACATTTTATCAAGTGGATCGCAGTTTGGAGAACAATGAATAATAGAAGACTATTCCTGCAGGCTTGGCAAATTTAAAAAATGTGTTTTTACTCTCGATGAGTTTGTTGAATGCATCCCAAAAATCCACTCAGAACAACAGAATCTTGTTACAGATCTGATCAAATGTCACGCAACAATAACAGTCTGTCAGTCCAACTTGTTTTTACATGTTTTCATCTCATCCAAATAACTGGATGGTAAACTTTCTGACCTTGATTTGCTGATAAGAAATACCAGCATCTGTGTTTGTCAGTTGCACTAATGAAGCAATAGATACAAACGAAAATCACCTGCCAGGTTTGTTTCAGGTTTTACCAACAAACTTGACAAAGTTTCAAGTTTCTGCATGTTTCAAAGACCATGAAATGTAGTGTTCTTTTCCCTGCCTATACTGAAATGGAGTTATAGCTAAATCCAATATCTTGCAGGTTTCTCTGTATGTGCTAATTTTGACCATTTTTAATTAAATATTGCAATTCTTGTAAAGCTTTTTTTTTCTTCTTCATATGAAAAATGTGGTTTATTGAAGCTACACCAACAAATTGTCCTTGAATTGAATCCTCAGGTGCAGAGTAAACTACCATTTCTGACCCTGTTTTGCCTGGCTATGACTGTCTGTTGATGCTCTGTTGCTATTTTTAATCTTACATCACTCAAAGTATTGTTCTTTTAGTATTTAGGTAGCCTACACTGGTTTTCTGCTTGTCCTTAAACCTGTAATGTAAGGTATGTTAAAGTGTTGTGAATTAATTTCAAATAAAAGGGCAGGTTGAGACATAAAAAACTACAACCGCATTTTGTGGCACATTTCAATTGTTACAGTTTTTCTCAGTCGCTTTAGTACAATTCTCAGATCAGAATGAAATTCCCAAAACTATTTGTTCAATCTTCACATCATGATGTCACTTGTGCACATCATATAAGCAGTTTCTCACTTCTTTGAACAAGTTGCAATTGCTTTGGTACATCCATGCAAATGATTATGTACAATTCTCTGCTCTTTGCTACATTATCAATTGTTTATGTCATGTTGATCAAAATGTATTATATAGTTCACTGTGCAATAGTCTTACTCCTCAAAACACCTAGTCATTAGTTCATTGTTACGTCCCTGGGGAGGGCGCAACAGCACAACCATGAAATAAGACAAGAAGTCAGAAATGATGTATATAAATATGGTTTATAATATTCAAAGACTCAGGCTGCTGAAAACAATTACCTGTGGGGGAGGAAGTGACGTTTGGGTTGTGCCAAATAAATAAACTTAATATAACAAAACCAGGCCTAACTCTGCAACTAAACCCATAAATCAAAAGAACAACAAAAGACTACCTAACTAGTCTAAATACAAACATACAAAACATTACAAGAAATGGCACCAACCCCTTACCTGGCGTGTCTAACACAGTTCAACCTGCGTGTGAAAATGTATGGGGCCCCAAACTTGCCTGATCACAACCTCCCACCACGTACCTGAGGAAAACAGCTTAGTCAGAAGCATGCAGCCAAAAGAGAGTCAGGATCGTAGTGAGCGTCAGCCAGAGACAGTTCACCAGACTCTGCCAGGCTCAGCTCCCAGGTGTGCTTTAATAGGCTCCGGCTTCCTGGTAGAGGAGCACCACATGACCAGCAGACGGCCAGTCCCAGCTGATGAAGCTGCAGTCCCAGGTGAACATCAGGAAATTAACTGAAGTGAAAAGCAACAGGATGAGGGCAAAGCAGAGGGCTGTGCCTGTAACACCCCCACCCTTACAAGTCCAGACCACACACGAAGAAAAACACTCACCTACACAGAGTATGATTGTGGTGCATCTCGAGGTTGTAGTCCTGTACGAACAGCGCCCAACGCATAAGGTGCTGGTTGTGGTTGGACATCCGCCTAAGAAATACCAGGGGACTTGAAGCAGAAGATTACTCAAAACCACAAACTGGTGTCCAAAGATGTGCAAATGACAAATTCACACAAATGAGCAAAATGACTCAAGCAAAGTGTCAGCACAAGGCACAAAGAAAAGCACCCCGAAACAAAGTGCTAACACGAGCCACAAATGCGCATTCCAGTGCCCAAAAACCCAGGACAGATGACAGAGACAACACAGGCTGTACAAAGACAGACCTACAACTAAGTATTGCCAAAAAAAAAAACCTGCCTCTGGTCAAGCGGGATAAATCCCAGACTCCATCAGGACTGTGCATTGTAAGCTGTCAGAAAGAGAGGATACAACCTCCTGAGCTTTCCCCCACCAGCTTACATTGGAGCAATATGGACCACATGTCCTCTGGCCAGTCAAGAGCTATTGCTATGCGTTCAAAAGCTTTAAAGTAGGAATCCACCTCAGACTCATGAAACGTAGGTACCATCACTATGTTTCTGCTCACATCACACCCCCTTTTCCCGTCAGAAACCGCTAAAGCAGTAGCTGTGTCTGCCACTACCGAAATCGACGACTGTGCTGCCGAGTGTTGCAAAGCCTCAACCTCCAGCTGCTTCAGCCGGACTTCCTTGTCCGCCTCAATCTCCATTCTGCGAACCCGCAGGCGGAGCTCATACTCTGCCCGTCGCTCTCTGTCCCTCTCCCTCTCCTCTGCTTCCAGACGTAGCCGTGTGAGCCGAAGCTTAAGCCTAGCATCCCTGCTAGAACTCCCTAATTCGGGGGACAAAGGATCAAAGCGTGGTAAAGTCGCAGGAGGGACCTCAGCCCCCTCTACCTTTCCTGGAGGCGTGACAACAACCACGGCGTTGCTTTCAACAGCCACACCGGCAGATTCAGCTTTAGAGACAGACGGGACACCGGCAACAAGGACCTTTAACTCCACTAAATGCTCTACAAGCTCAGCCCTGAGCTCTCTTTTAATGGCATGTCTAGACACAGGTTTATCAAAATGGGCGGCAACACACAATAAGTCGGCCTTACGACAAGACTCAAGGACTTCGATCCTTGGACTATCAAGGAACGCCTGCAGAGTAAAGCTCATAATTGATTCTACAAGAATATGCAAACTATAACAACAAAATAAACCACTTGCCTACTCCATGGTTGTGTAATCCCGGACGAGCCCCCACTTGTTACGTCCCTGGGGAGGGCGCAACAGCACAACCATGAAATAAGACAAGAAGTCAGAAATGATGTATATAACTATGGTTTATAATATTCAAAGACTCAGGCTGCTGAAAACAATTACCTGTGGGGGAGGAAGTGACGTTTGGGTTGTGCCAGATAAATAAACTCAATATAACAAAACCAGGCCTAACTCTGCAACTAAACCCATAAATCAAAAGAACAAAAGACTACCTAACTAGTCTAAATACAAACATACAAAACATTACAAGAAATGGCACCAACCCCTTACCTGGCGTGTCTAACACAGTTCAACCTGCGTGTGAAAATGTATGGGGCCCCAAACTTGCCTGATCACAACCTCCCACCACGTACCTGAGGAAAACAGCTTAGTCAGAAGCATGCAGCCAAAAGAGAGTCAGGATCGTAGTGAGCGTCAGCCAGAGACAATTCACCAGACTCTGCCAGGCTCAGCTCCCAGGTGTGCTTTAATAGGCTCCGGCCTCCTGGTAGAGGAGCACCACATGACCAGCAGACGGCCAGTCCCAGCTGATGAAGCTGCAGTCCCAGGTGAACATCATCAGAAAATTAACTGAAGTGAAAAGCAACAAGATGAGGGCAAAGCAGAGGGCTGTGCCTGTAACATTCATCGTATAAGTCATTAACTGCAAAATGGTTGACCAAGTTGTCATAATGTGACAAACATATTTCGCTGCATTGCAAGAGAGGATATTCACTGTGATGTGGATGAGAATTTGTGGCCTAACACACAGGAACGACAAGAGGTGTAGGAAGACCACACCAATTCCCACTGCACTGCCTGTACTGTTGTACAGAATATTGTCCTATCTTTTTTTTCCCTTTGTGTTACTGTTTGCAGTGGGTTTTTTCTATGTCGGTATGACATGGTCTGTCAACAAATTACAATATGAACAATAAAAGTGTAAATGTGAATCTTGTCCAGTCTCTTGCAATCAAACAAAAAAGGTGTAACTTACATTTTACAATAATTGTCATCAAAACTTTAGCCATAGTTTACATCAGAACCTCCCTCTATTACACAGTTATATTGACAACACGACTAAGTAATTTGACTGTCTTGTTCGTAGACAATGACACAAGGACTTGACATTCTGATGGCACTTAGTTTTGAGAGATGAACTAAAGATTTTGAGCAAGTTACAGGCTTTTGCAAGAAATCCGTAGTGTTTTGCTGTTTGTACAAATTGTTTTGAGAAATGCACACATATATTTGTAAACTTCAATTCTGATCTCAGAATTGTACTAAAGCGACTAAGAAAAACTGTAATTGTAAATAATTGAAATCTGTATATGTCGTTGTTCTATTCTGATGGCTATTTTTGGATTTTTCTCTCAAGAAATATGTCACAGTCAGAAATGAATCCATGTAACACCTCAGTGGTTCAGGAGTTCATGCGCCTTTTGCGCATAAGGAAGTATTTTTTTCTGCGTTTTGTTTTCTGTTGAACTAAACTCATTAAAATCTTTCCTACCAGGTAAATTTTTCAAAACAAATACCAAATTCTTAGGGTTTCCTTTTGATAAACAAACTGTCTCACCTGCCGCAGACCCACCTTTAGCGAGGCGCGCTGCGGGAGCGCAACAGACAGCCATCTTTCCCCCTTTCGCTTTTACTGAAATTGTGTCCTCCCATTCTGTGCGTTTGGGTTCCACCCATCATTCATTAGCAGACGCTCTTGTGCCGCATTTCACATGCAGCTCACAGACTCCCAGCGAGGGAAACAAGTGCGCGCCTGACCCCATTCACAGTGAGTTCTCTGATCTCTATAGATAGATAGATAGATAGATAGATAGATAGATAGATAGATAGATAGATAGATAGATAGATAGATAGATAGATAGATAGATAGATAGATAGATAGATAGATAGATAGATAGATAGATAGATAGATAGATAGATAGATAGATAGATAGATAGATAGATAGATAGATAGATTTGTGAAGAGGATGTTTTATTTATTTTTTATTTGTCATAGTACACAAAAGCTTTGAAGAAGGTAAACCCTCCCAAATCCTGTTGTAGTTTGTTGAGGAATGACCTAGAAGGCGTCCAGTGACTTCTGAGAGCTGTCAAAGCTGAGCTTGTGAAACCAGTTAGTTCCTTTAGAAAATAAAGAAGGAAAGGTCAACTGTAGGGGGAAATCTCCAAGATAAAGTGATGTCAGAGCAGGACAGTATAATTTTTAATCTAAAAAGAAGGAGCCCTGCTGCCCGACTGCCCCACCAGAGCTGCTTAATTGCGAGAGCAAGTTCTTTTATCTTGTCTTTCATTCCCTCTCATCGCTGGACAATGATTTATCTTTTTGGGAGGATCTGATTGTCTGATTGGATATCTTAAGACTCATCAAGTTTAATTAGAAGAGCTCGCTGACTTCCCAAAACATCTGTGTGGATGAACAAAATGGGAAGGTGTGTCTGCGCGACTAAACTAAACAGGTGTGAGTGTCTGCTTTGGACTTGTCCTGTAGTTTACAGAGTGTTGGATCACATTTGACACAATGAAGATGTTGTTGAACATGGTTTAAAGTTGTTGCAGGTAAAGTTTTGTGTATTTAAAAAAACACCAAGAAAAGGCTATCAAACCTCACAGAAGCTGTCATTCAATTTGTAAGAGAATGTGACAGGGACTTTTTTGTGTTTCGTTTTCTTTGTCATCTTGTAAGTAGAGCTTTTGGTGACATTCATTTCCATTGCTCAACATGTTTTTATAGTAAAGCTTCCTTGTAAGCAATGCTTTTTTTTAACAAGACAGGTTGACTTTCACCTTCACACAAGAACTTGTCAGAGAAAGTGTGTAGAAAGTGTGTATTTTCCTAAAACCCTTCTCCGTTTTTGAGAACATACCACACACCTGACCTGTAGAAGAAAAAAAAACCTGTGACAAGGTCAACCTTAAGGAAGAATTTTAGCCTTGGGGGTTTAACTTATAGAGGAAAATTGAGACATCCAGGTGAAGGGAAAAAACTGGCAAAACTCCAAGTCAAATCAAGTTTAACAAGAAACAGGTAGCATGGAGGTAGTTTTATTCAACAGAAACTGCAGATTGCTCAATTTTGGTGACATTGTGTGCCAGTACTTCTTCAACTAAAGGGGACTGAAACCTGCCACCAGATCTGCCCCAACATGCAGAGATTCAACAGAAAGACATGACATAAACCACTAAATCTGAGTGTGCAGCAATGTCCAACGGCTCGCAGTCGTCGCACGTCTTCCGTGCACGGCTCAGCCTGTCACTGTGCCTCTGCTTCGGAGGCTTGAATAGAAAAAGAGCAAACTGTGGGGTACTCTCAATGCCCCATGGTGTGGTCATTGTGAGCGTTGCCAGGGGTTCCAGTTCTTCCAGCACACAGGATCTATTGAGGCAGGTTTCTGAGCAGGCAGCGCCTTAATACCCAAAGAACCCCCGACTCACTGTTTGCTTCACTGTCCCGCGGGTGAAGGGACCAAAAGAGATCAGAAATCTTAACAGTGATCATGCATTTTCCAGATTTTTAGCAGTGAGGCTCGAGTGCCTAAAGCAGAACATTTTCCCGACTGTGAAAGAAGAGGAGACAAGATGCATCAAGTCTGCAGCTGCTGGAGGGGGTGCATCAGGGGTCTCTACAGCTGCAACTGGAGGGAGCCCAGCAGGACCAACAGAAAAGTGAGCAGTCTGGAGAATATTTGTTCATTTCATGTCATGAATGAGAAAGTTTACAAAAAGGAAGAGGTAAACAAATATTCGTTATTAAGCCTAAAGAACCTGTTGTAACATAAGAGGATGCAAAAAGCATTTACATAATACCAGTTTAAACAAATACATACACATACATGTAAAGGCCATACTGTCTCTAAACATGTGAATGGCTCCCTTTTCTATGTGTTTCTGAAAGGTGTTTTTTTAAACTTTAAACACTGATTGCCAAAATGCACTAAAACTTTAACAAATTTATTTTTGTGAAGATACGTTTTTGTTCTTTGTACTATTTTCTGCCAATTAGTAAATGTTCTTTTTTTTTTAAAAGGAAGAGTAATTGAAAATACTTCTTACATGCATTTCCAAAACATGTCATCATAGTCATGTGACATGTGAAACCCTTTGTCACCAAAGAATGTAAGCATGTATAAGAAACCAGCTACTGTATTTTCAGTATTTGCATAATGTGTGTATTTTTAAATTTTTGTGTTATAAATGAGCGGACATTTCCAGTTCATATTTTTATCAATAACTAAAAATACGATAGATTTCAACTCCATCAAAATTTAATGTTACGTGCTTACTATAATTTTTTTTAATGGCTGTCATAAAATATCGGCTTTCATAGTTTAATTAAAATGTTTTGATTTTATTTTGCTATTAAATAACTTTCTTTTTTAAACAATTTTGTCTGCACTTTCAAATGCTTCCAAGGATGTCTGCATTTTTGGTGGGGATTAATATCAATATTAGGTTTCTATCAGGGCTTATTCATGGATATTTGATAACTGGGTGTTTAAAAAAAACAACAAAATAATTGTATATTCAGTAAAACTGAGTACTGATGTGGAATTGGACCAATAACTAAAAGGTAAAAAGGTAATAATATGAGGTAGAAAGGCGGTATTTACGATCCAAAAACTGTACGAATGGTTTTTGTAATATGAGCACAAGTGTCCTCAGCTAGCAAATTTCACAAAACACTGTGTATAAATTCAGAACAAACTTCCCTTTAAAACTTTAAAACTAAAGAAACAATGATGTGTCACTAAAACTTCATTTTACTATGATGAATGAAACCCACTTATCAAAACATCTGTCAAACAAAACCATTTGTAGTGGTAGGATATGAGAGGGTCTGTTCACGTTTGTGTGTAAATTGAGAATTAAAGAGGAAAGAGGAGTGAGAGAGCACTGACAGTGTGAGACAGTCCCAGATGAAGGACGCAAAACATGGAGTAATCCAAGATGGCGGACAGGCCCAATGACAGGATTTAAAGTGTGATCAACCGCAAATATTTCAACCTAGTGTATGGATACTTCAGGTCTGCTGATGCATAGAATAATCAAAGTGGAAACATAAAACAATAATGTATAGAAGATTTAAGCCTCTTCTTAACAGTGCTCATTGTTTGCCTGGGTCTGGATCCGCTCTTTTCTTTCGTGGATCTTTCTGTGGATGAATGGATTGCTCTGGGTCATGCATTGATGTGCAGGGGCTTTTAGTGTATTTAGGTTAATCAGGACAATCGACTCATTTCTTGCGGGGGCGATGAGGGTGTACTGGTCTTCTCTGAAGTACTGCATTGGAGCCGTGCTGCCCCTTTTACCTGGTTTCTTGAAGTCAAAGATAAATCTCTGGACCCCAAAAGGGGTCCAGCGGATGTGAAGAAAAGCTCTGGATCAAACAGGCTTGTGGGAAATTAAGTTTTGTTCTGATTTTAGTCTTTTGTTTGAAAGCTTTTGGCTCCAACCTGTCCTTTAGAAACAATGCAAAACCAAACTTTGTTCTTTTTGAAACACTGAGGCATTAAAATAACCGCTGCTACTTGTGCTGGATGAGAAAACAAGCAAAGTACACAAGAAAAACAACTTACAGGAAATACAATTTTAAATAGGTATGGGAAAGTTTGCCAAGGAAAGTAAATACGTGCAGGTTCAAACAAGATCATCTGGATTTTGGTCCAACAGATACTTTGAAGACCATTTTCTTTTTTGTGCAAACAGGTGTATAGAGTGCAGGAGTGTCAGTAAAAACACATCAAAGTCTTTTTTTGTACTCCCCTGTCAGGTAACCGGCCTGTTAGCGAAAAAAAAAAAAAGTTGGCACTGTTCCATGTTTATTACAACACTACATACAAACACTTTCTTCTCTTATTACTTTGAAAGTCTGCCAAAGCAATGCTCCCAAAATGTATTTCTCCTTGCAGATGCCATGCTGCTGGCTTTCATTCGTCGCTGTGGTGTCCTTGCTCTCCCTGTCCTGGCTGTACATTTGTCTCATTTCATTTAATGACCAAGAGGAGCTAAACGGGTAATGGAACACCAAAGCCAAACAAAAGCCCATTTTGTTTCTGTTTTGTTTGTCTGTGCTGATGACCTGTAATCTGCAGAACCTCCATTGTTCCATTTGCAGGCAGCTATTCACATGGCTAAAGTCCTGGTTCAATTGGTTCATGTTGATCATCATCTTTTCTGCAGTGTTAACCAGTTACTGCATTCTGCTACTGGTGAGGAAACAGTGACGGCAGAATGATCAAATGATGAGATCTATGTTCCTAACCTTTTGCACTTTTTCTGTTAATTACAGCTCTTTGCATTGACTCAAATTATTTTTGGAGAGAAGCTGGACTTGCACTGGCTGCACAAGGTATTTAACTGGCAGGCCCGGTCAATACTTCATGGCACACTGGTCACAAGGCCATCGGAAAGGAACGCCCCAATTGCTACAAAATGTGACACAAGCTGATGACATCATCGGCAATTGGAATTTCACGCCCATAGTCCAATAGTGCACATATTGAATCATTTAAACTAAACTTATTTCAAGCATTTAGAAGATGCAATGGTCTTTAGTTTAAACTAGACTATGCAATTGTGTTAGGGGCGCAATGCAATTGAGCCGATTGCTATGAAGTATAAATCGGGCATTAATCTTTTACGCCACAATCTCAAGTTTATGTAGATACAATTGAATTTGATTTCTGCACAGATATTTCTTTTTTTTGGAGCGATATTCATTGTTGGTGGAATCTCTGTGATGGTGGGGATGTGGAAAAGGGTGCTACCAACAATTCCTCTTTCACTCCAGGTGTAGTAAGAGCTTTAAATCATAACATGTTTCATAAGTAAGTGTCTCTTGGCTGTGAAGTGAGCATCCTATGCTTTCCCTGTTGACCTCAGGCGACGGCTCCTTTCCTGCAGTTTGGTGCGGTAGCAGCTTTGACGCTGATCAGCTCGTTTGTCTTCCAGGCTTTCCACAATATTAAAACAAGTAGGTGTGGGAAAGGGGCTACAAACTGAGTCCACAAAAATGTGTTCATGCAATTCAAGTTATAAAAAAAACTCAACTGAACATACAAACAGATGTCCTGACTATGTTGTGATTTAGCTGAAATCCACGATCAATTGTTGAGCCCCAGAGCAGCAAACAGGTCCAAACTATGAGGATTTCTCCACTGTGTCTCGGAGTAGGGATCAAAAGTCCCAAATTTTCTGCATTGGCAGTGTTACCGATGAGCATGGAGGTCTTAACCAACTAATTTTGTTTTCTTTTTCTCCTTTGTGCATTTTAATTGTTAGATTAATTGTTTTATTTTTGAGCAAAACCTTAATTGACAGGAATCACACTAGACACATATGAAGTCTTTCTAACCATCAGAAACAAGGATGCTAACATTTTATATACATATACACACACATACAATTTTTCCTTCTCACACAGGATAATAATGTATATTTTGGCCAAAATCTTTAGAAAAAAACTTTTCAGTGAGTTTTCTTGGGGGGGGGGGTTGTTCTGCCTTGTTTTTTTTTAGCTTTGTTTTCAAATTGTGGTTATTCCCCCCAAGCCCTGCCCAAAAAGTTTGAAGACGTTCCAGTCCAGGCCTTTTGCTAGAATCAAAGTAGAGAGCCTCTGACATGATCTCTTCTTTTTCCCCTTGCAGAATCCAGGTTCCTGATTCTAGTGTTGTTTGCCGTTGTGTCAGCTGCTATCTTCCTGTGCCCCCTCCTCATTCAGTCGCCATGTTTCATAGAACTGAAGGATTTACCAGAAAAACCAAAGCTGATTGCTCACAGAGGCGCTCCAATGGTAAGCACTCATTTTGATTGGAGAACACATTAAAGCCTTAATTATTCTTAAATATAGTGTGAAAAATAATCATCAGAAATTCTCTTTTTTTGTAGAGCTACATGAAACATCAGATTGAGTAAATCTGTGATGATTCAATGTAACCTTTTATGCATAAATTGTTTAAAAAAGAAAAAAATGATTTTATTTGATTGATATTGTTTTGATAGACTTTTAAATACTTTTGCAGTTTCCCTTTGAATGGCACACCGAATTATATTTTGGAATGTAATAGAATATGAAAAAAGTTTTTTTTTTGTTCAAAACTACATATATATACCTTGAATTTCTGTAAATTTAATTCCTAAATACGAAGAAAAAAAAATCCAGGTCAGAACATTTTAGTAAATCCCAAATCTTTAGAAATATTTAAAAAGAAGGTTTTTGTTTTGTAGAGACAGTCCCAGAAGTTTGATTAAAACTCTGCAAAAAGAAATGCAATGTTTTTTTTATCTTGGCCTCCTTTCACCTAAAAAAACGTTTCAAGTAAACGTAAAGTAAAGTAAAGTAAATAACAAACATGCTCAAACTTGCTAGCAATGGCTTAATCAGCTCCACCTAAATGGAAGCTACTGGTTCCTTTTCCAACCCACTTATTCCTTAGAAAAAGAAAGGCCTTTTGATTTTACCCGCTTCATTATTAATAAACATGTCTTAGTCTATTACACCATGCTAGGTTGAGCTTGTACTTACCTAACTCGTTTTTCTAAATAACTGAACCTTATCTTTTATTACAGCTTGTATAAACTTCACAGTAGTTAGGCTACTATTTGGACAAAGTGTCAAAGTATTTTCCCATTCATGCCCTCACGCGGTGGCATACGGTCAACCCCCAGCTCAGGTGTGAGGAAATGTCCAGAAGCACGTGGGCCCATATGCTGTGCAGCCATTCCCTTGTTAGTTTGCTGTTTTTGGGTCATCAGTAAGCTTCATTTAACACAATTTAGAGTGGTGTGTGTGTGTGTGTCTGTGTGTTCACACAGCTTTAGGGCAGTAAGAAAATGACTGTCTCTGCCATATGTCTTCAAGCTGGCTCCAGAAAACACCATGATGGCGTTTGAAAGGAGCGTCACATGTGGTGTGATGGCCTTTGAGACCGATGTGCAGATCAGGTACAGCCTCTCTCTTGGTGCATGAGTTGATTTTGTTTTTCTTATTTTTGCGGGCAAAAGTCTGTGCAATCTTTTCTCATCATGTTCATTGTCACTTTCACACTGTTCAGCTGAGGATGAGGATTTCAAAGCCGTGGGGGCAAAAAACCCAGCTTCTGTAATTGAATCATGGTGTCATTAGACACCTCTCTTCACAAGTCACACTGTTATACAAACTCCTCCAGCAGACAGTACCAACACGTTGTGTATTTTAAAGACACTGCAATGAAAATTGTGTTTCTGGTGTTTTTTACATCTTCTTGTAGCATTTTTCTGATGATGGAGAACACACGGAAAATTTAGTTTAAAATTACATTTCTGAGTATTTCTTTATTCAAATCGTTGTGAATCAGGAGCAGACGATCAAATGCTGTTGGGAAAAGCTCGTAGTTGTGTCATAGAAGCTACACTCGGCAGGCCACAAGCTCCCTGCTCCACTCCATACATCCCTCACCGCATCTGGCTCAAAACTGGACGGCTGGATAGCTTAGATAATGCTCTCCATTTTTGTTGCACCGCTAATGATAGCTTGGGGTTGTGAGGGGGCTGTATGCCAGCAGGAATAAGTGTAAACCAAGGGATGATGGGAAAATGAGGGGGGGGCTTATTCTGTGCCAACCGTCACGCCCACAACTCAGAGGTGAATTTCTAAATGAACTCCTGCTGCTCTGCAGAAACTATGTCCTGGAAAACGACATAGGTGGGACTTTGAGTTTGCTGCCACATATACTGGTGGAATACTGATAACTACAGCGTGGAATTTTTTTGGGGTAAAATTACATTGAACTGTTCATCTTTTTATGGAATTCTGTTTGGCATTTTGCGAGTAGATAATATTAGAGTGACACAATTTAGGTCTGATTTTTTGGTTTAAAAATGCCAAACAAATACTTTGAGCCTGCATTGTATAATTTCTTCATTAAGATACATACATGTTGTTGTTTTTGTACTTAGCAAAGACAGGATTCCCTTCTTGATGCACGACAATAAGAGTGAGTTCTTGCTGAGAACCACAAATGTCAAGGAAAGCTTCCCAACAAGATCGATTACAAGCAACTTGGACCTGACTTTTGGGGAAATACAGAATCTGAATGCAGGAGAATGGTTCTTAAAGGTGAGGTCTTGGCTTTTACATGCGACTTTCCACACATTGACAGTAAGTGGCATAAAACCCAAACACAAGTCTTAATCTGTCTTTTTAGAAAGATCCCTTTTGGTCGGTGTCCCAGCTCTCAGAAGAGGAGAGGCAGACAGCTAGAAATCAGACCGTACTTTCGCTCCTGCAGCTCCTCGAGCTGGCCAAACAGCACAATATTTCTGTGATCTTTGATCTCTACCAAACAGAAAAGACCTCTACGGACAGTGATGACACAGCAGCCATAGTTGACACCATCCGGAAGTCTGACATTAACCCAGGACTTGTAAGTCTGATCCTTTTGGTGTTATTGAAAAATAATGATGATTGCAAAATTTGATTTTATTTGATCTAATTTTTTCTAGATCCTTTGGCTTCCTCCAGATAGAAGAAAATGGGTGAAAGAAACTGCACCAGGCTTCGTTCACATTTACAGCAATTTGTCTGAAATGAAAATCAACAATGATAGACACCTAAATGTGAAATACAACAAACTGAGCATGAAAAGAATCAGGTAAAAGCAAAGAAAACAGGTCAACTGTAGTTTCAGTGTCTCTATGTGTGTAGCTGTTAGGAACCAAACACGAAGTGGGAATTGGAGGGACTGTTAAACTGAATCATTGTGATGATCCTCAATGTAGAGGTGCAAGATCAACCTCCGGGGGGAAAGAATTTAAATAATACCCCTGTCGTGTCGCACAGATGAGTAACTTACCTTAAAATAATTGCTGAAGAATAAAGCTGCGTGTGGCAGCATGTCACAAGACCTGAAGGTATGCATCATCAAAGGAACTCACTCAACATGTGTTTTGACACAGGTTTCTCACAGGTTTTAGACATTTGTGTGTAATTGACTGTTTTACACAAGCATGGCTGATCATGAAGTATGTATTATGAATGTTAGGTTTGTGCTTGGGTGTCCCTGCAAGCTCCAACCTGCAGTTAAGTGTTTTAATGAGTGTAAGATGAATACAGAAGCAATGAGGGAAAGACAAGCGTCTGCCATGTTTACCCCAGTCTCGGTGCAGAATTGTGCCAACAGTTTAGGCAATGTGTGCCAGAAAATATAGTAAAACAATGATGACCTCAATATTACCGGTACGAAGCCCATTGAGACGACTGTTGTTGCGATTTTAGGCTATTCAAATAAAACTGAATTGAATTTAATTAAATTTCAGGTCATGTATTTTTTTAAGAAACAAGAAATAGTAAATGAACAGTTAAGAAATAAACCTAAAGAAAAAAAACATACATTTCGAGCAAATTTAAGATCCCCGGCAAAACTAAAGAATTACAGGTTTTCTATTAACCAGTCTGTTTTTCCCTGTGATTTCTGACTTAAATTGTAAGAAATAGAAATTTCCTTTGTGTTGAAATCTGCCTTCTGTGTTTTTTTTTTTTTTTGTTTTTTTTTTGAGGAACTGCAGCATTTATGGGTTAGCTGGGATTTTAGGTTGCTTTTAGAGTGGCAAGGTCCCCTTTTCACAGGTTTTACCAGACAGGGAGCAGTGGATTTAAAAAAATGAAACAGGAAACATAAAAACAAACAATAAATTCACTTACACAAAGCCAGGTCTGAAATAGGTTGGCACCTTATTTCCGACTTTTATTTAATGCATGACATCTCTCCAGATGTTTTCATTTAAATGCATCTGAACAGACTGCAAGATGTCCCAAAAATACCAGACACTTGAAGACCTT